>NC_080793.1:74305624-74925208 GCF_028018385.1 Neofelis nebulosa | reverse complement strand
GAAAGAAAACAGTCAAAGTAAATATTATGCTATGAATCATTTTCAGTGCATGTAATAGCTTTAAGTTTTGCTATATTTAAATCTTGTTTGTTATAAGAACAATAGACTCTTATATAATGAATGCAAAATAAAATAGAAAACACCCAGTGAACATATATGCACATACAGGCACACACACAAATTACCTCTTAGAGTTTCAACTGCTAGGATAGAGAATTAAAGTCCTCATAAATTTCACATATTTTTATTTAAAGTTAGAATATTTTCTAAAGAGCATGGAGTGGCAGAGAAGAACAATTTGTCCTTCATTAAGAAAGTTCCTAGGGGCGCCTGGGTGGCTCAGTTGGTTAAGCGTCCGACTTCAGCTCAGGTCACGATCTCGCGGTCCGTGAGTTCAAGCCCCGCGTCGGGCTCTGGGCTGATGGCTCAGAGCCTGGAGTCTGCTTCCAATTCTGTGTCTCCCTCTCTCTCTGTCCCTCCCCCATTCATGCTATGTCTCTCTCTGTCTCAAAAATAAATAAACGTTAAAAAAAAAAAAGTTCCTAAATGTATACAGTCATGTAAAAAAGTAACATACTTTTCTTAAGTGAGAAGTTCTTTATTCATCCATGGTAAAACAAACAAACAAACAAACAAACAAACAAAAAAACAATGTGGAAGGTTTACAATATATTATAATGCTAAAGGGTAAAACAGAAATCCATCAGGACACGTGTCACATACCTGTGAGTACATGTAATTATCCCCAGTATTTTTTGCCCATTACACAGCTGTACAAATAGTCTTATTCATTCAATGGTTCACTGATTCATTTATTAATCCACCTATCCATTCATTGTATTAGAATCTTTGGGCTGCAAGTTGTAGAATATTCAATTAAAATTGCCCTAAGAAATAAACAAATGACTCATAACAAGATGCCTGAGGCAGAGTAGTTCCATGTTTGGTACAGTTTCTTAACAGAGTCCTCAAAGAACCAGATTTTTTTCATATTTCTTTTCATTCATTTAAGCCTGTTGCTTTTCATTTCTATGCTTCCCTGTCTTGATTGCAGGTTGGCTTGAGGTGTTACATTCTTAAAAGGCAGGAAATCTGAGCATCTTTATTTTTATTTGGAAGAAAATCCAAGAAAGCCCAAGTCCCATTGGTAGAACTGGGTTATAGGCCCTCCCCTTAACCAGTCCTGGAAATGAGGCTTGGGATTTCCATTATTAGCTCATGCCAACCATGATTCTGGCTGAGCTGGTGGAATGCTGGTAAATGTCTAAAAACCTGCTCTCTGGGGAGAAAAAAAAAGCACTGGTTATAGCATTGACTGATTTCCATGGTGCCAATATTCTCATCATGGCTGCTTTCAGGCTACCGACATGACTTCACTAAGGCAGAGCTGGGAAGAAATGTGTGTAACTGGCTCCCACAACCCATTGTTAGATCTCTCCATCACACTAGCAGGCTGGGTCCGTTGCTACCTACTACCCAGCTAAAATGGGGTTGTTTGAGAGAGAAATAAGGGGAAATTGACATATTATCTGCAATGTCTGCCACATTCATTTGTTCATTCATTTAACACATGATTTTGATCCCCTCTGGATGTCATATATTAAGGATAAGTACTAGGCACCTTTGAAGGAACTGCTTTAACTATGCCCCTTTGTTAGAGAAGCTGCTTACTCCCACAATTCCTGCTGATGGGGCAGTGAGCAATGTACCATTGCGACCATTCCCTGAACCCCTCACCCCCATTATAATCGACCTAATTGGGAACTATGTAGAAACCGATAATAGGGCTTTGCATAGCGAGGACTTGGACAAGTCAGACTTTTGAAATCATTTATTAGTATTTAATATTGAGTAGGTTTTGTTGAAATCAGGCAAGCTGGTTTTATGCAATATGAATAATCAATAGAATGGGATCAATAAAGGAAACATGGAGCTAGTCATCAGAGAGTAGAAAAATAAGAGACATGATGGGGTCAGAGATATATAAAAAGTGTGATCCCAATTCCTGACTTTTGGTTCTGATCTATCTATCTGTGGCCCAGCGAGTGGTATCTTCCTTCCTCTCCTTGAATAAAGCCTTACAGTACATCCTTGTGGGTCACCATTTTATTTCCTCCATAGAATTGAATTTTTTTTTGCAACTATTTTTATTATCTCAAATGAGTTCCTATTCCTTGCAATCAAAATTTTCTTAACTGGAATAGAGCACAGCGGTGAGCATGAACCTCCTCCTGTTGGTGAGCTCATAATCCAGCAGTAGAGACACAGAAATAAAACAACAGGCAGTGACTTTGTACTGCCAAATGCTTCACTTAGATAAAGTATGCATCATAATGGGAGTACAGTAGAGGGACAGCTTTGCCTAGTCTTTAGGGGGCAAGAGAATATTTTAAGAGTCACAGAATTATTTTAACTTGTACCATCAGGAGAATTTTTGTCCACTCTAATTATAAGACTATGTTTTTGGGTATGAAGTTTATGGTCTTAACTCTATTCCTATTTTTTCTAGACTCCAGATTCTAGGGTCTCTTATTTATTGGACTGCTTTTAGATCCAGAGAAGGAAGATACACAATTGTCGTTAACGCTTCTAGGTCAAGGCAGAAACTCTTCTAATAGAGAAAGGGAAAGGTGTGTGTCACACACACCTTTTAACACAGAGCACATGTACGCAAGGGACATTAGGGAATGATGTGGTGTCATTATTTTCTCTAAAGTAGTTCTGAAGAATTAAACTGTTTAGGCACCATGAAACCCAAGCCAAAAACCAAAGAAAAAAAAATCAGAAAATCTCGTCTAAAACAGTTGTCTTCTGAAGTATGATGAAGGGGTTCTACCTTGTATGGGTAAAAGAGAATATGTGGCTCCAGAAGCAGAATTATCTGTTTTAAGGCATTTGTGCCACTAGATGAAATCCCTCCCAGCGAATGCTGGGTTGTAGACCATCTATTTTAAAGACACGTTTCTAGGTAAAATACAAAAAGAATCAGTAATGTATTTCGTGCAGACCCTTCCTTTTACTTCACTGTTGGTCTTTACTTCTTGGCTCAGTTGCAGTTTATGCAGTTATACCCTGATTATCTGAAGCTCACCCTGCTGTCACTTCAATTGGTTAAGGGGTTCTTCTTCACCTCTCCTTTCACAATCTTGTGAAGTGGCTATAGAAACAGTTATTACATTTACTGCATCTTCTGTTACCACTGAAACCATCTGAGGGTCACATACTAATAGCAGATACTACCACAGCATTAGATGGCAGAAATCATACAAATGTGTTTAAACTATCTTTGGCTTCCAATGAAAGAACACAGGGATTTTAGGGCAGTGAAACTACTCTGTGACAATGTAATGATGGATATATGCCATTATAATTTTGTCTAAACCCATAGACTATACGCTACCAAGAATGATCCCTAAAGTAAATCATGGACTGTTGATTATAATAATGTGTCAGTGTGGGTTCATCAGCTGTAACAAATATATCACTCTCGTGGGAGGTGTTAGTAACAGGAGAGCTTATGCATGGGAAAAGGCAGGGAGTACATGGTAAATCTTGGTACCTTCCCCTAGACTTGCTGTGAACCTAAAACTACTCTAAAAAATGAATCCTGTTATTAAAAGAAAAACAGGCACATGTTTACAGTGTGAGAGCTCAAATAAGCAGGAGGAGCATTGGGAGCTTTCTCAACCTCAGTTGAGAATGTGGGTGTCAGGCATCTCACATTTTTTTGCCTCTCTGCACATATCCACAAAGACCGTGGAAGAGCTATTTTGATTTGGGGGTTACAAATGAATTTTAGGTAATAGGTTAATTTATAAATATAGGATTCACAAATAATGAGAATCAACTGTATATATCCTGCTTGATTCTGAATTAGTCCCACCATGATTCTTAACTTGTAATGTGTATTTGGTTTATGGTAGATTATGTCTGTGATTTCTGTGATTTTAAGATGGAACTCAATTTCCTTTTCCTCCTAAGATCTCAGTGTTGATTTTCAGACTAATTTGCTTTCAAATAACAGTTCTACCCCTCATTGACTGCATGTCTTTATTCAAGTTGTTTAACCTCTTTGAAGTTCAGATATGTTATCTATATATGGGAGGGAAATAATACCTAACCCTGAAAAAATGTGAGATGTGGAAAGATGATGGCTGTACAACAACTAGCACCCTACTTGGCCCATTGTGGGAGGTAATGGGTAACTAACTACTCTAACACCTACTACAGTGGGTACTGAAGAAAAGTTAACTAGGTCCTGTGACATAAGCATGTGAAGAATCTCATTTATGTAGTCATTCAGTCATTCATTTGTTCATAATTTAAATATTTACTGAATACTTAGAATATGCAAGATACTAAGCAGTTGATAAAAATGCAAAAACTAACATTGAATTGAATAAGGACATACCTAAGCAAATCACATAAAATGAAGATACATTTAGTTGAAGATGGCTCAGACTGGCAAGGTTAGCGAGGGCTTCACAAAGGAGACAATGATTAAGCTAAGTCTTAAGGAGATATAAGAATTTACTACATGAGCAAAATGAAGAACAATATTTTAGGAAGAGAAATTTATGGAAATTCTATGTATGGAAGCCATGAAGTGAGAGAGAATATGGCACATTTTGAGAACACCAAGAATTTTGATGTCATGTAAACCTAGGGTTGAGTGTCAAAATAAGTACCTGTACATGTCAGAAAAACAAACAAACAACAACAACAAAAACCCCACAACAACAAATCAGTCTGGCTAAAGATTTTAAACCTTATTCAAAGGCCAATGGAAAAACCAAAGAAAATTGTTAAAATAGGGATTGATATAATTCAGCTTACATTTGTGACAATCACTGGTCACTGATACAGAAGATCATTTGAAGGAGCATTGCTAAGAAAAGAAACAGTTTCTGAGATCATATACCAGTTCATTGTGGAGAGGTTGGAAACGAAATATTTGGGTGGCAAAAAAAAAAAAAATGAAGATTCATCCAAAAGGGAATGAGCAAAAGCTATATATGAGAACTTGCTAGAGCCGGGGAGTTAGCCACCATCCCTTCCATTTGACAGAGACTCAAAGCCAGGTGTAGGAATGGCAAAGCCTATGGCGGAAAGAAGTGGAAAATCTCTGATATGCCCCAACTGGAGACAGTTGACATGTCAAAGCCATACATAGATTGGCAGCTACCAAGAGGCAGGCCATACTGTGTTATGGGTTAGGGGCGCATGAAGAGCTTCCTCTGGTTGGTTTTAAGTTAGAAATGTGGGACAAATTAGAGAAGCTGTCAGTTGTTAGTCAAGTCCTGAATGTTTTGGACCAAGGGTTACAAAGGTTATTGTTTGACTTCCTGGACTGCTTGATAAAGATACTAGTTAGACTTCTTGGATTCATTACTATAGATAGGTTGGCTTCCTGGGCTGATTGCTGCAGATTATGAGTCAGAATTCCATTTTTACATAGAGTCTGGCCACTATCTGATTGTTTATTTAGTCTCCTGAGTGGGTAGTGCATTTTAGGAACTCATAAGGGACCACTGAAATGGAAGGTAAAACTGATATTCAGACAAGATCTGTGACTTGCCCCTGGTCACATACCACAGAATGTGGTGGGGCAAGAACGGGAATCCCTTGATCCTATCTAGTGCAGTTACTAATTTTCTACACTGTGTCTAAACTAACTGATTAAGAGCTATGAGAGGCGAGAGGATGAAAAGGAAAATACCTGTTCTACATTAGGAGCAAAAGAGGGGGGAAAAAAGCGAAAGGAAATTAGATTAGCAAATACTGCTACGTTCTAGTCTTTCCATAATTTCCATAAGGGAGAAAAATCTTCACTGTCTGCACTTCAAAATATTATCTCCTGTCCCCAAAACATGCTCTTTTTTCATTAAGTGCATTATGATTTTCTATGACTATGTGCTTCATTCTGTGTATTCTGCACAAACTTGGAACAAAAAGAATAAAGTAGAAACTGAGCAAATGGAACAGTTTTTATCTGGATGAATTGCCTGAGCCTGTATGTCTTATCTCAAGGAAAGGATACTTCTTTATTCCTTCTCTCCATACCCTGTATTTTTTCTTACTGGATTAAGACCTACTGAATGATTTAATTTGAAACAAGGATTAAATGTTAGTAAAAGTTTCGGATTTGATTTTGAGTAATATGGATGAATGTCTGAAAGATTCAAAAGCTATTAGCAGACCAAGGAAGCCTGACAAAACTACAGGGAAAATAAGAGCTAACAAGCATATCATCTTGGTTTTCCATGCTCATAAAAGTCCAGTCAGTAAAGACTGATGATATGAAAGTGTGGGGTTTTTTTGTAAAGTTTATTTATTTATTTTGCTAGCGCACAAGCGGGGGAGGAGCAGAGAGAGAGAGGGAAAGAGAGAATCCCAAACAGGCTCCATGCTCACAGCATGGGGCTTGATCCTACAAACCAGGAGATCATGACCTGAGTCAAAATCAAGAGTCTGCTGCAAAAAAAGATTGGGAGGGGGTGGGAGTCGGTTAAAGGAAACTGCTAGTAAATTGTGACAATATGTCAAAAGCAAAATATTTCTTCTGCCTGAAATACAGGTATTTACACCCAGTCAGTGGCAGAGGCATAGTGAAGAAGCTGTTTACCTAGAACTAAGGCCTTTTGTACCACTGCCTCTTAATTTATTTAACCCATCCAGGCTCCTTACATTTTGTAGGCAAGCCACACCTCACTAAGCACTTTAAATGCGGAATGACTGAAACTCTTTCACTTTATAACTCCTTCAGCTTTACTTTCTTTCACTGAGAACTGGTGGAAGAAATGAGTTTAGGGCAGGACATTTCTGTCTTCTCCCCTTGTAAACAAAGTCTTTAGAGGAAAAATATTTCAAGCAAGGGAAATTCTCTTCCCATGTTGGGGTCCACCTTTTTCCTCAACCTTCTTTGTGCCCCTCCAGAACTGACTCCTTAGTGTCCGAACTCAATAGGAACCTCACTGTTCTCTCTGGGGAGAGGGAAACACCAACCTTAGACCACAAGGCAGAACACATGCTAAAGTTTCATTAATTAACAATATGGAAACAATCTCCATGATCATATAGTACATATGCTACTAATCTTCTTTAACTGCCTTACCAAAGTAGACCCTCCAGGTAGTCAAAAGAAGAAAGACACCACCAAGGCCTCTTTTCTAGATAACCACATACCCCAAAATAAGATCTGAAGAAGGTGCCGGGGCTGCCGGCTTGCAGAAAATCCCAAGACTCCTGCTTCCTGGGAAGAAGCAGCGGTAAGAATCCAAACAACTGAAGACTACAACTGTCATATTACATCAAGCTCATGATTCAGAGGACCCCATTGGATTAAAATGCAACAGCCTCATGCCACATAGGGCAAGGTTCACACTCTTGACAAGGCGTGTCCAGCCTTTCGTAACCTGCCCTCTGGCCCCTTCTCCACCTTCTTCTGCTGCCAGCCTCCTCAACTTCCCCTGACTCCACTGCCCCAGGTGCTCCTCTCCAGCCATTGTATTTTACCTCCCTCCTTCCTTCCTTACAATTTGCCAGCGTTTCCATTTCTCAAGACCTTAGGCCATTATTGTTTCTTCTTTGAAGGCTTTTCTGACTTTCCCTGTCCCAAGAGAATTTTATATATATAAATATATATTATAATATATAAATATATATAAATAATATATATAATATAAATAATATATATTATATATTAATATATATAATATATATTATATATATTAATATATATAATATATATTATATATATAAATTATATATATATATATATATAATATATATATATGTCGACCACCACCATTTTTTGTATTTGCTCAGTAATCTTTGCAGTCAGTGATATTTTTTACAAATGTCTGTTTTCTCTCTTGAAAGAGAGCCCCTTGGAAGCAGTAAATATATCTGTCATTACTCATCTCCCTAGCTAAACACATTTTTTTGCACAATAATTATTGTGCATAATCATTATTTATTGAATAAGTGACTTAATGTGTGACAGTGGTTACAAAATTCTGCCTCTGACAGTAGACTTAACATTTAATAAAAAAGATCCAGATAAGTCATTTTCCTTGTTAAGGCATTGTAAATATAGTTTATAAATAGAACTAATGCTTTCATGACACAGATATTTTTAGCCCCTTTGGGTAATGAAATTCAAATGTTTATTTCACACTTTGTAAATGTTTAATTCACTTAATTTTTTTGGAGGGCTTCAGGGGATAACACCAATTTCCAAATTATGCAGAATAAGTCCAGTCCAGTTTTATGCTATTTTGGTCCTCCCTGATTTTCTGGCTATAGTGTATTCCTTTGGAAGACTGAAAAGTTATTACTTTTAAATTGTGTATTTGTCAGGATAATGATAACTGACCGACACATGTAATTTGGAATCCTGACCAGAGCTGTACTCAGGAGATCGGATGATGTCATCAGAAGTCTCACACTTTTCCTATTTCTCTCAGCTCTACTTGTCTGTGTGCTAATTTCATTCCTTTAAGCAGTATCCATCTGATGGCAAAGATGATCACCGGCAACATTAGGCTCCCCTACTGTTTCCAGTAAGTGATCCCAGTGAAAGACCATGTTTCTCTCTCTGTGGCATGAGCCCAAGTTATGCAGATGGCTCATTGGCCTGCATTGTGTCCCATGTCCCTCTTTGGACCAGTCACTGTCGCATTGGACACTAATTGGATAGGACTAGGTCATAAACAGATCCTTGTGCTAGGGACGGCATGGGATTAATTCTGGTTTACTGTACCAGCACTCCATGTTTAAAAAATGTAAAAGAGATGATTTCCCAGAACAGATACCAAGCAACCAATACTAACAAAAATATTTTGGCCCTACCACAGATATCTTCTGCTTGTTCTCTACAGCTGTTCTATGTCCTTCTTGAAATTAAAGCGATCAGAATGCCCTAAAGTATGCCGTATCAGAACTGCCATCGTATTGCAGAAGACCGGAACATTTTGTTTTGCTTTTAAACGTTAGTACTAAACATTAGGAGATTTATGGGTTTCCTTTTTGTCTTTTTTCCACATAAAGCTTCATCTTGAGCAAGTATTTATAACTCTTTGCTCCCATTCCTGAATCATAATTGATTGCTTGGGGCCCAGCATTCTCTGAAGAGAGTTCAATTTTTCTCTTTTCTCGAATATTTGCCTTGCACTAAGATCATATTAAATCCACCTGCCACTTTTCTGCCCACTTTCAAAGCTTCAGAGATTGGCTGCCCTTTATCCACCCCCACCCTTCATATCTATCCAAAGATGGAACACTGAGGAGGGTTTACTTTAAGTTTTAAACTAAAGATTTCTGTGCCTACTTTCTCCACAGTAATTGGTGATATCATTGTCACATCAAAAAATGATTGACAGTAAACATAATAACATTAGCAAAATACCCCAGTTTGTCACACCCTTACTGTTTATAGAGTTAGGGTCAAGTTAGCTTGCTCTGATCTTCCAAAGCACAGCTGAATGTGGGGGATGAGACAGTGGCAAATACAGTTTCTAGATGTGGAATAGTGTAATAGTGGAGGTAACTGCATTCTTGTCACAAAGCAGAACATGACTGCAGTTGATGTATAGCTGTTTGAAATTTGTCTTACCATAAGGAAATAAGATTTCCTTTTCAGAAAGCCACTTTGACCAAGTATATGAAAATGCAAAGAAATAATGATACGCTTCAGTAATCATATAGTTCGTTGGGAACTGCTCAGTTACCAAATGCAACAGTCAGGCCTTCACCAACATTATTTCCTGTGTTAATTTCCATGACACATGTCTATAATAAATGGGTTCTCTTTGAGGTCTCCTTTTTTATATTCTCTTTCTTTTCTACCCTATAAATGTGTGTTGCCATGACCTCTCCTTAGACTATAATCTTGTGCCTTTATACCCTCTTTTTGGCATTTTCTTATATCTGCATCATTTCTGTGTATGATATATACACACATCTGTATTTTTAGCTAAACTATTCTTCCAAACTCTAGACCTAATTTTTTTGTGTGTGTGTGAGCCGTCTCTATTCAGGCATCTCATTAGGACTTCAAATTCTTTACTTGTAAAATGGAACACCTCATCACAAAACCTTTCTTTGTCCTAATTTTCTTTCCTCTATCCCTCCTTCCTGTTTCCTTTCTTTATTCTTTAGTTATTCATTGTCTAAACTATTTTATTCCAAGAAGGCCCAGATGTGTACAACAATAAAAACGGCATACATTTCTTAGGATTTTGACTTTCATGCATCTATTATGCCAAAAAAGGCAAACATTTCTTAGGTACACAGATTTAAAACATTCAATATGACAGCAGTAAACTTGTCATGATGACCAATATTTTCTTAAAACAAAATTGGTATTTGTAATTGAATATGACGACTGCTGTGCCATTCATCCATTTTTTAAATCATGTATCAGATGCCTTGTGATCACTAAACTTCCATCTCGTTTGTCCTCTTAGAGTGAAAACTTTATAAACTTGTCCTAAATTTTATGAATGCATCTTTTAGAAACTGATCCTGCCTCTATTCTGTTTATGAAAGATACCAGACATATGAAAGAATGTATGTAATTCAAGTATAATAATTACGAAAAATGGTAAAATATTCATGTACCCTTCATCAAGCTAAAGAGAAGTATTAAAAACATTTTTTATAGTCTTTATGTACCCCTCTTCCACCCACCCATGGAGCCATATGTTATCCTTTATGGATGCACCACATAGGTATGCAGCCCATATTAACCACACATATATGCATCCCTGTGTGTGGTTTTGTCTTTTGACCTTTTTTATAAATAAAATAATTTTATAATTTCTTCTACGATTTACTCTTTGCTCAACATTTTGTTTATATAATTCTTCCATGTTGATACATATATACTCCTTCATTTTTATTCTTAATATTTCTTTGTATGACCATGACAAAATATTGACCCATTTTAGGGGCACCTGGGTGACTCAGTCAGTTAAGCATCTGACTTCAGCTCAGGTCATGTCTTGCAGTTCGTGGGTTTGAGCCCTGCCTCCAGCTCTGTGCTGACAGATCAGAGCCTGGAGCCTGCTTTGGATTCTGTGTCTCCCCCACTCATGTTATGTCTCTTTCTCTCAAAATTAAATTTAAAAAAATATTTCAAAAAAATATTGATCCATTTTTCGGTGATAGTAAATTGGGATGTTTCTAATATTCTTATTTAAAAAAAATTTTTTTTTACATTTATTTATTTTTGAGAGACAGAGAGAGATGGAGCACAAGTGGGGGAGGGGCAGAGAGAGAAGGAGACACAGAATCCGAAGCAGGCTCCAGGCTCCTGAGCTGTCAGCACAGAGCCCAACATGGGGCTCGAACTCACAAACCGTGAGATCATTACCTGAGCTGAAGTCGGACGCTTAACCGACTAAGCCACCCAGGTGCCCCTCCAATATTCTTATTATTTTGAACAGTGCATCTGTCTATCTATCTGTCTGTCTATCTATCTATCTATCTGTCTTTTAGAATATTATAATGAACCCCATCTTGCCATTGTCTGTATTAAAAAGTTATCATTTCTTAGCCAATATTCCACTGGATTATTTTGAGTTAAATTATTTCAGTGTATGGACATTTTAAAGTTTATTTCTGTCATTAGTTTACACCTTAATATCATTGGGGCCAGAGGATATACACTTCATGGTCAATTTCTTTGAAATTTCTTGAAACTTACCACATGGAAGTCAGTTATTGCAAAAGTTAATTTTGTGTTTGAAATGAATGTATATTCTCCACTTATGAAAGCCAGGAATCTATCTATAACTACTTAGTCAAGCTGTTCAAATTTCCTTGTCCCTACTGATATTTGTTTATTTAGTATATCAATTGCAAAGAGAGGTATGTTAATTATGGTTGTATTTGTCCATGTCCATTCAGGTTGCTGTAACAAATGACAATAGAGGGGGGGGTGTGTTATAAACAACAGAAATTTATTTCTCACAGCTTTGGAGGGCGGGAAATCCAACAACATGATTCAATGGCAGATTCATTGTCTGGTAAGAACCCACTTCCTGGTTCATCGACCATAGTCTCCTTGCTGTGTCAACCTGGTAGAAGAGGGGGAGGGAGCTCCCTGGGGTCTCTTTTATGAGAGTTCTAGTCTCATTCGTGAAGGTTCTGTCCTCATAATCTCTTCACTTTCCAAAGGCCCCACTTCCAAATGCCATCATGCTGGCGATTAGGTTTCAACATATAAATTTGGGGGAAGACATGAACATTCAGTTTATAGCAGTATGTTTATCATTTTTTTTCCTTGTGATTTTGCCAGTTTATCCTATACTTTTTGAAGCTATGTTATCAAGTACATACAAGGTTAGATTTTTTTTTTTACATCTTCTTTGTAAATTGAACTTTTGTCAATATGTTATAGTATTTTTATATTTTCTAATAATTTCAGCTTAACATATAAAGAACTTATACAGTTCAGCACCTAAAAAGCAAATAATCAAATTTAAAACATGGGCAGAGGACATGAATAGACATTTTTTTTCCAAAGAAGACATACAGATGGCCAGCAGACACATGAAAAGATGCTCAACATCCCTGATCATCAGGGAAATGCAAATCAAAACCACAAATCACCTCACACCTGTCAGAATGGCTAAAATTAAAAGCACAAGAAATAACAAGTAAATAATAATAATTTCAGCTTATTGAATTTTTTAAAATATTAATATATTTATAGCAGCTTTCTTTGGTTTTTATAAGGATACACTTTAATGTTCAAGTTTTCTAGGTATTTTTGTTTTAAGTGTGAATTTTATAGATAAGAACACTTGAATTTTGCTTCTTTCAATCTTTGAATGCTTGCTGTACTTATTTTGATTACTGATATATTTGGTTTATTTTCCTCTCTTATGTAGGCTTAATTATTTTTTACATTTTAATATGCACTTTCTTGTGGGCTTCCTGTTCAATTTCCATATTTCCCCTCTGATATTTTGGAAGTTATGTACTTTGTAACAATTATTTTCATGCATACTATAGAAAATCTACATGCACATTTTAATAACAAATTCCAAACTTATTTGGTGTATTATAGATCTGTTCAGTTAACAGTATTAACACAAATTTAGTGACTTAAAACTATACATTTATTATTCTTCAGTTTTTGTGGGTCAGGTGTTGGTACAGATTAGCTGAGTCATCTGATGGGAGTCTCCCAAAGTGACAGTGAAGATGTCTTTGACTCAATAAATGTACTTGTTTTGTATTAGACATTTGTTTTTTAATATTTACAACCTTTTGGGGTCTGAGTCTATATTGGTTATATTTTATGTATTAACTGATGATGGCTTATTTCCTGTTAACTTTTGTGATTTATTTTATTGAGAGTTTGTATACCTTTTACTTTTATCTGTGGAAAGGCTTTGAGAGCCGATCTTCAGTGTGTTCCTCCAAAGAGGTTTTTTATTTGGTGTATGCTAGGCACCTCAGGGCAGTCACCAACCTAGGTCAAATTTAAACTAGAGTTAGGGCTTGTGGATTTTTCAGACTATGTAGTTATTACAAATTCTGTCCTCAAATTGAAATTTATGTAGGCATTGGTTACTAAATCTCAGAAAATGAATTTCTTTTACTTGGTTCTACCAGAGCAAAGACAAACATAGATATGTGAAATTTGGGAGGGCCCTTTCATCACCTTCAGTTTCAGAGATTTAGTAGAAAACTCAAACGTGAGGTTCTAATTGCTTTCTCCTGGTGGAGTCTTGCAGACAACCCTTACTTCCAGCCATAGTCTGTGGCAACATGCATGGAATCTTGCCAACTAGAGAAATATACTGAAGCCTTGAGGTCCAAAGTTGTTATTGAGGGTCAGTCATATAGACATGACTACCTATCTGTGTGTCTGACCTTAGTTTCTAGCTCCTCTAAGAGTCAAGTTGATTCTGCATGGGTTAAGGCTGTCCCCATTAATCACACCATTAACATGGACTATCTGGTATGATCCAAGAACATCATGTAAACAAAGACATCTTTATCAGACAAGGCATTCCAAGTGCCTAGGGGCTATTTCCCAGGAACAAAATACAAAGGGAGTATGTTTCTTAGGGCAAGATTAATCTTTTAGTAAATGGTTTGCACCCCTACTATCTCCCTATGTAGGCTTCCCCTATCCCAACTGACTTATTTTGCCTTTTGAAAAGTTGTCTCACTTGATAAGGCCTAGATTTGTTTGGGATTTCAGAACTGATGTTGTACCCTATTTTATCCCAGTTTTATTTCTAGATAAATCATAATAATGGATGGGATTATTAAAATCTAAGTTCTGGTCTACCTGGGAGGGACACATCTACAAGACCAAACACTGACGCCATATTTCTTTTACCTCTACATTCATGATATCTTGTCAATTCTGGCTTCTAAAGAATTATCATACCTTTGCATCCTCTCAACCATGAGCTGAACTGAATGTAATATTTTTTGAATCTAAAATTTGTAATTGTAATGAACTGTGAGTGGCTTGTATAAACATCTGATCTCCCATATATTTTTTAATGGAAATTATGATATCTGGAGCTTAAATCTTGGAAACGTTTTTGTTTCCTTGCATTTCCCATGGAATCAAGTGGTGAAAAGTAGCTATTTACTATCTCCCTAACCTGAAGAGGACTCTTTTGAAGTCAAATTCCCATTAAGGTACATCTTCAAGAAGATCCCTTACATGGGGCTTAAAAGTCTCCTGACCTCCATTTTCCATTCTCAGGGGAAGCGGGTTCAATTAAAAGACTTTAATTGTTATGCACAGGCCTATACAAACATTTCTGACTTTTTCCAGTGACAGGCTGGTATAAAAGTATATGGAGAGGAGAACACATAATATCCAAGTCCCCTCTTATTCATCTCTTACTTGCTTGCTCTTTTGATATACCTATGTGATCTATATCGTTTTTCTTTTTCTGGATAAGATTAAGGAAAAACTTGCTTATCAGAATCTCTAAGAAGGTAAAAGAAGATATTATAAGTCACAGAAAGATACTTTCTTTCTACTAGTACAGTCCCCAGCTGCAACATGTTGGACTTGACTGTGGGCAGCAAGGAGACCCCTCTGGAGTCTATTCCTGTTTTAGCTCTATGATCTCCTCTTACAGGACAAATGGAGTCCAGAAACTGTTAAGGCTGAACATTGTCAGCACAACCTCCCCTTTTTTGGTAGAGTCATTGAAGGTTAAACCTGATATTTAATTTTATTAGTTTGGTTAAAATTGAATTCGAGGGAAAGGACACAAAGTGAAGGAAAGGAAACGTAGGAAGGAAGAAGAAGAGGAAGGAAAGAAGAAAGAAGATTTGTGAGGAGGCCTATATTGTTTGTTGATATTGAATTACATTACAATGATAAGTGGGAGATATTTGAGAATGTTAATTATAATCTACTGTTCAGTGATAAAGTTTTAGACCAGTTGAAGAGACTATAAAACATTGCTACTATTCTAACTTCATGGATGAATAAAAGGGCTCGAGGTACACAGTTGTACTTTAGACTCAGAACTGTGCTTTTTAACATCATGCAGAGTGAATGAAAGATTTCTCTGCCAACAACACATTTTCTGACTTTTAACCTTAATTTTCTCACAGAGGGAATAGGAGGAAAGGCCTCTGGAAAAATTTTCAAATGCAGTCATATTTTAATTCTTGGATGCTATTTTGTTGTTGTTGTTGTTGTTGTTGTTGTTGTTGTTAGAAAGAAAGAGAGTGGTGGAGAGGGGCAGAGAGAGAGAGAGAGAGATTGAAAGAGAGAGAGAGAATCCCAAGCAGGCTTTACGCACAGCACACAACCAAACATGGGGTTCACACAGCCCGACTCAGGGTCCCACAATCCTGGGATCATTACCTGAGCCAAAATCAAGACTCTGATGCTCAACCAATTGAGCCACCCAGGCATCCTTAATTCTTGGATGCTATTAATGGGAATGTTGCATATGGATTTTCTTTTTTCTTATTTTCTGAGTGGCAAAATAGTGCAACATTTAAAAATACATTCATATATAAGTGCCCCCTCTTTGGGCTTTTGGGTCTGAAATGAGTTTCTCAAAGGTGATTTCCCATCAAGTAGGGCAAAGGTTCAGCAATGTGGATCTTTCTGAGACTGAGATTTATTTTTATTTTCCCAGAGGTTCCTGAGAATTGCTTGTTACTGCTCTTTGACTATCTTCAGAGATTGTGTGACCTGGTATGTGACCCTCAGCATATTAAAATTCTGAGATAATGAGTTTAAAAAAGAAAACTCCACAATTTATGGGCTGTCATTAAAAGACACAGGGTCGTAAATAAGATGATTATTTGCAAATAGAAATGGGGAGGTGGGGAGATGCTCTTAGAGGATATTATTCTATTCCTCATTATCTCTAGCCTATATTACTGTCCAGTTTGCTTACTGGTCTCCTGCCTTAGTGACCTCCATCTGAGTGTTCTTTCTCGTATGATTGTATTACTGCCTTGCCTAGCATTCCTCAATAATTCACCATTGTCTACAGCAAAAAACAACTACTAAATTTTCTTGCATATCTCAGACAGAGTTGTATATGATCTATTCCCCTGTCCATTTTTTTCTAAGTTGCAGTAATGAGCTCCCTGCCCTCGCCCTCAAACCTGACATTCTTTCTCATGCCTCCCTATATGTTTCCCTTCACTTGCTTCATTCCAGAAAAACCCTTCCATTCCAAACTCTGTCTAGTCCCTCCTATTTTGTTGTTAATTTTTTTAATGTTTACTTATTTTTGACAGACAGAGAGAGAGACAGAGAACGAGCAGGGGAGGGGCAGAGAGAGAGGGAGACAGAGAATCTGAAGCAGGCTCCAGGCTCCGAGCTGTCAGCACAGAGCTCGATGCAGGGCTTGAACTCACAGACTGCGAGATCATGACCTGGGCTGAAGTCGGACGCCCAGCCGACTGAGCCACCCAGTCACGCCAGTTGTTGTTAATTTTTAACCAGCCTACTGCTCACCAGGCCTTATACTAAAAATCCATGAGACTTTTCTTAACTGCCTCTTATGTACCCCTCTGTGGGTGGCTGGATAATGCCTTCCAAAGATGTCTAGGTCCTGAGCCCTGGAACCTATGGATTTTATTTTATATGACAGGGATGAGTTTGCTGCTATGATTAAGTTAAGGATTATAAAAAGAGGTTATTTTGGATTATCCCAGTGGCCTTCAATGTAATCACACACGTCCTTATGAAAGGGAGGGAAAGGGAAATTAGACTTTAGAGGACAAGGCTCTGTAGTGGCAGAAGCAGTGACTGGAGTTACATGCTTTAAACATGGAGGAAGAGGTCACGAACCAAGGAATAGAAGTAACCACTAGAAGCTGGAAAAAGCAAGGAAATTGATCCTCCCCTAGAGACTCTGAAGGAAGCATGGCCTTGCCAACTGTGTGGTGTTGACCTGGTGAAATCTGTTTTGGACTTCTGGGCTCCATAAGCACCAGAGAATAAAGTTCTGATGTTTCAAGCCTGTGAATTTGTGGGAACTCGTTACAGTAGCAATAGGAAACTAACATACCTTTTCTGCCTTGCACACTCCTTTTGAGTATTTCATGCTTTTGTAGTCATTTGTATACTTGCTGTCTCTCTAAATCAGTGATCTGTACTCTACTCAGATCCAACAACTTATTTATCATGCCCCTTTCACTCTCCTGAAGTGAAATTCACCTGTGCTCATAATTTGAAAAATCAACACAATGCCTTACCTTTAATATATGGAAAAATGAAAGGAAAATTAAGATTTATAATTAAATTATACTTGTTTCTATGTATAAATATTAAGCATGATTAAATGTCAAGACAACTATGATAGACACTGACTCGTATAAATAAGATAATTGTGAATGTGACAGCTGCATATGCAAATCAATACAGGTGTGTTTCTTTGGTGACTCAAATCCTAAAAGGGTAATTACTGTTTCTCTCTTTTTTTTTCTGTTTATCATTACTTTTTATTGTTGACGAAACCACGTAGAACTCTCAGCAAGTCCCAACAACAAAAAATAAAATAAAAGTATATATAATTATTCCTAGACTTTCATAATATTTGCATTCTTGGAGAATTCACTGTAAGTTAAAACTATGAAAATTCTTTGTGTGTTTTGGTTAATGTCCAGGCTCAGATGATGTCAGAAATGTTTTTAGCACATGAGTGTCTGGTAAGAGATTGGGAAATTGTTGGGGAGCTGGGACATTTCTTGACATGTGAAGTGTCCTATGAACTGTGGAATGTCAAAGACCTTGAGCCTGTGCACACTACATGCCAAAAGCACCTCGGAATCATTAGAGCAACCAGAAATGTCCCCACAAACATCCAGAATCCTTCAGTGAGAACCACTGCTAATGTATTCTCAGCTCCATGTAACCAGTGAGTGTGTCTTATTCATCCAAATGGTCTCCAAATCTATCTTGGCTTCTAACACATAGCAGATGTTAGGCACCTGCATGTGGTGTGAAGAAAAGGTTGTGTAAATATCGTGTAGTGTTCTTTTTGTTTTTTCATAGATATCAGTAAGGTCAAGGTGACTGATAACATTCAAATTCTCTATATCATTTTTGTTTTAAACAGCTTCATTAAGATATGATTGGATTCAGACCATACAATTTACCCTAAGTGTACAACTCATTGGCTTTAGTATAGTCACAGAGATGTGAAACCATCATGATCCTCAGTTTTAGAACATTTTTTATCATCTCATAAAGAAACCCAGTACTGTCTAGCCATCGACTCCATATATCTCCATTTGCTTCAGAAAATAAACAGACAATAAACAATTGCTAAGGTACTTTATGTCTCTAGAGTTGCTAATCTGGGTATTTCATCTAAATAGGATCGTCTAATATTATCTATTAATAGTAGCTTCTTTCATTTATTAAGTTTCTGAGATTCATCCATGTTACAGTATGTACCAGTCCTTCATTCATCTTTTGTGGCTAGCTAATATTTTATTGTATGGATATATCACTTTTTGTTCATTAAATTAATCAAATCCTCCTTATTTTCTTTACCCTCTACTATTTATGTTTTTCTGTAGTTGCTGAGATGTGTTAAAAGTTAACATTTCCTACCATGATTGTACAAATGTTAAATTCTTTTTGACTTTGTCAATTGCTTAATATATTTTAAAGCGTCTTAGGCATTTATACATTTATGATTATATATCTTCCTTCTATACTGACTCTTTTATTGTTATCCCCAATAGTAAATACTGTTTCTCTTGAAGTCTGTTTTATGTTACACACACACACACACACACACACACACACACACACACAACACACACACACAAGCTAGCTTTCTTATATTTCCTGCTGGTATCAGCTAATTTTCTACATGTTTACTTAAACGTTTTCTGTGCATACAGTTGGATCTTGCTTTTATATTCATTCTGATAATCTCTTCCTTCTTATTGGAAAATTTAGTCTATAAACATTGAATAAAATTATTTTTATATTCAGATTTAGGTCCATTATGTTGTTTTTAGTTTGTTATATCTATCTTCTCTTTTTCTCATTCCTTTCTTACACTCTTCTGAATATTTTATAGAATTCGACTTTAATTTTTTATTGACTATTTCACCCTAGATCTTTGAATACATTATAAACTTCTCTCATTTTTTTCTTGAAAGTCACATGTACTTAAATTATGGCATAAAATAGTATTTTATAATTGCCTGTGCTTTTGTAATAATTTGTGAAATAGCTTATTGCCATTTGGATACTTTTCATTCATTCCTAAAGATCTGAAATTTCCTCCAGCATGATTTCTCTTCAGCCTGAAGATCTTCCTTTATTATATCTTGCTGCATTGCCTTGTCATGAAAAATTCCCTTAGCTTTTGTTTGAGTATGATTTGTCCAGGTATAGATTCTTGGAATTAATTCAAACTGGGGTTTGCTAAGCTTTTGAATCTATAAATGTATATCTGTCACCAAATTGGGAAGTTAGTTCTGTCACTATATGTCTAAATATCTTGCTCTGCACCATTTTCTCTCTCCTCTTCTTCTGGGACAAGTACTTCTATATAATACCTTTTGAAGCTTGTCCCATAGATCCCTGAGGCTCTTTTAATTTTTGCAGTTGTTACCTCTCTCTTCTTCAATTGTTATGTTTTCTTGATTTATCTTCAAGATCAACATTTCTTTATCATCTCTATGTTCTTATGATACTAATCCAGTGATTAGTTTTTGGGTTCTTTTTTTTTTTTTTCCAGATTTCCTACTTATGTGCCATTTCTATCTTTTAATTTGACACAAGTGTATTTTCTTTTACCTCATTGATCATAATTTAAATAGTGTTAAAGTCCTCATCTAATAGTTCTAGCACCTGGGTCGTCTCAGAGTTAGTTTGCATCAAGCATCTTTTCCTTTGAGAATGGGTTACATTTTCCTTGCTCAGGTAATTTTGGATGTTATAAATGTTATGTTGTGGATTATCTGGATCGTATATTATATTGCAACAATATATTGATGGTTATATCATCAAAATGTTGATATTGTTATTTTTTACAGATGAAATTTGAATCGGTACCAAGTTCAGTTATTTAAACCTCCAGTCTTAGAAACTTTCAGTTATCACTGTGCAAGCTTGATTCAGGGGTTGGCCAGTGATTTCCTTCTCTGCCCCTCTGCATTCTAGAGTTCTTTTATCACTCTCTAGTGGTTTTGCTTGCCCTAATTAGGACTCCTTTCTCTGATTCCTCTGGGTAAAAGGATGATTAAATTTCGGTGTTTTTCTTTCTTTCTTTTTTTTTTTTTTTAATGTTTTTATTTATTTTTGAGACAGAGAGAGATAGGGCATGAGTAGGCAAGGGGCAGAGAGAGAGGGAGACGCAGAATCTGAAGCAGGCTCCAGGCTCTGAGCTGTCAGCACAGAGCCCGACGTGGGGCTCGAACTCACGGACCGCGAGATCATGACCTGAGCTGAAGTCGGACGCTTAACCAACTGAGCCACCCAGGCACCCCTCTTTTTTTTTTTAATCATAGTTTTAACCATCACTTCAACTATGGCCGGCCTCAGAGTAAAGCTGCAACAAAACAAGGCACTAAGTCTATTCACATGCTCCAAGTATCAACTCTCCCCCAAGACGTGTCACCTTGGTAGTGTTCAGATCCCTCCAGATCCTTCCATTGTTTTTGTTGTTGTTGTTTTTCTTGGCTAGGTTCTTTGTTGTTTGTGGGAGGGTTGGTTTCTTAAAACTTACTCTTCTATATCAAAAGCATGTTAATTTCCTTTTCTAGAAAAAAAAATTACAAAGATCCGAAAATAAATCATAGCTTTACATTATTTTTAAGCTTTATATTATTTTACATGAACTTGAAGTTTTCGTGCACAATTCACGATCTGTGTTCTTCTTTCGTATAAACAACCAAAGGACTGTCTTTTGCTCTGAAAATTCAACAATTGCTGTAGATGTAATAGTTCAGACCTCTGGACAGCAGTGTGTTTGTTCAAAGCTACAACTATGACTCTGTTCAGAGTGGGAAGTTTCTGTGATAATTTTGCAAATGGATGAAAATACTAGTGGGCTTTCTTGAACTCACTCTGGGCGTTAATTGCCCCTATTTCTGAAGACAGCAGGGAAGAGGAAAGTTGGCAAGGAAGAGTAAGAGCAGCCAACATTGCCTTCTCTTTTCTCTGTGCTCTAGTGAAAAGAGGATGAAACATCACAGAGAGATGAAAATCTTTTGGTTTGCTGTGAATCAGGCCAGCATGTTTGATGACTCAGGGAAGGCATTGATGGGTACAATGTTAGAAGAAGAAAGTGACAGCAAGGGCAGGTTATGAACATATTGTTCCGCCTGTAAAATAGCCACTTGCCTACTTGCCCTGTACAAAGAGTGATTTATCCAGGCAAGAACACCCTGTAGGGAAGTGGATCAAAAGAGAGCACCAGCAAGTGAGATGAACTAGCACAGGGCTTCTCAAACTTTAGTGTGCAAGCCAATTTCCTGGGGCATCTTGTTCAAATGCAGATTCAGACCCAGGAGTTCTGGGTGGGCCTGGGATTCTGCATTTCTAACCAGTTCCAGCATGGAACTGGTGCAGTTGCTCCTGTAAGTAGCAACAAACCAGAAGCTATCCTGTGGCAGCATTTTGCCTACAGCTGACCCTGGTGCCAGGTGAGAAGAGTGAAATGATGATTTCATTTATTTTACTGCCAGGAAAAATTCCATGGGGGGAAAAGTGTAAAAATTTTTGCTTGAGTTGGTCAATTTTTTGTGCGTTGTCCGAATATGTTATTAATTTATTATCAGGGGTAGTACTTATTAAGTTCCCACTCATCCGGCTGTTGTGCAGTAACACGGCTCGTTATATGTTGTAAGGTGTCAACAGCTGTGTTATTGATGGTGATGCAATTTTCCTCACTGATAATTATTATAAAACTCCTGTTTTCAGTTGGGGATTATTTTACCCTGCTATTCTTTCTGTGGCATTTCTCACCGTTCTTTAAATCTGTGGGTTTTTTTCCCCCCACGCATTAAAAAATAAACATCTATTTCGTTTTGAATTAAGCGTGGGTTTTTAGGTAATATTTTACTTTAGTGTTTAATATTTGTGATCCTAAAACACATAGGAAAAATTACATAGTTTATTCTCTGCTTTGTAACTATATTCTCTAAGACACAGAGTAAGATGGGCAGGACAAATGATCTCTGCGCTTCTTCCAGGTACGAAGGGCAGTTTAGAGAGCAAGGACACTAAAAGTGTTAGAATATTAGAAATCAGGGTGTTTAGATGGTGTAGTAGGACAATGGAAATAGTATCAAAAAAATCCTTGCAGAGAAATTTGATAACTTTGGGTGGCTAATCTTTAGAATATATTGCCAAAATAAGCTTCAAAATTTATATGACCCCCTAAGATACTCCTTCTTTAAAATATATATATATACACACACACATATATATATGTATATATATGTATGTATATGTATATGTGTATATATGTATGTATATATGTATATACATATATATGTGTATATATATACGTGTATATATATACACATATATATATGTATATGTATATATATATACACATATATATATGTATATGTGTATATATATATATATATATATATATATATATATATATATATTATTGTCAAATTGGTTTCCATACTACACCCAGCGCTCATCCCAACAGGTGCCCTCCTCAATGCCCATCACCCTCTTTCCTCTCCCCCAACCCCCATCAACCCTCAGTTCTCAGTATTTAAGAGCCTCTTATGGTTTGCCTTCCTCCCTTTCTGTAACTTTTTTTTTCCCCTTCCCCTCCCCCTGGTCTTCTGTTAAGTTTCTCAGGATCCACATAAGAGTGAAAACATATGCTATCTGTCTTTCTCTGCCTGACTTATTTCACCTAGCATAATACCCTCCACTTCCTTCCACATTGCTACAAAAGGCCAGATTTCATTCTTTCTCATTGCCACATAGTATTCCATTGTATGTATAAACCACATCTTCTTTATCCATTTGTCAGTTGATGGACATTTAGGCTCATTCCATAATTTGGTTATTGTTGAAATTGCTGCTATAAACATTGGGGTACAAGTGCCCCTATGCATCAGCACTCCTGTATCCCTTGGGTAAATTCCTAGCAGTGCTATTGCTGGGTCATAGGGTAGATCTATTTTTGATTTTTTGAGGAACCTCCACACTGCTTTCCAGAGTGGCTGCACCAATTTGCATTCCCACCAACAGTTCAAGAGTGTTCCTGTTTCTCCACATCCTCTCCAGCATCTACAGTCTCCTGATTTGTTCATTTTAGCCACTCTGACCGGCGGGAGGTGGTATCTGAGTGTGGTTTTGATTTGTATTTCCCTGATGAGGAGTGACGTTGAGCATCTTTTCATGTGTCTGTTGGCCATCTGGATGCCTTCTTTAGAAAAGTGTCTATTCATGTCTTCTGCCCATTTCTTCACTGGATTATTTGTTTTTTGGGTGTGGAGTTTGGTGAGTTCTTTATAGATTTTGGATACTAACCCTTTTCTGATATGTCATTTGCAAATATTTTCTCCCATTCCGTCAGTTGCTTTTTGTTGATTGTTTCCTTTGCAGTGCAGAAGTTTTTATCTTCATGAGGTCCCAATAGTTCATTTTTGCTTTTAATTCCCTTGCCTTTGGAGATATGTCAAGTAACAAATTGCTGTGACTGAGGTCAGAGAGGTTTTTTTTCCAGATACTCCTTCCCATTTCACTCAGCCTCATCTTAACTAACACTGTCCAAACAGAAGTCAGTCATCGTCTTTAGTCCCACAAGTGTGGTGTTTTACCCTGAAAGATTAGATGCTCCTTGAGGATTTATACTCTCATTCAACAAATATTCAACTGTTTTTAAAAGACATTATTGAGAGGCACAGATGAAAAATTACATTTTGATACAGTAGGTAAGAAAGACCTGTTCTCAAATAAATTAAAAAAATGAAAAGAAAATTAAATCACATATGAGAGGGGCAAATGATTTGGTGTCTCAAAGGAGATGGACAAAACATCATTCCTCTGGAAGTTTTGGAGGAGGTTTCTGGCAAAGGAGAGTCAAAGAACCTGGTCTTGAAGGATTCATGGATTTGTGATAGACATAGGAGGCTGGCCATGTTTGGAGCCAAAGGGACCTCATTATCAGATGCTCACATGATCATAAACTTAGGGACGGGGGGGGGGGGTCCCTGTAAACATACCCACACAGATGTTTACAGAGTAAATACTTTAAATGAGTTACAGGTAAGCTGGGCTACTCAACCTCAGCCATTTACTCCAGTGAGGTATACAAATGTTATCACTTTCATGCAGATTTAAGTTAGTGTTTATATTATCTATTATTGTAAAATAAACTCCTCCTAACGGCTTTAGAAAGCCAGTCTCCTTCCACTCCTTTCCTTCTCATGATTCTCTGGGATGACTGCGTAGATTTTCCGCTGATCTCTTGTGATACCCATCATGTGATGCCTCTCATTTGATGACGGTCAGAAGGTACCTAGGGCTGAATTCGTCCATAAGCTTGACAGAGATGTTACAATAGCTGGAACTTTCTTCCTCTCCCTATGGTTTATCCATGTAGATTGTCCGTCAAGAAAGCAGAACTTCTTACATGGTGATTCAGGGCTGCCAAAAGTGAGCATTCCAAGAGAAAGGAATTAAAATCTGCCCATTGTCTTCAATGCTAGTCTTAGAATTGATACCTCTGCCAGATTATGTTGGTTAATATGTGACCAGGCAGCCCAGTTTCATTGTGGAAGGTATGTGAATATCAGAAGAAGTGCTTCGTTGGGGATCATATTTTGAAACTAGCTATCCCCGGAAGCAATATTGAATGTTTAAATATGTAATGTCAACAAAAATTTAAATAGAAAAACCCCCATTTTGTCTTTGTAGAGCCATGTTTATTTTTTAAATTTATTTTCATTTTCTTATTTATTTATTTATTTATTTATTTATTTATTTATTTATGAGAGGAGGGGGAGAGGGAGAAGAAGAGAGAGAATCTTAAGCAGGTTCCATGTCCAGTGTGGAGCCCAACACAGGGCTTGATCTCACGACCATGAGAACATGACCTGAGCCAAAATTAAGAGTTAGACACTTAACTGACTGAGATACCCGGGTGCCCCTGTAAAGCCATTTTATGGTTGAATTAAGATATGGTTGATCAGTTTGGCAGTGGAGTGTAGTGAAGAGAAAATCAAGGACAAAGCCAAGATTTGAACCTGCATAGCTATAAAAATCACGGTATTATTAGTAATGATAATTCATGCAAAAGAAGATTTAAGATAATTTATTCATAGAAAAATGATGTCAAGAAGTAGATCTTCAGTATAAGATTATGAGATTAATTGGTTAAATCTGGGTTTCCAACAGAGTGCTCATTATATGTAAAGGCTAGTGCACCAGAGTGACATTCATAGTGAGGTGAGGGCAGGAGATGCAGATGTGAAAGTCTTGTCAACAGAGATGACACAGCATAAAATTTATGGTGCACACGGCTAGGAAACTGGTGGAATAAAGACACACAGAGGCTAGATTATAAAACCTTTTGGAATTTTTTTTTTTTGTGATGGAGAAAGGGGAAAATGAAACCAGCAGACGGAGAGAGGTAATGAGGTAAGATGTAAAACAAATTTGATCAGTATCATAGTAGCCAAACAGGTGTTTAACACTGTTAAATGCTCCAGAAAGCTGGAAGAACATGAAGCCTGAGAAATAGTTGTTTAATTAGTAGTTGGACCAACAGAAATGAAGGGGGTGATTCTTCTAGGGAATCTCTCAGTAAGCTGTCTCTAACTTCAACAGATGCTGGGCAAACATATGTATAGTGTTTTTGTTTTGTTTGTTGGTTTGTTTTTTCTCTGGAGGAAAGCAGACTCTAGTAACAAAGAAGGTTCAAGAATAGCTATTGGGTCAGCAATGAACAGTGTTTGCCACACTTCAAAATCTTTATATATTTTACCTTTTTTCCTTGTCATTTTTCTGGCTAAACTTTTTAGTGTCTTATTGAATAGAAGCAGTAACAGCTTGCATCCATGCCCTTTTAACTGGACTTAAAAGGAAAGTTTCTCATATTTTATATATCTGAGTATGAAATTTACTATAAGTTTTGGGAAGACAAACTTTATAAGTTAAGGATAGTAGTTAAGAAAATTCAATTCACATTCTAGATTATGTTTTCTATTTCTGTTGAGATGATAATATGTTTTTTGTGCTTTAATTTGTTTAATGTGGTAGATTATACTAAAAATTCTTAGTCTAATATCATTCTTGAATTCCTGGAAAATCACTTGAATTTTTGGGAAGAACTCAAATTATGATTTGATTATATGATTTATTTATCATAAAATAATATGATTTATTATTATTATTTATAATACATGGATGAAATTATTAACATTTTGTTTATAGTTTGTTTAAAACTTAATAAATTTGAAAGTTGTCTGCAGTGGTCCTTTCTCATAATATCCTTGTCAGATAATAGTATTGACAGTTTAAGAGTGTCATTAAATGAGTTGAAAACCTGTTCCTCTGTTTCGTTTTAGTTGAACTCTGCATGCGAGTAATCTGTTTTTAGAAAATTTGTTGTAATGTTCATTTAAACCTTATAGGTCTAGTGTCACATGTTTTTTGGGTAGGTTTTTTCTATGGGTCTATTTGGGTTATTTCTTTTTAAGTATTTTTGGCATGGAATATTTTATATACTTATAGAAAACTGTTGAATTCATTATAAACTTTAATTTTCCTGCCATAAAGTTTTATAGGGAAAGGCTCTATTGCATCCAGAGATTTGTCCAATCATCATTTTTGATTTTGCATTGTGTGTGTCTCTTCATTTGACTAGTCTTTTCGAAAAACCTGCCTTTAATTTTTTAAATCTTTATATCATGTCTGTGGTAAGCAGAATATTGGTCCCCCTAAAGAGGTCCATGTCCTAACCTCTAGAACTTGTGAACACATTGTTACGTGACAAGGAGATTAAAGTTGTAGATGAAATTAAGTTTTCTAATCATCTGATCTTATTTTTTTTTAAATATTTCTTTTTATTTTTGAGACAGAGAGAGACAGAGCATGAACAGGGGAGGGGCAGAGAGAGAGGGAGACACAGAATCTGAAATGGGCTCCAGGCTCTGAGCTGTCAGCACAGAGCCCGACGCGGGGCTCGAACTCGTGGACCGTGAGATCATGACCTGAGCCGAAGTCGGCTGCTTAACCAACTGAGCCACCCAGGCGCCCCAACTAATCATCTGATCTTAAAATAAGGATGTTACCTTGGTTTATCTTATGGGCCCAATATAATCACAAGGATCCTTAAAAGTGTCAGAGTAAAGCAATATGAGAAAGACTTGACTGGGCATTGTTGGCTTTGAAGATGGAAGGAGGCCACAAGTCAAGGAAAGCAGTAGCCTGTAGAAGCTGGAGAAGGCAAGGAAATGGATTTGACCCTAGAACCTCTATAAGAAATGCAGCCTTCCTGACACCTTGATTTTAACTCATTAAAACACATTTCAGACTTCTGACCTTCAAGACAGTAACATCATAAATTTGTATTTTTTTTAAGTGACTAACATTGTGATAATTTCTCCTAGCAGCAGTGGAATTTGCTGTTTTGGTGTCTGGAATGGGCTGTTACCGAAAAACATGAAAGTAGTTTTAGAATTGGGCAGTGAGCAGGAGGCTGAAAGAATTTCGAAGAAGGCAGAATGAGGCCAGATTGCCTTGACATTGAAGGCTCTGCCAGCGAGGATTCAGATGGAAGTGAAAGGAGGAACATGTTATTGGAAATGTGAGGAAAGTGGATGCTTATCATTTAGTGGCAGAAAATTAGCTGAATTGTGGCCTGAGGCCATGTGAAAAGCAAAGCTTGGCAATGATGAACTTGGATGTTTAGCCGTGGAGACTTTCAAGCAAAGAGCTGAAGGTGTAGCCTAGTTGCTTATAATGCAAGAGGAATGTCTTAGATTGCTCTTCTTCCAGAATCTCAATTCATAAATATCCCACTCTCTAACCATTGCCACCTCTCTTTCTATCCCATTCCCTCCTCTCATGTCCTAAATACGACACTTTTTAAGTCCTACTTGGTTCTACAATTCATTGGCTTTCACCATTCCACACTTCCTTTTGGTACGTCTAGGACTGAAATAAATGAGAGAGTTGACATCTCGAATGTCAACTTGTTATTATTAATGGCATGTCATCTTCCTCCAAAAAAATTGGGAGATAGAAGGTAAAAAGAAAACAAAAGAAGTCCTAACACCAACCACAATCTTTCTTCTTAAAAAAGGAGAGCTGATAGGGGATACTGGGAATAAGATATTTATTGCAATGTTGCATTTGGCCATAATGAAGGATTTAAAGCAACTAAAAGAAAAACCTGAGTATCCTGCATTTTAAATCCCATTTTACTGATAACTCTGCTTTCTTTCATCATTTGGGATTAAATACAACATAAAAACTTTTATAAGGGGATCAAGTTAGAAGAAACAAATGCAGAAATCCTGTCATTCTATCAATTGTCACACATCTAGGGAAAATTAATGTATGCATTCATGCATGCACTGAACATGTTTATTAAGCATCTATTTTCTATCAAGCACCACAACAGAAGCTGGGGATTCAATGGTGAGGAAAAGGCAGACAAAAATAATTATGAAATATATTTATTAAAATAAGAATTTATAAAGAAATGGACAGTTTATTTTCTGTGTACATATTATTTGTTCAAAACAAAAGACACTGATTATGTCCCTGGTGGACCCCTTCAAAACACATCTATGAATAAGAGGATTGATAGTAAATTCCAAGTTGAATTATTTAATTAAAATGTACTTAGAGGAATTTTAAAGACGATGGGGCAGAAAGAACTGAGGAATAAGTCCAAAGATTGTACCTATGATAGCAACCCCAAAACAGTTTTAAAAAAACAAATATTTATATTTGCCCCCGTCACCTTCATCTGTAGGTCATCTGTGGTTCTTTTTTTTTTTAATTAAAATATTTTTAATGTTTATTTTTGAGAGAGGGAGGACAAGTGGGGGAGGGGCAGAGAGAGAGGGAGACACAGGATCCGAAGCAGGTTCCAGGCTCTGAGCTGTCAGCACAGAGCCTGACAAGGGGCTCGAACCCACGAACTGTGTGAGCTCATGACCTGAGCCGAAGTCAGATGTTTAACCGACTGAGCCACCCAGGTGCCCTGATAAGTCATCTGTGGTTCTATCCCAAATTTCCTTCACTGTCCTGGATTCTAAGCTGAGAGAGCATCCTTTGCCTGAGGCAAATCATTATTGTGGGAGAGTGGAAATAGCAATAGGGAACAAGCCAATGACTCTTCAAACCTCCACTTACACGTAGCTTATGTTCTACTCACATTCCATTGGCCATAGCAAATCAGATGGACAAGCTAATCTCAATGCATGAGGGAAAATATGTCTCTTGAGAGAGAAGGAGAGAAAATACTTAGGAACTAAATTGATATTTATTTAAATAAAATGCAAATGGTTCTTTGAAAAGACAGAGTACAAAGACTGAGGAAAAAATAGAGACCATACGTTCAAAATAGATTCAGCCGTGTTTCAGAAATTCTAATTAATGTCGATCTTATATGGCCGAAGAGGAAGCCTGGTATATTGAACTGGGTCAAGTTGCAGACAATAGAATATGATCTAATTAATCAGAAGAACATTTTTTTTTTTTTACACCAAGAAATAGAAACTCACAGAATTATTGAAAAGGCTAGGAATTGGTTCTAGGCTAAAGTAAAGGAATGATTTCTAGGCTCACAACTGATCTACCTCTGCTGCAATTGTTAAATGGACCTCTGGCTTCATAGAAAGCTGACAGTCCAGGCAGCTGCTGTCACCACTGCTGTTTGCAAAGCGTGCTCCTTCTGCCATGAAAATGCCAGAGAAATAACCTGCAAATTGGGAAGTTGCTAATGGGGCTCTAGAGCCTTCTCGTATCTGCTCTATTCTGTGCCAGCAGAATAAATGCTGTGCTCCCTACCTACCTCACATAACATTTCTAGGAGTCAAAGCTTATACAGGGCACTAATTGGTGGAATAGAAGCACACTGAGAAACCTAGCTCTAAGAAAATCAGGGAAGGTAATTCTTTTTTTTTTTCTATAATAGAAAGGCTTCATTTAATCTTTGTAATAATTCTATTTCATTATGCTGCTCTTTTGACTTAGACGCTAATCATACAAATAAACAGAAACAAAACTCAATTAGAAATTGGATAAACATCACACTTGGTATATATCGTCTTTTTTCAGAAGCGTGATATATTAGGTAAAAAATTCAGTCCTAAGAACTGAAAGACATTCTTTTCTAAGGCTAATGAGGAAAAACAAAATTAGCAATGATTTACATTTAATCAACTCTCATTTACAGAGAGAACATTTCTGATTAAAATTTGAGAGAAATTGATGAAATTAAATACACTTTTGTTTACCTATTCACTTTTTTCAAAAAATTAGCACTTTTTCTACATTTTGTTTAAAAAATGAAAGAAAAGAAAGCTACAGGGAAGTTAGAAGAATGGTATTTGAATAACTTATTGTCATTTACTTATTTCATCAACTGTTAATTGTCATATTTGCATTCTCTCTCTCCCTCCCCCCTCCCTCTGAGTCTCCCCCAACCCCCCCCACCCCTGCCCTCATAAAACACATGCTTTAATCTCTTTGTCCCTCTACACATGACTTGGTTTCTGCAGAACCATTTGAAAGTAAGGTGCACACATCACGACCCTTCACCCCTAAATAATTCAACACGAATATCCTAAGAACAAGGACATTTTCCTCCATATCCACAATACCATTAACACATTCACAAATTTTAACATTGACTCAATGGGAAGTGTAACTTTTAGCTTTCTCTGCATTAAAAAAGAGGTAGGAATGGATGTTGACTGAACCCAGGCACATTATCTTCCATTTTTAAGTTCAAGAACTGCCTTCCCCTACATAGGGGTTGACTTTGATGTCTAAAGCTGTCACTATCCTGTCAATCCCTGAAGGTGAATTTTCTACTCAATTCCATTCAGAATCATTTCCCTTCTGGATAGAAATTATCATAAATGTAGCAATTCATTCCTGTTATGCCCTGAGAATAAACTCAGGGTAGGTTGAACTTGTAGTGCCAGAGTCAGGCTCTGACAGGGCACATCTGTTTGGTGTCAGCAGATGTGGCTGTGGCCATGGAATTCATTTGCAGAGCGATGAACAGGGAGAAAGTGGAGTGTTTTCATTGACCTATTTGGTTCTAATGATGTTCTCAAATAATAAGGATGAAGGAAATATACGAAAATTATCTCCTCTGTTACTTCTATAACTGAAGCCCGTTAAGGTAAAATAAAATTCAGGAGGAACAGCAAAAAAATGTGTTTTCCTTGATTAACTCTATGCAGTAAACATAATTCAAACTCAACTCCCTTTGTGGCATTGGTGCAAAGCAACTACCTAGAAGCCCAACTAGCTACAGCCTCTTTTATTTCATTCGTCCCTAGAGGGAGGGCCTGAAATATGTGAGCCTCAGACTTCTGCTCAGGTCATGATCTCACGTTTTGTGAGTTCAGGCCCCTCACAGGGGGCTCCTACTGTCCCTGTCCATGCAGAGCCTGCTTCAGATCCTCTGTCTCCCTCTCTCTCTGCCCCTCCATCTCTCTCTCTCTCTCTGTCTCTCAAATATACGTTAAAAAAAAGTATACAAAACAGACTTCAGCAAATGTTAAGAGCAGTCCAAATGGAGGAGAGAAAGGTGAGGACTTCTGAAATACAAAGAAGTTGCTCCCTGAGTTGATTTCCTCCCAATGACCCAGTCTTTCTTTGGGAAGTGTCCTGACTATAAATCAAACTTGCACATTTCAAATTTAAAAATGACACAAGTTTTTCTTACCCCCCCCAAGTATGAGCATTTCTGGAAGAGTTTAAAGTCCACCATTTTTTCAACATTTTTTTAGACTTTTACAATGTTTTTATTTTATTTTATTTTATTTTATTTTATTTTATTTTATTTTATTTTATTGATGTTTTTAAATTTATTTTTGAGACAGAGACAGAGCATGAGCAGGGGAGGGGCAGAGAGAGAGAGAGAGAGACAGACAGAATCCGAAGCAGGCTCCAGGCTCTGAGCTGTCAGCACAAAGTCCGACCTGGGGCTCCAACCCACAGACTGCGAGATCATGACCTGAGCTGAAGTTCGATGCTTAGCCTACTGAGCCACCCAGGCGCCCCTACAATGTTTTCATTATTTATTTTTGAGAGAGAGAGAGAGAGAGAGAGAGAGCAAGCACGCGCACCAGCGGGGGAGGAGCAAAGAGAGAAAGGGAGACACAGACTCCCAAACAGGCTCCAGGCTCCAGGCTCCAGGCTCCAAGCTGTCAGCACAGAGCCTGACCCAGGGCTCGAAGCCATGGACTGCAAGATCATTACCTGAGCCAAAGTCAGATGCTTAACCAACTGAGCCACCCACATGCCCCTAAAGTCCACCATTTTTAAATGTTCTTAAGCTGCCCAACTCTTGCAGCTTCCAGTACAGTGACGAGGAGGCTTTCATTTTGTAAAAATTTAAAATTAATCCAGATTTGACTTTTTGCTGTTTTCATTTTTTTACCTTAGAAACTTAAAAATTCTGAGGTAGAAATTTCAGAAGTGTTTAAAATCGAATATAAGAAAAGTGACTCATGAAGAAACCAATCTCCACTGTGGGCTGAGGTTTCATCTATGGGCTTCCCCATCATTTTGTACAAAGTCTACAGATTATTTGATAGTAATTTTAATGCATATGTACGAAGGACCTAATAGATGTTAATTTAGTATTTATCAAACACTAAGATACATTTTGGGGAAAGATTCAATCAAATTTGAGCATGTAAGTCTAACAAACAGGTAAGATCTATATGCTTAAGGTAGGTAACTGTACCAGAAAATGCACATCTGCCTTTTAATATTCTCCCTAATAGGGAGATACCATGATGCTTAAAACATGGTCTCAAGAAGTAAAAGTTCGTTGTGGTAGACCTTGAAAGAAAAATTAACTATTTTTGAAAAGATGATTTAAGGATATGTTTATTGAGGATCCGCTATGTTCAAACTTTTGTGTAACGTATATCCGTATTAAATAATGAAAGAAGTGCTCATATATTCTCTTTAGAAAACACATACCAACAATCCAACTTAAACCAAAGAGAGCATCACCTAGGACCCTCATGCCAAACCCACCCCCATTCTCACACCCTCCACCTTCTATCACTCACCTGCTGCAAATACATCAATGGCACAGCACGGATTGATACATCGTGAAAAGGATGCCATTTCCCTTCTTAGGACTTGAAGAGAAAGAAGTATTTTTCATCCTGACTTTGCCCTTATGCCTTTGCTCTGCCCTTAGTTAATGTATGGTGTTTTTGTATAGTGATATAGTAGATGCAGTGCTTGAATCATGGACCAATCAGCATCAGCACAACCTGTTTTTGTAGTCATATCTTCTGTGATCTCCCAGTATGGACCATGCTCCCCCACCTTTTTGAAATTTTCCTCATTCTTGAACATTCATATTTTCTTACTTAGTTTCTCCTCTAAACAGCCTTGGGGCAAGGGTTCAAATGTGTTTGGAAGTACAGTAAAAGTGAGACAGAAAAGAGAAAGCAACCAATAAAGGATTATAGGGTCTCTCCTGTTGCGGGCAATTAGAGCTTAATTCCGCTGGAAAAACTCTGAGAGGCAGTGTAGGTTCATCACAGGCAAGGAAGCTGAGCATTTATTTCTACACCAACTGTGGGAGGTATTAATTCCCCAGCTCTCTGGCCACTCATATCTGTAGGAAAAGGCATTCAGCCATTTCAGAAACAGCACTCAAACAAATGGATAAAGATACTAGTGGTTGGAAGTTGGCCCCTGAACTTGGATACTCCAGGGACATGTGTTAGAATGACTTTATTATTCGTGGCCTCACTTATTCTTTTCCCTAGATCTTTGCTCCTGGTCTCCTCCTACCTTCTACTTACCCAGTTTCTCCTCAAGATATCCCAAATATCTCTCTCTCTGATGTCATCTCAGAGCATCAAATAAGGCTTATTCTTTCTTTTATTATTCTCCATTACACCTATAATGGTTCTTGTACTACCATTTTGTGCTGAGAACATTTGAGTACATAGTTCATTTTCACTATTAGAAAAAGTGATTTAAAAAAACAGGGACTTTGTAAATGTGTATCTCTTTCAGTGTCTAGTAGAGTGCCTTGCACACAATCGATATTATAAAAACTTTGTTGGGTGTATTTACTGAATTGAATGTGTTCTGAAAACCAAATATCACAGGGAAAGAAAATATCAGTATTTTAGTATGATCTAGCAAAATGTAGACAAGTGCATTTACTATTAAAAATACATCTCACAGTTCCATATGAAGCAAGGATTTACAAAGAACAATTCAAAGCACAAAGTGATTTGATATATATTCTTTTCAACCTGATTGTGATAACTTTTATTCAGCTTTTTCTCAGCTTTTTGCTATCTAGTTTCAAGCCCTCAAAGTCCCACTTGTTAAATACATTTTTAGTATTATTTACAAAGGTATTATAAATCCCATAGGGCTGAGATCACCACAGCAGAATCTTTCATTATTCTCATAGTGGGTAATATCTGTTCATCTTTGTCATTCTGAAAGTATCTCTTTTTTACTAACAGCAAAAGATCCCCTTCTCCTGCTCTGTCTGCCTTCTCAGTGAATATGTCTGATGTCATTCTGTCTGTTATTTTCAATTTGTCTTCCTGCACCATTGCCCCAGGCTCTCTCTGGTTTATGGCCTCATTTCAAATTTGAAGTACCATCTGCATAAATTTAACTTATTAAAATTATTTAAAATAATATCCTATTTTTATGTAGATTTTTCTTGCAATAGAAACAGGAAAATGATCTTGATAGGCATTTTTAAATTGATGGAAAAAGAAGTTGAAAAATAGAGAAGGTGAAATTAGAGGAGTTTATTGGTGGGCTTTCGCTCAGCGGTTAAGAATTTTTCTCTTGCACTATTTAAAGATAAACATTTTAATCTAGGATTCTGTAAAACCATGGTCCATGAGTTAGAAAGCATTCCAGTCATCTGTGTCTGCTCTTGCCTTTACTTGTCTAGCATTTTTATATGATAATTCATGAGTGAATGTGAATGTGCCTATGTGTAATAAATATGTGATTTCATAGATGAATAGTACTGTCATCATTTGCAAATATTTGGCCAAGTTGAGTTTACAACTATAGTACTATTCTGATGACCACATCAGTGTGTGTTTGAGCAGGGGGTGGTGATTTCCCACGCCACCAAGCAATTAACTCAATTCTGACGCTGTCTGCCTGGAGGTAGCATCAGATCCCACAAGTTAAGGGCTCAGTCCTAAAAGAACGCCTTCCTGCTCTGACTTCAGATGCCAGTCACAAGTCCATATTGTCACCTGTGCTTCTGACTAACTGGCTATAGTTTGGCTTCCAACAAGTCTCTTTTCGGGCTCAACTCATGTGCTGGAGTTGACCTCAGAACAACATTTTACTTACTATATTACCAATTTATTACAAAAAGTCAGGAAGAGCCAGATTGAAGAGATGGACAGGGCAAGGGCAAGGTATAGGGAATGGGCACAGAGTTTCCATATTATTCTGTAGCATCTCCATGTGGTCACCAGTCCAGAAGCTCTTTGAACCTCCTCTTTTTGGGATTTTTAAAAAAAAAATTTGGAGGCTTCTTTACAAAAGCATGAGTGCTTAAATCTTTGGACACTGGTGATTGATTGAACTTTCAGCCCCTCTTCCCAATCTGGAAATCAGGGGTAGGACTAGAAGTTCTGATCCTCCATTCAAGATTGTTTCCCCTGGCAGCCAGTTTCCATCCTTAGGTACTTTCCCAAAGTCACCTCATCAAACATAAACTCAATTATGAATAATAAGACAGCCATTTCACCTTTATGGCTCTGAAGCCATAATTTCAAAATAGGAAGTAATTTCAATATTAGGAAGTAAGGACAAGAGACCAGATATTATAACACAAGAGGCTCCTATTGCTCTTACTGCTCAGGAAATTCCAAGGGTTCTGGGAGCTGTGAGCCAGGAACTGTGGACAAAAAACAAATATATACGAGAAATACATTTTGCTAATATGAAAGACTAAATTTATATTTCTTATAAGCCACCACGTATAGATACAACATATAAGAATAGCCACTAGTGTGGGATAAATTAATTAGCCATCAGTATGGGAAAATATGTGCTTATTTTATTCTCCTTTTGAGTTAAAACTCAAAAAGTGATGTTTGTAATATTCTTTCCTAAACGTATGGATGTCACCCTCTTCAGTCTTCAGAAAGGATGAGGGTTAGGATATGGCCCAATAAGAAGGTAAAATCAACTGTTATAATTAAAGCAACTCTTCGTCTCTGCCGTATACTTTATGCAAAGTTTTGTCGGTTTATTGTATGTATTTCTACATCCAGATAATTTTAGAAATGAAATAATATGCAGTGTTGGTCTATACGGTGTCTCCGCAGAGAAGGCTCAGATATGAGCCATTTAAGTCTATGAAATGACAATTTTCTTTATAAAGCAAACCATTCTCTAAAGACTTCTGGGCTTTTGCTTCAAAAGTAGAACTTTGAGTTCTACTTCTGTCACTTACTGGCTGTGTGATGTTGGATGAATTGCGTAAACTTCCTGAGCTTTATGTTTCTCATTCAGAAAAAGAGTGGTGATTCAATGAGATACTACTATATTTGAAAATACTTTATGGCATGCTAGACTGTACTTTAGGAATCTTTATACTGTTTCCACTTTACATATGAACATTAAAAATCACCTTTGGAGGAAAAGTACTTAACCTCATCTGATTTGACATCTGCTATCCCTTCACAGTTTTTTGTTGTTGTTGCTTTTCATACAAAAAAAGTCTTCCTCTGTCTAACGTAAGCCCCACTTGTTGCCTGCTAATATCAGGAGAGAATGGTTCATTACTTACCTTTTACCTGATAAGCAAGTAAACAAATATGTCTGAAGTCCACTAATTCTAGGATGGAGATCATTCCTAGTGCACAGCATCCAGTTCAGCCAAATAAGTAAATTTCCAAAGCCTTATTTTGTTGAGTAAAAGCAAAGCTCCCTGTGACTTTAGTTGTGAAGAAATGCTGTTGGAAATCAATAAAACAGCAGGTTTTTCCTAACCCAACATCTTTTCTGTCAATAAAAGTATACAATTATATAATGGAAAAATAGGACATTTAGGGAGATTTCAGTAGAACTCAAGACTATATTCTACCTGATATATTCGGAGACAATTTGTAGGTGACATGTTTAAACTTGCCCCTAGAGACTATTAATTTGTTATGACTGAAAGAGAACAGCTGGGGTCAAGGACTGGATTGAGAACACAGCTGGGTAAACAGCAGTCTTTCACCCCCACTGAGGGTATGTCTGGTCAGAGCCACCATTTCCCGTTAGTGCCATTTAGCCACCCAGGAATATCCCCCAATTTATCTTCCTGAGTTATATTCCCGATTTCCCTGAGCATCTGAAATGTTATCAATTCTGAGAAGAGGGGATCTTTAGAGTACAAGTGTTCTGGGAGTATTTTTACTTCCCCCAGTATTGATGCAGTATTTGCTTCTGTATTGGAGAAACCCCAGAAAATTCCTTATAAATGCCTGGGAAGATCATTCCAAATTTTATTTCTGTGATGGTGACAAGAGGCAGACTAGTCATTTGGGTGACCATTAAGCAAGAGTTGACAGTGGTTTTTGACTTCTCTGCACCTTAAAAGATAACATGCCTAAATAGATACTCGTTTCTTCTTGGGGTTGCCCCTGTGATTTTTTGCTACTATTTTGAGTGAAGTGTATTTATCTTATTCATTTTTAAATGAAAAAGCTACTTTTTATTAATTTTTCTTTTTCTCTTTATTCATTGTATTGAGGTAAAATTCATATAACATAAAAGCCACTATCTATAGCCATTGAGGTAAAATTGACATAAAAGCCACCACTATAACCATTTTATAGTAAACAGCTCAGTAGTTTTTGTTGTACTCGTAATGTGGTACAACTATCACCTAATTTCAGAGCATGTTCATCACCTCCAAAAGAAACCCCATATGTATTATGCAGTCACTGTCCATCTGTCCTTCACCCCAACCACTGGCAATCACTAGTCTACTTTCTGTCTCTATTTATTTTGATCAGTGGAATTTCCAGATCATATGATAGTTCTATATTTGACTTTTTTGAGGAAAGGCCATAATGTTTTCCACATGGATGTACCACTTTACATTCTCACCAGGAATGTAATTTTTCCACATTCTCATTAATAGTTGCAATTCTCTGGGTTTCTGTTTGTTTGTTTAAATTATAGCCATCCTCTTAGGTGTAAAGTAATATCTCTTTTTGTATGTGCATTTCCCTAATGACTAATGGTATTCAGCATCTTTTCATATGCCTAGTGGCTTTTTGTAAAATTTTGGTAAAATATCTATTCAAAATATCTTTGTTCATGTTTTAATTTTCTTTTTGTTGTTGAATTCTAAGAGTTCTTTCTATATTCTCCATACTAGACCCTTATCAGATATATGATTTGCAAATATTTTCTCCCATTCTGTGGGCTTTTTACTTTTTTTAGTGTTTCTTGTAGCACAAAAGTTTTTAATTTTGGCAAAGTTCAATATATCTGACTTTTGCTCCTTGTACTTTTGGTATCATATTTAAGAAACAACTGATCCAAAATCACAAAGATCTGCATCTGTGTTTCCTTCTAGGTTTTATAGTTTTAGTCCTTATATTTAGGTTTTTTATCCGTTTTGAGTTAATTTTTGTATATGATATAAGGCTTGGATCAAAATTTATTCTTTTACCGTGTGGATATCCCATTGTTCCATCACCATTTGTTAAAAGGACTATTCTTTCCTCATAGGATGATCTTGGCAATCTTGTTGAAAATCAGCTGATTATAGATATATGGGTTTATTTCTGGATTCTTGGTTGTATTCTATTGATTATTTTGTTTGTCCTGATGCTGTTTTGATTACTGTAGGTTTGTATTAAGTTTTGAAATAGGGATATATGAGTTCTGTAACTTTGTACTTCTTTTTCAAGATTATTTTTTTAGCTATTCAGGGTCCCTTGCAATTCTCTATGTATTTTGGGATCAACTTTATTTTTTTCTGGAAAGAAAGAAAAGTTAGAATTTTGAGAGATTTACATTGAATCTGTAGCTAAATTTAGATAGTATTGCTCTGTGAACAAAAATGAATTTCAATCAATGAAAATAGGTCTTTCTATATTTAGGTCTTCTCCAGTTTCAGTCAACCATGTTTGGTAGTTTTCTGCACATCTTACATGTCCTTGACTAAATTTATTCCTAGATATTTTAATATTTTTGATGTTATTGTAAGGAAATTATTTTCTTAATTTTATTCACAGATTCATTGCATGAGTATAGACATACAATTATTTTTGTATATTTATCTTATATCCTGCAACTTTGTGAACTTGTGTGTTCTAACAGATTAAGTGGATTACTTAATCCTTTCTATATACAAAGATCATGCCATCTTCATGATTCTCAATAAATCATCTATTTATAATCATCTATTTATCATAGATTGCTTCTGTCCAATTTAGATGCCTGTTTTTAATATCTTTTTTTTTCTTGCTTAATTGTCCTCTGTTGAACTATCAATACAAAGTTAAATAGAAGAAGTGAGAGTGGACATTCTTGTCATGGTCCTGATCTTAATGGGGAAACTTTCAGTCTTTCACCCTTAAGTGTGATGTTAGCTGTGAGTTTTTCATATATACTCTTTATCAAGTTGAGAAAGTTCCCTTCTACTCCTAGTTTGTTGATTGTTTTTAATACTAAAGAATGTTGTATTTTCCTGTATCTATTAGGTGATCATGTGGGTTTTTCCTCCTTCATTCTATTAATATGGTATATCATATTGAATGAATTTTGCGTATTGAACTGCCCTTCATTTCTGGGATAAATCTCACTTGGTGTTGGTGTTTAATCCTTTTAATAAACTGAGGTATTTGTTTCACGAGTATTTTCTATAATGATTTCTGTGTGTATATTTATGAGAAGTAGTGGTCTGTACTTTGCTTTGATAATAATAGCATCATAGAACAGTTAGGAAGTATTCCTTCCGCCCTTGCATGCGCACACGTGTGTGTGTGTGTGTGTGTGTGTGTGTGTGTGTGTGTGTGTGTTTGAAACACTTTGGGAGAGACAGGCTAAATGTCTGGTCAGGGTTTTTTGATCATAGATTAATTTTTTAATTTGTGGATCTATTTTTTTTAACATTTATTTATGTTTGACAGAAAGAACACAAGCATGAGTAGGGCAGGGCCAGAGAGAGGGAGACAGAGGATCCAAAGAGAGAGGGAGACAGAAGATCTGAAGCAGGCTCCAAGCTGTGAGCACAGATCCCCATGTGGGCCTTGAACTCATGAGATCATGACCTGAAATCAAGAGTCGGATGCTTAATGCACTGAACCACCCAGGTGCCCTGACCTGTGAATCTATTTGGATTTTCTGTTTTGTCCTCAGTTTTGTAGTTTGTGAGTTTTGAAATATTTGTTTGTTTCATTTAGGTTATCAAGTTTTTTGGCCATACAGTTATTCTTATTATTCCCTTATAATTGTTTCATCTCCATAAAGATGATAGTATTGTCCCCACTTTAATTTCTGATATTAGTGAGTTTAGTCTCTAATTTGTTTTTTGGTCAGTGTAGTTAAAGGCTTGTCAGTTTTGTTGCCTTTGTCAAAGAACCAACTCTTGGCTTTATTGACCTTTTTATTTTTTTATTTATTCTCTGATTTATTTGTCTCTGCTTTACTCTTTACTATTTCCTTCCTTCTTGGTATGGCTTAAATTTATTCTTTTTCTATCTTTTTTTAATATGGGAGATTAGGTTATTGACTTGAGGTTTTTCTCCTTTTTTAATGTAAACATTTGAAGTTAGTTTTCCTCTGGGCACTTCTTTAGCTGATACCATAAAATTTGGTATGTTTTGTTGTCATTTCATTCCTCTCAAAATATCTTCTAATTGTCCTTGTGATTTCTTCTTTGTTCTATTGAATACTTAAGAGTGTTGTTTAATATATGTGTTTTCGTGATTTTTCCAAATTTCCTTTTATTAATTGATTTCTAATTTCATTCTGTTATGTTTTGAAAACATACTTTATATGATTCTAAGTATTTTTAAATTTATGAGATGTATTTTGTAGCCCAGCTTCTGGAGAATGTTCCTTGTACCCTTGGGAAAAATGTCTGTTTTGCTGTTGTTGAAAGGAGAATTTTAGGTATGTTAGGTCTAGGTGGTGTAGCGTTGTTCATGTTTTCTAATTCTTTACTGATCTTCAACCATTCTGTTCATTATTCAAAGTGAGCTATTGATGTCTCTGTAATTGTTGAACTGGCTATATCTCCCTTCAATTTTGGTATTTTTTGCTTCATTTATATTGTGACCCTGTTGTGATATTCACTTGTTTTTAATTTTTATGTATTTTTGATGAATTAATCCTTTTATATAATAATCTTCTTTGTCTCTCAAGTCTACGTTTGTTGTAGTTTATTTTGTCTGACAGTAGTACAGCCATGTCAACTGTCTTTATGATATTATTTCCTTGGAATGTTTTTTCAATCCTTTTTCTTTCAAATCATTTATCTCTGGATTAAAAATGAGTCTCTTATAGACAGGTTACTGTTAGATCATGTGCTTTATTGTTTTAAATTTATTTTGGCACTCTACCTGTCAATTGCAAATTTAAACTCATTTATTGTTAATGTGATTACTGATAGGGAAGAACTTGTGCCATTTTACTGTTTGTTTTCTATGTATTTCTGTGTATCTTTTTTGTTCCTCACTACTTCTATTATTTCTTTTTTGGTTAAATAGTTATTGTCCTGTGCATCATTTTAATTCACTTTAATTTCTTTTACTATATATTTTTAAGTTATTTTTAGGGTTGCCCTGGGGACTACAATTAACATATTAATTTATAACTAATTAAGATTAATAACAAATTTATTAAAATAATATACAGAAATGTTACTCCATTATAGCCCTTGCCTTCCTTTTGTGTTATTATTGTCACAAATTCCATTAATGTACTCATTAGTAAAGATTTAATATTGTGTTATGCTGTTTTTCAAAGTCATCCTTTAAAAAGGAGTCATAAAGAAAAATGCATAAATACTGACTTGATATTTACCTCTGTAATTACCTTTACTGGTATTCTTTATATCTTTTTGAAGATTTGAGTTACTACCTATTGTTCTTTTATTTCTGCCTGAAGGACTTCTAAAGGAAGTATAAAGGAAGCATTTCTTGTAGGGCAGGTCTACTAGCAACAAATTCTCAATTTTTGCTTATATGAAAATGTACTAACTTCTTGTTTGTTTTTTTTTAATTTTTTTTAATGTTTACTTATTTCAGAGGGAGAGAGAGAGAGAGAGAGAGAGAGAGCGAGGGAGGGGGAGGGGTGGAGAGAGAGGGAGACACAGAATCCAAAGCAGGCTCCAGGCTCTGAACTGTCAATACAGAGCCTGACACAGGGCTCAAACTCATGAACCGCAAGATCATGACCAGAGCCAAAGTTGGATGCTTAACAAACTGAGCCACCCAGGCACCCCTCTTGTTTGTTTTTTAAAGACATTTTTACTGGGCATAAATTTTTAGTTGACATTTTTTTTCTGTTAGCACTTTAAAGATGTGATCCACTGGCTTTCGTCTTTAATGATGTTTTTTTTAAGTTTATTTATTTATTTATTTATTTTTAAATTTTTTTTTCAACGTTTTTTATTTATTTTTGGGACAGAGAGAGACAGAGCATGAATGGGGGAGGGGCAGAGAGAGAGGGAGACACAGAATCGGAAACAGGCTCCAGGCTCCGAGCCATCAGCCCAGAGCCCCACGCGGGGCTCGAACTCACAGACCGCGAGATCGTGACCTGGCTGAAGTCGGACGCTTAACCGACTGCGCCACCCAGGCGCCCCATAAGTTTATTTATTTTTGAGAGAGAGAGAGAGAGAGTGTGTTATTGCGGCATGAGTGGGAGAGGGGCAGAGAGAAAGGGAGAGAGAGAGAGAATCCTGAGCAGGCTCTGCAGAGTCAGCAAGAGCCTGACACTGTGCTCAATCCCATGAACCATGAGATTATGACCTGAGCTGAAATCAAGAGTTGAACACTTGACCGACTGAGCAACCCAGGCACTCATATTCTTGGTGATTTTTGATGAAAAATCAGCTGTTAATCTTGTTGATGAACCCTTGTATATAACAAGATGTTTTTCTCTTTCAGGGTCTGTCTTTAGCTTTAGCTTTCAGCAGTTTAATAAGGATGTGTCTTGGTGTGGATCTCTTTCAGTTTATCCTGCTTGGAGTTTGTGGATCTTCTTAGATGTGTATATTAAAGTTTTTCATGAAATTTGAGAAGTTTTGGCCATCATGTTTCAAATAGACATTTCTTTCTCTTTATCCCCCCTCTCTCCTTTTCTCCCTCCATCCCTTGCTCTCTTTCTTCATTTTTCTTCATTTTTTGGTCTTACTGGATAGTGTCAGTAGATCTTTGTTCAAGTTCATTGATTCTTCTGTCTTCTCTAATCTACCATTGACCAACTTTAGTGAATTTTTCAATTCAGTTGTAGATCTCAACTACAGTATTTCTATTTTGTTATTTTTTAAGTTTCTATCCTTTTATTGATATTCTTTACTTGGTGAGCCATATTTCGTGGTTTACTTTGTTCCCTTCATGTTACTTATTACAGCTGCTTTAAAGTATTTTTCTAATATCCAATGTCTGGGCTTTCTCAGAGACGGGTTCTATTAATTACTTCTGTTCCTGTGTATGAGGCATAGTTTCCAGTTTGGCCCCAGGCACATCTTCTTTTTAATATTGGCTTAAACAGTGGTACCTATGTGAGCTTGCATCCCAATTGTTCGTGTCTAGTAGGTATTCATCTTGTTAAATACCACCAGGAAGATTTTTCTCTTATCCTTGTATTTGGCTCTGTAACCCTCCAAACTGGTAAAATGCAAAGGAATATACATATTTCTGCATTTTCAATACCTAATACTTGAAGACAAAATAACTGCTGATGTAATTTCTTAGTTCACAGTGTTCCACCAACCATTCATTCATATTCTCTATTATTTTGTATAATTTCTGTCCTGGAATGGATGTATAAAGATTAATGGTGGGTGGCAGAATTCTCTCTGCCTCTAAAAGTGAAGGAATATCTACCTGGTTTTGCTGTTTGGCATGCAGCAGACAGTGAGGAGAGGTGAAATAACTTGCTACCCTATTTATTTTCTGTTTCATAAAACATTGCATGGAAAGCTACCAGTGTATTTTTCTTAATCCAGCACCTAGAGCTGAGTAGCAACTGGAAATTCTAGACTTAAGTGATAGGCTTTCTATCAGTCTTTATTTTTGGAAGGTGTGAATTTTCATCTTGTTCTGTTGCTTCATAGGTATTTTAGTGATAAATTGGAAAGGCTGTGGCAGAAGTTCCCAGCCAGATGCACTTTAAGCTGGAAGAAGAGAGTGTGTTCTTTGTGTTCACACGTGTCCTGCAGCCAAAGTGTGCTATCATATTCCTTTGGAGTTTTTAAATTTTTTTTCCCCAGCAGGACCAGCCCTGAGTTGAAATATTTAAAGTTGGTGGACTGTAAAGTGATGAGATTCACTTGACACTATGGAAAACACAAAGCCTTTGGGTTTCATTATCTGTGCTGAATTTAATGAGCCATATGAGAAAAATAAAATTAACACCACATCATTGTGGGATGTTTAACACAAAGACAATTAGCAGCACAGGGAGTTGTCCAACCTAATCTGAGGTCCTAGCAACCCTGAAGGGTTAGTGTTTTTGTTCGATGTGCTTCCCAGGAGTTGTAGACTGAAATTTCTGCATGGCTAGGTCTAGAGCATGAACAGTCAGAGGGATCAATGCTCTGGATATGTTCTGTCATGTTGGCTACATCAAAGACTCTTTTCTCTTAGGTTCCAATTCCTTTTATAAGTTTGAAAATGAGCAGGAGTTGCAATTAATGAGTCACCAAGTGAAAAAAATCCTTCATCAGCACAGCACATCTGTGGGACAAATGTGGGAAACGAATAAGAAAAGTCACAAGGGCTGCTGACAGGGACCATTCATTTCATTTCCCTCAGAAAGGACATTTGATTTTCTTAAAACTGAAATCAAAAGAAGGAGCCATCACTCTTGAACACACATAAACATGCATGCATATACACAGGTCACTTTGGTTTTATCTGTCTCTGCTCTGAATTCATGTTACTATAAACAGAAGCTTGAAATCCAGTGGTTGAGTTTGATTAAACCTCCATCTGAGAGCATCTGAGAGTACGTATATGAGCAACCTCATTCTAAGATTTCATATGTATTATCAGTAACAACAAACATCTGTGACAGTAGTTCAACTAGAAGTAGAGAAATAGATTGACCTGAAATGACTCGATTCTATTTAAGCCTGTGATGTTTTTATTTCACAAACCACATTCCTTTACTTTGGTTGAAAGCCTTCAGTCATGTGGCCCATCCCTCCTGGCCTCTCCCTGTACTTCAATTCCAAAATTCTATTTCTTCCTCACCTTTTACCTCTAGATCAGTTTTGTCCAACAGAACTTGCTGCAACTACAGAAATGTTCTAGCTCTGCACTACATAATAAGGTAGCCAATAGCTTCACATTGCCTATTGAGCGCTTGAAATGTGGTTAGAGTAGAATTTTAAATTGTGTTTTATTTTGGATAATTTAAATTAAAGTATCAATAGCCACACATGGGTAGTAGCTACTATATTGGACAGCATAGCTCTAGATCCTTACTATTTAAAGCTGCAGCAGTAGCATTACCTAGAAACTTTCAGGTATTCAGAATCTTGGACTCCACCCAGATACACTGAATCTGAATCTGAAGTTTAACAAGACTAGATGATGTTCATGTTCTGTAACGTTTGAGAAGCACTGCTCTAGATAACTCCATCATTCAAGATTGAGATCCAGAGTCCTTCCTTTAGGTAGTCAGGACCAACTTAGCAGCAGTAGGCACAGTGCTAAGGACCCACAATCCTTTTAGAGACGCATGAAAATGTTGCAATTTCTTTTAAAGTCATAATAAAACTGTGAACCTCTCAGTCAAATTATTAATAGTCATGTTTCTACACACACAGTCATAGGTTATCATTTTATCTATACATGGAAGAAGGGACCAATGAAGGCAAAAGTGCTCAAGTCACGTGGATGTCATAATGTGGCCCTGTTGGTATCATCTTTGCATCATTTCTTCCTGCCTCTTGTGGCTTGCTGATCATTTTCATCACACAGTGCTACGTAAGTGTAGTGACTCCTATGGCCACTGCATTATCCTCTAAGCCCCTTAAAGGCAAAAACAGTGTCTTGCATGGGTTTATAGCACCAAGCCTATGTTGTTTCACACATCTGGTGCTTGACAAATGTACAAAAGAAGGAAGAAAAGGCAGGGCTAGGTTCTGATAGATTTAGTAGTTTACTGAAGGGAATAAATACTGATAGCCAGATCCCTTAAGCTGATTTTGATGAGACAAAAAACAAAATGGAACCCTCAAAGTCCTTATAAACCAGCCTCTCATTAGGAGGTATACAGAAGAAGTAACTCTGCGTTTCTTGGCAGAAAACCATGACTCATGTGCTGTGGTGAACAAAGAGCAGTTCCCTTAGGGTGAGGACGCCTGATTTTCTTTTCTTTGTTATTTCACTAATTTCTTGTACGTTTGGGCAGGTCATTTCACTTTTGATTTCTCAATTTTCCATTGGTAAAATAAAATAATGAAAAGCTAACTCTTTTTGAATTCTAACTGTGTCAATGACTTTCCTGACAACTTTTAGTGATGAATTAATTCATTTACTTTCCATAAAACTTTATTGTTATCCCATTTTACATATGAGGAAACTAAAGCACAAAGAGCTTAGCTGTCTTGCCTAAGATCACACAGCTAGGATCTAGAGGAGTCAGTCCTGAAATAGGCTATCTGAGCCCAGGGTCTAAGTTGAACCATTATTCTGAGTTGTCAGAGATAAATGACTACATTTGATATAGTGATATGGGCAGAGTTGTGTCCCCCCAGATTCATGTATTGAACTCCTAATATATGAATTATTATCTAAGAATCTGAAAGTATTTGGAGATAGGATCTTTAAAGAGGTAATTAATTTATAAACCAAGGAAAAGGTTCTTAACTCTAGACAATGAACTGAGGGTTACCAGAGGAGAGGTGGGGGAGGGGATGGGTGAAACAGGTGATGGGGAGTAAGGAGTACATTTGTCCTGATGAGCACTGGGTGTTGTATGGAAGTGATGAGTCACTATATCGTATGCCTGAAACTAACATAACACTATATGTTAACTATACTGGAATTAAGAAAAAAAGAGATAATTAATTTAAAATCAGGTCATTAGGGTGGGCCCTAATGTAATATAACTGATGTCCTTATAAGAAGAGGAACTTAGCACACAGATGCATACAGAGGGGGAAGGCCATGTGAAGATACAGGAAGATGGCTATTTACAAGCCAAGGAGAGACACCTCAGGAAAAAAAAAAATTCTGCCAACAGCTTGATCTCAGACTTCTAGCCTCCAGAATCATGAAAATAAATTTTCATTGATTGACCTACCCAGTTTGTAGTACTTTGTTATGGTAGCCTTAGCAAGCTAATGCATATACCATGAGGCTCCTTATATAATAATAAATAAAGGGTATTACTAAAACCTGCAAATGTAGGTTCTCATTTATTCATCCAATAAACATTATCCTTTGTTATGTAAAAGGGGTGTGTTGGTTGCAACAGGAGATCAAAAAGAATCACCTCGATATGGATGTGTCTGTATGACTGAATCACTGATTAATGTTAGTCATTTATTTTCAATCTCCCCCACCAGAATATCCACTCCATGAAGGCAGTGCACATTGAATAAATATCTGTGGATTGGGTGGATGACTGAGCAGGGTTATGGAACAAGGTCCATTGCTGGGTTGTAGGATAACAGTCTAAATAGGCCACTGTCGTCATTGTTGTTCTTTTATTTTATTCTTTTCATTCTTTTTAAACACGCCTTCCTCCTCAAACACCAGTAAAGCTGTCTCTTTCTGTTCCTAGCTCATGGACTACATTCTCACCTTGCTCTCCTTTCTCCCGGTGCTGTAACAGTTTTGTTTAAGTCTTTCAGTTCCTCCTGTAGCCTCACAGGCCTCTCCCTCTATGCCCTTCGATGATATCGCATTACAGAATCTTTGACTCTGGTAAAGTAGACACTTTTTGGGTGGCAGAGGTGGAAAAATGGTGGGCGGAAGAAGAGATGAGAAGGGAGAAAATTGTGTTGGCAACTTCTAGGTTTACTTTGGTGGTCTGAGTGAAAGAGGGCATTTTGTGAACATTGTGAACTCTCATGCATATACTTTTTATTTCATCGGAGAAGAATCCTGTTTTCAAGATGCTTATAATCCAGTAGCAAGCAAAAGGCGTGTGCATAAAAAATGACAATACTAAAAAAGATGTGACAATTTCATATTAGTGTGCTTAGCTCTATGCTTTAGTTGCCTATTGCTGCATAACAAATTACTCCAAAATCTAATAGCCTGAAAGGACAAATATTTATTATCTCACAATTTTTGTGAGTCAGGGATCTAATGCAGCTTACGTTTTTATTGGCAGGATTCAGTTCCTCACAGGTTATTGGGCTGTGTTCCTTGGCTCGTGGGTGTCTCCATGAGCAGCTCACAACATGGCAGCTGGCTCCCCTCAGAAGCCAGAGCCAAGGAAAGTGAGCAAAATGAAAGCCAGGTTCTTTTTTTAATCTAATCCCAGAAGTGACACCCTCACTTTTGCCTTATTTGTTGGAAGCAAGCTACAGTGTACAGCCCTCAATCAAGGGGAGGGGATTACACAAGGGCATGAATACTAGGAAGTGGAGATCATGGGAGCCACCTTAGAAATTATCTACCACGTTCTTGTTGCCACTTAAGAAACACATTATGAATGAAAAAGTATAAAGTGAGAGGAGGGGTAGACAAATTTGGGGAAGGAAAGGGATATAGGAAGGATTCTTTAGGGGATAAAACACTTTAGTTAGACTTTAATGGTGAATAGGATTAGGTCATGTGGAAGTGAATGAAACATATTTATAGGTAAAGAAACAGCACCAATAAGAATCTGGGGGCAAGAAAACCAGAGAGAGGAAAAAATATGAGATCTGATATCATTAAAGGTGTCACTATATGTATACCATAAAGACTTTTATTATATGCTAAACTAATGAAGTGTTATTCTTGGTGAGGGGTGGCCTGTCTTAGCTCAGGCTGCTATAACTAAGTACCATCAACTAGGTGGCTTACAATACTGTTCGATCTTATAGTTCTGGAGGCTGGAAGTCCCAAGATCAGGGTACCAGCATGGCCAAGTTCTGGCTTGCAGATGGCTACTTTCTTGATATATCCTCACATGGTGCCAGGTGGGGTGGGGGACCACATGTGCTCTCTTCTTATAAAGACACTAATACCATCATGAAGACCCCATCCTAAGACTTCATATGGACCCACTAATCTTCTAATATCATCTCCTTAGGGATGATATGGTATGCATTTCTAGGAGACACATACATTCAGTCTGTAACATGGCCTTGTTCAGAATTTCTGCAAAGAAATTCAAATTCATGAAGAGTAAAGCTATAGTTCTTAAGGGGCTCCTAGGTGGCTCCTTCAAGGAAGCATCCGACTCTTGATTTTAGCTCAGGTCATGATCTCACAGTTCATAAGATCGAGCCCCATGTTGGGCCCTGCACTGACAACTTGGAGCCTGCTTGGGATTCTCCCTCTCCCTCTCTCTCTGCTCCTCCTCAGCTTCTGTACTCATATGTGCTCACTCGCTTTCTCTCTCTCTCTCTCTCTCTCTCTCTCTCTCTCTCAAGAAAAAAAAAACACAAAAAACTATAGTTCTTAAGATGTTTCTCCTAACCCAAGGATTCAAAACTACAGATGTCATTGTGTTCATTTAATTGACTTCCCCTGATATTGGAAACAATCCCTGCTTATTCTTCCTCTCTATCTCTGCTGCTTCAGTTAATGTACCTGCCATTTGGTGGTTGTGTAGCATGACCATCAAATATCTTAGACCGGTCCCAAAGCATTCACTACATGGATTGCTGTAGAAGTTAAAAAATGAAAATAGAAGTAATTCATGGTGGCACATGGTTTTGAATTATACAGTAAATAATAGAATCAAGTAGCAAGGGTAGATTTCATTTTTGTTTCCAACCGGAATAAATGTCCTCCCAAGAGGTTGCTTGAGACTGAAAGAAAATACCAAGCATTAGGCTTATCCTAATGCTTCCTTCCAGGAATAAAATCTTTTTTTTTCCTGTTTATTTTGAGGGGGGGGGTGCGTGGGGGGAAGACAGAGAGAGAGAAAGAGAGAGAAACAGCACAAGTGGAGCAGAGAGAGAGGGAGAGAGAATCCCAAGCAGGCTCCTTGCTGTGAGCACAGAGCCTGACCCAGAGCTCCATGAGATCATGACCTGAGCTGAAATCAAGAGTCAGACTTTTAGCTGACGGAGCCACTCAGGCGCCCCAGGAACAGAATCGCATGAGTGTTTTTCGCTTTTCCTTGCCCGCTTTCTGCTGTCAGTAACACTATGGGTAGATAAGAGAACAGGCAGATTTATCTATGTGGGAACAAATGTCTGTCATCAAGAAATCTAAAGTATATGCACTTGGTTAAAAATAGAATAACCAACATTGATTTATTGTAAAAAAAAATGTTCAGCATTATAGGTATGAGGTAAATTCTTGAATTAAATATCAATGTTTCAAAGTCTACAGTTATATTTTAAGTAGCTTGTCTTTGGGTGATAGAAAGAATAATTGTGAATAACAATTAAGAATTATTTTATCTTTTCCATTTGTCACACTTTTTAAAAGAATCATTCATTGTTATTTAAAATTCTGGGCAAATTTCAAAGTGATGCTTCAAGTCGTCTATTAATACAATATGGAAAGGTCTGAAATTTTAACTTTAAAAAATGTTTTGACATTTTTATTCATTTTACTGTTCAATCTATTACTTTAATACCTTCAGAAAATGGGGGGAATCTAAGGATTTTAAATGACTGAAAAGGGAAGGCGTACAAATGATCTGTTGCCAAGAGTTGTAAAAATACATCTCCTTCAAGGTACAATTTTAAGACTGTGTGTGTTGGTGGCTGAAGGGGCAGGCATGGGTAGATGAGGGCTGGCAATTAGAGGAATGTACAAAAGTGGAATGAGGGGATGTTAGTGCTAATCTGTAGTGTTCTGTAATCCTGACCTGTGGCTTGTCTTCCTTTTTTCCTCCCTCCATCCTTTCTTCTCTCCTTAAATGAAGGCACGAAACAATTTCTTTACATTTTGAGAATGAGTTAGAGGTGGGTCAGTGGGGAATTGGAAAGACCTGATTAACTACAGGCATGTAAATGATTTAGGAGATTCCTAAAATACATCTGGGGTCTGCTTTTAGTTCTTTTCTGGAAAGACATTGTTTATCACATTGGGAGGCCCAATAAATATGTGTGAAATAGTAGACATGAGCAGAGTTGTCCCATGCATTTCCTCCATTTTGACAAGTGATGGTGCTCCCAGGGCTAAAAGAAAATTCAAAGGCAGTTTTCTGTTTGCCTATCCTAGAGAAAACCCATTTGGCCTACTGTCCTCTCTTCTCCAGTTCTCTAAGCTACCTACCTTTCTTCTCTTGGTGAACTAGTTGGCCTTTCAGGATAAACCATAATAAGAATAAAAACATCCAGTTGGTTGAATGAAGCTTTGTTTAAAAAAAAAAAAAAAGTGTATCCTGCTAGTATTCAACCAATTAATCAGTCAACCCCATCATTTCATGATCTGTTGGAGTTGATTACCCCACCTCCTTATTCTCAGAAAATGCCAGAATCATGCAGGGACGACCCCCAATTTCCTTCTCTGCTACAGCCCCTACAGATCTCTGTCACCACACTCATTCTTGTCTTCCTGGATCCTTTGTTAGAGAGTGAGGTTGATCTACGATTTAGATTCTGTGTCTCCCTAGAATGTGCCCCTTGTTCTATCAACTCCCTCCCCCCACCCCAGTCTCCACTCCACCCCCAGCCTCCACACCTTACCTTCATCTTATCCCTCGTAAATGGCTCTTTCCTTTAGCCAATGAAGTATGCTGTCCTACAAAACAATAAAATCAAGCCTCCTGTAAAGGTGTGCATACCTCTAATTACCATCCCATTGCTCTCCTTCTCACAACTTATCTTATTGAAAAATGAGGCATCTTGAGTCTCCTCCTCTCTCCGATACCACCTAGTTTCAGTTCTCTCCTTTCTATTGCATCCACTTTTGCTAAGGTCAACAAGTAATGTCAGATCTAAATGGCACTTTCCAATCTTTGTTTCACTACCACGATTTGATCTCTTGCCTTTGGCCACTCACTCTTAGAGCCTTCACATTCCTGGGTATCCCCAACAATTATTACTTCTGATTTTCCTCCAAAGTCTCGGACTGCAGTTTCTCTTTCTTCTTTATGTATTCCCCTCGCACTGTGCTCCTCCTTTGGGAAGAACGCCACAATGTGCTACCCAGATCTACCCCATCAGGAATAAAGGACTAGTCCCCTTATTAGTTGGGAGTGCTGCCCGAAGTTGGCCATCAGCTGACAGCCCTCTTTGGGCAATGCCTTGGTTGCAAATCCCTGCTTCACCTGGGGTTATGCCTCATCAGGGGAGAGCTTACAATGAAACACTGATCAACACAGGGGCATAAAGGCCCCCATAACCCCAAATCTGAAGAATTATTCCAGCTCTCCAGGGTTTGCTGATAAATCATGTGGGACTGTGTGCTGCTCAGCTTCATCCTCTGTTGAATCATACTTCCTTCTACAGGTGTGCATCCCACAAAAACTTCCTAATATCCTGCACTCACATCTCCATCTGAGGGTTGCTTCCTGAGGAAGCCAATGCATAATAACCCCTGAAACGTTTGACTCAGTGGACCACTAAATCATTTTAATGAATAATCTACAAATTATTGACCTGGTTTTATCAGAAACTGTTTTAGAGTTTTTATAATCTAGCGAGAGGGAAATGGTTAGAAAACAGTAAAAAAAAAAAAAAACCCAAAAAACCCAAAAAACCCCCCAAAAAACAAGAAAACTAATACGTTGGAAAAAGTAAAAATTATAATTTTGTGTAGGGCTGTGTCACTTTTAATGTATTTTAGCCCTCACATTTCTTTAAAATCTATGAGAGACAAGGGTAAGAGAGATGAAAAGGGATAACTAAGGTATATAAGAATGAGTAGTTATAATAACTTTTGTAGAGAACCATGCAGGTTATAATGAACTTCCACTGGGGTTATCTCATTTGATTGTTAAACCATTGCTTGAAGTGAGGTTATTAACACATGTTTATGAGTGAAAAAGTGGACTCTGAGAGTTTAAGTGATCTAGCTGAGACCACACAGCTACAAAACAGATCATAGTATGTTCAGAGCAGGGAGGACATGAGAACAGCTGCATTTCTAACTGCCTGTGTCATTTGTCTGTTCTCTGTGATGGCCCTGGATTGATGTAGCCAGGAACGTCATGTGCTACTGATTGTACAATTAGTCTATGTCATCTCTCCTTTGACAATATAACTATACAAGAAGAGAAAATGGGCCTCAGTCAGTGTCCTGTCCCTCCTTAAGGTCTAACGGTCTTGGTACTTTTTTTTTTCACGATTCCTGTGTTCACTTTTACCACTGCTGATCTTTTCATTAACACTGTCTTCTCTTTTACTCATAATTTTAATCCAGTATCGACCCATAGAATGTTTTGTGATGATGGAAATATTCTGTGTCTGCACGGATCAGGACAGTAGCCTCTAGTCGCTGTGGCCGTGGCCGTTGAGCACTTAGAATGTGGTGAGTGGACTGAGGAAAAGACTTTTTAATTTCTTTGAACTTTAATTGATTTACATTTACATTTAAATAGCCACATGCAGTTAGTGGCTCCCGTGTTAGACAGTGTATAGTCTACACTCCCTGGTGCCACAGCCCAGCTGCTTCTCAAGTCCTCCCGTTTCCTTCCCCCATCCTGATTTTCCTGGATGAAGGGGCTTCATTTCTACCCTTTCTCTCCTTATCCTACTCTTGACCTGTCCAGCAACACTGCGATGGATCCCAGTCTCCCCAGTACCGCACAAACGAGGCTGTTCTGAAGATGGATACCAGCCTCATGTTGCTGCCATAGAGGCTCCTCGGTCTCTGGATAGCACTTTGTTCTCAAATTGTGTACAAATACTCTGAAATTCATCTCGATTTGTTTCTCGTGTTGTGCAAAAGAGAGAAAGACAGAGACGGAGACAGACAGAGAAGCTTTCTTTAAGCCCTCCCTGGTTTGTGTAGGTATTATATGTGACTGGTTAATTCACCGTCACCCCAAGTAAATTATTTCACATCTCTGAATCACATGTTGACTATTATGCTTAGCAGGGTGCCTCTCGTCTGTCCCTATCTAAACTCAGAGTAGCCCTTCTGCCTAGCATTTCTCAGTCCAAATCAATGACCCATTTCTGTGTGTCTTCACAGTTCTCTGTGGCCTCGCTCATTATGGCTTGAATCAGATTATAAGGATTTGTGTAGTTTTGTGTTACTGAATTGTGGATTCTTTAAGGAGGATCATGCTGCATGCATATTTGTTTCCATCACTGTGAGACAGAATGCTTGGGACAAAAAATCTTCACGGAATCGATATATCCTTTGAGGCTTTGAAAGTCACACCTTCTCTTCACTGGTTCATCCACATTCTTTTCCTGAGGTCCCAGTCTAAGAAAATGGTGTTCTGAGATAAGAATTCCTTTCACATTTTACCTGAATTGCTGTCCTACCAGTACCGGTATACATTCCATTTAAATAATTGTGGATCCTCTGGGTTTTTATGGTTTCATGTCAGTAACTTCTTTGACATTGGCTACAGCAACTTCTTTCTAGATATGTCTCCTGAGGCAAGGGAAACAAAAGCAAAAATAAACTATTGGGGCTTTATCAAAATAAAAACTGCACAGAGAAGGAAACAATCAACAAAACTTAAAGGCAACCTACAGAATGGGAGAAGGTATTTGCAAATGACATATATGATAAAGAGTTTGTATTCAAAATGTATAAAGAAGTTATAAAACTCAATACTCAAAAAAAAATGAATAATTCACCTGAAAAATAGACAGAAGACGTGAATAGACATGTTTCCAAAGGAGACATCCAGATGGCCAACAGACACATGAAAAGATGCTCAACATCACTGATCATGAGGGAAATACAAATCAAAACTACAATGAAATATCACTCCACACCTGTCGGAATGGCTAAAATCAAGAACACAAGAAACAATAGATGTTGGCAAGGAAGTGGAGAAAGGGGAACCCTCTTGCACTGTTGGTGGGAATGCAAACTGGGAGGGCACTCTGGAAAACAGAATGGAGGGTCCTCAAAAGTTAAAAAAGTTAAAAATGGAACTACCCTACAATCCAGCAATTGCTCTACCTAGGTATTTACCCAAAGAATACAAAAATACTAATTCAAAGTGATACGTGCACCACCCCAATGTTTATAGCAGCATTATCTACAGTAGCCAAATTATGGAAACACCCCAAATGTCCATTGACTGCTGAATGGATAAAAGAAGATGTTTTATATATATATATATATATGTGTGTGTGTGTGTGTATGTGTGTGAGTGTAATACACACACACACTCACACACACACACACACACAAGAATAGAATATTAGCTATAAAAAAAGAATGAAATCTTGCTATTTGCAACAATGTGGATGGAACTAGAAAGTATTTTGCTAAGCGAAATAAGTCAGAGAAAGACAAATACCACATGATTTCACTCATATGTGGAATTTAAGAAACAAAACAAATGAGCAGAGGAACAAAAGAGAGGGGCAAGCCAAGAAACAGACTCTTAACTACAGAGAACAAACTGATGGTTACCAGAAGGGGGGTAGGTGGGGGGAAGGATAAAATAGGTAATAAGATTAAGAAGTGCACTTGTTGTGCTGAGCACCAGGTGATTTATGGAAATGTTAAATTACTATACTGTACACTTGAAACTAATATAAACTGTTAACTAACCGCAATTAAAATACTAAATAAATAAATAAATGTGGTTCCTAGAACATTTGTTTATCAACTTATTTCTCTGTATGTATGTGTTATGGTTGCATTTTATTCACTTCGGGTATATTTGCTACTTATTTCTTTTTATTTTTTGCAAATATAACAGTGGAAGAAATATTGTCTATTAAGTATCTCCAACAGTCGGAAGCATTATTGTATGGCCTGATATCATCTTCACAATCTTTGTGTCTCTCGTCTTGCCTCCACCTCTTCTATTTTTCATCACTATCCTTAATTATGCCAGGAAGTCCCATGATGGGACTGCCCCAATTGTAAATTCTCAGTAATTATTATCTCCTGAATATGCCAGATGTGACTAAATTTGCAAAAGCTCAATATACACTTGACAAGTTATTTTTTTTATTTTTATTTTTTTTAATTTTTTAAATTTTTATTTATTTTTTAATGTTTATTTATTTTTGAGAGAGACAGAGACAGAATGTGAGTGGGTTAGCGGCAGAGAGAGAGGGAGACACGGAATCCAAAGCAGGCTCCAGGCTCCGAGCCATCAGCACAGAGCCCAACGCGGGACTCGAACCCATAAACCACGAGATCATGACCTGAGCCAAACTCGGATGCCTAACCAACTGAGCCACCCAGGCTCCTCTACATTTGACAAAGTATTAAACACTAAATCAAAATGTGCTTTAACACCTACACACATGAACTGCTGCAGTGAATAAAAGCTCCTGATGAAGAAAGTTATTTATCCTTTTTGATAATTTCAAGTAAGTCAGCCTAGATGTGGAATCTGTGATGTTCATTTTTCCAATTCTAGCTATCTTCCCTTGGTAGCATGAATATGATTCTTGAATCCCTTTGATTCGTGACACAATGCCATATTGAATATTTCCTTAATTGCAAATTTGATTTTCAGTCACATTCAGGCTTATCTCATTGTGCATTATTATTATTATACCTGTCAACAGAGTATCCCTGCAATTGCCCCTTTTGAACTTGAACACATTTGGTGATCTGCAGGAGTGATGCTTAAACAGGGAATATGGCACCAAGCAATTAAAATGGACACCTGCAGGAGCAGGTTGGGTTCTAGAGGCCTCCTGCTGGGCCAGGCTTTAAACCTTTAGCTGCAAGAGAGTTCTTGGGAGCTTCCAAGGTGAGTTGTTAAGGCAGCCAAGGGAATGGGTGGTAGATGACAGTCATGGTCGGGATAACTGCTTTTACCAACTGGTATGGAGTAGCTCAATGGCCATGCATGCCTGCTGAATATCAGCCTTGGTGATGTGTCTGTTTAGGAACCAACAGAAAAGAAAATAGTCATTTAGGTGTTTAGAATATGTGTTAGAAGAGCTAATGCTATGCTCATCTACTTCTAAACTTTTTGACTTGCACAATTATATTTGTCATTAAACAGTTGTAAAGAGGACATGTTCTGATTGGAGCAGAATTCACCCTATTCTGAAAGTGACTTAATACATTAGCAGGTGAGACGCATGAACACACAGATTCACTCGTTAGAACTCAGGTATGAATTAGGAAGCTTTTTCTAACTGACCCATCTTCCTGAGTCCAAGTGATAAATAGGAATGAGCTCAGTATGGGAGATGAGGGAGTAAAAGGAAGAACATTCTAGGAAGATGGAACATTATATGCAAAGGCACAGAAGGGAGAAGGATCATGCCAGGCCAAGTTTGGACAACCTTCAAGCAGGTTAGATTTGCTGGAGGGATGGAGAGAGGAACTTTCTCAGGCAGGATTGATAAGACACCAGGCTGGAAAGGTGTACAGGAGCTGGGTATAAAAAGTCATAATGAGAAAAAAAAAGTTCATTCATTCCAAGTCAATAGTGAGGAAAGGATTTGGAGCAAAGAGGAAGAAATTTGTCTCAATACAAAGGATAATGGCAGAGCCTTGAAGTGGAGCCCAAAGAAGATGAGCCTTACATATGGGGAGAGACAGGAATTGCCTCTTTTCATTTGTAAAATCAGAATTTTCCACAACTTTTATTGATGGAGGTTTCCTACAGAAGCTTTTTATAACCACTGAATGGCCATGGGGAAGTACTGGTGTGAAGCTTTATGGTCGAGTTAAATCCTATTTATTGTTAAAAAAAAAAAAAGTCTTTAGGCATGAGGCCAAGGTGTTGGAGGCTATTACACAGTCTGAAAAGATCTATTTGATCACCTCCATCTGAGTCATAACCCAGGCCACTAATGACATGAAAACTCTCTCCCAGCATGACTTGCTCCTTCCAGCAGGGCTCAGTCAGAAGCAGCCAGCCCATTGCCCAGTGATCAGAACCCATTTGCAGCTGGAGCTCTGTGCGTGCAACGCCACACGCACAAGGTACAGAAGACTGCCTCGCGATCAGATTAACAAGGAGTTTATCCTCTTCTCTCTGGCCTCCAGTATTAGCACCTCTGATGATAACTTGGAAATGCTGAGCCCCTGGAGGGGAGGAAACATCCCTTGAGGAGGTCAAGTGTAAACCAATTATCTTCCCAGTGCAAATTTACCAGAACTGCTTGGATTCCTAAATGTTAGTAGGGTTGAAATGTTGTAAAAATCAAGTAATTATATTAGTAGCTCACTTTTGACTATTTGCAAACTTTCAGACTGTAATAATTATTTCCCTCCGTAGAATGAAGCAAAGTAAGAGTTAATTAAAATTGTCCTTTCGTTGCAGTGCCTAATAAAATGTAGATTGTCTTTTTGAAATAATTGTATTGTTGACAGAAGGGTCAAATACCAGTTCATGGTTTATATATATGAAATATATTTTACTTAACAAACCCGTACACAGCACTTATCATGTTCTAGAGACTTTTTAAATAGCTACTGTAATCATCAGTGGTTCTGTACAGTTTATGTCTGAGCAACAACCCCTTGACCTTATCCATCTAGCCCTTCTCTAGCTCTGGCTACTTCCTTGGCTACATCTAGAAAGATCAAGACTCATGACATTTTTGTCATGCCAGGCTATCTAAGGCTTCATCTGTTCCATGAACTTTTGAAGTATTTACTGAAGTGTTATCTCCACAGTGAGAATTCATACAGCAAACATTTTAGGCCTTTTCTATGTGCAGACACACTAATAGGCACTAGAAAGAGAGTCATTAAATATGGGCACAAAGCTTCCATTCTAGTTGGGGCATATTGGCAATCAACAATTACCAAGCTAGTGATGATGGCTGTTGAGGCACTTCACTATATACATTTTTATCATTTAGCTTGGATTCTCTCCAAAAGTACAGCCTGAGCCAAGTACTTGTGTAGTAGAGATAATCCCAGGAACGTGGAGCGAGGAGATAGAGTGGAACAGAAGGAGGAAAAATCAATACAAGCATACATAATCAAGGTGATGACCACAGTGGACACCAAGGGCTCCATTTTGCCTGTGTTTTTTGAGAAGGTTATAGAATGTCTTTCAGATTTTCCACTTAAGGTTTAAAAGGGAAAAATAGGTGTATATCAGTTCCTGCTCCCCATTATTTGAGGTAATTCTCTGCTCTCCCATTCCAGGTTGCACATGCCTGCCTACCAAGTAACAGAAAGATGCTGCCATTGCACTGTGAGCTGAGATTCACATGGAACTGTCCCATAGAGCTATGGCTGGAATCAGAGGTGAGGCCAAAGGGAGGAGGCAGAATAGGGGTATTTGATACAGTCCAGTTTACACTGCTCATACCCATACATGCTTACCTTAAATCAAGGCTTCAAGATATAGCCTGCTGTAATCTCTGCAAGTACTTACCAAAGATTGGTGGAAGAAGTTCCAAGTTTTCACAGGAATAAATGGTCCCAGGGCCATCAGTGATACTCAAGCATCTCTCCCCTCAGCTCTCCATTTTAGATTCATTTCAGCTGGTCTGAGTTGTTTGCCTGGGGAGGGTGAGCCAGACCTTCATTCCTGAAGGGTTTGAACCTTTAGATTCATTTCCATTGTTTGGAAATGTTTGTTACAATCATTTTTCATCATCACCACCAGGAATGGAAGCAAAAATACCTCAGTAAAGAGTTCTAGACACTTCTGTCAGTCCCTGTTTTGTAGCCTACTCCTTATGACATCCTGTATCAATAATACCCAAGATTAACTTCTTTTGTTGTCATCACTTTGGTTTTTGTGGCTGATCTACCAGCATGAGTTCCTTGATAGGACCCGGTTCAGTGGAATTTCTACTGTGTTTTCTGATGGAAACCTTCCTTCCCTGGGAACTATGGTGACTAACTGAGAAGATCTTAAGGTTTGGGGACAGAAAGCAGTAATTTCTCATTGGGTCAGTGTGACAATTGTTCACAAAAGCAATATCCACCCCTGATTCCTGGGTTCATTTAGCCTAGCCTTTGGGGCCAAAGTGCTGGATATTGGTTCTTGGTCTTGTGCTGTGCTGTATCAAGAAGACAGAACCAACACTGTAGATGATTTCCCTCCAGCTGGCTCCTCCATTATTATTTTATTATAGGTTAGCTCCTTCTGATGATATAGTATACAGCAGGACTAGTGGCCCCTGTGACCATATGCCCAGTATCTCACCTTCTTTGCCATAAAATGGGCTCCTTGCTTCAAGGCAGCACTGTGTGTGATGACTCAGAAGGCAAGTCACCTGTCCACCTCATGGTTTAATGGCTCCTCTGCACTGGATTATTTGTGAGCACTAACACCCTGAAACCAATAGTCCACAGATTCTGTGTCCTCACCAATGGGTCCACGCAGAACTGTCTGTCCTGCCATGGCTAGACTCAGAGGCAAGACTGAAAGGGATGTGAGGGGGGTACAGGAGGCATCTTATGTAATGCTGTGTTAAACTGCCTATTTATCTTACTATATTGATCCCTAGGTGATGAGACTGTTTAGGGGAGAGGCTACATCACATTGGTGTAGCCAGCACACTCAGCACAATGTTTGGGATTCAGTAAACACTTATGTCATTTTATTTTGTAATGTGAAGCATGCATGCAAATGTGCCTAGAGATACTTTTGGTCTTCCTTTCTTCCAAATAAGGGAGATAAGTAAGGGCTAATGGTGAGAAGGGACTGGTCTAAGTTCCTCTGTCCACTTAGCAGCAAAGGCAAGGGTAGCTCTTAAGTTTGACCCCAACGCCACAAATCTTCATCATGCTAAAATCTTCTTGGTGGAGACTGGGCATAGTTTCTAACACCCCAAGACAGTCAAAGTGATAGTGATTTCTGAGTATAAAGATAAGTTATAAAACTGTAAAGGATTATGGAACTACTATGTTCTGATAATATAAGTTGCATATTCATTATATTTACTTTCATTATAAGGTGCAAATCTGAAGTCCAGGCCACTGGGGAACATTTCCCCACTGACCAAATGACTTTGGAAAATTATTACTTTTTCATGTGTTTCCACAAACTTTATTTTCTTTTGTTATCCCTTGATGGAACTTATAATTTAAACCAAGTAGGGGTTGGGATTACTAAAGTTGTACACTGAAAGCAAAGAGTTGAGTTGATGGAGTGTTTCAGAGGGAGGAAGCATGGAGTAATGATTAAGAACAAAATGTCATTCTTTAAAAAAATCTGACAATTTTCAGTCAAATTAAGTATTCTTTTTTTTAATTTTATTTTTTATTTTTTAAAATTTACATCCAAATTAGTATACAGTGAAGCAATGATTTCAGTAGATTCCTTAATGCCCCTTACCCATTTAGCCCATCTCGCCTCTCCCAACTCCTCCAGTAACCCTCAGTTTGTTCTCCATATTTATGAGTCTCTTCGGTTTTGTCTCCCCTGTTTTTATATTATTTTTGTTTCCCTTCCCTTATGTTCATCTGTTTTGTCTCTTAAAATCCTCATATGAGTGAAGTTAAATTAAGTATTCTTAATATCCATGATCCATAACTCTACTTCTGGGTACCTAGCTTAGAAAAAGTCTCGTATAAATTCACAAAGGGAATGTGTGCATATGCATACAGCATTCTGAGTATAGTGGTGGTGACTAAGAACAAATTCAGTGTTTCTCACCAGAGAAACGATACATGTATTGGTTTGAAGGCTAATACAACCACACTAAGAAACTCCAGAAGACTCATGGCTTAAATAAGATAGAATATATGTGTCTCCATGCAATAGGTATCTGAGTTTCAGTTGCCTGAAGCTTATATGGCAACTCCATGGTGTCTCTGGCAAAAATTCTTTCTAGTTTGATTCTCTGCCATCCCAACACGTACTTCTGCCTTGAGGTCTAAAATGATTGCTGTGGCTCTAACCAGTAGAAATAGGGGAAAGGGAAAGTGGAGGGTCTACCACCTCTATTTAGAAACACAGCCTAGAAGTGTGACATATTACTAACATTCATATGTCATTATTCAGAACATAAGTCACATGACTATATCTAGCTTCAAGGAACTCTGAGTATTGCAGTTTTTAGCTGGACAGCCATGTTCTCAGCTGTCCACTACTGCTAAAGGAAGGAGGCATGGATATTGAAGAAGAATTAGCCGTCTCTGGCATTATAAGATTACAATAAATATATATTATTGAATAAAATGCAGCAGTAGTTAGAATCAATGAACTATATGTATTCCAGCAACATTGATAATTCTTACAAACAGAATGCTAAGTGAGAAAGGGAGAGAGATGGAGACAGAGAGATGAGAATGGGCTACAAGAGAATACTTGAATAAATAAATATAAATATATAGATAATTCTTATAAACAATTACGGGGCCTTGAACGGATAAACAATTATATTGTGCTAAGAAATAAAAGTTTAGTAAGCCGCACATACATACTCAATCTAGTTCTAGCATACGGTCCACTGAAAGTTACATAAATGCCCAAGGCCAATTTTTTCATGATCTGAGAATGGTAATTATACTGTTCATATAAGATGAACTTGTATACTTAAAGCACTTATTATGGTGCTTGACACACAGTAAATTCTCAGTAGAGATTAGCTGTTATTACTATTTATTATTATTATTATTATTAGAGACATTGCATAAAGATTGCATGTGAGATCAGGACCTTATGGAAAGTTGGCTCTTGGTAAATATTGGTTGGATGCACAATAAAAGAACAAAGAGCATGTTGGTCACAATTGTTAGAGATGAATGAATTGGGTTTATTCAGTCATATTTGTGAAGTGTCTCTTATTTGTCAGGCCCCTAGGATATGAAAGTAAGAACTGGCATGGGCCCCAACCAGTGCAGGAGAAGGCAATTAATAATAATAAAAAAATCATACAAATACATGTAAAACTGCTATAAATATAGTGAAGGATGGAGATACTCGTGTGTGTGTGTGTATACACACACATATGCAGGGAGGTTTGATCCACTTGGTTGAGAAAAAGTCTTTCTTTTTTTAAAATTTTTTAAATGTTTATTTATTTTTGAGAGAGAGCAAGCGAGTAAGCATGATAAGGGATAAGGGCAGAAACAGAGGGAGACACAGAATCTGCAGCAGAATCCAGACTCTAAGCTGTCAGCACAGAGCTACAGGCAGGGCTCGAACCCATGAGCAATGAGATCATGACCTGAGCCAAAGTCAGACGCTCAACTGACTGAGCCACCCAGGCACCCCGAGAAAAAGTCTTTCTGAGGAAGTGATGCTTGAATTGATGTCATTTAGGAATTACCTAGAAAAAAGTTAAAGGAAGAGCTTTCTTAGCAGAAGTAACAGCATATGAAAAATCCCTGGGCACCTGGATGGCTCAGTTGGTTGAGCATCTGACTCTTGTTTTCAGTGCAGGTCATGATCTCACAATTAGTGGGTTCAAGCCTCACATTGGGCTTCTCCCTGACAGTGCAAAGCCTGCTTGGGATTCTCTCTCTTTTCATCTCTCTCTGCCCCTCCCCCACTCATGCGCGCGTGCGAACAGTTTGTCTCTCCATCAAAATAAATAAAGTTTAAAAAAAAAAGTCCCTGTGACATCCAAGTCTTGGAAAATACAGTGGCCCTAAAGAAATTTAGTGGGGTGGGGTCACAAAGAAAAGAGATCATGTGATATGAGTTGACATGGGAGAGTAGGTAGAGGCAAGACCATACAGGGGACATAAGCTGTTTAAAGAGGTTCTCTCTTTACCTCATAGGAGGGGACACTATTCGCTTGCCCGTGCTGCTATAAAAAATTGTCACAAACTTAGTGGTTTAAAACAACACAGATTTATTCTCTCACGGTTCTAGAGCTCAGAAGTCCAAAATCTTTTTCACTGGGCTAAAGTCAAGGTGTTGTCAGGTCTAGTTCTCCCTGGGGGGCTCTGAAGGGAGAATCTGTTTCCTCACATATTCATCTTTGAGTCACCTGTATTCCTTGGCTTGTGTTCCTCTCTCCATCTTCGAAGTACATTATTCCAATCTCTGCTTCTGTCATCATTTCACCTTCTGCTCTGACCCTGAACTCTCCTGCATCTTTTCTTACATGGATCCTTTTGATTACATCAGGCCCACCTGGATCATCCAACATAACCTACTCATCTCAAAATTCTTAATTAATGAAATGTTCGAAGTCTCTTTTGCCATATAAGGCAACATTCACAGCCTCTGACAATTAGGGCAAGCACATTCATTGGAGGCCTCTCCTCAGCCCTACCACAGAAGGCATTGCGTTTGTTTAAGCAGCAAAATGTCCCGTTCCATTTTGTATCTTTACACCATCACCCTGGCTGCCTTGTGAAGGACAAATAGGAAGAAGACCACGTTTATGTTGGTGAGCCAACTGGGAGGCAAATGCAGTGGTCCTGGGAAGGAGAGGAGGAGAGTAATTTCATCCACAAGATGTGCGCTATAATATCTTGGCTGAGAGAGTCCTAGGCTGTTGGAGCCAGGAAGAAACTAAGGGTACTCTTATCAGTCCGGTACTGGGTCTGGTGCGTACTGGTTTGCAAGAGGTGGGTGTGTGCCTCTAGCCGAACTGCACATTCAGTGGAATGGTAATGGCTTGGAATCAGCCATGGCGGGAATATTTACGTCATGAAATTTGACACACACTGCAGGTGAAGACTTTCCCCCCTCTGGCCCTGAGATCCAGTTTACCAGCACCTCCCAGACTCCACATAACCTGGGAAAGGGGCTGAGGGGTCTCCCTGTCTTCTCAGGCTTGGCTTCCAGTAACGCCAAGCTTATTCCTCATCCTACTGTTGACCGGTTCCGTTGTGGAGACGGACAAATGGTATAGAGCCTGATTTTTAGGAAAAGGATCTCTCTCTCCCACTTCAGTATTTTTTTTACGAGTTTTACAATAACCAGGCACTATTTTTATAATTAGAGATAAAGCCAACTTTACTTTAAAAATGCTAATTTTAAAAACACATATGAATGAGGACACAATGGAACACTTGTTTCAGGTGTTGATTGCTAAGCTGTGATCTAATCATTACAAAAATGGATTTTTAGCTCTAATTATGTACAAATTCATTTTTGAGTTTCCTGGGGAATGTGTCGCAGGCCTTGTTCTCTTGATTTGTTCACTCTAGGAAGGAGGAGGACAAAGGGATGAAAATGAACACAATAAAAAATACTTAAAAGCCATACGTATTCAAATACATGAACTTACATAATATTAAACATGTCATGGGAGAGTTGTAAAAGAAATTTTATCTTGGTACTATACACGGTCTTGAGATAGTAGGAAGTGTTTAAGCGAATGGCCTTTGGAGCAAGACTTTCTGGGTTCAAATCCCAGCATTACCAGTTGCTCTCTGGAAACCTTTTCTGCCTCAATCTCTTCATTTCATTTGTGAAGTGGGGACAATGATAGTTACTCATGGCATTGGTGTTTGTGAGATTTAATTTTTTAATGTTTATTTATTTTTGAGAGAGACAGAGAGCGCGCAAGCAGGGGAGGGGCAGAGACAGAAGGAGACACAGAATCCGAAGCAGGCTCCAGGCTCTGAGACTGTCAGCACAGAGCCCAACACGGGGCTCAAATCCATGAACCTTGAGATCATGACCTGAGCCGAAGTCTGATGCTTAACTGACTGAGTCATCCAGGTGCCTTGGTGTTTGTGAAATTTAAACTAGTTACTCCATATGAACCCCTCAGAAGAGGGGTGCACGTATTAAGAACCCAAGAAGTGTCAGCTGTTATTTGTTGACATTCACTTGCACATAGCCCTGCACATTATTTCAGCATAGATTTTTCCTATACGAAGAACATTTTAAAGATTTACTGTAATTATAGCATTCTGCCGATCACCTTCTTTCCCCAAGTGATCCGTCCTGTTGAGAAAATGAGTGATTTAATCAAGTAAATTTGTGTTAAAAATTTCCCAAAATATGCTAGATATTTGTTTTTTCACATTTGCGTATTGAATTCCCATCTATCTCCATAGGCTTCACTCACGACTTGCGAGGATTATTGCTAATCTGGCTGTTAAATCCCCAAAGAATGTTACTTGAGTCAGGTATTTCTTCCTCTGCACTTCCTCCCTGACTAAATGTACACACCCACCACCCCTCATCTCTCCTGGCAAGTTTTCTGAGGTGTGTACCAACTTCCTGAAGAGCTGAATATCATCTTGCCTTGAGTTAAACAGGAGACAGCTGGCACCATTTATCTCTTCAAATTACAAGAAAATGTGAGAAACAACAGGGTGTCTGTATGGGGTTGGGCAGAGCCCGAAAGGGCAGCTGTGTGTGAAAGAGAATATCATGGCAGTGAGCTTGAGAATTAGGTGTAGTCCTAGAAGGTTCACACTCCACAAGATGGTTTATCTCAATGTGATTTTGTGATCAGGTTAAAAAAAAAATATTTTCCCTATCCTATCTAGCTGCATCTTCAAAAGTTAGATATTTCCATGATAATTATAGTAGGGGGAGGAAATTAATTTGTTTTTACTTTTGTGCTGTGATCGATACACAGTTTTTGATGGCTTCCTAAATCCCAGAAGATATCAACATTTAAGTTTTCTAATTATTTGTTATCTTTGTCTAATCCTGTCATATCATCTTTTAATGCAGACTAAGTTTGGTAACGCGTCACTTTGAAAGGAAACAAACACTCCTTTGTAAGCATTTTATGTCACCTGTGAGTTTAATATCAGTGAAAATTCGTAAAGGAGTTTTATTCCAGTCAAAATGTTATAAAGTAATCTGTTTGAAACCACATACAGAAAGATTAGCCAAGATGAATGTATGCATGATATTTTTAGAACGTAGAAATAAGTAGAAATCTTTCTTAGCACTTCTTTTTGTGTATTGCCTTAGTGAGAGAAGAAATTACATAAGAAAAACTATAAATTTAAAATCTGGATTATTAGGAAGCATAAAGGTTCACCCTAGAAGAGACTTTTCCATATATTCATTCTTGTTACTACATTTAAGAAAACACCAGGACACAAGGACAGGATAATTTACTTTAAAATGTGCATAATTGTAGAATGTGAGGGAGGTGGTTAAAATGGGTATAACCTTGAAAAAGGTTGGACTACAATGAAAAAAAAAACTTGGAAATTATAAAGTTTTCTCTGTTGCATGAGAAAATAGGTAGTATATATTTCAGAGACTAGTTGAAGAATTAGTATAATAAAAGAAGAAAGAACTTAAAAACATTTTTTTTAATGTTTATTTACTTTTGAGACAGAGAGAGACAGAGCATGAATGGGGGAGGGGCAGAGAGAGAGGGAGACTCAGAATCCTAAGCAGGCGCCGAGCTGTCAGCACAGAGCCCAATGCGGGGCTCGAACTCACAAACCATGAGATCATGACCTGAGCCTAAGTCGGAGGCTCAACTGACTGAGCCACCCAGGCGCCCCAAGAAGAAAGAACTTTTATCTACTATTACTGAATTCTCTAAGAGCCTGAATAAAGAAAATGTGTATGTGTTCTTATATTTAACAAAGGACAAGTGTTATATTTGTAGACACATCAGTTTAACTTTGATACCTGGGCAGATACTGGAACTAATAACTATCAGGTAGTTTGTAATCCCCTATAAAAGCACAACATCCTGGGTCACAATCAATGTCACTTTCTGGAAAGTAGACTTTTGCCAACATCAGTCCATTCCATTTTGTATGATAAAAATGTATTTCAGAATACACCGTAAAACTAAAAATATACAATGAAGTTGCACATGCAGTTTTCAGAACTTTGATTCTGTTCCATACGCTATTCTTATCAGTACCCTACAACTCACTGTAGGCCGGCATATTGCTAGAGCAGAGGTTCTCAAACTTTTTGGTCTTAGGGCCCTTTTATCATCTTAAAAATTATCAAAGAGCCCAAAGAGATTTTCTTTATGTGAAGTATTTAACATTTACTGAATATTTATCAATATTTACTGAATTAGTAATGAAAACAAATTTTAAAACACAAGCTTACACACATCCCATTAGCCATGAATTGACAAATCATCATGTCAGGTATCTTCTAGAAAACTCCATTGGACACTCAGGAGAGAATAATAGTGAAAAAGCAAGTAAGTTCTTAGTATTATAGTGAAAAAATGCAATTTTGACCTCACAGATCTCTGGTTCTCAGGGACCCCTAGTGGTCCCTGGAACACACTTTGAGAACTGCTCTGCTGCAGAATTACTGACTGGAGGATTATCAGGATTCAGTAACAGGAATCCTGAGTGGCCCAAGGGAAACAAATGATCAAATAGCATCCTTCAGAGTGAAATTTTGCATAACTGAAAGTTAATATTTCTATAGAAGTTTTGAAGGAAGAAAATAATGATTTTTAAAAGGTAAGGGATAGAGGAGAAGGATTGGAGCATTATTTGACAAATATTTATATGTAACAGGCACTGGAGAGATGAAAAAGACCTTAAAGATGTGATCTTGTCCCTTAACATGTTCATAATCAAGGGAGAGAGGTCACAAATAAATGCTCCAATAGAGTTAAGAAAAAAATTCTGACACATCTCAGTGGAAGGAAGGATGATTCCTCACAAGCCATTTTGGTGAGTTTCTGTAAAAGAGGTGACAGTTATGACCAGGCACACACAAGGAGTGCCCAGTTAGTTCGGAGAAGAGCACTGTAAGTAGGGGGAGAACTCCAGGTAAAAAGACATAGAAGGCCATGTCTTCAGTGCTGTTAGGGGCTTTTGCTGTGGGGTGGAAGGGGCAGGATAAATGGTGTGAATGGGAAAGGTTAGGATGGATTGCAGATGGCTTTATGTGCTCAGATTAAGCGTTGTCCCGTAGACAATGGGAAGCTAAAGTTTTTTAAGTAGAAGGATGATTTGTCCAGAATTCTGTTTCAGAGATTCAGCTTAGTGCCTTTGCAGAGGTCATTAAGGGGGTGAGGGTAAAACTATAGTACGGAAGAGCACTCTGGAACATCTCGCAATAGTCCTTGCAAGAAGAAAGCCATGTTGTAGAGGCTCTGGTTCTTCCTTGGTTTGGGGACCTCAAACCATTGCCTAATTTACATGTGCCTTAATTTTGTCACCCGTAGAGTCAAAGAGTTAACAATATCGACTTTACCGGGTTGTTGTAATGATGAAATAGTTTGATGCAATAAAAGAAAATAATATTTGATAAAATAAAACAGCACTAATACATTACATTTTGCAATATATATTAGTTATCGTAGGTGCATAAAATACTAGGGAAGAGGGAAAAGGAAACAAATTCTGAAGATATTTAGGAGCGAGGATCCACAGGGTTTTCGTGACATTGGTGTGTGGTGGTAAGAGAGAGTGAAATCATTTCAGTTATTTAGATTCTAGAGACTCCAGGGAGCGTTAGATGATAATGATGAAGGCTGGGACAAAGGGCACAGAGAGAATTCAGAGAAACAAAGACCTATTTTCGCACAAATATTGTTTATAAAAATGGTGGCAAGAGCTTACCACGGTTACCTCACATAATATGAAGGTGTGGTATGTGGACTGAGGAAAGAGAGCCAGCAAGTGTTAAGGAACAAGACAGAAGAATTCAATTGTGGCAAAGCGTTCAGACCAAATCGAGGCAAGAGCAGAGTTAACTAAGCCTCTAACAAAAATAAGGAATTTCTCATTAAAATCAAGTGCTCTCCTTGAGAACTGGAGGGCAATGCACAGCATTTAAGGAGAGAACAGGTACAAATTAAGAGAAAAGCTGGGAATTAAAGCTTGATAAGAGTTCTTTCCGTAGCATGAAAAAAAAAAAAAGATTAAAAACTATCAACATATTACAAGGGGGATGAAGTACTGAAATTAAGGCAGCCAAAAAAGATCCAGATTAGGTAAATTCCTGTTATAGTAGGTCAGATTTGGAGTTTAAAAAAAATCATCGGGCAAAAGGACTTTTTATTTTTTTTGACCTAGATGGCCAAAAGGTGCTAATTTAAAAGAAATACACATTTTCTAAATGACGTGCAAACTCTGTCATAGTTCCATAAGAAGTTAAAAAGGAGTGAGTGAAAGCTAGAACAGAATCGCTCTTTGTCCAACACAAATAATCAAGGAGGTAAAAAATGCTCAAGTTAGCAGAGGAACACGTACGATGCCTTTCCCCATGCAGTGCTTATGTTAATTGTGAAGTGTGGGGAAATCCACACAAAAATGATTGCTTTCTAACCTCAGCATAAGGTAGAGAAAACACAAGCAGATTAAATGGAGGGAACCTATGCTATAGTAATATTGTTTTGGATCAGTTTATTTTTCAGAAGGGAAGGGTCAGGGGAGATAGTAATATTAAATTAAATTAATTAACATTATAATTAAAGTTAGAATATCTCATGAAGGAGCTTAGACAGCTAATAACATGCCAAGCATTGCCAAAACCTGTGACAGTTCATAGACCCTTTGCCTTCAGATGCTAGTCATATTTTTTCTAGTCACGTGGGAATTCACAAAACGTGACACACTTTTGTAGCTGAATGGCACTCCCCTCGACTACTAAAATGGGTTGTTTAAGCTTCACAGAACACTGTCCCTGTTCTCTGAACGGGTGAGGACCTACATGAGAGTATTACCATATTAGAGGCTGGTCCTAAGGCTTAGAGTTGATCATCAGGTATGTCTAGAAAACATTTTTTTCTCTTCCTCCTCTATCCCTTTCCTGAAGTCCCATTGATCAGTGCTTAAAATGGGAATTTGGATCCGTAGTTGCCTCGGTGAGTGAGAGGCTGCCGTAGGAAGGTGCTACTTTCCTATCCCAGTGTGCGAATTCATAGTGTCTGGGATAGATGTAGCACCTCGCACTTGTTCCTCTCTCTGCCCCCCAACACATATGTGTGCCCTTCTTGCTCGTAAGCCCTCCTCGGGGTTATAAAATGGATGAGATCTTTCTGAGATCTAAATATACAGGAACACAATTTTAACATATTGTGTCATTAAGAAGTTTAGGAGCTTTTAGACACAATCTGGAGGTAGTGGAAAATTAGATGCAGTGTTGCATTAGACATGTTTTTAGTATTTTCTTCTTTTTGTAAAAGCTGTAATTTTCAGAGTTTAGAACCAATTTAATGTCCCTGGAGTTACAGCTTTTTTGTATCCATTGTCCATTAGGTGAATTACTAAGCCAAGAATGGAATCCATTTATAATGTATAAAATACTGTGAAATGTCTTAAAAACAGTCTTTGCAAGGGGAAAAAAAGCATTGGGAGTCCATTAAATTTGAAGACACTGAGTTCTGAGGTTCTTCTTATAATCATATAATGGTTTTTTGTGCCTTGATAATATGATGCATTAGATATTGGAAGATTTATTGAAAAGTTTGAATTCAATGAAAATTTATATAGAACTAATGCAAAACGCATTATGTTTGACATTCCAGACAGTTTTCAAAATGGAATCTATTCTAAAAAAAAACTTTAATAATATTTATTATCTTTTCATGCAAATTAATAAGTAACCAATAAAATGCTACTAAATGTCTTATTGATGATGGTATCACTATTACTAGCATTTAATAAGCCTAGGAGATTTGGTTTTTAATAATTTTTTTTAATGTTTATATGTTTGAGAGAGAGAGAGAGAGAGAGCGAGCATGAGCAGGGGAGGGGCAGAGAGAGGGGGAGACAGAATCTGAAGCAGGCCCCAGGCTCTGGGCTGTCAGCACAGAGCCTGACATGGGGCTCGAACTCACAAACCATGAGATCACGACCTGAGTCGGACACTTACCCGACAGAGCCACTCAGGTGCCCTGGAGATTTGGTTTTTAAATTCTTATTTTGAAGAAATTCTAGTGTGGCCCAAAAAGTAAAATAATTTGGTCTAAGGAGAATATAAGATACGCATGATATATATGTATGTGTGTATATGTGTGTGATATTTTTAGACACACCAACCCATTTCCAATGATCAGATTTTAATCAACAACATATTGAGGATTCAGGGTATGTATATTTGTATGCAGCATGCTGGGTGCTGTTGTGAGACCTGAAACCATAAATAATTAGAAGTTTGGCTAAACTTTCCTTTCATGTGTTAGAGGAGAATTTCAAGAAAACAAGTAAATCTCAATTTTTTTTTAATTAGATAAATAGATCAACAGATAAATAAAAATGTAAAATTGTTACCTCTAGAGTCTGTCCTGGCATCCATGCAGCACCTGCCATATCTCAGAGACTTCTTAGCACTTAGAGCACAGGGCTGCATATGATGTTGAGCCTTATGGAATTGTCACTTATGTTGGTCAAATACAGGTGGCTAGCAGCTGTTTCATAAGGTTGAACCTACCGGTAATCTTTGGTGCTCAGAAAGATAAGCCTATGGCACTGAATTATGGTTGAAGTACAAAAAGAAGTCAAACTGTACTTTCTGTACTCACTAAAGCAGAAAATGTGACATATTTAATACAAATTCTAATAAAGATTGCTACAAAAAGCACTTTTCCTCACTTTTGTTAATGGGATTTTTAACAGAAAATCTTATTACCCAGACCCTGATAATTCCCTATGTGTGTGCTTACACATTCATTGCTTATTACTATATCAGACATTTTTTTTTCCAGCTCTGTTTTACATAAAACCCAGCTAGGCATGGCCTAAGTAAATACGGGTTGGTTTCTCTCACATAGCAAAAATCTGGAGAGAGAAAGCCCAGGGCAGGTGTGACAGCACTTTGATGTGATCGTGGACCCGGTTCCTTTTTATCCGTCTGATCAGCATTTTTAACCTTTTAGCTGGCTGAGCTACAGCATCAAGCCCAGGACAGGAAAAAAGAGGGAAAAGATAGCATGGTACCAGCCTTATCCACCCCTGTTATTAAGAGAACAAATGTCTTTCCAGAAGCCCCAGCTTAGGGTGTATATGTCAGGAAAATGCCATCAGGCAATACTTGACTATGGCTAGAAAGGCAAATTTTCTTTTCCAAACTCTGTAGCAAGTGTGAGAGAAGGAGCTGGGGACATATTGGGGAGGTGTTGAATGCCCATCAACAAATCAACATCATCTTTCAAATTCACTCACTTCTTTTTCTCTTCCACTCTTTCTCGTGTTGACTAACCTGTGCACCACGAGTATTATATTACACTGAAACATGCAGAATTCCTGGTATCTCTGCAGTGTTGGCTTATAAAAATGGCACTGTCATATGGTTTAATCTAATACTTAACATTAAAAGCTGTTGATAAAGGCAACTCTCTTGTTACCAAGTTCCCAGGAAATAAACACTGAATGAAGCCTTAATATCAAATGCTATACAGTCCATTTTAATTTTCTAATATCTTTGAGAAAATCCACATTTGAATCCATATGATAAGCAGTAAATGAGTTGAATGAAGTTCTGAAATGCCATGCATGAGGTCATGTGAATATGTTATACTGGGTACGTAATGCATGTTTATTAAATTGTAATCAATGTGCTGAACAGCACATGGATTTTGATCAAAATGCAATTTTTACTTTATGTCTTACCATCTCTTTAAATTTTATTCACTGGGAATGATTTCCCCCTGTTGATAGATGGAAATTCATGCAGGCCAGTGATTGTTAGGTGTTAGAAGCTCCTATAGTCACGTTACGTCAAAAACACAATTTCAATTCAGAAATTCCAATGTTGAAACCCGCAGACATTTTGAACTTCTTTCTCCTCCTCCCCAATTCAGGCTTGCTTCAGACTGAAAATCTGCCTGAGGAAGAGAGGCTCTATCAGTTATCTCCTGCTGTACAATAAATTGGCCCAAAACCTAGCGATGGAAAACAATAATCGTTATTTGTCCACAGTCTACGGATCAGCGATTTGAGTGAGGTTCAGACACCTGGTTCATTTGCTGGTCTCAGCTGTGCTCATTCATGGTTCAACAGTCAGCTGGTGGTCAGTGACCTCACTTACATATCTGGTTGTTATTGGCTGGGGCACTGTGATACGTACTTCTTATCCTCCAACGGGCTGGCCCAGGCTCATTCGCATGGTGGTGGTCACAGGATTTCCATGTCCAACAAGGGAGACCAAGTCCCAAATGTACAAATGCTTAAACTGGCTTCCAGACTTGGGCAAAGCAAGTCAACCCATCAACCTTGATTCAAGGTGTGGGGGAACAGTGTCCACTTTTTGATGAGAGGATATGTCATACCACATTTCAGGGAGGAGGATGATGTGTGGCCAATTTTACAATCTACCACAAAGAATTTGGACTTCTATTCAACATTTTACCCTCTCTTGTACTGTCCATTTTGCTAGCTACTATTCACTCTCTGCCATGGTCTAAAAGGAGGAGGGAAGAGAGATGAAGAGATGGGTATTTACTCAGCTAGGTGGCTTCTGATTCCTTGGACCTGGCAGATGGTTAAAGGTGACCCTTGTGTGGGGTACAGTTGTGCTTTCCTCAGTGGTTCTTTTCAGTAGAGATCTCTCAAGTGCCAGATGCACTTGTAGCCTGGGTCATTGCTTCTGATTTCGCCCTTGATCCAAGGCATCCAGTTTCATACCTCCAGCCTCTCAAATAGGACCCAAAACAATCTGACGCCTGTTCTCTTTGCAGCATGGCGCACATCAGACTGCTAGAATACACTACCACATCTTTGTCCTGGCAATTTCCAGAACTACAGGACAATCTCAACACAACAGCCATCTCTCAGATCTGCCATCAAAACTGTTCAGCAACCTTTCTCTTGCCCTCTAGATTTCGTGGGTGGGAATCAGATCTCAGTTCTCAATCTATGTTTAACTTTATTGGTCATAAGAATAGCACCAAGTCTTTGTTTCTGCCACAGGAACAAATTCAAAGCTTTCAGTGTATACCTCCAGGCTTTGGGTTAGAAAGTGGCACTCTTATCCACTCCTTTTCCAGAAGAAGGAGCAGAGACTTTCAGCTTAGAAACTCTCTCTGAAGAAATCTTTTCACCAGTCTGTTCTCTTTAATTTTTTTTTTTTTTTCTGATCCCTGTTATGCCTTTGATCTGCTTGAGGGGTACAGGAGTCATGGAACAGATTCCACTTGTAAATTCTGCATATGGTGTGTGTATTGGCAGGGAATCTTCATTCCTTTTGTAAATTCTGCATATGGTGTGTATGTGGAGGGGGAAGGGGATCATATTGGTGTCTTCATGAAAATGATTGAGGCAGGAGGGATTCCATCCTGATAGGAAGGAAGGAAAGTAGGAAGGAAGGAGGGGAGGGAGGACCAGAGGGATGGTTGGAGGGAGGGAGGGAATTCACTTTTTCAGTCTCTCATTCTAGAGCATGCTCATCTTTATTTGGTGGATATTGACTTCAGTACACAGAGCAAACAAGGTGATTACACACATATACTTTATAGACCTCCATTTGCAGTGCTGAAATCTTTATTTTATTTTCTAAGATGAGACATATCCTGGCCCCTTTTTATGTGATACTAAAATCCCCAGAACCGCTAAAACAGACTGGAAAATTCCTTCATTTGAACAGCTCATGGGTCTTGAGTTGCAGGGTTCTGAAAGGAAGGGCTATTTAGGGATGCCCAATCATGCAGGCAGACCTAAGGAACAATTGCGTGGAAACTCATGTGAAGTTAAATTGGCAATCAGCTCTAGCATTTCTTATGGCACAGCTGCCTATTGGGTAAATAATATGCATTTTATAAAAACATTCATAAGTGTAAATTCACACAGGAGACTGAAATGGCTCCTTAGGGTTAAATGAAATACATATTAACAACACTTATGAATAGTAAATATCATGCACTTTTAAAATGTGCTCAATGTGTATTTACATAATAGCCTGTAAGAGTTCCACTGTCAAGTAAATAATACTGTAGTTGCCCTTAAAAGTCTTTAATTACCTACAGTATTTGCGAAGCACACTATAATGGATTTCTGGTTTGTGTTAGCACTCCACTCTCTTCTCAGATTAGTTCCTTTTCTTTGCTGGTTTCAAATGCATATATATTTATGAAAATAAACTTAAATTGGCACTGAGAGAAATCACCCATCTCGCTAGAATGGCCTTGAATGGTTTCACTTGTGTGAGAAGGATACTTTTAAATCATGCTGACAGCAAACCCCTAAAGAGCATCTTATAAATGAAAACAAGTAAACAAAAAAGAGAGCACCTGATGGAGCAGTCCATTGTGGGCAAACCATGCTTTGGTGAACTGGAGCAAGTGTTTCAGCCCTTTCCTGTGCCATTGTGTTTCCATCTTCTGCTCTTTCATTGTATCAGAGGGCTCTACCTCCTGCAAAGTATGATTCCCAGTCTCTTTTATCAACTACTTTCTGGCTCTTTTAGGGCAGTGGGGAGAACTGGTTAGAGGCTGGAAGGAAGGAAGGAGCTATGAATCAAAGATGTCTTGCCTCTTCTCTCTTCTTCAGGCATAGATCTAACAATGGCTGTGGTACCACATACCTCTTTCCCATCTGTCCACCCCATAGGTCTACCATGGTTCTATGTTCGTATGTGGTGTGGCCCAGGCTTCCAGGCTCCAGTTCTCTTGCCTCCCCTCTCCAGTCCTCAGTGTGGTAACAGCTCCCTGTAGTTGCTAATCTCTGTGTTGCCTCACCTTCTCTTGGTTGGTCTTCCAGTTCTCACCTCTGGTAACCAATGATCCAGGTTAAATGATCCCTGTCACTACCTGGTGTAGTGAGCTTTCTTTACTTGGATGGTCTCTGATAAAACTGGCATATGGAAGTTCTCTTCTCTGAAGAAGTTGTCTATGTCCAGTCAAAGATATAATTGCCCTCTTTCCTTTTCCAGGCAAGAAGTCTCTTGGGACTTCACATTCAATCTGGTAGAGCCCATCCGATATTGGTGTCTTTTTAAGATGAAGGAGACACATTTAGATGTTACATTAGACATAAAAGAGGTTAAGTCTAAATATTCAGACAAGGCTACTTAAAAAAACAGCACTGTTCCAGAAATATCATTAGTGTGAATGCTGGCTGTTGCATTTGACCAATTCTGATCTTGCCTTACTGCTTTAACATCCCCAGCTTTCAAAGATTCTTGACTGTAAGACTTCTGCTTCTTGTTTACTGGCTATAATACCACTCTTAATCCTTGTAGTTACAATCTGAAATAACTTCTGAGCACAATATGTAATGGGAGTCAGTGAACAAGAGGGGTCTTGATAAAATGATGTGCCTTGAGGAGGGACATTCAGTTTTGTATGACTCCATATGAGCCACACAACATAACTTTTGCCAGATCTGGCCCTCAGGCCTGCCTGTTTGAGACTTTTAATTGACTATTTCATTTGGCAAGAAGCATACACCTGCCCTACTACCATATTCTCATTCTTTCTGTGCCACCCTTCCCACCACCACAATGAGCCACATTCTTGCCTTGGATTTCATGGATTCATGGCACCTACCTCACCCCCCAGTCAGCTAATACCCTTTTGCCTACATACCCTGTGCTTAATCCCAACCCCACTCATTCTTTCTCAACCCTTGGCCTTCCCATGCTGTCAGGAGAAACATGTGGCACCTGAAAAATCACCTATTAGAGAGTATTTTGAAAGTTTACCATAGGTAAAAATTTCACTCTTGTTTTATTAAAATACACTCGACTCTTCTGCATTTTATTTAATAGTATATCAGATATCACCATTGCCAGGTTAGGGAGTGCTTACTACAAGCTAGGTACAGTTTTACATATTTTAATTCATTCCATCTCATGTTGCCCTTATCTCAAAACCTTCCTTTCTGTGTGATTATAATGGAGAACAGTGCCCTGGGGAGAAAGAAGTTCTATCTAGAATAGGCAGGGGGTGGGGCAGGTGAAGAAAGACCCTAGGAATAACTTCCCTAGCTCGTGGTGTTACGTGGATCTGAGAGCTAGGCTGGTGAGAGAGGTGTGGGCTCCCAGACTGCTGGAACTGGGATGGCCCAAGACCCATCACTGAGCCTGTGCTCTCCACTAGTTCCTGTCTCAAATATCAGGAACAAACTGGTGAGAAAGATATACAAGACTGTTTTCCTTCTGGCAACTGATTCTGCGGGGAAGAGGACATTAAACAAGTGCACAAGTGAATTAAAAAGATCATTTTAGAAAATGAAATGAATACAACGGGATGCTGTAAGAAAAAAAAAATCAGTGGAGCAAAGGACAACACCAGATTGCATGATGAGGGAGAGCCTCTGAGAAGGGCATATTTGAATGATGGGAAGAGCCGGCCATGCAAAGCTCTGGGGCAGTAGAGTTCCACATGGTAAGTAAGAAAAGCAAGTCCTAAGGCCCTGAGTCCAGACAAGGGCAGCAGACTTTCAGGACAGAAAGAAGGCCGGTGTGGCTGGGATCACAGGGAGAAGGGCGTAAGAACAGATGTTAAGAGGGACCATTGGGTGATAAATCAGGTGGTGATTTTTTAGAATGGGTAAGTTATTTGGATTGCATTCTAGGTGCCTATAGGGACAGGGAGGCTGAGGCTCCAAGAGGTGAAGTGGCTAGCTGGATTTAACATGGTTGCATTGTTGTAGAGATGCAAACTCAGTCTGGGATTCTTCATTCAGTCTTCACCGCCTGTATGATTTCTGCAGTATTCAAATTCATGTATTTACCTCCTTAAAAATAACAATCACCACAGCAAGAATCTCTTGACCTATTTTATTTTTTATTTCTTTTTTGTTTTTAGTTTTCTCGGTTGTAGAGGTCCTTTAGTATCAATTGATCAGATCTTGTACTCGTTGACAGAGCAAAGTCTTGGTGGCCCTTCTGCACAGGAGCTCTCTAGGAAGTGCGTAGGGGCTGTTGGGAGCTCAGAGTGCGTGTAAATCAGTAAGTGGCTTTTAGATGTCATCCATCACCTGGAGTTTGTTCAGAGTGCTAATCAGAGCTGCCCTCTGAAGACACCGGCCTACACTGGAGCTGTAAATCTGAAGCCAGGCTTGCCTGTGATTATTAGCGATCCCCCCGGCAATTTTTTTGTGAGAGATGAGGTGTTAATTCCAATGCCTTGGCCCAAATCCAACCCAGGAAATTACTTTTTGCCTACCTAAATTGCGTGTAGACTTCCAATTGGAAATTAATTCTCAAGTTCTTTTCTGGGAAACATTACTGTTGCAGTACTGCAAGAAGTCCCCACACGCCCAGGAATTTCCTCCTCTAGCCTTCTCCTCCACCACTTTGCCCAGGCCACTCCCCACCGTGTGTGCACTTAGCCAGCATGGTATGATTTGGATATACCTGAGAATCTCTCTGTGCGGCAAAGTGGGACAATTACCTGTGATTCTGTGTGTTTCTGGGTGTAAGTTAAGCCTCTTTCCATCAACACTATGACCTGCCTTGTAATCATGACAGCTAACTCAGTATGTCTTTTATTCTTATTTAGATCAGTCTCCATAAAGAGCTGGGATGCATAAATCATGCCTTTTCTCCTGGATTATTCTCTAGTCTACTCCATCTCTTTCTTTCTCTCTCTCTCTATCTCTGACACACACACACACACACACACACACACACACACACACACACACTTACACAGAGCCCAGAACTTCTTTCTCTTTTCTGCACTGTCAGTTCTGCCCTCCCCTGCAAAACACTTCTTGTCATCTAATATGTTATATGTTTTAATTGTTTATTCTCAAACCCACCTTAGAATATATGCACTATAAATGAAGGGATTTTTTAACTTCTTTTGTTTCCGGTCCATATCCCAGTAGTAAAAATGCTGGCTAGCATGTAGTAGGTGCTCAATGAATATTTGTTAAATGAACTGTTAAGTAACTACCCCAAGCCCAGTCATTTGGGTAACAGCTGAGAGATGCAATTGGACACTCAAAGTGTTGATTGTTCATTTATTCATTCATTATTTATCCCTCATTTGATAAACATTTATTAGTGCCCACTATATCAAGAAAAGTGCATCACTAGGAAGCTGAACAGACATATTCTGATTCCCCCAGAGCTCTTAATCTAAATAAGGAAAAACACATGTGAGTAGCTAATTAAGGACCTAACTATAAACCAGCGAGATAAAAGCCAATCTCCTGATATGTTGGAGGGCGGTAAAGGCTATAGAATTTTGACTCAGTACCCTTCCTGGATAGCTCCGTCTGGTAAACTCCGCTTAGAATTTAATAACAGGGGGGAAAATCTATTCCCAAAGATATTCAAGATTTTTCTTTAAATCAGGATAGAACAATCTTTATCATGTTTCCCTTTTTGCTTTAGTGGCTAGTCAATGAAAATCTAAGTGTGATAATCAATTGAAGTCAAAACCATATAATGAGTAGCTGGTAGACCTGGTTTCAAATACCATACTTTACGATTTGTGATGGCTTTTCCTATCTGCATGCTAATTGTTGTGTTGTAAGTGTATGCACAGACATGTGTCTGTGCGTTTGCTATCATTTAACCATTCTTAAATTCTCTGGAGTAGCCACATGGCGTAGATAGTAAATAAAGCTTCATAGATATAGATGCTGGAGATGACCCTGCTGACCTATGCTAAAATATTAAATTCATAAAAATCTAGGGTATGATGCCTACATCCAGGCCCCAGGCCTCTGCCTAAATAACCAAGGTTTGGGGATTTACTGCACTCTTCTGCACATCCTTTTGAAGGCTGTGATAAACCTATATGCCACCCCTTTTCCTATAGCAGCTCTTGATGTTTATTTTAAACCACTTTATGCACATGCAAATAGTACAAGTTGGAGAGACAGGGAGAGTGTAATGTAATTTACTCCACACAATACCCCAGGATTGGTTTTGTGTCTCATCCTCTGCAAAGAGCCTTAGTGCTTCTTATCCCCTGGTGTGAGCTTCTTGGTAGTGGCTTCACCTGTGCCAACATTTCACTTTCTTTGTTTGAATTGTCTCTCTTTCTAAATTGGTCTTGCTGCGTTTTATGTGTGCTGGTAAGTCACCTTAAATCCATTCTGAAACAAGGTGAAAAATAAACAACCAACCAATCAAATAAATAAAGCTTTGTAAAATCATGGTATTTAAAACCATGTCTGCCCGTGGAAATACAAAGTAAGAACAGAGTTTCCAAGATAGTATCCTAGACCTACTTATTGAATGATCAGGTCTGGAAATCTGTATTTCCAGGTATAAGAGACATATGTATGATATATAGACATTATCTTAGTCTGTTTGGGCTGCTATAACGATGGCATAGACTGGTTGGCTTATAAAAACAGAAATGTATTTCTCACAGTTTTGGAGGCTAAAAGTTCCAAGATCAAAGTGATAGCAGATTTGGTGTCTGGTGAGACCCTGCTTCCTGGTTCATAGCTATCTTTCCTCTTTGTCCTCACATGGTAGAGGGGGTGAAAGGGTAAAGTCTCTTCTATAAAGACACTAATCCCATTTATGAGGGCTCTGCACTCATGACCTACTCATTTTCCAAAGACTCCACCTTCTGATACCAACACACTATGTTTCAACATACAAATCTGAGGGAGACACAAACATTCAGTCTGTAGCATTCTACCTCTTGTCCTTCGAACCCTTGTCTTTCTTACATGCAAAATATATTCATTACATTCTAATGGTCTCAAAGTCTTAACGTGTTCCAGCATGAACTCTAAAGTCTAAAATCCAGAGTCTCATCATCTAAATATCATCTAAATCAGATATGGATGACATTCAAGGTATGATTCATTCTGAGGCAAATTGTTATCCAGCTGTGAATCTGTGAAACCTTATTAAGTCATGCACTTCCAAAACACAGTGGTGGGACAGGCATAAGATAGACCTCTTCATTTCAAAAGGGGGAACTAGGAAAGAAGAAAAGAGTAATTGATCCCAAGGAAGTCCACACTTAGAAGGAAAACTCCATGAGATCTTAAGGCTTAAGTATAATTCTCTTAAAATCAGTGGTCTGTCCTACAGGTCCTGGTGGTAAAGGTCCCACCTTTTGGACCCACTGAGGTGGTGGTTCTGTCTCCACAAATTTGCTGGGCAGGGGTTGGGCTCCAAGGCACTATATGACCCTTCCCCCATTGCTTTGGAAGAAGCCATCTAGTCTGTTGGAAACAAGACCATGGTTCCCCACTTTGAAACCAAGGAGATAGCCCTGATGATTTCTGTATTGTCTTTGGGGTTCTTCTTCCATTATCTTGGAGAAAAGCTCTTGGTTTCTATTGAGATGGCTGATTCATAATGATCTGTTTATGAAATGGTCAGTTGGCCACACCTGTAATGTTCTTTTCCAACTGTTTTTCACAATATGGATAGGCTAAGAATTTTCCAAATCTTTAAGTTCTGCTTCCTTTTTACCTAACAATTCCACAACTCCATCTTTAAGTCATTTCTATCTTCTTTGTTTTCTTTTTTTGAGTATAAGTGATACACGATGTTAAATTGGTTTCAGTATACAACATAATGATTCAATAACTCTCTATGTTGTTCTATGCTCACTACAAGTATAACTACCATCTTTCAAATGTTACAATACCAATGACTATATTCCCTATACTGTACCTTTTATTCCCATAACTTAATCATTCCATTGCTGTCTGTTCTCTGTATTTATAGGTCTGATTCTGCTTTTCATCATTTCTCCCTCATTGCATTTTACAGTAAGTAGTCAAGAGGAGCCAAGCCATACCTTCAACACTTTGCTAAGAAGTAGCTTCAGCTTGGGTACCTGGGTGGCTCAGTTGGTTAAGCGTCCAACTTCAGCTCAGGTCATGATCTCAGTTTGTTAGTTGGAGCCCTGCATTGGGCTCTGTGCTGACAGCACGGAGCCTGGAGCCTGCTTTGGATTCTGTGTCTCCCTCTCTCTCTCTCTCTCTGCTTATCTCTCTCTCTCTCCCTCTTTTTCTGTCTCTCTCTCTTTCTCTCTCTCTCTCTCAAAAGTTTCAACATATGAATTTTGGAGGGATGGAAACACTCACTCTGTGGCCAACATGTATAAGCTCCCCGGGTGATTCAGATCCCAGGATGAATCATTCCTCAAATCTGTGCATGGTAGAAACATCCCTTTGTTTCACAATAAATCCATTCCCATTCTTGTAGTACTCACATGTGTATCATCCAGCCTATAACCAACCCACAGGTGAAACAGTTATAATTGTGCATATTTCTATAAAGTCAACTTGTTTGGGCTTAAATAGCATCATAACTTTCATCTGATTGCATTGACTATGCTTCTAACAAAATGTTAAACAATAATTCTTGAGTTCAAGAAAATGTCGCTGATATTTCCTCATTGAGAACGAGCATTTTCCCATGTATAGCTGAATTCTATTTCTTTGTTTTTCTGTCTACATCTATTTATGAATATAATTATGATTATCACATTATAGTAGTATTCATAAATTCCTATTTTATTGAGTATTTTTATAGAAATTATAGTTGAATTTTGTTGAACTTTTTATCAGCATCTAGAGAGCTAATCATATGAGGGTTTTTCTGAACCCTCCCTGCATTTCTAGAAAAATACATATTTAATGTGTTGTCAGCTTTTATTTAGCATTTTATTTAAAAGATTTTGCATACATATATATGTAACATTGGTTTATTTGTGTGTGTGTGTGTGTGTGTGTGTGTGTGTGAGAGAGAGAGAGAGAGAGAGAGAGAGAGAGAGAGAGCGCTAACTTCATCAGTTCTAAAGCCAGCATCTAATTTAATGGGAAAATGCTAGAAATATTTTCCTAAAGTCAAAAAAAGGCAAGGATACTGACTACCTTTACTACTCTATAGAAAAATTAGAGGTGAGAGATTTGAAAACTACCTTTGTGCATGAGGTGACAATATACATGGAAAATTCATGAGAATAAATGACAAAATTAACACAAATTTAATAAATCATTACCTAATAAATCATTAGGTAATATAGTGTAACATTAACAAAAGTCAATAGCTTTACTATGTCTAAGATATTACCATTTCCAAGATACAGAATAAAAACCCTATTGTGTAATAGTGACAAAATTCTTAATAATAAAGTTAGCATGAAATGGACGAAATCTATAAGATGTAAACTGCAAAATATCTTTGAAAGACAAAAAACTGGCCTGAGTCAATAGAAAGACTTATCTTGTTCTTGGTGGGCATCTCACCATTATAAAGGTAGTTTTTCTCAAGTTAATTTTTAAATTTAATTCAGTAAAATGCAAATAAATTGCTTTATTTGGTTTGGTTTGGTTTTGGAGTTAGACAACCGATTATGCAGCTCACATGGAGAGTAAATTTGAAAAATCACCTGAAAAAGCCCTCAAAAAGAACACACAGAGAGAGACTAGATATAGTCTATATCTACTAGATACAGTCTTTAATATCTACCAGGTATTAAAACATAGTATAAAGCTCTTATAATTAAAACAGAATAGGGCGCCTGGGTGGCTCGGTCGGTTAAGCATCTGACTTCGGCTCAGGTCACGATCTCACGGTCCGTGAGTTCGAGCCCTGCGTCAGGCTCTGTGCTGACCACTCAGAGCCTGGAGCCTGTTTCAGATTCTGTGTCTCCCTCTGTCTCTGCCCCTCCCCTGTTCATGCTCTGTCTCTCTCTGTCTCAAAAACAAATAAACGTTAAAATTAAAAAAAAAAAAAAAACAGAATAGTGTTGGTGCATGAATAGACACACACAATAATGAACATAAAACGAGATACAGACATGGACCCAATCTATTTAATTCGTAATGAGAGTGTCATCTGAAATTATTGACAAAAAAGAAAAACAGATTCAAACTTCAGACTATATACCAGAATGCACTGCTAATTGTCAGAGATCTAAATGTAGAGAATGAAATCACGCGAGTACTACAAGAAAACATCAGTGAATTCCTACATAAACTAGTTGTGGAGAAACCATTTCTAGCTATCCCTAAAAAAGCCAGAGGCAATAAGAGAAAAGATTGGTAAATTCACTTAAAGTTTAAGTAAATGACTTGGCAAAGAACCCTAGAAGCAAAAGCAAAATCGGGACAACTGGCAGGAAGAGGGCTCCCAACACGTTGGTGTCTTTGGCCTCTGGGACCTTGAGTGGGAAGAGCTCTACCACTGGCAGTGACAAATGACATGTGTTAACAGTCGTTAAACATTTTGAGTCTCACTCTTGAGGACTGTGGTTACTTCTTTGGGGATTTAAGGAGGAAGGATGCAGAGGGGAGGAAATGCCTACCTGGGCTTCTGTAGAACTAGAGATATTTTATTCTGAGATCATTACATTGGTATTTGGCTTCTTTGAATCATTACATTGGTATTTGGTTTTTTCTGTTTCTATAAATCGTATATCCACATTTTGTGTTTTCTTCTTTGACTCTATGTACTTCATAGTAATAAACACCTTTAAGGAACTATCTTTACATTCTCTGTTACTTGCTGATGAATTATGGCTTCTCTTCTTATTTGTTTACTGACTCAGATATTTCAACCAAGTTTCAAATGATCCTGATCCAAAAGTCCTATTATGTAGTGTTAACTTTAAAAAGCAAGATGCAAAACCGTATGTACATAGAAGCCCAATTCTTAAAAAAATATTCTTATCCAAAAAAAAATCTGAAATACTTTGTAATATTTCTTACTTTTCTACAATGAATATGTATGTCTTTTATAATTGAAAAGAAATTCTATGTATGAAAATACTAATAAAAATAACTGTCACCTAAGAAATGTAGAGCAAGTTGGCTCTGAGAGATTAGACTCTGTTTTCTTTTTATTTGAGAGAGCAAGAGAGACAGAGAGCATGTGAGTGGGGGAGAGGGGCAGAGGGAGAGGGAGAGAAAGAGAATCCCAAGCAGTCTCCACGCAGAGTGCAGAGCCCAACACAGGGCTCCATGCCACAACCCTGGGATCATAACCAGAACAGAAATCAAGAGTCAGTGGCTCAACTGACTGGGCAACCCAGGCGCCCTTAGACTTTGTTGTCTAAGGAGAAGGAATTTCCCCGTCTTATCTTCACCCTGTGCTCCTGTTCAGAGATATCTCCAGTTCAGAGAGAGATATCTCTCAGGTAGAGAACAAGAAAAATAAATATTTAAAAATAACTTTTGCTTTAAAAAGTGTTTTTCATATATATTGTTGTGTTTCATCATCACATGAGTTCTTTTGGCTCAGCAGAGCAGAAAATGTACTGATGAAGATTTGAAAAAACTCACACCTTATTGGATGTTTGTTGGGTTCAGTTCCAGTCACTTTCCTAGGCCTTTATATAATCTCATTATTCCTCTCAGCAATCCTATAAAGTAGATGCCATTTTCCCATTTTATGCATGAAAAAACTGAGGATTTAAAAGGTTAAGAATTGTGCCTGAGGTCACACAGCTGCTAAATAGCAGAGCCAGAATTTGGATCGCGATCTGACTCCAAATGCCACGTTCCTTTTGCAGTGCTCCTTATTGAGCTCTGACCAGAATGCAAGCATCCCCTCCATTGCAATCCTGCATTTTCTCTGCATCATGCAGACTCCCTGCAGCGCTAAGATAATGCTCTTTAATGGTTGTTTTGACACTCGTTAGACAGAATTTTGTTCTGACCAAACATTCTTGGCTAGACAGTGGGTCGTCCAAGTGCTTTGTTAATTTGAAAGTGCAATATAGGCAGAAGCCCTTATTGGGGGGAGGGGAGGGCAGTGCAGTGGTAAGAGAACTTGGCAGATTCAGAAGTTCTTCAGAATCCTCCCTCCTGCTAACTCATTTTGTAACATCGGGGTGCATTTAATAGCTAAGCATGAGGGACCTGCCTACCCACCTAGTTACTTTGCACCTCCCTCTCTCCTACCCTCCTTTACAGAATTGTGAGTGTAATTGCCGCAATGAACAACCTTGGTACATCGGAAAGAGTTGAGATTTTTTTTTCCATCATTCCCTTCATGCTTGTTCTGTTGAACTTTCTCTTTATATGGCTTGATTTTATCTGGAGAATGTTCCCTAAGGAACCAGTTAGTATTAGAACAGTCTCATCTTCATATTATTAGTATTGAAACATGAAGAAGGTCCAGTCCAGTCTTAACATGACATCTTATATCCAGTGTAAGACTTTTCTCTTCCATGCCCTTTGTGTGTTCTCTTTCTCCTTTCCTCTTCCTTTTCCTTTCCTTTTCCTTTTTCCATTTTCCTTTTTCCTTTCCTTTCCTTTCCTTTCCTTTCCTTTCCTTTCCTTTCCTTTCTTTCCTTCTCCTCTCTCCTTTCTTTCTGTCTTTCCCTTCCTTTCCCTTCTCTTCTTTCCTTCCTCCCTCCCTCCCTCCCTCCCTCCCTCCCTCCCTCCCCCTCTGAATAAGGTGTTGGATAGGGAGGATTTAAGCAAAGAGTCAAAGTTTTTCATTACCCAATGCTGCTTTTCCCTAGGGCATCTGTGTAGGTTTTTCAAAACAGTCTCTCCCTTCACAGGCCCCTGTTGTGAGTATGTTCTTCAGCTGACCTCCTCAAATACCTCAGGTCCAGGTCACTGAGAAACCCCTCGCATTCAGTTTTTACTGTTGAAGCTCTCCTGAGTGGGGCATCAGCTAGATGGCTCCAGGTAGGCCACTTTCTAGGGGCCATGTTGGTCCATGGGAAGCTCCCATGGTTTGTCTTGTCAGAGGTGAGAGTGGAATCTGCTCTTTACTTATTTTCTAGTCTCTTCCTATTTTTTTTTCCTCTCTCGCTCACTCTTACAGAGATTTTGCCTCAGTTATAAGAAAATTAAAGAGTTCCATTTAACGTTTTTTTAACATTGTGTTGCATATAAAACAGGTAGTTTTTTTCATGAAATAGGGTAAAAATACAGGTGGTTGCTATCAGAAAGCATTTCTGTTGCTTATCACCCAAAAGTGATTTTATTCAGTGAACATTTATGCGTTAGACACTGCTGTAGACATTGGACATACAATAATGAATAAACCCTATCCTTACTCTCAAGGATCCTTCATGGACTATTTCAAGAAACCAATAAAAACATTAAAGTTAAGTTTTATTGGTATGATTCTAGAAATCTACTTAGTTAAGGTAATAGCAGAGAGGGACTATTTAGTGATATTGCCAAGGAAAACTGTTATTGTTATTTGATAAATTTGATGTTTTATAAATTTAAGATGTGTGATGTGCTACTTTGATACATTTATATATTGTAATATGGTTACCTGTGAAGCAGTATTTATCCCAGTGCATCATGATAGTACAGTATTATTTTCTATATTCATTAAACTGTGCATTAGGTCTCTATGGCTTATTTACCATTCTTTAGAAGTTCATGCCCTTACACATCATAAATCTTATCCTTCTACCCTTCATCCCCTGGTAATCATTGCACTCTGTTTTTTTTACAGATTTGACTATTTGAGATTCCATGTATAAATATCATACAGTACTTATCTTTCTCTGACTTATCTCACTTAGCATAATGTGCCCAAGGTCCATCCATGTTGTCACAAATGTCAGAATAGCCTCCTTTCTCAAGGCTGAATAATATTTCATCATGTATCTATACATATCACATCTTTTTATCCATTCATCTATTAATGGGCATGGGTTGTTTCCATATCTTGGCTGTTGTGAATAATGCTGCAATAAAAATGGGTGTGCATATATCTCATCAAAATACTGTTTTCATTTCCTTTGGGTAGGCACACAGAGGTGGAATTTCTAAGTCATATAGTAGATCTATTTTTAATTTTTTGAGGAACCTCCATATTGTTGTCCATAGTGGATGGACTACTTTACGTTTTCACCAACAGTATATAAGTGTTCCATTTTTACCACTCCCTGCCAGCACTTGTTGTCTCTTATCTTCTTGATGATAGCCATTCTAGCGAGTGTGAATAAGTGGTTTTCATTTGCATCTTCCTGATGATTAGTGATGTCGAGCATCTTTTCAAGATTTAACATTTTGATGTCCTCTTTGAGAAAAAATGTCTGTTTAGTTCTGCCCATTTTGTATTGAATTATTTGTTTGTTGTTGTTGTGTTAGTTCTTTACATATTTTGGATATTAACCCCTTATCCAATATATGGTTTGCAAAAATTTTCTCCCATTCTGTAGGCTGCCATTTTGTTTTGTTCATTGTTTCTTCTGCTGTGCAGAAGCTTTTGAGTTTGACATGGTCCCATTTGTTGATTTTTGCTTTTGTTTTTTGTGCTTTTGGCATCATGTCCAAAGGATCATTGCCAAAATCAATATCAATAAGCTTCTTCCCTGTGTTTGCTTCTTGTAGTTTTATGGTATCAAGTCTTATATTTAAGTCTTTGATCCATTTCAAGTTAATTCTTGTGAGTGGTATGAGACAGGTCCAATTTCATTGTTCTGTTCTCCATGTGTTTCTCCAGTTTTCCAGCACCATTTGTCGACGAGACTATTTTTCCCCATTGGGTATTCTTGTCTCCTTTGTCGAGTATTAGTTTGAAATCAGGGTGATACCTATGAATTTATTCTTTTTTCTCAGGATTGCTTTGCCTATTCAGAGTCTTTTGTGGCTCCACACAAATTTGAGGATTGTTTCTTCTATTTATGTGAAGAATGCCTTTGACATTTCCATGGAGATTGCTTTGAATCTGTGGATGGCTTTGTGATAGTATCGCTATTTTAACAATATTTATTTTTCTGATCCACAAACACAGGATATCTTTTCATTTGTATCTTCTTCCATTTCTTTCAGAAAAGTCTTATGGCTTTCATTGTATAGCTCTTTCACTTCCTCGGTTAAATTTAGTCCTAAGTATTTTATTGTTTTTGATCTAATATGACCGAGACAGTTTTCTGTATTTCTTTTTCCGATGCTTCAACGTTGGCGTAAAGGAATGCCACTGCTTTCCGTAAGGTGGCTTTGCAGACTCCACTTTACTGAAATCGTTGATTAATTCCAACAATTTTTTGATTGACTCTTTGGGATTTTCTATATCTAAGATCATATCATCCGCAAATAGTGACAGTTTTACTAAGGAAGACTATATTGAGAAATATTAGTGCTATTAATATTATTACTATATCAAACTATAATGTAAAATACTGTTTCTATTCTACTAACATACAGCTACCTATTATTGAATACTGACCATAACCAAGAGTAATGGAAAGTTTTGCATGTACTATTTTATGTAGTCGTCACAATCATCCTCTATGAAGTAGAGACTCTAATTACCTCCATTTTACAATGGAAAACAGAAAACTAAGACTTAGTAAAGAGTGAATGAGTTTTTCAGTGTGACAGTTTTTCTGCCCTTCCTGCACTGGTAACTGTTACTCAGTACTGTCTCCCTTGGAACCATGGTTTTGAAGGCACATATGAGGTATGTGCTTTTTGCTAGCAATGGTGTTAAAATAAATAGTATTTGAAATGATATTAAGTATAATAGAAGGTTCAATAGGAGGTCTTATTGATGATTTGGATGCAAGAAGAATGACTACAGGTGGGTCCCATTCACTTTTCAACGTGACCATCGAAAAGACGAGTATTGGAAAGTAGTCTTCATTTGAGTCTCTTCTTTATAGGAAAGGGGGGTTGGGGCTTCCATTGTCTGCTTCCTGTTCATTCTAACCAGCTGACAGAGCAGCATATTCAGAAGCTGAGTTTCTGCTCTTCTTGAACTTTACAAACTGTGAGGTTGCCAGTTACTCTAAGTTGAAAATAGCACCAGTATTTAGCCAAGAGTTTTCGGAATTGGAAAAAAGGCTCTTTGGTTTTGTTGGGGTTTTTTTAAGAGCAAATGAAAAGAGGTAGAATTTTCAATAATGCCTAATAGTAAATTGAACTAAAGAAATGAGACTAATATTTTAAAACACACACACACAGTATGTTAAATTGTATCAATAGTCCCTGTTTTCTTAGCTCACTAAAAATAATTTCCCAGAACCTCTGAAAGAGAAAATAGCTACTAAATCTGACTTCCTCGAAATCCTTTTCACTTGAAATTTTATGAAGGTGCTTTATGCAATGCTGAATAAGTTGAGTCTTCTAAAAGGGTAGGTTCCGTAGCAGAAGGAATACTGTCAGAGTTGCAAATGGTGGATGTTTAAGAGTTATCATTGCCAAAAATTGAATCTAACAATTTAAACTAGCACAGCCCCAAAGGCCAAACATGGAAGGAAATCAGGCTGTGAATCCTGTCTCCTGAAAGAAGTGTTTCTATAGATTTGCAGAATGCTAAAGCTGCAAAGAAATTCAAGATTATATTACCTTAATCTTGTGCTTTATAAATGAAGAACCTGAGTTACAGAGAAGCTACTCAAATTGCCCAAAGACAACATGTCCCTGAGAGTACCATGGGGGGAACCAAGATTTCATAATTCCTAGTATATTATTATTCCAGAAGATACCATTTTTCCATTTTAATAGGTGTTGATTTACATGAAAATAGTGCTATAGCATGGCTGTGATGTAAACATATTTTGTTCCAGTAAACTATCTAGCAATGGAGAGGGTTAAAAAATTCTCTTCGGGATTATACCTTACAAAGGAAAAATAACACATCTTTCTCTTTTTCTTATTTTTTCCCTACACTTGGCATATTTACTAATAAATATTATCTGACTGAGAATTGTCACTATTTAGTTGAAATTTTTACTTTAAAAGTCTTTTGATCTTAAAATAATTTAATGATGTCTGAAATGAAAATATCAGTCAAGAGTTACATTCTGCTGCATGTAAGTACAATGGCTGTACCATACAAGGGCTTATACTCGCAGAGTAAAAAGTTCGGTAACATACAGTCTCTAACTGACACACTAGCTTCATGTCATAGACCCTCTCCTTCCGTCTCTCTCCTCCATCCATCATCCATAGATTATGGCTTTCATTCCCATGATCATCTCAGTGTTATGCAATGGTAGTCTCACCTCTAGTCTCCTGTCTGCATTATTGGTAAGTAGGAAAAGAAAACAATAAAGAACAAGAGGTGAGTCATTATTTCAAAAGGAAGCTTACCCCGAAATTGCCTTCATATTTTTGCTTTTAACTCATCATCCAGAATGGAGTCTCATGAACAGCCCTGTACAAGGGAAGCTAAGAAATGTAGGTTAATGGCTGAACCTATTATTGTCTCTCCCCTCACCAATGGTATAGTTGATTATTAGACAGACGAGAGGGATGGACATTTGGCAGCATTTCCCATAAAGGAGAAGCAAATATAGCTCTACTCCAGTGTTGAAAACCCTTGTGTAATAGTAACCCCAGACTCTCAGGTTTGAGTTGTCTTGCTTTATATCCTTGGACTAATTGCTGAACCTCTCTAAATATTTTGTATTTCATTTTTGAAATGTGATAACTAGATTAAAAATGATCTTTAGGGTAACTTCAAGCATTAAAAATTCAGATATCCGTTACCAAGAGCTGTGTGGTCCCATAAAATAACCACTAGTCACACATGGCTATGAAAAAGTGGCTCGTCTGAACTGAGATGTTGCATGGGTTATGTGTACACACTTGCTATTGAAGAGCTTGGTGTGACGAAAGTCTCAAAACCTGATTAATAATTGATCATGTGTTGAAATGCTAACATTTCTAATATGTTGGATTAACTAAAATGCATTATTAAAATTAATTTCCCCTATTGCCCCTTACCACTCAAAAGAAAGTAGAGAATTGGGGCACCTGGGTGGCTCAGTCGGTTGAGTGTCCGACTTCACCTTAAGTCATGATCTCACAGTTTGTGAGTTCGAGCCCCACAACAGGCTCTGTGCTGACAGCTCAGAGCCTGGAGCCTGCTTCACATTCTGTGTCTCCCCGTCTCCCTCGGCCCCTCCCCTGCTCATGCTCTGTCTCGCTCTGTCTCTCAATAATAAATAACCGTTTAAAAAAATTAAAAAATAAAAGTAGAGAACCATAAAAGTAGCACCTTCTCCTTTCCTTCCTCTTCCATCCCACTCCTGTCCCTTTTTTGCCCCTCTTTTCTCTTGTCTCTTCATCCTCTAGCTGTCATTGCTTTGCTCTCCCCTCCACTCACCCTGGAGGAGCTCTTCTCTCTCTCTCTGAGTCTCCTGGCACAATGTCTTCCATGAATGTAAGCTTTACTAAGTCTGGAAAAGGATTTGTCCTTAAACATCTGATTTTCCAACTGCACCCAAAGCAAAGGCCTAACAAAGCTCTTGGCATGAAAAAAGGAGAAATACAAAGAACATTCAGCCTTTTGGATACCTTGGTGGCTCAGTCGGTTAAGCCTCCAACTTTGACTCAGGTCATGATCTCATGGTTTGTGAGTTTAAGCCTTGCATCAGGCTCTGTGCTGACAGCTCAGAACCTGGAGCCTGCTTCAGATTCTGTGTCTCCTCCTCTCTCTGCCTCTCCCCTGCTCATGCTCTGTCTCTCTCTGTCTCTCAATAATAAATAAACGTTTAAAAAAAATTTTTAAAAAGAACATTCAGCCTTCCTCATTTTTCTTCAGAATGGTAAATGTAAGTCATTAAATCATAATTCAGCAATTTACCTGCCACACGGACTAAGATTTTCTCTTCCTGTTGGGAATCTGGTAATTTCTGTTCCTCTTTAATTACAGAATACAGCTAACCCAACAACCTCAATAATTTCTACTTTTTTAAGTTTTATGGCCCTTTCTCAGTGTGTGTGTGTTTGTGTATGAGCACACCATGTGATAGTTTTATTTTGTTTTTGCCTTTTCTGTAGACAGTGAAACCTAGTGGTATTTAGAGGTGAAAATATGATTCAGACAATGACGGGAAATCATCCCTTCTCAATTCAGAATAACTGACCATCTTGTCTCCATCAGTGAATATGCTCTCATTTATGATTTTCCTGCATTTCCCTCTGAGTTCTCCTTCTCTGAAAGAAAAAAAAAATCTTCCAAATTAAGTCAAGACACAGTACAAACAACACACAAAGATTTTTATTTGATTGATCACATGTTTTGTCACTCAAAGAAAAAGGAAACTGGTGATCGTTGGTACATGTTATATGATAAATATGGGTGAATAGGCACTTGAGGTGGTGGTGAAAAAAGCAAGTCAGAGATTTGTGTGGTACTATGATATCAATTCTAGAAAATAAGCTAATGGAGAAGACAAGATAATATGTAAAATGTATATCACTATTGTGATGAGGTGTTGGAATTATAGTAGAAAACCCCCTAGTTCTGAAGTTTTTGTAGTGTTATAAGAAGAAAGAAAGAACGCAACGCAGTAGTGGGAGAGAGCAGGGGTCAATGACTTCAGAGCCAGCTTAACTGGGTTCACAGCTCAGCCTAGTCACTTGTTGTATCTGTGGCTTTGTGCATCGAGCTGGTTTGGCTTCTCTGAACCTCATTTTATCTTCTGTAAATTGGGAACAATAGCAAAAAACATTGCACGGTTCTTGTGAGAATGAGAAATTGAGATAACCTATTGTCTGTGTCTAGCACATATTAAGTGTCTGATAAATAAACACTTACTGGCAATTATTTTAAAAGGTTTCTACCATGAACCCATCAAAAAAGAAAATAAGCAAAATGTTTGATGCATGTATATTATGTGTGATTTGTGCAGACAGAAAAGATGTCTACCAGAACCCTATTAGAAAACAAGAGAAAGATTGTCATTATTAGTTAAGAATTCAGACAGAATCTGAAAAGGGTTCATTTCTCTATCAAATCTGCAAAAATGTACTGAGCACAGCTACATAACAAGCATGTACTTGATGGCATATGGCATGCTAAGATAGATAAGGCACAGCCCCTGGCTTCCAATAGTTCCCTGTCTAGTGGAGCATGCACATTTGTTCCCACATAACCACAGGACAAAGAAGAAAATGATTACAGAGGAGAACTAACGTTTATTGACTTCTTACTTGGTGCCGAGCATTATTTTCAGCAGAAGTAGATATTATTATCCTCAGTTTACCAAGGCCCAAGAAAGGCTAAATAAATTCTCGGAAGTCACACAGGTACAGTGTAGTGGTGTGGGGAGTTAGACCCAAAGAAACCGAGGACATAGACTGACCTTTGATATGAGAAGATAGAGGAGAGAGAAATTAATTCAATCTTTGGAGAGACTGAGTAGGGAAGAGAGAACGGCAGAGAGAAAAGCCCTTTAGTTGAGTGAAGAATGGGGAGTATTTTGATAATAATGATGAGGGAAGTGCATCACAAGTGGAAGGAACAGCATGGAGGGGCAAAACGGCATGAGGATATAGAGTGGATAGGATAGAGTGCATAGGATATAGAGTACAGTTAATATTAATAACCAGAATCTGGCGTAACTTGATTTCCAGCTTCACAGATGAGGGTGAAAGGATGAAACTGACCCCGTAAATTCTAAGCTCTCATGTCAATCGGTTCATACATTTTATTCCAGAAGGAATAATTAAAATTAATGGGACCACTCTTGGAAACATTCTAAATCTGTCTTTCACCCACTAGAATAAAATTTAGAATTTAATCTGTAGAAGGATAAGTTAAGAAGAAATCAAGGAAATATTTCTGTAGCTGAAAAAAGGAAATACATATATTTAAGTAAAGTCTTAAACAAAGGCATTTTACTCTGAACTCTGTAAAGCAGAAACCCACATGCTAGAAAGATATACTTATTACTTGGTGGGTTTGGGGGGCTGGATAGTGTCTCTCCTAAATTCATATCCACCAGGAACCTCAAAATGTGACCTTATTTGGAAATAAGTTCTTTGCACTATAATTGTTAAAATGAAGTCATAATGGATCGAGGTGGGTCCTAAATATAATGACTGGTATCCTTGTAAGAAGGCCATGTGGAGAACCAGAAATACATGCAGAGGGAAGATGGCCAAGTAAAGATGGTGGCAGAAATTGAAATGATGCATCTATAAGCCAAGGAACACCAAGGTTTGCTGGCACCCACCAGAAGCTAAGAAGAGGCAAGGAAAGATTTTTAGAATCATCAGAGAGAATACAGCCCTGCTGAAACTTTGATTATAGACTCCTAGTCTCCAGAACCATGAGAGAATACATTTTTGTTGTTTTAAGTGACCCAGTTTGTGGTTCTTTATTATGGCAGCTCTGGCAAACCAATATAGTGGGCAACCAAAAATCTCAAGCAATCCATAACAAAATTAATTTGGCCATCCATACGGCAGTGGTAGCTGAGATTAATAGGAGTTAGAAACCTTAGGAGAGTCATGGACTTTATGAAGACAGGTGTTGCAAAGCTCCAAACAGCTGTCTACTGAAAGCAGCACAGAAATGTGGATTCAGTAAATAAAGTTTTCTCATTTCTTTGTATACTAGACCTTTCCCATGTGTTCTTCTATAGCAGGCTCTAAGATCATCCAGAAGTTAGACAAAAATATGATGACCTCTCTCTCAACCTCTCTTTTTCCCCATCCATCCGTCCAACCATCCATCCATTCATCCGTCTACATAACATGGAGGAAAAGTAGACTGTGTCAGTGACACCAACTCTGTAGGCATCCATGAAATAAGAATCAATACTGTCAGTGGCCAGGAAAAAAGAAAATCACTTTAAAGGCAGCCTTCAACCAATCAGAAATTAGTCTCACATAGGGTCCCATGCTGAGGAAGTTCATGTTGCTCTAAGTGCTAAAATTATAGCCACGTCTGAGCAGAAAGGGGCCACAGCAGGGAAAAAACAACAATCCGGGCATCTCTGTAATGAGAACTATGCCAAGCATAAGAGCTTCAAAGTCCTGTGAAACTCCAAAACTCTCTTGGGCTGGAATGCTGCTTCTCACCAACTTTCTTTCACTTCATCTGCCAGTCCCTCTTCTCTCCCAGCTATGAATTCACAGTCAGGCAGCGTCAGTATATGCGGTGTGTTGCAGTGAAAATGCAAACACATTTTCTATAATGAACATATGGAAGACTCCAGTTGAAAAGAGTTCCGATTCTATCCCAAGCATGTTATTGGCCATGACTGCAGAGAAGCAGGCAGCAGACGGAATCAGGAAGCGTGGAGGCAAGAAAGGAAGGATGTGTACTTGACTGCTGTTTCAAGATCCTGAGTCCCGCCATCCCATGCTGCAGCCTCTTTCAAAAAGCAAACTGGTTTAAGTGCTTGCTTTCCTGATTTTTACTACTTATCTTTTATTTTATAGTCCAGGGCCTTATAGAAGGGTGGGGGTGCAGGGGGGTAGGGGGCATCTAATGCAAACTATTTGTGCCTTAAGATTTCAATATAAATGTCAGTATTTAGTTTGTTTAATTATAAAAAGGTTAAGCATTCAAAAATTAAAATCAGTATACAAGTAACTCCTGCATATCTGAACCTAGGCTTAACAATTGTTAGTATTTCTTATTTTTCTTCATATATATGCATTTTGTAGGTATATAAATATAAACGTGCATATATATGCATATATACCCATTTATGTGTATCTATATCTCTGTATATATGTATGAAACCATCTTGATATAGTACACTCATCCTTAAAAACAAGGGCATTCTAACACATAACCTCTATACAAGACATAGGTATTTTTGAAAAGCTTTCTTTTGACTTGCTCTCAGTTTCACTAGGATGATACAGATTTGAAATGACAATAAATTAAAATTATTCCTCTCCCCCAAATCAAATTACTTGTTTAAATGTCAACTCAAGAGTGTTTTCCTTCAAGATTCATCTTTTCATTCTGATGTGAAGTAAGACATATATCTGTACAGATCTGTCAGTGATGAGCACAACCATGGGATATGTTGAGTCAAAGAAATAGCGTCACCATTGACTGCACCGAGGTAACCAAAGGTCGTAGAAGCAGCTGTCAGTTTGGTGCATCAGAAAAGTGCAACCATCTACTTAGTCAAGGATATTACTACCCAAATAAAATTGTACCTGCTGATGTGTAATAATTTCTCCTCCAGCAAGGAGACTTTTTGCAGTCTAATGGGATACTTGGAATAGATGTCCAAGAGCTTATAACCATCAGTCTCTCTTAGATTTGTAGGAATTTTTTTTTTATTTGTGTTGGATGAGATCTCTTCTTACTTTAGTACACAATGGAGAATGAGGCTGTGTGTAAGGCATGGGAGAGGTTACAGTAAGTGCAGCACAAAGTTTAAGATAGAACAAAATTTGGGGTATATTTCTCTATATTTTACAGGGTTAAAGACTAGTTGGTTGCCTCTCTGAAGTAGAAATGGTCATTTTCAAATTTTCTTTCTTACCAAATGTCTCCAAGGACATTACTGAGTGTCTGCCTATTCTATTCTATTGACTATTTCTTTGTAGTGATTTTGCTCAAACACCTATTTCACTGGATTCTTGAATTAGTGGTGGTATCTTTAAGGGGGAACAAAGGAAGGTTTCCTTTAGGAATCCTTTTTATTCCTCTTTAGATGTGGGATTTTAAAATTTGTTAGCAGTGACACAGGCAGTGGTCCTGTGCTGTAAGCTGCATTCTGGAGGCTTTCAGGACTTTGTGACCTTTTCATTCCCTGCCAGGCTTGTTTTAGCTCTCGGTGCAAATCTGAGTGCATGAGTATCAGGAAAGAGTGGTTTTCTTGGGCCCGTGGACAGGAAAACTTAAGTACCAACATAAAAAATTGTATAGACTGTATACCTTTTCTAACTTCCTCCATCTTGTCTTTCTGCAATTCTATTTAATCTTTGGACTCCTAAGTCATATTTCAGATATTTTCCTCACTACTATATGGGAAAAGGGTCTATTTTATGAACAGGAGCTTCTCAGAAGGGTTAAGTTGTATTTATATGGTAGCTATCTCTGCATACATAATGACTTTTACCTTAAATGATAAAACTTACTTTCAGAACTCTTTTCTATCTGCAAAAACTGGTCTAAGCTGGTATCATTACAGGGCTTATCATGAAACATCTTACCTACTTATGCAATTTTGAAGTCTGGGAAGCTACAGTGAATACAGTAGGCCTTCGGCATTCAAGATTTAGCATTCACAATTTTGATTATCCTTACAGAATACTCAAGGTCCATGTTATAGCGTGGCTGATAATTTTGCTGCGACAAGAAATTAAATTGGCATAGACTGAGATGCTAGTTTGTATGAAAGTCGCTTTACAAGTGAAATTACTAGCTAACTATCACATAGCATCTGCACCTCGACATGACTTTATGTTCTTCCCTCGATTTCATATATGTGGTAGCACAGATGTAGTTTTTGAGAAAAAATGTTAAGTCAGGTAAAAAGTAAATCTTCAATACAAGTTGAAAATATCGTTACTTTGTCATGTAGAGATCTATGGTAGAAGCCGGGAGCCAAGGGTCTTCTGTAATTGGTGTGGTGGTAACATGATCCCATTAATGGTGTATACATATTGATATCCTCAGTAGATGGAACTATGAGAATAGACCTCTGCATGCCTTCCAAAATCTGATATCACACAACATGAACTTTAATACTAAGTTACTATTCTGGGGGGAAAAAGTTTATTTTATCAGTTACAGCTGCCAGGATCTTATTCTACCCCACTTTGACCTTTCCACACTGCTGGAGCTCTGGGGGACAAAACAGAAACAAACAAACAAAACAAAAAATACCCCAAAACTCAGACCTCCTCCTAAGATTTATTCTAAAGAAAGAATGGCAATGGAGAAAGAAATCTAAGAGAGGAGTAAAAAGGAAAAGCATACACTATCAAAGAGTAAATAGAATGCTCAGAATTGCACCCATCAGAAATAAATAAGCTTTTTTTTTTTTTTTTTTAAGCGGAAGGAAGCAGGGCTCCTGGGTGGCTCAGTCGGTTGAGTGTCCAACTTCGGCTTAGGTCATGATCTCACTGTTCATGAGTTGGAGCCCAACGTTGGGCTCTGTGCTGATAGCTCGGAGCCTAGAGCCTGCTTCAGATTCTGTGTTTCCCCTCTCTCTCTGCCCCTCCCCCACTCACACTCTGTGTCTCTCTCAAAGATAAATAAACTGTTAAAGAAATTTTTTAAATGAAAGGACACATTGAAGACAAAATTTTTTAGAATGAAAAGAAGAGAAAAAAGGAATCTAGCACACAAGGGAAAGATAAAGAATCTATCTAGCAGAATATTTATACCAGGAAATACAAGGAAATTGTGGACAGATGCATTTCTCATGGAAATCAGAGAGAACTTAGACTCTACAGGGAGACCAATGTAGAAACAGAAGAGATCAAGAATAAGCTCTGATAGCAAAAGAAAGCTGGCAGAGCTAAGAAAAGGACCATGTGGTTGTCCTAGTCTGTCTGGGCCTCTATAACAAAATATCATACACTAGGTGACTCGTAAACTAGAGAGATTTCTTTCTCACAGGTCTCCAGAACTCTTGGCTGAGAAGTCCAAGATCAAGGCACCAGATGTGGTGTCTGATGAGATCCTGCTTCATGGTTCATAGCCAGATGGCTATCTTCTCATGGTGTTTTCACATGTTGGAAGAGACAAGAGAGCTGTTTGGGGACTTTTTTGTTTATAAGGGCACTCATCTCATTCATGAAGACTCCACCCCCATGACCTATGACTTCCCAGAGGCCCCACCTCCTGACATCATCACATTGTGGGCTAGGTCTTCAACATAAGAATTTCAGGAGGACCCAAACATTCAGGCCATAACAGTGACAATGGAAGAAAATCTTCCATCCATAAGAACAAGAAAATCCCTAGATAAACCAAATGCTAACCCTAGAGACACATTTCGAAGAAAAGGTAACATTCTACTGAGGCACATACAGGAAAAATGGGCTAAATATATAAATATATATCGTTCATGAATAAGAAGACTCAATAAAATGAAGATCCTTACATGTTGTAAAAATCTTCCAACATCAACTAAAACCAAAAGAGACTTAGAATATTATTGTTTTAAGATGACAGCATTTCCAAATTAACCTGGAAGCATAAATGCGCAATAACTGGAAACTTTTTGAAAGGAAAACTAATGAGTTAAGGCTTGTTCTGCTGTATATTAAATTATATTATAGAGCCATGTTATTTAAAACAGCATGATTACAGATCCGTGTGTGTGTGTGTGTGTGTGTGTGTGTGTGTGTATGTGTACATATAAATGTATGTTTAAGTTTAGAATAAAAAGAGGTTAGCACTTCCCACTGATTTAAATAGCCAGCAAAAGATGGAATTATATCTTCAGAATGTCTTTGGTCCTCTTTACATGCTAAGAGATGATCCCTTCAGTATAAATACATGCTTGTCAATCTCTCTATTTGCAGAAATCCAAAAGTAATGTGCTAAACCACTTTGTGGGCAATATTCTGTTTATCTCAAATTTGCATTCGCTTCTACTTGTCCCTGTAACAAATTACCAAACAGTAGTTAGTAGCTTAAAACAATACAAATGAATATTCTTAGAGCACTGGAGGCCACAGTCTAAACTGTGTCAGGGGGTCAACAGAGCTGGCTCCTTCTGGAGACTCCCGGACAAAGTCTGTTCCTTGCCTCTCCCAGCTTCTAGTTGTCGTCAGCCTTTAGGTCTTAGCTTCACACTGTATGGACTTTTGTGCCCTGGTTCTGTTGTCACATTGCCTTCTTTCTGTGACTCTGACCTTCTTGCCTGCCTCTTCTAAGGACCCTTGTGATTATATTGGGCCCACGGAGATAATACAGGATAATCTCCGCATTTCAGATTCCCTAATTGAATCACATCTGTAAAGTCCCTTTGACCATGTAAGATAATATATTCACAGATTCCATGGATTAGGACATGGATGTCTTTCAGGGGAAGAATTATTCAGACTGCTATACTCTCCTTCATTATTACCCTAGTTACATAGTAATACATACATACATACATACATACATACATACATACATACATACATAAATGGCTGAAAAAATTAATGTCAGTTATATCCACACAGGCACATGCATTTGTAACAGTGGGGCGGTGGAGAAAAATTTCCTGGATGCTGAATCTTACGTGGTTAGCTTCTTTGATTCAGCTCTCTTTTCTAAGAATTTGGTAAGGCCCTGAAACCTAACTTGCTCATTAACAAGTGAAAGAAAGTATGAAGTATTTTTCTTCTATTTTGCGTTCATTTGGTCATTTCATACTGCATACCTAAAAATTATAATAATTATTATTATTAGAATAATTAACAGTAGCTGTTATTTCTTAAGTGCTTTCTGTGGGTCATTGTACGAAATTGCATCAATTATCTTATTTATTCCTAATTATCCTATAATCGGGTATTCTCATTTTCCACAATTTATAGATAAAGAAACTAAGAGCTCACAAGAGTTGCCCAAAGTCACACAGCCAGCAGGTGTGAAAAACAATATTTGAACTCAGTGATTCAGAAGAACCTAACTTGGCAGTCATTAGCTTTGTTCCCAGTACTGAGCAAGGGACTTGCAGCAGGGACCAGTGGAGCGGCCTGTAGCTGGATGCTTCATTCCCAGGAGACCCAGACTCATAGGCAAGAACAAAAGGATTAAATGTATGGTAATGGGGAAGATTGGGATATAACAGGAACATGGGTGAATGTCTAACTCAGACAAAGATGGGGATTCACTTCTAAGGGGGAAGCCGAGGAATGAAGAACTGATCTCCGGGCAGGTTGAAGAGTAGTCGGGTGAGGACTCCAGACTGATTTAACAAAATAAGCAAATGCCCTGGGGGGCAAGAGAACAGGGAGCGCTCTAAGGGATTAAAAGAAATTCATTATGGCTGGATGATAAATGTCAGGGAGAAGATAGCAAATGTCTAGGGAGATAAGCCTGGGCCAAATTATGCAAGACTGTATAAATCCTGGTGAGGAGTTTGCACTCCTTCACAGCTTCATCAGATGGCCTGCCCCTTTAACAGGTGTAAGCAAAGGGGTGACTTGATCACACTTGCCCTTTAGGATGTTCCGAAGTGTGGTTTCGATGTGGCAAGTGGGAGTGTTGAGGCCAGCCCCTAAACTGTCGTAGGACTTCCGTTATTACAGAGATATTACGGAGTTAACATGTCAGTATTAAAACATACATGGAAACACTTTGAAGAACACAGAATTCACATGCATTGTTAATGTAGGCCACCCAACTTGAGAGAAATTTCACACAATCCTCAAGTCTGTTCCTCTAACCCTCTTAGCAGACCTTCCCTCTCCCCCTCTCCCCCCTACTCTGCCCCAAGTATATTCTGCTCTGCTGTAAGGAGTACATCAGTAGACAGAGCCGTAGAAGCACATGTATTTTGAATGGACCTGTAGCCTCGGTATCCCCATAAAGCAGAGCATGAGACAGAAGCCTGCATAAAGGCAGTTGGTTTGGGAATGATCTCAAGAAGCAAGAGAGGGTCAGGAGAGTGGAGTGGGGGAGGAAAACAAATACAAGAATACATTTTCATTTTGGTGGAACTTTCTGAGGTGCCTAACGAAATGCATCTCAGAACTTTGCTCTATGGAGATGAAACAGGAAGCACATTTCTCTTCCATCGTCCATTGCATTTCCATGAGCAAGTGCCTAGCAGGCAGCTGTGGGCGAACAACCTGAGAAGCTCTAGGACAGGCATCAGGCCCAGGGGGAGACACCAATAAGTTGTGCTCGTATGAAGCATGTTGAAGCTTGCACGGCAGCCGTTGCCACAGCCATGGCCAGATTGATGTGTGCGGTTGCCATTTGTAATAGCACTTGCTGCTGTCTGAAGTTGCATTTTGGTTGGATATGACATGTGTGTGCTGCCTTTTTCACCATTCATATTGCAAGATCGAATTGTCTTTTTTCGTTGCCTATCACCTCAGCCCTAGAATGCTTCTTGCTTACACATGTTATTAAATCGATGACTCTCGAGTCTCAAGTGTCTGAAGTGTACAAGGTCACCTCATTGAGACTTGGTCCCAACTACCTTTTTGTGGTTTTCCCTAATTTTACTGCTACAATTCACCCCGTGTGCTGCTTGAGAGGTACTCTAGCCACAGCAGAATGGACAGGTGACCATTTCAAGGGTTGGGAGGCAACTAACACAGATCACAAGAAACGCCAGCCACCATGAGGCATTGCATTCTGTAGAGCTATTCCAGATTGGATGACTCCAGAATAACTCGTTAAATCCTAGTCTTTGGAAGATATTCATCCAAAAGGGAAAGGGAGCTTCACTCAGCTTCATGTTTTCCTAACTGATGCTGGGCTACTTCTGCCTGTCTCCGAGATGTAAACCCTGAGACCAGGGTGAAGTGTGCTGGTGATAAGGAAAGGGGCATCATCCTGAAATAACTCCACCAACAGGTTTGGTACAGATGGATTCCTGCAAAGAGTGAATTTGTATTCTGTTCACAGAGATGGTTACAGATCACATCCCACTGTCCTGTTGCATATCGGTTCCCGACCACATTTAAAGTAGAGAATTAGAAGAGACTTCGATATTATTTTTGTTTACTGTCTTCCTCCTTCTTGAACCTGCCCCATATTTGGCCCAGAGGAAATTAAGATCCAGAAAGGTGAAGTGACTGCTCTTAAGTTACCCAGCAATTTTGTGACAGAAACAAAATGAGAGTCATTCTGTGTGGTCTAGTTCTTTTTTCAGAGCAATTCAATAGAGTGTGGGTTACTGATAATGCTAAAGTAGCAGGTTTGATTTTTTGTGTATAGGCCACAGATTCTTCCCTCCCTCCACTGACCTCCCTAAAACACATAAACTAGCCTGAAAATGCCTTGAGGGTTAGAAATGTATCCTCTAGCCAGTGCCTGGCACGATGTAGGATCTCAAAAAATATTTGTTGTAAAATGAATTTCTATGGCTGTGGTATTAGTCATCCCAAAGGAGGATAATAACATTTTTCCCCAAAATACATTTTTCTCTGCTATCCTGGTTACTTTTTGTCTGTCTTTGTTTATAGTCAATCAATATCACTATTAAGGCGCCTCCAGCCTGGTTGTATTCTGGTCTGGAGCCTTGTCTGTTGGACACCTGACTTACCGCAGAGATTCCAAACACCCTTTCAAAATCTATTACTGGGTCAAGCCTCAACTCCACTGCTTTAAATATCATTTCTTCAAGGTTTACTTTGAAGTTTTCTTTCTCTCCATGTCAGCAGGATAGCTGTGAATTTCTTATTTTCAGCAGGCCCTTCTTTGAGTAATGGTGACCCAGTAAGAGGGATTTTCATGTTCACTTTAAAAATCTTCCTGTCAAAGGTTTAAGCTTTTCTCCATTAGTCTAGCTGGGGAAAGGACTCTTTTTTTTGGCTGGGGGGGGGGGCACTCAGTTTCTGTAATTGTCATTATTGCCTGATTAATGTCAGTTTTAAAGTCTAGCTCCAACCACAGAGGGGAGACAAAGCTAAACAGAGAATTTCATTGCAAGATAAAAATTGCATTGCTTTCTAAATATTTTTGTTGTCATTAAAGATAATCTGCATTGGTAGGTGCTAAAGAAGCTATGTTACCAAGAATATGTTTAATAGCATAATTTTTTTTTAATTTCCTTTAATGTTTATTTTGTTTACAGTGAGAGAGAGAGAGAGAGAGAGAGAGAGAGAGAGAGAGAGAGGCACATAGGGAGACACAAAATTCAAAGCAGGTTCCAGGCTCTGAACTGTCAGCACAGAGCCCTACCCAGGGCTTGAACTCACAAACCGTGTAATCATGACCTGAGCTGAAGTCAGACACTTAACCAACTGAGCCACCCAGGTACCCCTAATAGCGTAATTTTCAAATAAAATCCTAGATTTGTAAAACTCTGAATTTAGAGTTTGTACATTATCTTGCACCTTGATTTTATTTGCTTCCCTTATATTTCTGTGAAGTAAACAAAGAAGTTATGTCTTTGTTTAAGACATATGGAAAGTGAAGGCTCTCCCAAGTTTATTAGTTCATTGGGTTTTCTCTCTAAGCAATGAAAGCTGGTTGAGAGTCCCTGGAGGAAGTAATATTGGATAAGCAAGAAGTGGGGGGGGTGTTGGAAGGATGTAGAGTGTTGAGGCTATGGGAAGTGTGGCAAAAATGGAACTGTTCTCCAAAATCTTTGTTGGGAGGACCCCTAGCCATTCTTTGAGGGGAAAATAGTGGCGTAAACATAAAGAATGAGACAAGAATACAAAGAGAGCATAGTTGATATTAAAGAAGTTAAAAGCTGAGTGAAATAAGATATGAATAACAGAGCCCCAAAAGGAAAAGGTTATTATGATTCAGCCAATACACTGAACTAGTACCAAAGGGCAGTCTTCATTGCCAACAGCAATGCCATGCCTATCTATGTATTCGATGAACACATAGCTCTCTTATAAATATTTTTCTATTTGTACCAGTGAAGAAAATCTATAAACAATTGTCAGTGAATAGCCAATGACACTATTTAATGTAACAAATCTTTGTTAAGGAACTACCATGAGTAGGCACTGGATCAGGTGCCATGCTGGTTCAAAGGTGAGTCAGAGATGGTCACGGCCTTGAGAACACACAGTCAACACACAAGGGGGAAAGTAGGGGAAAAGAGGAGAAAGTGTGGCTGTTTGTGATCATTTTATTAATAAGCACTATTTTAAGCTCTTAATATTAAGTGTCATGTGGGAGGCTGTGAGAAGGGATCAGTGAAGACAACAACTGCCTAGGTGATTAGAGAGGAAGATACAGGCTTGAAAGTGTGGGTAGCAGTTCCGTAGATTGGAAGGGTCCCATTAGAGCATTCCACTCAAATGAATTACACCAGGAAATGCAAGGGGAGGGGATTTTTAAGGTACCTGGAAGAATAAGGTGAATGTCAGCTGTGACTATTATAGAGGTATATCGTAGTGTGCAGGGATCTGTACATCTATTTTAATATTAGGCCAAGGAGTTTGGTTTATAGAGTAGGCATTGGGGAACCATTGAAAGTTGTTGAGTACAGATTCACATGGTAAAGCAGATTAATGTAGAAGATGGAGAGTAGATGGAGGAATATCAATTAGGTAGCCGTGACAATAGTTGAGCAACCCCACCCCCACAAAAGGACGAAAGGAAAAATGAGAAAAGGATTCCAGAACTATAGACTATAGTCTTAGCTAACACAGTTAATTATCTCTCCAAAAAGTCCTATTGTCATGCGGTTTGTTGCAATAACTGACATATCGATGGAAAAGCTCCAAGCATAACTGGGGAGAGAGTCATTTGTTCTGGAATAGAAATAGGACTAACAACATTGAAATAAGTATTTTTGAAAATTTGGGGTATGATTATATACCTTAGTAAAGTCTTAACGTCTGGTAGATAAGGCTCAGAGGATGCATATTGCTTGTGAAAGCAAGGGTATTTCTAAGTTGTCATCTATAAATTGAAGAGTTTTATGCAACTTTTGGTTTCTACGGTGGAATTTTTCTCTTTATTCTGTGTCCTTTTCATCTTCCGCTACCCCAGACAGGAGCAGTCTTCCCACTGAATGACAAAGGAATGGGGAGGAAGAGCAGTACATGTTGTGGGTAGCCACAAGTGTACCTAACTCAGGACAACTTACACAGGAAGCCAGTAGAGTGAGCGCTTCAGACATTTCTCAGGACATGATTTCCTCCAGCCACTTGGGCCAATGTATCGAATGGATAATCCCACGATGAAATACAGCCACATGGTGCCAGAAGAACCAACACCTACCAGTTCTGCAGTCTCAGTTAAACCTTTATAAACGCGACTTAGATTCTTTCCTTCATGACCTGCCTTATGTGACATAAACCCCTCCAAAATTCCTACCCAGATCTTTGCCTTAAAATGCCTTCCCCACCAATTACTGTCTATTTAATTTGCATATCTTTCTTTCTCATTCACATGCTCGTAGCATGTAGAGATGACCTTGTTGCCATAGGTAATAGGAGTGGCTTATGTACATGTGTGTCCTTTATTAAAACCTTAACTCCACTTGGCAAAAGTACCACTGAGTTCTTGGTTCACTTTACTCCTGCCATCAGTGAAACAAGATATTCCACAATTCTGGCTGTCCTTACTTCCTGCTTTGTCTCCGTGTTATGATATCCAACTTTCCAATACATACTCCTTAATTATTTTACCTATTTGCTTTATTTCTATTGACCAAATTTGGTGCTTCCTCAAGAATTTACATAATATATACTTATCTGAATTTCTATAATAATTAGTATTTCCCACTCCATAGTTTCATGTATCAGAAAATTAAAGTAAGTTCGAATTCTTTTTTTTTTTTTTAATTTTTTTTTTCAACGTTTTTAATTTATTTTTGGGACAGAGAGAGACAGAGCATGAACGGGGGAGGGGCAGAGAGAGAGGGAGACACAGAATCGGAAACAGGCTCCAGGCTCCGAGCCATCAGCCCAGAGCCTGACGCGGGGCTCGAACTCACAGACTGCGAGATCGTGACCTGGCTGAAGTCGGACGCTTAACCGACTGCGCCACCCAGGCGCCCCTCGAATTCTTAAATTATAATAATTTTGTTCCTCTTAGACCTGATGACAATTGATTTTCTTCTAAAAACATTATAGTAACTTACATATAAATAACTTTTTTTTTTAATTAGCAGTCATGGTTCAAATCCAAGACTGATTCTGTGAATGTGCCCTAATGGTAAACGAAATAGGAAGTGGCATATGCCAGCCTTAATAATATATACACACCAAAAATATTAGATGAAAAGGTGAGCATTGATCAAGAATCACATTTTAGGGGCACCTGGGTGGCTCAGTCAGTTGAGCGTCCGACTTCAGCTCAGGTCATGATCTCACGGTTCATGGGTTCAAGCTTAGCATCAGGCTCTGTGCTGACAGCTTAGAGCCTGGAACGTGTTTCAGATTCTGTGTCTCCCTCTCTCTGACTCTTCCTCACTTGTGCTCTGTCTCTCTCTCAAAAATAAACATTAAAAAAATTAAAAAAAAAGAATCACAACATTTTAGGAAAAACAGTAGATGGAATGGGAGACATAAACAAAAACTACAACTTTAGGAAAATAGAATTCATAACCTTATCCGAGGGAGAGTTTAGAAAAACTACAGAAAGTATCTACAGAGAAATCGGAGATAAAATATATATATAAAAATACATAAAAGTACTAAGTTATTGACTTTATTAATATTAAATGTTAAAATTATTAAATCATTAAATTATGATTCTATATTATTAAATTATATATACACAAAAACATACAATATACACATATATTAAAATCTGATTACAATGAGAATATACACATATATAAATATATACAATATATATTAATATATGCACATACACACAGTAATATAATATAATATAATATGATAAAATATATAATCTGATATAACATGATATGATATGATATAACATAACATAACATAACATAACATAACATAACATAACATAACATAACATAACATAAATCAGCCTTAAAAAGAAGGAGGGGCGCCTGGGTGGCTTAGTCAGTTAGCTGTCAGATTCTTGATTTCAGCTCAGGTCATGATCTCATGGTTTGTGGGATGGAGCTCTGCATCGGGCTCTGCGCTGACAGTGTAGAGCCTGCTTGGGGTTCTCTCTCTAACCCTCTCTCTGCCCCTAACCCACTCACACACACGTGCGTGCTCTCTATCTGTCTCAAAATAAATAAACTGTAAAAAAATAAAAAGGAAATCCTAGCATTTGCAACATGAATGGACCAGGAGACATCATGCTAAGTAAAATGTCAGACACAAAAGGACAAATTCTACATGATTCCACTTATTATGAGGTATCTGAAAACAGTCACACTTCTAGAAGCAGAAAATAGGATGCGGTTGTCAGGGGCTGGCAGGGAGATTGGGAGTTTTTGTTCAATGGGTATAAAGTGATAGGTATGTAAGATGAATGAGTTCTAGAGATTTGCTGCACAGTATAGTACTTACAGTTAGCAATATGATGTTGTACACTTAAACATGTGTTAAAAGGGTAACTCTCATGCTAAATGTTCTTAACACACACATGCACACACACACACACACGCACGCACGCACACACAGGGCAAAGGGATACAAGAAAACTCTGGAAGCCGTTGGATAGGTTTATTATCTCTATTGTGGTGCAGATGTCACAGGTGCAATGAATATGCCCAAACTCATCAAATTGTAACATTAAATATGTGCAGGACTGTTTTTTTTTTTGTATATGAGTAATACCTCAATAGAACTATGGAAGAAAAGTACAAAGACACCAGCTTTTTGTAGGATAAACTATGTATTTGTTGTGCTAGCATCTTGGTCACCAGTAATTACTAAAAATTGACTCCTTTACTATCAGCAGACCTTACCCAGGTTTTGGCTGCTTGGTCTAATCTGGTAGTACCTTCTCCTATCTTGATTTTCGGTCTGTGACTCTGCCTATCGTGCTACTTCTCGCTCATTCTCTCAATGAAATGGCATCTAAAGAACAAATTGCCTCTTTTGTCTGCAGCTGGCTTGTTCACAGTGGGGCTCTCGATTTGAACAAACCTGAAGATGTCAGGCTGTATAAACACTCAGGGAAAGATATGTTCACAAAGGTTCCTGCTCTAGAAAATTATACACTACTTTCAAAATGCTTTGCCACATTTAAAAGTGTAATTATACCCTTCTTTTTAATGACTGACATGACATATGTTTACACATGTTTTAGCTGACTTATGACAGTGCACAGTAGTGTGTTGTACATTTGGTGGCGACATCTAAGATTTCATGGGAAAAAACATCTGAAGCCGTCTGTTGTTGTCCATGTGTTTTAAAGCAAATGATGCAGCTTGCAAATTTGCATTACTTTTTAATCTTCGCATTAATAAGTTAATTGTCACTTTTCCCTTGTCAGCTACAGGGAGTCATTGCTCAACCACCTTGTCCTTGCTTCAGGTTTCCTTATTTTTCTTAGGCTGTTTCTATATTTAGTTGGGTTTTTTAGAACAACACTGTCCATCAGAACTTATTGTAATGATGAAAATGTTTTATATCTGCATTGATCAGTTTGGTAACCACTAGCCACATGATGCTAGTGAGTGCATGAAATTTGGCTAGTGCAAATGAGGAATTGAAATTTTAATTTTATTTAATGTGAATTTAAATTTAAATAGCCATATGGGGGGGCGCCTGGGTGGCGCAGTCGGTTAAGCGTCCGACTTCAGCCAGGTCACGATCTCGCGGTCCGTGAGTTCGAGCCCCGCGTCAGGCTCTGGGCTGATGGCTCGGAGCCTGGAGCCTGTTTCCGATTCTGTGTCTCCCTCTCTCTCTGCCCCTCCCCCGTTCATGCTCTGTCTCTCTCTGTCCCAAAAATAAATAAAAAAAAAAAAAGTTGAAAAAAAAAATAAATAGCCATATGGGGCAAGTAATGCTGTCCAACAGAAACCTATTGTGAGTTACATGTGGAGAATTTTCAAATAGCCACACTTAAAAATGGAAAAGGAAAAAGAAATTTTAAAGATTTATTTGTATTTAATCCAATAAACCCAAATGAGTGTCGTTTTAACCTAGGGTAGTCAAATTCATAGAGATGGGAAGTAGACTGGAACTTGCCAGAGGCTTGTGGGCAGGGAAATAGGGAGCTGTTGTTTAATGGGGACAGAATTTCAGTTTTGCAAGGTGAAAAACATTCCATGGATAAATGATGGTCATGGTTGCACATGGGTGTCAACATACTGAATTCCACTAAACTATACATTTAAAAATGTTTTAAGATTGGGGATGCCTGGGTGGCTCAGTCAATTAAATGTACCACTCTTGAATTTGGTTTGCATCATGATCTCACAGTTTATGGATTCAAACCCCAATGTCAAGCTCTGTGCTGACAGCATGGAACCTGCTTAGGATTCTCTCTCTCCCTCTCTCTGCTCCTCCCCCACCCTTCTCTCCCTTTCCCTCTCCCTCCCTCTCCCTTTCTCTCCCTCTCTCTCCCTCCCTCTCCTCTCTCTCTCAAAAATAAATTTTAAAAAGTGTAAATATTTTTAAAATATTTGTTTATTTTTGAAAGAAAGAAAGAGAGTGCAAGCTGGGGAGGGGCAGAGAGAGAGGGGAACAGAGGATCCAAAGCAGGCTCTGTATGGACAGCAGAGAGACGGATGTGGGGCTCAAACTTACAAACTGTGAGATCGTGACCTCAGCAGAAGTCAGATGCTTAACTGACTGAGCCACCCAGGTTCCCCAATTAAAAAAAAAAAAAATAAATGGTTTAAGATGGTAATTTTTATGATATGTGTGTTTTATCACAATTTTTTAAAATTAAAAAATGAAAATTAACGTTAATTTCTGCAATTAACCAACACAAACTCCTTATCTTTCCCCAAACCTGCCCACTGCTCACCATCTTCCCCCAGTAGCAAATTAATGACCTACTTTAACCTTAAAAAACCAACAAAGTATGTGCTCTTGGTTCATCTCTTTCCCTCATCCTCACTTCCAACCCAGGAGAAAAAGCCATCAATTCTTTTTTTTGTTTGTTTGGTTTTTTAATATTTATTTATTTACTTCTGAGAGAGAGAGAGAAAGAGAGGGAGAGAGAGAGAAGCAGACAGAGAATCCCAAGCAGGCTCCACACTGTCAGTACAGAGCCCAACACAGGGTTCGAACCCACAAACTGTGAGATCATGACCTGAGCCGAAATCAAGAGTTGGATGCTTAACTAACTGAGCCACTCAGGTGTCCCTAAAATCCATCAATTCTTATTACAAAACATACTGTAATTTTGTTCACATCTCTCCATCATTATCATCACCTAAAGCTCATTCCCAACTTGAGACTTTTCTCCTTACTGTTCTCTCAGCCCAGATACTCTGCAGACCTTCCCAGGACTGGCATTCAGGCTTTCCCTTCTCAGACACTTCCTCAGAAAAGTCTTCCCTAACCACTTTCTACATGTGCACGTTTCCCTGTTTGTTTTGTCTTTCTCTCATAATATAAATTCTGTGGATGTAAGGACCTTTTAACCCTTACTACTGCTATTTCTCCCCCATCTAGCTCAATGTCTGGTATGCATCTGGCACTTAACACATATATTTTTTTAATAAGCAAATGAATGAACCTGCCAGATTTTTAGTTTCCGCTTTGTGAAAGTAGATAATTATATCAGTCTCATAGGTCGAGTTTGAGTATTCAATAAAATAATACCTGGAAAAGTGCTTAGGACCGTGCCTGAAGCACATTCAGCACACAGAAAAGGTTAACTGTTATTGTCATGACTATTAATATCATCACTAGGCAAATTATAGGCTGATGTTGGTGCCTTGGGCATTGCTATCATCAGTTGTCTTAGTACTTGAGAGGCAGGAAATTGACAGCTAAAGGAGAACCCCCTTGGCCCGTAGAGGTGGTAGACTACTTCTATTAAGAAGAGCAGTATTTCAGGCCAGATGCATGAACATTCTATTGGTCAAGGAGAATAGGTTGTACATGGAGGCAGTGTAGTTTTGTTACATAAAATTTCATAAGCAAGCGTATCCTATCTAGATACCAAGCATAGATCAATAGAGTGCTTGAAAGCTTAATGGTACATTTTTACATGCATTACCTGATGTGCCCCCCCTCACACTAACACTGTGAAAAAGCCAAGATAGATATGAATGTCCCCTTTTAAAGAAACACCTTGAAAGATTAAGGGCATATAACAACTAGGTTCCAAAGCCAATACTTGAATCCAGATTTGCATCTCCAGTCTTATAATTAAGATAAAAAATAATATACAGTGTTTAAATAGGAAACATAGAAACACTCAGCTTTATATACAGTTTAGGTATAATTATTTGGTATTCTCTTAAGATAGATTAATTTTTAAAAATTTTTTTTAACATTTTTCATTTTTGAGAGACAAAGAGCTTGAGTGGGGGAGGGGCAGAGAGCGAGGGAGACACAGAATCTGAAGCAGGCTCCAGGCTCCGAGCTGTCAGCACAGAGCCCAACACGGGGCTCGAACCCATAAACCACGAGATCATGACCTGAGCCAAAGTCGGCCACTTAACCAACTGAACCACCCAGGTACCCCAATTAATTTTTTTAATGAGATGTCAAAATGCAGTCTTGTTTCGTTCTGAAACGAAATCATACAGAACCCTTAATATTCAAACTTGTCTATATAAGTTTGAAGGATTTTGGATTCCTATTTGGGGCTATAAAATCCTCTTCCTTATATTGAGCCAAAAATCCTCATGTAAAAATATCAGTTACCCAAGCTGTACTTGTTATACAATACATTTTTTCCCATCTCTCTTAAGGCTTCCTATAAAGTTGCTCATCTTCTCTTGAAAAGAACAAAATCCTGGATTACATCAGTTCACCTTGGCAAAAAGAAAAATGAGAAGTTTCATAATGTTAACAGCAATGAAATCTTTCACTCCATTTTGTATTGCACTAAAGATAGAGCATTTCAAAATTCAAGATGTTGCAAATTCCTTAAAAATATGGAAACATCAATGAAGTAATTTTCCCTTTTGGTTAATTGTTAAAAGCATTTAATTAAAAAAAATTTGGTTGATAACTTGGTTTCATGCACAATATACCATTCTCTACCGATAGTACCTGAAAAGTCAGGAGGGTGGCAGGAAGAAGTGAAAATGGGAGTAGAAAGTGACAAAGATGATCTAGACGGTCTGGTTATCCAGGAGGTGTATTGACTTAGGTAAATTGTGGAGGAGGAAAACCAGAAATTTAGAGAAAAGAAATTGCAAATAGAGAAGGGCAGTCTTAGCTGAAAAAGACAGGCATGCAAGCATAAGACAATCAGGAATTGAAGGTAAAAGGGAGCATACAAGTTAAGTAACTAACTTGCAGAGGAGCCCAGAGCACATCAAGCAAGAAAACAAGGAATAAGTGAGAGGGAGATAGGGATTCAGGATCCTGCGTGTGTGACCAGGGCACACGGTGTACCACATACTGCCAGTATTGATGGAAACACCAGAGAGGCACTGTTGCTTGCCTGCATTCCTTTGTGAGTATGAGAAAGCATTTGTAGAGAGGCTGCGTTGCCATTGCCATAATTTAATGATGCGATAAACAATGTTCTAAACTATTTCGTAGCAGGAGTTATTATGTGCCTATGTTGTAATAACCAGATTTTTAATTCTAAAAGTGATACGTCCTCACTATATAGAACTTAGAAACTTTTTTTTTGAGAGAGAGAGAGTGTGTGTGTACGCAGGGATTGGGCAGAGAGAGAGGGGAACCAAGGATCCAAAGTGGGCTCTGCACGGACAGCAGCAAACCCGATGTGAGGCTTGAACTCATGAACTGCGAGATCATGACCTGAGCTGAAGTCAGATACTCAACCAGCTGAGCTATCCGGATGTCCAGAACTTAGAAGTTTTTTTTTTTTAAATATTAAGAAACTAAATGTTCCATGCAACCTATCTCTCATAAAAAGGTATTCTTAACAAATTGCCGAGATGTATGCATGGAAATATACATGTACATTTACTTGAAATCTGTGTGATCATAATATATTGTTTGATACTTTTTTTTGTTTGATACCTTTAATAAAATTTTAATTGTGACTTTATAAAGTAATGTGATTTCACATACAATTAGTTTTTCAAAAGGATCATTTTAGTGATTGTATAATATTCTATTACATATTTTGGATCTTTATATTCTTTCCATTTTTTGACAAGCGATCTAGTAGCCAACAGCTTCATTAATTAATGTCTACTTCTGTCTCTTAAAAGTGAAATTATTGGGTTACATTTTTTCAAAGGCCTTTGACATATTGTTAAATTGGCTTCCAGGAAGTTACATAAATATCCACTACTTACATTGTGAAACCTGGCGACAGAATGAATTCAGATAATAGGTATCTTTTGCTACCTGCAGTATCACAGTGAGAATTTAGGAATTAGATAGTAAAGCATTCTTGTACATATATTTTCAGAAACTTCGAATTACAAAATGAATGCAGCTTTATATCTTGATTCTTCTTTCACAATTATATAGTAAAATGACAATTGTGGTGACATCAGATTTTTATTAGCAATAATAGATGCCAGAAAACAATGAAGTAATATCTCCTAAGTATTAATAAAAAGAAACTGCCAAGTTAGAGTTAAATATGCAACTAAACTGTCATTTAAGAGTGAAGGAAAAATAATGGCCTTTTTTTCATCCCTAAAAGAATAAAATTTCCTACAAACCCTGAAGACATCCTAAAATAACTAACACACTTTGCAAAAAAAGAATAATGGAAGAAATGAGAGGTATAAAGAAATGATAAGTGTGGACGTTTGGGAAATATTTATAAATCTAATTGTTGACTAAAAGTAACAATAATGTTACATATCTAAAAGGTACTACTAGATAACATGAAAAAGCCTGACTATAAAACACCTGTGTTTTCCAGATCAATGTAACAAACATCTTCATAAATACACAGTGGAACTCATAAGAAGGATTATTTTCAGGGGCCCAAACCAAAATTGAAATACAAGCTTGAGGACAAGGACAATGCCTTAGCAGCAACAAAGAGAAGTAAGGTGTAGTTTCTGAAGACTTAATTATGGACAGAGAGGGAAAGGAGATGAGGATGTGGCCAGAAAAGATGGAGAATTTAAATGGAAAACTCACATAAATCTAGGGAATGTACTTTTAGTAAAAAAAAAAAAAAAAAAAAAAAAAAAAAAAGTCTAAGTAATTCTACTCATGGCTGGCTCAGAAAGATGTGGAGTAAGTTGATCAGTTATGCTAAAGTACTAAGTAGGGGCAAGAAAAAAAAATCTGTAAGATTTTATAACCAAGGGCCTACCACCATGTAATACTAAGATTAAAATCCTAATGTGGAATCCACAATCTAGGAAATCAACCCAACAGAAGGGTGTGTCAGGCTTGTAAATGCACCTGTACGGTTTGCTCTGGAGAGCTACGCCCTAACACATCTCAGATCTTACTTGATGAAACCCTGCCAAAGATAAGCTCGCTATCTAATATTATAAAACATAAGCAAAAACAATTCACCTTAAGCAAAAAAAAAAAGTGATCATAACAAATGGTAGGATTAGACCAGAAATGTCAGATAAGAGAGCCTATGAAATAAATAGATGTAAAAAAAGATTGGTATTTCCGAAGAGGATAAGCGCACAGAAAAACATAAGACTCTATGACCAAACAGAGATTATTTTTTAGAAATGAAAAAAAAAATTGTGAAATAAAACTTCAATGAACAGTTTAAACTTTGAACTTTGTTCAGGTTAAGCAAAACTGAACAGAGAGTCTCTTAGGATTTGCCTCCCTCTGTGCTTGAAACTATTTTTTCCCTTTCCCTTCCCCCATAGTCTTCTGTTGAGTTTCTCAAGTTCCACATAAGATGGGGGTGGGCAGGAGAGAGGAGAAAATGGGTGATGGGCATTGATTGAGGAGGACACTTGTTAGGATGAGCACTGGGTGTTGTATGTAAGTGATGAATCACAGATATCAACCCATGAAACCAAGAGCATACTGTATATGTTAGCTAAGTTGACAATAAATTACATTAAAAAAAACCAAATAGAGTAAAAATGATTTAAAAAGCTGAACAGAGAATTTGTGAACAAAATACAGATCTTAATGATGTGAAGTCCATCTAGCTGTGATGTCTCTCACCCATTGATTGCCGAGTTGATTCGACTGATCTGGCTTTTTAGGCGAGTGTCACCTTCCTCCCTCACCTCTCCATATACATCCTTCCCAAAGGTGCGTGCTCAGGGTGAAGAGGCTGACCTTCCCCGAAAGAGAAGGCCCGTCCTTCCGTCAAGGGTATAGGATACGAGTAGCTGTGCTTTCCTGCTAGAACCTCCAAACAATCTCTCAAGGTCCATTTGTAGGAGAACGTAGGATAGTCAAGCTTTGAAGACTCCAGACACATCCAAGTGAGGTACTGCCTGTGGCGGTCTGCCTTTCTTGGAAATAAAGAAAAAAAAAGGAAATACAGATTTTAAGAGATTAACCAGAAGACAAAGCAGAGCGGAAAAAAAAGATAAAAAATAATAGTAATAAAAAGATTAACATATATGAAGAGATTAACATTAACATATATGTTGCATGGAAAATGCAACATATGTTAAATGGAATTTTGTTAGAGAACAAAACAGATAATGGGAGAGAAGCAGTAAGGTGATTATTTTCTTTCTTTCTTTTCTTTCTTTCTTTTTTTTTTTTTTTTTTTTTTTTTGAGAGAGAGAGGGTACAAGTGAGCAGGCAGCAGAGATGGGTGGGGAGGGTGGTAAATCCCAAGAAGGGCAGAGAGAGAGAGGGAGAGAGAGAGAGAGAGAGAGAGAGAGAAGGGGGGCTCACCCAGGGCTCATGCTCACCAGAAGCAGGACTGGCGTTCATCCAATGTGGGACTCGAACTAATGAACTGTGAGGTCATGACCTGAGCTGAAGTCAGATGCTTAATGACTGAGCCACCCAGGTGCCCTCAAGTGATTATTTTGTAGAATTGGGAAAAGTCATGAATAAGCATATTTAAACAGCACAGTTATTGCTTAGTGTAATAAAAGGAAATGTGCTCCTAGATTCACTCTACTTTGTCATATAGACTGAGAGAAGGTCTTAATGGTAATGCCAGAAAAAGCAGAGTCCCTTCAAAGAACAACAGTTAGCTAAAAAAAAAAAAAAAAAAAAAAGACATCTAAACTTCACCTAAACTAGAAGCCAGAAGATAATGTAATTATACTGAAAGATGTTCAGGGAAAATAACCTATGATCCAAATTCTATATCCAGCTAAACTGTGAAGGAAGAACAAGGCCAAATAAAACCATTTTCAGACAAACATACACTAAAGGAGGTTACTAATAATAGACTGTGAGAAGCAATTATAAAAATATGCATTTCTGGGAGAAACTGATTACAGGCAAAAGAACTGAGTTTGAAGAAAAATGGTTATTAAAAATATAAATATTAATCAGTCTAACAAACTTTGCATAAAATAATAATATGGAATAACTTCAGGGTTATTAATGATGGAACTAAAATGTAGGAGACCATACATCACTTAAGACAAGAGTGGGTGAGGATAAAAACCTTCATATTCTTGTATTGTTTAGAATTTAAGCCTGTTTACTAACTACCCTATGTGTACATTAAGTTAAATGTGTATATTAAAGTGTTTAAGGTTAAGGGGTGCCTGACTGGCTCAGTCGGTAAAGCTGGTGACTCTTGATCTCAGGGTCATAAAAGTTCAAGCCCCATGTTGGGTGTGGAACCCACTTAATTTATAAAAAAAAAAATAGTATCTAAGGTTAGTTTTAAGGGAATAGATACATCTGGTATAACTTCTAAGCCATAGCTGACATTAGAATGAAAACAGAAAGCAAAATACAAAAAGAAAAAAAAATACTGTAAAACAGGTTATAAATGAGGAAAAGCATAAATATTCATGGTCTTATAGGAAGCATTAAGTAAAAATGATAGAAATAAATCTAAAATACCATTTTCACAGTCATTGTCTTTTTTTTTAATTTTTTTTTTAACGTTTATTTATTTTTGAGACAGAGAGAGACAGAGCATGAATGGGGGAGGGTCAGAGAGAGGGAGACACAGAATCTGAAACAGGCTCCAGGCTCTGAGTGGTCAGCACAGAGCCCAACGCGGGGCTCGAACTCACGGACCGTGAGATCATGACCTGAGCCGAAGTCGGCCGCTTAACCGACTGAGCCACCCAGGCGCCCCCACAGTCATTTTCTTTTAACTCACTAGTTAGAATGCATATATTTTCAAATTGGAGAAGCATGTACACGTACATGTATAAAATTTTGTATATGCTGTTTTTGACATAAACATCTAAAGCATAAGAACACAGAAAAGAATATATTCCATGCAAATAATTAAAAACGATAAAATCTTGTAGAGATAAATTTACATCAGAAAAATAGAATATAAGGCATAAAATGTTATTATGGTAAGAGGTATTTACTAAAAGAAGGTGGGTAGAACAATAATACTTTCTAAAAATATTACCAGGGATAAAGAGGAACACCACATAATGGTAAAAAGAAGCATTCCTCCAAGATGATATAAGAATCATTAACTTACATGCACTTAACAAGACCTTGAGCTATATAAAGCAATAGCTAACTGAATTAAAGAAACCAATTCCCAGTCATGGTGGAAGATGGTAACAGTAACCAACCTGTTACAGGAACCAACCAATAGAGGGAGCAGACAAAAAATGTATACATATTGTGTAGACAGCTTGTATAACATAACTAATGTAATGTTACATTTACTAGTTTACTTTTAAAAGCTTAAAAACTATTAGAAGAAAATATAAGATAATTGTGTTTATGAATCTGGGTTCATAAAGGATTTTTAAATGAGTTCCAAAAAGTATTTAATTTTGACCAAATCAAAATTTAAAACTTCTGGAAAATAAAGGAAACCATATTATAATAAAAGTATAAAAACTGAAAAATACTGGAAGAATATATTTGCAAAACATACAAAGGACCAGAAATAAAAGCATATACAGAACACCAAGGATAACTAAGAAACAGACAGGAAAGGAAAAAGAAAGAAAAAGACAGGAAGGGAAAATGGATAAAGGGTTTATATATACAAAATCACAGAAGACACCCAATTGGACAATAGATACATAAAAGTTATGAAACACTAGCAACTACAGAAGTGAAATTAAAACTACACATCACCAGTGTAGCCCCATTGGTTTGGCATATTTATATTAATATGGTAACATCAGTTATTCCAAGGATGGACAGAAAAAAGGGAATGTCAGGTATGGCTGCTTGAAACATAGACATCCGTTCAGCAAATCTAATAAAACTGACCTAATCTCATTCTATCTCCACAATTCCTTTTCTAGGTATGCATCTTAGAGCACTAATTTTCTGAGTAACCATCCTTAGGTATGGTTTACCTTTCAGGTAAAACTTGAAACTACTTTTATGATAATAATAAGACTTTATCTGTCGCTTTGTTCGTGTTGGCCTTTGCACTGATTGTATAAAAGCCGTGAAAGATAAAACTGCTGACACCTTAACATATATCAAGGCAGAGCATCAAAGTATATCATATTTTACTGTATTCTTTACCACCTGGGGCTTGCAGTTAAAAAATAAAAAGCTAGGGGTGCCTGGGTGGCTCAGTCGATTAAGCATCCAACTCTTGGTGTCGGCTCAGGTCATGATCTCACAGTTTGTGGGATCGAGCCCCTCATCGCGCTCTGTGCTGGCGGTGCAGAGCCTGCTTGGGATTCTCTGTCTCCCTCTCTCTCTGCCCCTCCCTCACTTGCACTGTCTCAGTCTTTCTCCAAATAAACAAATAAACATAAAAAAAATTTTTTTTAATAAAAATAAAAAGCTAGTTTTACTGAAGAATGTCCTTCAGAAATCAGGAAAAAATTAAATTTCTTAAATTTTGACTCTTCAGTGCACATCTTTTTAATATTCTGCATGAGAAAATTGCAATTAAACATGAAGTATTTTGGCTGCCTGCTGAAGAGCAAAGAACAACACTTGTGTGATTGACTTATGAGCTGGAATAACTGGTTTGAAGTATGGAACACCATTTTGACTTGAAAGAATGACTAACAAACTACAGTTATTCGGAAGGTAATGGCAGGCACTTTCATGCAGAGAACAAAATGAGTTTGTTCTTTCAAGGAAAACAATTGATAGTATTTGTACCAATGATAAAATTCCAGCTTGTGTAGAAAAATTAGAATTGTGGAAAACCTGTATTAGCTTCTGTGAGCTTAACAGCTTCCTAATATTTGAAACCTTTTTTGATGAGACCAGTGTGATATTAACAGCTGTGATTTTAAAATTCTGTATAATGAGGTATGTCGTCACTTGGAAGTTCTGCAAACTCAGTGAACCGGTATTTTCCAAATGACCAATGCATGATGTTATCAAATCATGCCATAGTTAAAGGTCCATATACAAGAGAGATCAATAGATTTTAATAAAACAGCATGTGAAAATTCAGTGTTATGGTTTCAGATTCCATATGGCATTAAACCTTTTAGAAACTACCACTTGTTGAGGTTTGGTATAGTATTAACAGGAACAGTATCTAGAATAATTTTAAAAGGATACTGACATATATTTCTCTTTCCAACAACACGTCTGTGTGATACAGGATCTCTTCCAACCAGAACTACATATCACTATAGGGTGAATGCAGAAGCAAATCTTATGACCTAGCTGTTAAAGGATTTGCAAAAATGTAAAACATTATACTCTTCTATTTTGGGGGAAATAGAGTTATTTTTATAAAATATGCTACTTATGTTAAGATATAAATGGACTTGGGGCACCTGGGGGGCTCAGTCGGTTAAGCATCCAACTTCAGCTCAGGTCATGATCTCACAGTTTGTGGGTTCAAGCCCGACATAGGGCTCTGTGCTGACAGTTCAGAGCCTGGAGCCTGCTTTGGATTCTGTCTCCCTCTTTTTCTGCCCTTCCCCCATTCATGCTCTGTCTCTCTCTTTCTCTCTCTCAAAAATAAGCAGTAAAAAAATTTATTAAAAAAATGTAAAAACATATAGATGGACTTATTTTAAGTAGATTTATAATTTTTTTAACTTCTGTTTTAAATTCTAATACAGTAGCTATTGATAAATATAATCCACATAAAAATGCTCTTTGACATTCTCCATAATATTTACAAGTGTAAAGGTTTCCTGGACCAAAGAGTTTGTGAACTATTATCTTAAAGAAATGTTGACACATATCAAACATTGTTTATTATGATACTATTTCAGTGAAAATTTAGGAACAGTTCAACGGCTCATAGTAGGAGAATGGGTAAATAAGTTGTAGTACGTTTATGCAGTGGAATACTGCAAGGAAAAATAAATAAATTAGATCCCTATGTGTTAATATAGTTAGTTCTTGAAATATAATATTAAATAACACAAGAAAATAGCTTATTACATGTCATTTAGTTAATTAAAATTACATAAATTATTTATGAGTTATTTATTAGGAATTATATATGCATTTTAAAATTTTAAATCATGATAGTAACTGCCACTGGAGAGGGAGAGAGAAGGGCAACCTGACTGAGAGATTTCAAATTTAAAGTATTTTATGTACATGAAAAAAATGAAAAGTATAGCAAGCCTTTTTCTCCTTTTCTGTAGGACATAGTTAAATATACTCCATTGTATGTTAGGGTTTTTCAGTAGTTTTCACTATTATTAAAAACACAAATGCTTTAAACATTGATCTTTATTGCAGATGTCATTCTTAGAATAAATTTCTCCTATTGCGAGAATTGTGTGTTTGACTCTATGGTTCCTGATAAGTTTTATCCAACACAAAGTTTACACAAATATAGCAAGCAATATACTAAGAGTGCCAGCTTCTGGGCATACTTTCCAAGTCTGTAGAGTATATTAAGAAAAAAATGTTTGCCAGTTTTATAGGGAAAAGTGACCCATGATTGTTTCAATTATTATTTTGATGATCAGTAGTGAAGTCTGTGGATGGGAAAAATACAAATTATAAGAGCAGAATTCCTTCTGCTTTAGAAACAGGAAAACTCAGCATCATAGTAAGCTTGTCTTTGGAGTTTATTCCACACTTGGACAATGGTAGGTAAAGAGAAATATACGCCTGTGGTCTTTACTTAAGAACACTGGGATAAGTTATGTTCAGGGCTTTTCTGCCCACCATCTCTAACATGTGGTGCTGGGGAGAAGTAGCTTTGCAATTTTGTGATTATTAACACTGCTCAGTATCTGCAAGAGGGGCAGTAAATATGGGAAATCAAGAAGTTCCCCAATATGTGTATTTGGATCTCCATATATGTGCACACCCAAAATCCTCTACTTTCTATGTTTCCATTCCATAATCTCTCTAGGTTTCTACCTAGTCCCTCCCTTGGAAACATCTTCACACCTGAGTTTATAGTAGTTCCCCAATATGGGTTCCTTTCAACAGCTATTATTGTAATGTGGAGAGTGTTTTTCAGTGACCTAGCTTTGCTTTGGTACCTCTGAAGTTCATTGTGGTGATGATTCTCATGGTTGTTGATATTTTTGAGTTAGCAGAGTGTCCTCTGGGAGCAAAACCATGCTGAAAGTCAACAATTCCCTTTAAGTTACCACTGCTCTGATGCTATACAGGGTGAAATTTATGTGTTTCCCATGATCCTTGTCCTTCTGGTGGTAGCTTCTGGCAGAAACCATTTTAATTCTTCATACTTACTTCTTTTTGAATAAGGACTCAACATTAAATAATTTCATATCTTTGTACATCATTTTAATTTGTGCTTTTTTATACTTTGACCTATTTTTATTGCATCTTACATTCTTCTTGATTTTAAGAGCGTGTGTGTGTGCGCGCACGTGTGTGTGTGTGTGTGTGTCACAAGACTCTTGAACCAAATTAATTTGTCAAATTTGTGGCATATATTTCATCACATGGTGTGAATTTCCTTTAAGTTACTTTATGATCTTCATTTTGCATTCAGAAGTTTAAATTTTATTTATAGACACAATATATTAGCTTTCTAAATGTGTGGTTTCTTCCATTGCTTCATTATTATCTTTTTCCTTGCAAGACCTATTCAGGATTCATCTGTATCTCCTATTTCTCTTTGTTTACATTTTCATACTTAAGTTATGTGGAATTTATTTAGTGTATATTGTGAGGTGTGAACCTGTCTCCAAGTTTTTTTCAATTCTGACAAATTTTGCAAGAAACAAAGAAATGAGGGGGAAAAATATTGACCTTGGCACTTTATTATTATGATACCACCTCTATTATATATTTAATTTTTACATAGAAAAATATTTTAATTCTGGGCTTTTTATTTCAGATTGACTGGTCTCTCTGTGGATTCCTAAATAACTAATATACCAACCTGATTGTTGTACTTCAAGATTTCATCACTTGTAGGATATATTCCTTTTTTTGTCTTTTTTTTCCTGAAAAAGTTTTACTACTCTTACCTGTTTGTTTTTCCTAATGTACCTCAGAATCTTTCCTATAAAATTTTTAGGATGGGAATTTGAATTGGGATTAATACTAAATTAATCAGGATCCTAGCCCACTCTTTAATCACTTCCTTATTTCTTACATGGTAGAGTTATGTCGTGTAATCCTCATACCTTGTTATCACTGCTAATGAGACAGGATATTTTGACTCATTGTATTTTTTAACTGGTATGTATAAAAGCTATTAAAATTGTGCATTTATTTTGCATTAAACTCATATCAAAATATTTTGTTCTAATAGTTTTCCCCCATCGATTATTCTGGCTTTTCTCAGTGGATAATTTTATCATCTACAGATAATGATACAATAAAAGCCATATTTTTTTGTATGCCAATGTCAAGAATTTTGAGAACAATTATGAATAATGCTTACCAAGGGTACTGTTCCTAGTTTTAGTAGCTTTTTCCCCCTCTAGTGTAGTGTCAACAATAAAAAGTTCTACATTTGGGATTCTCTTCTCATTGCCATGGCAGACATCACTAAATTATCATTGCATTTTGCATGTCATGTTTTCTCAGTTTGCATTTGGTATTTTTATTTGGACTGAGCCCCTCTGTTTTAAATATACAATTCAAATTATGCCATTCCCGTTCTCTCTGTTGTATCATCCCCTTTGATTTTCTTCCTAACAGTTACCCCAGTCTAAAACTGTTATTTACGTATGAGCTTACTTTGTTTACTCTCTGTCTCCTAGTTATTTAGGACCAGGGCCTCATTTACCCTGGTATGCTTAATACCTAGGACACTACCTGGCTCATAAAGGTATTCAATTCATACTCATTGACAAATGACTCCAGAAAATCAAAGACTCAGCTGTTCCTAGTTCTCTTTCTATCTCTAGTCCTGCTTACAACACTTTTCTTTATTCATCTCATTTTTGTTAGTCTTTCCCCACGTATATTGGGTCTCTGTTGTTAGGTGCATATATGTTTATAATTATTATATGATGGATTAACCAGTTTATCATTATATCATGTCCTTTTTCTCTTTAATAGTTCTGGACTTAAAGTGTATTTTGTCTAAAATTAATAGCCACTCCAGCTCACTTTTGGTTATTTGTATGGAATATTTTTTTGTCATTTTTTTACTTAATGTCTGAATTTTCACTTTGTGTCTTTGAATCTAAAGTGAATCTCACAGAGAGCATACAGTTTAATCTGTAGCATTTGTTTAATCTTAAGCATTTGTTTAATCCTTCCTGCCAATCTTTACCTTTGGATTGGAAAGTTTAGTCCACTTATATTTACAGTAATTACTGATAAGAAAGGACTAACCTCTGTCATTTTGCTTTTTTTTTTATGTATGTCTTTCTTACATCTCTTTTGTTCCTCAATTTCTCCAATACTGACTTCTTTTGTGTAAAATGGATGTTTTCTAGTGTGCCTTTTTAATTCCTTTGTTGTTTCTTTTGCTACATTTTTAGAGTTGTTTTCTTAATTTTTGCCATGGGGATTATAATTAAAAACTTAATTTATAACATTTAGATTCAGAGTTCAGATTAATACCAAATTAATTTTAATATATCATATGCCTCTTTTCCCTCCCCCCCCTTAAGAGATTTTATGGTTACAAGTTACACATTGTGTGCCCACCAACATAGGTTTATAATTATTTTATGCAATTGTTTTTTAAATAAGATAGGAAAAAGAGAAGTTACAAACAGAAACAACGTTAATACTGCCTTTTATATTACATACATTATACGCATATTAATACATATTACATACATCACATACATAGTTATCTTTACTGATGTTCTTTACTTATTCATATAGATTAAGGTTACCATCTCCTGTCCTGTCATTTCAATCTAAAGGACTAAAGGACTCACTTTATTCTTGTAGGGCAGGTCTGCAAGTGAGAAACTCTCATTTTTTCATATGCTAATGCCTTAATTTTTTTCACTTTTGAAGTATATCTTGCTAAATATAGAATTTTTCATTGAAAGTATTTTCTTTCTGCACTTTGAATATGTCATCCTACTGCCTTCTTTTTTTTTTTAATTTTTTTTTCAACGTTTTTTATTTATTTTTGGGACAGAGAGAGACAGAGCATGAACGGGGGAGGGGCAGAGAGAGAGGGAGACACAGAATCGGAAACAGGCTCCAGGCTCCGAGCCATCAGCCCAGAGCCCGACGCGGGGCTCGAACTCACGGACCGCGAGATCGTGACCTGGCTGAAGTCGGACGCTTAACCGACTGCGCCACCCAGGCGCCCCATCATCCTACTGCCTTCTAATAGAGGTATCTGATGCTCCATAGTTTTTGATGAGAAATTAACTGTTACTTTTATTGATGGTCCTTGTTCATGGTATGTCACTTTTCTCTCTGTTTCACTGCTTTCAAGGTTCTCTTTTTGGCTTTGACTTTCGACTCTTTGATTATGAGATGTCTGAGTATGGACCTCTGAGCTTATACTACTTAGAGTGTTTTGAGTTTTGTGTGTGAGTATTAATAATATTTTTTCATCAAATTTAGCAAGTTTTCAGCCATTAATTTTTCAAATATTCTTTCTGTCTTTTTTCCCCTCTCCTTCCTCTTCCTTTTCTTATCTTGGTATATTTGATGGAGTCCCACAGGGCTTTTAATCTGTTTATTACTCTTTATTCTTTTTATTTTCTGTTTTCTGTACTGGATAATGTCAGTTGACCTATCTTCAAGCTAACTGACACTTCTGCCTACTTAAATCTGCTGCTGAGCCCCTCTAGTTTATTTTTCTTTTCAATTATTGTACTTTCCAACTCCAGAGTATTTATTTGGTTCCATTTTGTCATTTCTATCTCTTTCCTTGTATTCTTTATTTGTGAGACATTATTCTGGATGCTTTTCTCTAGTTCTGTAGACATGATTTCCTTTAGCTCTTTGAATACGTTTAAAATCTTTGTCCAGTAAGTCCAATATGTGAGCTTTCTCAAGGGCAGCTCCTATTTATTGCTTTTTTTTTCTGTGTATGACTTACATTTTCTTGTTTCTTTTGATGTCTCTTGTTGTTGTTGTTGTTTAAAACTAGACGTTTTAATATTTTAATGTGGTCAGTCTAGAAATCACATTCTCCCTCTCTTCAAGATTTGTTGTTGCTTATTGTAGTTATTTTTGTTTGTTTGTTTGTTTGTTTGTTTGTTTAGTGACTTCTATAAACCACTTCTGTGAAGTTTTTGTTCTTTGTTGTGCATGGCCACTAAAGCATCGGTTTTACTAGCTTAAAGATAGACATTTCCTTAAATGCCTGGAACCAAAACAAACAAACCCTCTGAGTTTTAGGGCATGTCTGCAACACTCAACCTGGTGGTTTGCAACTCTTTAATAGCCTCACTTCTTGGGCAGAGCCTCAAAGTCAGCTAGAAGTGAGAGCTTAGGACCCTCTAAGGTATTTTCTGATTATGTGAATAGTCCTGGGCATGTACATGGTTTTCTAGATTCCTAGAGATATATTAGAGTTGTTCAGACCCTCGCCACGACATGTTATTCCCCCAACTTTTTCTCCCAAGTTTCTTGGCTAGTCTATTATATGCCTCAACTGCTATTCACTGCCTCAACAGACAGCCACTGAAATATTTGCCCGTAGTTTTCACAAATGTTCAAAGGGAAGTGGCTTAGGCTGGGAAAGTTCTGAATTAGCTAAGATAAAGATGAGCCATTTGAGAAGGTCTTCTAGGGAGTCCACAAACAAATCTATTCTAGGCAGGTTTTTGCAAATAAGTTCCTTTTACTCCTTCAGGAGCAGGTGTGATTAATATGGGCTATAATCTTCAAGACTATCAGTGAGCTGGCAAGGGGGTGCTGGGACTAGGGTGAATGAAAATAGGACAAATCTTACATTTCTTAATGACATTCAGCCATATTTCTTAACTAAGTTATGCTCAGGTTGCTGGGAGTTTTTAGTTAGTTTCTGGATTTCCAGAAAAGTTGATATTACATTTTTTGCCAGTTTTTTTATTGCTTTTATGAAGAGGTAAACTTTTAAAATTCCTTAGATCACCATTTTCTCTGATGTTACCTTCTTTGTGTAATTTTTAACAAATACAAATATCCTTCTATTTTCAGTTGCCTTACATTGTTCACTCACGTGTGTTTTTCTAGGGGGGAAATGATTTTAAATGAAAAACATTGTAAGCAATCTAAAGTTTGTTTCAAGTTTGCTGGGTTGGTGAATTATTTTTCTTAAAATTATAATGTAATAATAATAATAATAATAATATCTACCCTGAAGCAATTATTATGTGCTAGGCATTGCCTATGTGCCTCATATACATTATCTTTATTAATCTATGCAATATTTCTATGCCGTGGTTACTTTTATTATCCTTATTTTACACCTGAGAAAACTAGTATTTAAAGAGATTAAATTCAAGGTCTTATAAGTAGCAAAGGGCAGAAGATGATTCATATCAATGTCAGTCTGGTTTTGGATTATTGCTCTTAATCATGATGCCAGGAGAGGAAGCAATTCAAGATTCCATAATATCTGACTTTGATGTACAGGCAGTTTGTTGTTACCATTATTATTAAAGTTCATATATCAGATATTAATATATTGGGTGAAGACTAAGACATTGACCTGAGTACAGCAATCGACAAATATTTACTGAATACCTCTCAGATGTCAGTATTGTGCTAGACATTTCTTAGGATAAAATGTGATTAATGCCTTCACGAATCCAATTATCTACTGAGGAAGTGAGAATAACTATGTGAGAAATAATTAAGCTCTAAACTATATCATGCTAAGAATACATTCAATGGGAGTTCAGAGAAAGAAGGTCATTGGTCACAGGCTGTAGGCAAAGAAGAGCTTCATGAAACCATTGAAATCAACTTGAAGAATAAAGAGGATGGAGCACGATTTAGCAACTTGTGGATTCATAGCATAATCTGACGATTCAATTAAAAACACATTGTTCTAATGCAGACTATATTCAAGGCATTGGAACTACAAAAGATGACGCTCTAGACATCCCCTTAAGGAATTCAAATAGTCTTTTTTTAATATATAATGCAAAATATTACCTTGTGGGTATATAAAAAGTGCTACAGACAAATGTAAGAAGCAATTAAACCTGTCTCTAAGAATCAGAGAAACATTTAAAAATTTCAGAGAGCAAATGGCTCTCAAGCTGGCCATAAAGAGTGAGGCAGTAGCATTTGATTCTATTACACTTATGTTGCTGCGTGGACCCAACTCCTCTGGGCACTGGTAAGGCCAGGCCAACAAGCTGCCATCCTTTCTTCTACCAGCAGAGCAAGCTTTTTCCTTCCTGTTTATACTGGCTTTTTGGAAATGCGGTAAAGCAGTGTGGATGTTGAGCACAGGATTTATTGCCCATACTGACTTGATCAGCATCCGAGGGAGAATAAAACAGTACTGAAGAAATTCTTGGATTTAAGTACGAGAATTTAAAAATATAACCTGTATCTCTTCATTTTGTTTGCTGTCTTTCCTCCATCTACATTTTTATCTTAGCCTTCCTTCAGTCAGCATTAGAGTACCACGAACACTGTTAGGCTCCACTTCTTCAAGTTCTTTCTATTTTGATGGCATTGTGAGATAGGGAGGGATTTGGTGTCCCAGACAACCTTATTTGGCACCTGCATAGTCCTTCCTTGATGGCAGCACTTAATTATTTTAAAGCGGGTTGATTTCCTTCCAAGCGCACTGCAAACCATATTGTTAATCTTGTAAATGCCAGTTGGGGTTAAGCTGACTTGACTTTTTTTTTTTTTTTTCTTTTCACTGTCCTTGTACTTTGGGTTCAGCTTATTTGGCAAGGCTGATTTTTCTTTGCTTATGTCTATTTCTGATGTACTAGTAGATGACTTTAAAAAAAAAATTATAACTTATCAGCAATTCTCCAGGAACACAGGTTTGCAGAACAGCAGTCCAGGTGGAAAGGCAGGCAAAGGCACACAGGCTTTGAAAAGACCTGTCCTCAGAACATGAGGTTTTCAGAACGTGTAGAGCAGAAGCCTGTTAGGAACCGGAGACCAAGGTGAAGTCGCCACTGGTCAGGTTATACATAAAGCCAAAGTGTTTGGACTTTATTCCACTGAACGAATGCAATAGTGACTGATCTGTGGATTATAAAACCACTCCACTGGCAGAGTAGGGGATGGATGAGAACGAGGCAAGTGGCAACAGTGTTAAGGTCATTAAAGAAGTCACTAGGTAGTGATCCATCTGTAGTTGTATTCTAATATGGTACAGATTTTTTTTTTAAGTAGTTGAAATTGGACAGAAAAGAAAGTGGCACAGGGAGAGAAATGTTAGTCTAACTTTATTTTTTTTTAATTTTTTTTTAATGTTTATTTATTTTTGAGACAGAGAGAGACAGAGCATGAACGGGGGAGGGTCAGACAGAGAGGGAGACACAGAATCGGAAGCAGGCTCCAGGCTCTGAGCTGTCAGCACAGAGCCCGACGCGGGGCTCGAACCCATGGACCGTGAGATCATGACCTGAGCGAAGTCGGACGCTTAACCGACTGAGCCACCCAGGCGCCCCCTAGTCTAACTTTAAATAATCATTATTTGTTCTTTATGATCATTGACATGACTAACTGAAATTATGTATTTTTATGAAAGTTAAAAGTAAAGGTTGCATCTTTTATATATTTTACTAAAATTAAAATGTCAACACAAAGGGGTACCTGGTTGGCTCAGTTGGTAGAGCATGTGACTGTTAATCTCAGGGTCGTGAGTTTGAGTCCCACGGGTGTAGAGATTACTTTAAAAAAATAGTAATAGTTTTAAAAATATCAACATGAAAAATATTTTTATTGACTTACTGACAAAAAATACAGTATTTTTGCCAACATACAATTTAAAGATTATAGCCTATCTTTTGCTCTAATTTTTTTCTCCATTAATATTGTTATCTTTCCCTCCCCCCAAATAGAAAAGTCAGAAAATCAATTACCATACTTTTATAGAAATTGATTTGTATCCTGTGAGTTACTCCCTTCTTTTTGCATTATCTCCCTCTCTGACTACAGCACTTTTTTACCTCTCTAATGACTCTCATTCGAGAAACCTAAAAAAGTTTGAAAACTAATAGGTTGAATGGTTCCCCACCCTCCCTACTATATTAGCAATCTGACATTCATATTAACTGTGGTCATATTTACCTACATTCATCCCAGATTTTACTGTTGCTATTGTATAGATCACATTTTCATGTTACACCTTTTATATTAAGAATATGCAATGAATATTTTATCTCTAATTACTCACAAGAACCCTGAGAGGATTATGAGACAATTATACCTCGAAAAAATAAAAATTAAAAAATGCGGACCTGAGATCCAAGGTATTGCTTTCCACTAGAGTGCACAAGTTGAGGCTATCCAGAGTGCAGCTGTTTTACTCAGAAAAAGACCCTAGGGTGTGCTAGTATCTAATATATGTAGAAGGTGATGTCACAAATCAATAGGAAAAAATGATTATTCAATAAGCAATTATTGAAAAATTTGTTATGTATTTAGGGGAAAAGGGATTATCTGAATACAGACCTGAAGGGATGCATAAAATGTTACAGATAGTTTAGGGAGTAAAAGAAAAAAATAACTCCAACTATTAAAAAGAAATTATAGTGAAAAGGCACGTATAGTTCTTATAGTTCTGGAAATGTGGAGGGCTTTCCAAGTTTAGAATCAATGAAAGTCATCCCAAAGGAAAGTGTTAATAGTTTTAATTATATGTGATGGATATATAGCTTCTACGTGCTATCAGAAAATCGGAATGAAATAACAAGTCTCATACCTAGCTACAGCATCATTTTTAAAAGGAGAAATATAAAAATAAACCTAAACAGGCAATAATAGACTATGGATTAGAGAGATTTTAATCTACCCAACTAATGGAATATTATAGCTATGACAAGTGATGTTTATAAAGAATTTATAATGACACATGAAGGCCATATGTTTAATATGAAAAATAATGCATTGAAAAAAACTGTATATACTAAAGGTGCCAGGCACGGTGGCCCCAGCTCCCAGGGGGCTGAGGCAGGAGGATCGCTTGAGCCCAGGAGTCCTGGGCTTTGGTGCCCTATGCCTGTTGGATGTCCGCACCAAGTTTGGCATCAATATGGTGACCTCCTGGGAGCAGGGGACCACCAGGTTGCCTAAGGAGGGGTGAACCAGCCCAGATCAGAAATGGAGCAGGTCAAAAAACCATATATGCCAAATGAATACAAATATATAAAATCATTCCTGATACTTATAACTTTTAGTTTAATGAATAAATATATATTATAAAAATATGAATATATAACTTGATAGCAACCATTTTAGCTTTTACATTTTTCTTTCCCACATCCCATTTAGGGAAGATCTCTCAGCAAAATCTTTTTGTTGTTGTTTTAGTTTACTTTGCCTGTTTTTGTTTGTTTTAATGAAATCATTCATTTTTAACTAAAAATTTGAAACTACTTAAACCTTCTATATCAGGTATTAAAAACAAGAAGTTAAATCGATGACATGACTTAAAATTCAAGAAACACAAATTCTTGTCTCCTGGATTCTTGGTTATAACCCTGGGGGAAAATCACTTGGCATTTATTTGCCATACCTTATTTTGTCTTTCTTTTAACTCAGCATATTGTTCTGGAGCTTGTCAATTCTGTCTCCCATAATAATGTGTGATTCTAAACAGGACAGATACTGACCCAGAAGCCACCACTTCCAGGGAGATCTTAGAACCCAGGGAGCAGAAATCATTAACCCTATGGATTCCATCAACACTGAAGATTGCTATAGTCCTATAGCATGGGGATTCACACTGCCCAGGGCAGACTTAGATTTCTATATTAGGTTGGCCACTTTAAACACATGTACATGAATCAGGAAAGGATCTGCCAGACAATGATAGAAACACAGCATGGAAAATCACTTAAAGACACTACAGATTCCTTCTTATCTTTGTACTTTATCTCTAATTTTTTCAATTACTGCAATATCGCACTCAAATATTTATTGAGCAACTGGTACATGTCCAGCCTTCTGCGATACAAAATTGAATACAGCACAGTCCCAGCCTGCCAGGAGTCCACAATCATGGGGATGGGGGGTGGGGTGGGGGTGGGGGTGACAGTTATAAATACAACAGACTTGAGTGCTCAAGTGAAGGTACGACTAAACACCATTAGGGGACAGACAGAAGTAGGAAAGTTCCTGTTCAAAGTCAAGTCTTTATGATAATTATGTGGCAATTTGTCACCTATCATAACTAAACTGCCCAGTTATTGAGCTCAAATGGGAAGTGACATATATAAACCAGCATACTTGTATCAAGGAATCAGAAATATCTTTTTTTTTCTTTCTTTTTTCATTGCAATAAAAAAAAAAACCCACGTAACATAAAATATACCATCTGTCTTAGTCTGTTCGGGCTGCCGTAACAAAATTACCATAGAATGGGTGGCTTATAAATGGCAGAAATCTATTTCTCAGCCTTGGAGGCCGGAAGTGTTAGTTTGATGAAGACCCCTTTGGGTTGCAGAACCCCAGCTTCCTGCTCTATCCTCACGTGGCAGAAGGGGTGAGGGTGCTCTCTAGAATCTTCTTTATAAGGACACTAATCTCATGCATGGGGGACTCCACCCTTATGACCAGATTACCTCCCAAAAGCCCCATCTCCTAATACTGTCATATCGGGGGGCAGTATTTCAGCATATGGATTTTGAAGGGACACAATTAAGTCTAGAGCACCATCTTAACCATTAAAAAAATTTTTTTTAACATTTATTTATTTTAGAGAGAGACAGAGCACAGGCAGGGGAGAAAGAGAGAGAGAGGGAGACACAGACTCCGAAGCAGGGTCCAGGCTCTGAGTTGTCAGCACAGGGCCCGACACAGGGCTCAACGCAGGGCCGGAACTCACGATCTAGGAGATCATGACCTGAGTCCAAGTCGGACACTTAACCCACTGAGCCACCCAAGCATCCCACCATCTTAACCATTTTTAAGTGTAGAGTTCAGTAGGGTTAAGGGCATTCACACTGTTGTGAAACAGATCTCCAGAACTTCTTCATTTTGCCCATGTCAAACTCTACACCCATTAAATTACTCCCTTTCTTCCCTCCTCCCAGCCCCTGGTAACCACCATGCCACTTTCTGTTCCTATGAATTTGACTACTTTAGATGCCCCGTGGAAGTGGAATCATACGTATTTGTCCTTTGTGACTGGCTTATTTCACTTAGCACAGTGTTCTTAAGATTCATGTTGTACGTGTGACAGGATTTTCTTGCTTTTTCAATACTGAATAATATTCTGCTGCATGTATGTATCACGTTTATCTATTTTGTCAGTGGATATTTGGATTGTTTCCACCTCTGGGCTATTGTGAGTAGTTCTGATATGCACATGGATATGTAAAGGAGTTAGAAATATTTTAACAAGGAGAGAGGCCAGGCATATCAAGGAGAAACTCAGACAAAAGGAGGCAAAGAAGGGTCAAAGCGTGTGTGGGGTGTGTGTGCATGCATGTGTGTGTTTGTATAAGTGGGTAGGTAGGTAAGTGACATAAAATGTCTAAGCAATTGCCTTAAGAAATTCTCTGATTCATACTTGGGATAAATAAAATGATCTGTATTTTTCCAATTAAGGTCCCATGTTTATTAAAGCTTCCTGCGATATGCATAGAGAATGTCATATGCATAATGAATATTCAGAGTGACTGGAAATTTGTGGCCAGATGGGTGATTTTCGTGGCAGCCTGGATGTTGGGGATGCAGTAATACCTGAGGACACCGACACGACAACCGAAACTGGCCCCAGCATTAGAGATCGGGGTTCTAGTCCCATTTCTACCACTCTGCCCTCTTAAGTCATTGGTTTATTAGGCTGTAAAGAGGAAGGCTTGAACTAAGTGTCCTCTGAGCTCTATTCTAACTGTTGATTTCTGTTTTTGTCCATCAGTGGTTTTGGAAAAACAAAACAAAACAAAAACCGTCATGAGAAGGCAAATAATGACCCAGCCACAAATTTGAATAGTTCCCTTGAGAATCTAAGCCCAGAAGCACTCGAGTAACTTTGGGGAAGTTGACAGAATCCTTAGATGAGCAAGAAGACAAAATCTACGAGAGGACTAATACGTGTTTTCTAATGATCACACTGCATGAATTTGGGGCTGGGGTGGGGAGTGATCATCTCCTCTAAGTAGTTAAGAAAACAATTACATCACATCCTGTAAAATCGATTCTGGTCTCGTTTGAAAAAATTAATTTCCCCAATTCCTACTTTTTCAGTACTAGATCACCTTTGGGGTAAACTGAAAAGACTATTCTGCCATGAACATATCATGTTCTTACTTTTCTTTCTCCATAAGGGCTGTGGGCATAACATAATGTTTAGTCTGCCAAGGTTGTGGGCCTCCTGACATGAGACAATTATATTAATTACTTGTCTTGAAAGTATATCTGGGACTTTATGCCACATTCTGGAAACACAGTTAAGTACTTTTTCCTTATCTGAAAACCAAGTTGAATGCATAGACGTATGCAGAGATTTACAGTGCCTTGAATCTCCAGGGTGTTTGAAAATGTCTGAAATCTCTTTAAAGAGCATATTAACATGTATCCAAAAAGTTAGACTGTAATACTATTTAACTGCTCGATTTTTCCATTATGGGTCTGTCAGCAGGAATATGTTGCCCTATAGTACATGACAAGTGAAAACGCTGGTAACATTGTTTTTCACAGACAGAAAAAATACCAAAGAAGCAATTTCGTAGCTAAAATGTCACCTGTTAGATGTATAGGGCTCACTGTATTTTGTTGCCCTGGTAACGGATGGTGTAAAATGACTCCTTTGCACTGCTCCATCAGAGTGATTGCATCCTGTTTTTTCCATCATTTTACAAGAGGCTGTTTTCATTCTCCCTTCCTGACCATATTAAGTGTAAAGAGATTGACTTACTGTGCTGTACCCTCTCCATCCGATGTGGACTTAAGAGTTGATATTGATGTACGGAGAACTGTATGCTTCTTCAAGAAAAAAAAAAAGCTACAAATTATAATGAATTTGACTTTTATGTATCGACCATTCAAGAGTTGAAGTAGGGTTTCTGCACCCAAGGGATAGACATGGCCTGATCAGCATTTTTCACTCGAACGCATCCAATTGATAAAGCAATACACTCAGTGTCACTTTGCTTGATCTCCAGGTTTAACAATAGTCATGCTAAAAGTAGATACATTACTCTATGAATTTTACCCGTAAAAAAAATGTGCTAGCCATAGCTTTCTACGGCTGCACCTCCTTCCAACTTTTCACTGCGCCGGGCAAAAAGGAGGCCCACTGCGAAATTGTGCTGAGGCCGTGCAAGTGTGGGTAATGTGTATTCAGGTATGTATGTATTCATGACAACCAGAAGCCAGGTACCACTTTACTTCCTTACCCAAAACCACCGAATCAGAAAGCACTTCCTGGGAAACTGACTTCTCGCTCTCTGTTCAATGGAAAGTGACTCTCCGAAGTGACACACTGCTTTATAATTATCCAACTGTTTCCGTCTGTCACTACGAACAACTTAATGCCTAAAATCCATTTGGCTGAAAACTGCTTTTGTTCCACATTTGAAATAAGGGAGCGATTTTGTTAAAGCAAGGGTTTTCGGTAATGCACTTCGGGTCATTTAAGTTTTGGCCGCCGCTCCCTCATGTGGGTCATTCTACTATGTGTTTTTGTTTTGTTTTGTTCTACTTAGAATTGCATACACAAAGCAAATGAGAGAGTGTGAGGAAAAAAGTGAAGATAGGAGGGGACATTTTGAAAGAATGGGGAATGCCCCTGCCCCGCTCTGGGGTAGGAGTGGGAACAGTGGGATTATCTATTTTATTTACTTAACACGTCATAGGAAAATGACCCCCTAGTTAACTGCATTCCTTGAACAATAATACCCTTTCACAATTTTATACGAAAGACTGTTTTTTGAAGTCCTGCCGCTCAATCACAATTTGGAGAGGCAAGAGATCCTACTTGAGCCGCCAATTTGGGTGACTGTGTATTTCCGCTTTTAAAGTGACTTCAGCCATGATGATGAATGATCATTTCCCTTCATACGGGAAACATTGCAAACATTTAAATAGCTAACTAATGACCTTTTTATTGTTTAATTATTCTTAATATGTGTACAACAGGAAACTGTGGTATTGATTTGCTCTCTGGTAAATTGGCTATCAAAGGTTCTTTGTTTTAAATCAATCTGTTTCTCTGTCTCTCCCTCTGTTTCTCTCTCTCTCTCTCTCTCTCTCTCTCTCTCTTTCTCTCTCTCTTCTGCTGTCCTTTATCTCCTGCAGCCTCTTGACCCAATTTAGTAAAGTGCCTGTATCTCAGAAATTGACTAATGTGAGGTGCTCTAGTCCCAAAATTTCTCCAAAGAAACCCAGCTCAGCTTGTAAACATTCATTTGCATTGACTTCTTTCTGTCACTACAATTGCATGCATGTCCTCTCTCCCTGTGAATTTCTGCCATGTGGTTAACACCCTAACAGCATTGGTTCTCTAAGTGTGGCCTCTGGACCAGCAATGTCAGCGTTACTTAGGGACTAGTTAGAGATGCAAATGATCAGGCCCACCTTAGAGCTATGGAACCAAAAAACTCTGGAGAGGAAGCCTGTGCTTTAAAGGTGCTCGGGGTTGATTCTGACGCTCACTATTTGGGGACCACTGTTCTGAGCCTCTGTTTGTTCACAATTAGCCCATTCTGGTGATCAAAGCTATACCACATCCACAAATGTGGGTGACACCAACTAATTTCAAGTGACACAGCTATGATAAGTGGCTTTGGTGATTTGTATGACCCACTGTCCCACCCCTCAGAGTTTATTTGTCCTTATCTGAAGAATCTTACAGAGTTTAGAGTGAAGAACATTTTAAAGTATCTTTACACAAAACCAACCAAGCCTTTAGTATTTTCATACCAATCAGAGTCAGTTCCGAGACCGGAGGTCTGCTCGTGGCTTGCCGCTAACTCTTTCTGTTCTTGTGTAGTTTATGCAGCCTGTCTCCTCATTTGCACATGGGAATAAAACCATCTAAGTCATGGAGTCATCAGAAGAGATCAGACGATAGCTGACAATATGCTTTTTAAATTATAAAGAGCTACACAAATACAAGTAGATACTATTAATAATATAATCACTTTTTATCTTTAACGATAGCTTTAGAGTAGTTACAGAGGATTTAGATAATGATGTAGTGCTAACACCAAATGTCTGTTTCTACTCTATTTGCTCCTGGAGAATTGCTGGAGAAATCAGGGATTTTTGGGTGAAGAGAGTTCTCTCTCTCTCTCTCTTTTCTTTCTTTCTGTTTGGGCTCTGGACTCACCGTGTAAGTAGCGTGGCTCATAATACCACCTGCTTGGAAGAAGGTGTGAAAGAGCAGCTCTCATTTTGTGCTCAATCACAGAACCAGTCCCTCACCCATATTTTAAGAAAGATAAGAGAGCTGCCAGGCATAAGTGCCTTGTAAATATATTTCCTTTGCAGGATTACGGGACATGGAGAAACTGACAACCGTAGATAGTCCTTTCTGAAAAGTGTCATATCTTCCCAGGCTGGGGGTAATCGAGTGAGAAGTTTTGGGGTAATTAGGACGCTAAGATCAAAGAATTATACATGTGTGGAAGGCAACTCACAGCCCTCCCTCCAAACACCCCCCCCCCCAACACACACACATCAGGGACTGAAAGATTCAGAGAAGCGCTGTCCAATGGAAAATAATGTAAACCACAAATGTGATTTAAATTTTCCTCATAGCCACATTGAAAAGTACTAAAATACAGGTGAAATTAATTTTAAGAATATGTTTTAGTGAACCCCAATATATCTAAATTTTAACATTGATCAACGTAAACATTAATGAAATAGTGTAGATTCTCTTCATCATGCTGAGTCTGAAATCTGGTGAGTCTTTTATACTGAATAGCACCTCTCCATTTGGACCAGCCACATTTCAAGCCCTCAGTAGCCACATGTGGGAGTGTGGTTAGTGTACTGGACAGCAGAGGGTTAGAGAATCTTAATTTTAGAGTGCAGATTGGTAAAACGGAAACAGTCCTACAGAATAGTTGAAACCCCTTCAGCGTGTGTTTGAGCAGGCACTCCCGCTCTTGGGCTGCCCCTTCTTTCTCTCCTACTTGGTTCTTCTTCCTCTCCTCCCCTACCGCAACACATGTGCGCACGCACACGCGCGCACACACACACGCACACACACACACACACACTGTCTCTGGTGCTCACATGCATGTACACTCACACACACACACACACACACACACACACACTCACCGTGCCCCCCCCCCCATGGGGCATAATCACGGGGCTGCACTTGTCTTCTCCTCCTGCTCCCTGTGCTGCTGCTGTGTGTGTCCCAGCAGAGCGAGGCCTCCTCTGTCCCACGCTGTCCCCCAAAGCCATGACACAACCTTGGGTTATTGAACATGCCGCACGTCCTGTCCTCTGCAAAAGCAAAAGACTGAACGCCGTCGTCTTTTTACAGGCCCAGGGCTGTTTTTATTTACCGTTTCCCTGATCTTGTGAAGGCAAAAGAGGAAGGGAGAGAAAAAGGAATGAGAAAAAGAGACTGAAAAACAGCGAGACCATGTTCCCACATCAATCCTGACCTTGGAGGCCCTGATGACTGCTTACAGAGGCTTCCTAAATATAAATAATGTTCATGTTTCGAAAAAATGAAATTTTCTACGGGAGCATGGTAAAATTAAAAGGCAATTAAAACCAAGCCCCCAAGGGGCGCCTGGGTGGCGCAGTCGGTTAAGCGTCCGACTTCAACCAGGTCACGATCTCGCGGTCCGTGAGTTCGAGCCCCGCGTCGGGCTCTGGGTTGATGGCTCGGAGCCTGGAGCCTGTTTCCGATTCTGTGTCTCCCTCTCTCTCTGCCCCTTCCCCGTTCATGCTCTGTCTCTCTCTGTCCCAAAAATAAATAAAAAACGTTGAAAAAAAAAAAAAAAAAAAAAAACCAAGCCCCCAAGAACCACTCCAATCATTATGAGCCTTTAAAAATTAGCATATGTTGGGGCGTCTGGCTGGCTGGCTCCATCAGTACCGCATGTGACCCTTGATATTGCGGTCTTGAGTTCAAGCCTCACATCGGGTGTGGGACCTACTTAAAAAACATTAGTGTGTGTTAATTTTACCAGAAAATATGTAAAAATACCTATGCCTCCTACACGACGCTTTAAAAAAAAAAATTAAAAAAAGTCTAGCTTACCATGGGTTGAATCTGTTCGGTGACAGAGAATAACCGTGTTGGGTAAACTACGTCACCATTACATCCCAATGCCTCCTCACCCCACTCTGTGCCTAGAGAACATCTTCCTAAATCCCCCCGACAGGTTGACCCCATCTGGTCACACATCCTGCCACTCTTGCCTGCACGTGCACATGTGGCACTCTGCGTCAGGACAGTGCTGGCTAATTTAGCCCCGCTGATTTGATACAACTGGAGAAAATTTTATGGCACACCTGTGATTGTCAGGATGCCTGCTTCATTCCTTTCAATATGCCTGGGAAGGCGTGGAGGGCCATTATGTCTTAATTGGGTAATTTCTTTTGCAGATTTCCAAAGGCAGGTTTGCTCTATCAAAGGCACCCCAGAGCAGTGCCTCTGATGCCAGCTGGTGTTAAGATGATGGCAATTCCAAGAGGACCCAGGACCTCTTTCACGGACTGAATCTTTTAGGATCTTGAAACAGTTTTACTTATTTTAAAACAGAGATGTGGGCCTATTATGTCAACCTGCTTTAAGAGAAAAATATCTGGTTCAAAAGGTCTTTTATTCCCGTTTTCTCTTTTTTCCCCCCATCCTGTCTCATGCATTCTTTCAGACATTTTAACAAGCTTCAAAATCATGTATTTATATACCAAGTGAATTTGTACTAGTTCATTTGCAGTTTGCAAAAGGTGTTTTTGGATTGTAGGTGTAAGTGGAAACACACACACACACACACACCTTAAAGCTTAAAGAAAAGGGCTCAGTTCTTTGAGTCCATAAATTGCACCAATTAATTGTACAATACACTGCTGCCATTTTGCAAAGGACCATTAAGATAATATGAAGCAAAGCAGATTTCATTCGGAATAAAAGTTTCAATGTAAAAATGTAAAGGAAGTAATCTTTGCCCAAAGTGTTATGAACCAAACCAAAACAGAAAAAAGGGAATAAAGGAAGTATTGCAAGGAGGAGAGGGAGGTAGACAGAGATAGGAAATAGCAGTGGGTGCTGTTCCCACCACTCCAGAATCTGTGCAGCAAATTGCTGTGCTTTAAGGAGAAGTAGCAATCAGCACCGATTGAAATATCCCTGAATGCAGTCATAATGACATTCCTCTCCTCCCTCTTGTGTCTGGCATGATAGGCCATCATCAGAAATGTGCACCATCATGCAGAGTACACTTTTTAAGGACAGGAAGACCCCTGCATATGATCCCAAGACCAAGAGCCTTCTATGTGTGTGAAGCACGTACCCCGTGTCACACAGGGTTCGGTGCTCAGAAGGGCTCCACACTTGATTACATGCTCTGATGTCGCCATCTTGATATTGAAACTCTTAATTTTCAACAGAGTTAATTTTTTTTTGTTTTACTCTGGACCCCATGAATTATGTAGTCAGTCCTAGATGGACAATGTCGCTTATCTAGTTAGAGAATATCCAGTTAAAGAAAGTATTTCATCCATAGGTTCCCTGACTAGGTAATCAGTAGAAGAAAAAATGAAAACAACCAATAGACCATTGTCACATTTTGTGAGGATATTCCTGCCTCTGTCCATCCTGGTTACCAAAAGAGCCATGAGGTGTTCAAAAAGCAGTGAGCAGCTCTAGACCACAGCTTTGTATCAAAGATCCACAAGGGCTGTTCTTGATTCCTCTTTTGATTGGGTTGAGTTACATAGCACCCCATGTCATGTCACATCAAATGTGACTTGATGTGACAAGACATAACATGACCTGGTGAAAACAGAGGGAGAATTGGAGGAAAGCACCTTTTTGTTTAAAATGCCAAGGAGGATGTGAAACAAATCTGGGAGAGCAGAGGTGATCATAATAAAATAATGCTGCTAAATTATAAATGATAGTCTGTGCTTCCCTGGCCCTTTTCATCCATTGCTATCAAGGCACCACACACTGGTTAAGCCATCTTGTAATTTCTCCTCAGGTTCTCACTATAACGTGTTTTGGTGTGAGTATGTTATGGGTAAGTCTTCCTTATTCAGTAGTGACATAGGTCCATCCCTGTTAGATAGCTGTTTAAAGGAAATAGTGTACAAAAACTTCAAAAAGGATGTTAAGAAAATTGTTGTCAAAAGCTAGAATATGCAGAAGACCATCAGAAAAGGTTTCTTTTTGATTAGAGGAGGAAAGAAGCTCTTTTTAGAAATGGTTGTTGCTGGTGACTTGGAACAAAGAGCACATGACTTGGGGGAGGGAAGTTAATGTGTTAGGATCGTGTCACCTCAGATTTAAAGGGTACTACTTGCCACCAGGGTTTGTCACTATCTAGTGTGATTATATAAAGCAAAAAGGGCATTAAGGATGGCCAGTTCTTCCAAGAAAAATCGCCCGGGGCTTCCGGGCAGTCCATTGCCAGCATGTGTGAGCTCAGGATTCAGTTTCCTCTCAATCAGGCTTAAGTCAGTGATCTTTCATCCCATTAAAACGTATTGAAAGAAGATTTAAGAAAACTGTGGAGGGGTGCCTGGGTGGCTCAGTCAGTTAAGCGTCCTACTTCGGCTCAGGTCATGATCTCACGGTCCGTGAGTTCAAGCCCCACGTCGGGCTCTGTGCTGATCGCTCAGAGCCTGGAGCCTGTTTCGGATTCTGTGTCTCCCTCTCTCTCTGCCCCTCCCCTGTTCATGCTCTGTCTCTCTCTGTCTCAAAAACAAAAATTGAAAAAAGTTTTAAAAAAATTAAAAAAAAAAAAAGAATAAAAGAAAACTGTGGATCTCGGAGATCTCAGCGATGTCCCATCACCCCAAATTCCTATGTGGGTTAGAATGGCTCTGCCCAGTAGGCCAGGCACATGACCCCAGGGGAAGATGGTGATGAAATTTTCACGGAGCAGAGGGTCTAAAGCTGTGGATTCAGGGTGTTCTGAGACCACACACACTCCTGCCACACGAGGAGGAAGACGGAGTTCACTCAACACCTGCCCTTCACTAGACCTGAGACCTCTCCTAGAGCCTAAACTCACACTCTGATGACCTGTGTTGACATCTCAGCTTGACTTTTTCTCAACCAGTATAACTTTGGGTGAGTGATTTGACTCTTCTGTGACTCAGTTTCATTATATATAAAACAGAGATGATGATATACTTATTCATAGGGTTGTTGTCAGGATTCAGTAGAAGCAAATATGTGTCCAGTATTTAGAATTTCTGGAGCATACTAAGCAATGAATGAAAGTGTTTAATAAATCTTAGTTATTTCCTTACTAAACCAAAGTGTTGGATATTAAACACTGATATTTCCAGTCACAAAATCAAATGAGTGATCTCATGGTCAACACTCTTATTTCTTTTACTTTTTTAATGTTTATTATTTTGAGAGAAAGAGAGAGAGGCAGAGTGCAAGTGGGGGAGGGGCAGAGAGAGTGGGAGACACAGAATAGGAAGTAGGCTCCAGGCTCTGAGCTCTTAGCACAGAGCCCAACATGGGCCTCGAACTCACAGACCACAAGATCATGACCGGAGCCAAAGTTGGATGCTTAACTGACTGAGCCACCCAGGCACCCCTCAACAGTCTTTTTTTTTTTTTTTTTTTAGTTTTCTTTATTTTTGAGAAGCAGAGAGAGACAGAGCGCGAGTGGGGGAGGGGCAGAGAGAGAGGGAGACACAGAATCCCAAGCAGGCTCCAGGTTCTGAGCTCTGAGCTCTGTCAGCACAGAGCCCGATGCAGGTCCCGAACTCCCTGACCATGAGATCATGACCTGAGCTGAAGTCGGAGGCTCAACCGACTGAGCCACCCAGGCCCTCCTCAACAAATGTCTTATTTTTTATAAGACATTTAGAGAATCTCCTCTTCCTCCCGTTTTTAGATATTATACTGTTTAGGTTTCCTGATCTTTCTAGAAGCTGGGTATCTTATCAAGACTTGGAGATTAGCAGGTGTAATATTTTGCTGGTAAGCCAAGGTGGCAAAATACAAAATGGTCCAAAGGACAGTATATTGATTAGAAATCTTGGATGGGTAACTGGGTTAATAGTCTACTTTTATCATATTCAGGTTCATTCCACCTATAATGAAGAAGTGGGTGATAATTTTTTTTCAAGTTCACACAGATCCTGTAAATGTTTACAAGCTCTTTTTTTCTCTTTTGGTTTTACCGCACAAACACAGATTCTCCAGTTCCATGAAGTTAAAGAAACTAAGAAACCAACTCATTTTTTTTCCAAAGTATAAAAAAACATTGTGAAGAGGTGAAGTTTTAAACTCACGTTGGGGCGCCTGGGTGGTGCAGTCGGTTAAGCGTCCGACTTCAGCCAGGTCACGATCTCGCGGTCCGTGAGTTCGAGCCCCACGTCAGGCTCTGGGCTGATGGCTCGGAGCCTGGAGCCTGTTTCCGATTCTGTGTCTCCCTCTCTCTCTGCCCCTCCCCCGTTCATGCTCTGTCTCTCTCTGTCCCAAAAATAAATAAAAAACGTTGAAAAAAAAATTAAAAAAAAAATAAAATAAAATAAACTCACGTGAGCATTTGAAACCTTGCCTCCTTTATATGACCAGTAACTCCTCTAGAGCATACAAGATGAGTGGAGAGTAAATACCTTTGTCAATGGAGCTGTGAGAACGTTAAATGTTCTATTTGTAGCCTGTTATGTGAAATTAAAAAAACAAAACAAAACAGAACAAAACCCACCTTAATCTCCTGAAAGGTGGCCTTAGCATCCAGTATGCTATCTCATGTTTTGAAATTTATCATCTCTGTGGCTTTCCAGGGAAATTTAGGATTGCCTTAACATTTTTTGAATGGATTAAAAAATTAAACTCTTTTGGTTTGCCTTATCACATGAAGTTAAACATAGAGGTAAGTTGGCAGAACCAGAAATCCACTTGGCATTGGTGTCCCTGTTCTATTTGTACACCATGGGCCTTTGGATGGATCGTTTCACGGCCCTAGGCCTCCCTCTCTCCATCTAAAGATTAGAAAACACTCTTGGGGTTATTGTGAAGATAGAAACAACACATACAATGTATAATGCAAACACTTTGCCCCGCCCAGCAGTAGTAGGCGCTCACCTAAACACTAAGTTGTTATTGCTACCATGGCCACTATCACTACTGCTCTTATTACCATCATTTTATCATTATTGTCTTTGTTGTTACCATCATCATTATATGCCTGTTCTGGTCACCCTACAACATCTTAGCTAATATAGTCAGTATTTTTTTTTTTTAATTTTTTTTTCAACATTTTTTATTTATTTTTGGGACAGAGAGAGACAGAGCATGAACGGGGGAGGGGCAGAGAGAGAGGGAGACACAGAATCGGAAACAGGCTCCAGGCTCCGAGCCATCAGCCCAGAGCCTGACGTGGGGCTCGAACTCACGGACCGCGAGATCGTGACCTGGCTGAAGTCAGACGCTTAACCGACTGCGCCACCCAGGCGCCCCTATAGTCAGTATTTTTAAGGGCTGGTCGTCTAAAATAGGATCAATACAATAAGTATATGCAATATATTAGTGGTGTCATTCTTTATCTGAAGTGTTTCCATTAGGAAGAAGTGGGGAGGAAGCCGTGAGCCTGCCTGGCATATGTGTTCACTTAAGCTAAGTGCTAATGCACTGACATTGGCAGCAGGAGTGGTGGACCTGCCAACCTTGTGGGGTTTCTAAAAGGAAGAGTTGGCATAAGGGGAATTCAGATAGAGACAGGGATGCAAATAACCTTACAGCAAGCATTGTGGCTACTCCTGGGCACTTGGTTTATTTATAGTTCAAATCTGGTCTGAAAGGCAATAAGAAAATGACTTAATGGTACCTCCTCAGCCTGAAGCAGGGCTTGCTTTTTCACCTGGAGAGAGCTTTGGACAAAATCCCAGTCGGCCTAATAGCAGAGCCATGCCAAGGGAGTGTCATAAGGGATCAGGTCCTCACCAGGAAGCTGCTGCCCTGAATGGCAGCCTGTGTGCCTTTGTTTTCTTTCTCTTGGGTTTTTTTTTTCTTTCTCACTGAGATGTCAGGTTGCCTGTGGCCCTTGAGGGAAGCCCTTGTTTTGTGAGCCATCTTGTGCCTGAGCTACTTGGATAGGATCCAGGGAAGTGCTGCGAAGTGCAGTAACTAAAAGGTTGGGCTAGAACCCATGAGAAAAGACTCAAAAGAGGGTTAATTAGGCAGTCAGGAAAAGCTGAGGGTAGTTGAACAAAGGTCTTCAAGTACACCCCGTGGGATCACACAGAGAATAAAAAGCAGTTATGTGCTGTCTCTAAGGAGAACAGAATAAGAGGGACTAAACTTCAGGCAAAGAAGCCCAAAGCCATTTTGTTGGGTTCACAGCCTGCTGTGCATTCCCTTCCCAACATGGTCGCTGCTAAGTTGTCTGTTTACACAGAAGTCAGGGAGAAAAAAGGCAAAAGACTTCTCCTTCCTTGGCCTCTGAGAGATGGTCAACGCAGAGGGTCAAGGAAGAGCTGGCCCATGGAAATCTCCAAAGCTCTCTTCTTCCCCCTTAAAAGGGATTCCATTGTTATCACCTTCACAACCACTTTTGCCTTTATTGCACCCAGAGTAGAAAGAACCATGCTTAAATCTGCAAGGATTAATGAGGTAATATAAAATGAGGCTGTGCAATCGTTAAATAATAGGGCTAAGCTGCTTTAATGCCAGCTATATTGGTATTAATGCACCTGCTTTACCAATTTCTATCTGTGTTTGTAGAAGCCAGAGTTGTTCAGTGGTTAGAACATGTGAAGTCAACTTGTGGTATGATCTCTCTTGATGCTGAGCTGACCACAGCAGTCTAGCAGTCTATGGCAAAAGTGAGTTATCCTGGTGGTGGCAATAGTCGATTGGCTCACGCCCTTGAAGCTACAGCAGATCTCAGTCTGGCTTCTCCTAAACCCATGGGCAGAAAGAAAGAAGCCACCTTTGACCCAATTCTTACTCACTTACCTGGATTTTTCTTCATTAAGTGTCACTTTCTATAGATCAAAATGATGACTCCTGAGTCCTGAGATACGAAGGCCGATTTTGAAGCCAACAAAATTTATTTTATACCTTCCCACTTAACCCAGGCAACCATCTTCTCCCTCCTCCACCATCTCCCAGTCCTGCCAAGTAAAGGAAATCAAATAAACACACAGTTATGGGAGATAGAGTCAATCTTTAACCAAGCCCACTCTACTTGAGTATGCCTGAAGGAACTGAATCAATATATTCATTGAGTTGGACTTGATAACATAAGTTATGTAGCTCGCGTTACACATCCTCTGATCAATTATCATGGTGTCTGCAGGTGTTGAAGAAGTTACAGGGGAATAGGTAAACAGAATAGCCCCCACCTTTCTTGGGAACCTTGAAAAAATATCTGTGGTATTAGTCATATCTAGTGACTAGGAAGAAAATTGGTCTGACCCAAGTGTATGGTGCTTTGGTTTTTTGGTTTGGAGATTTTATTTGTTTCTTTTTGGGTTTTGTCCAAAGTGTGCAGGATGGATGGACTGAACTGATGGAAATTTTATGGGAGGAAGATCGATTATCAGCTATAAAACATAATGGTGAGAGGTGGCAAAGGCCTAAGCTAAGACATTAAAATTAGAAAGACAAGGCTAAGAACACTTTGAAAGCCATTTGAAAGGTACCACTGACATAACTTGTAACTCTTTGGTATTTGTGCATTCATGACAGGGAGTAGCTGAGGATATCTGAGTTTTCCACCTTGCTATAAAAAAAACATAGAGCATAGAGATAAAACTCTGAAGCCTGGCAAGTACAAATGAGTTGCCAAAATTTAATGAAGAGAAAAAGAATTATCCTTGGTGACTCTGCATCTTGCTTCAAGACCTGGAAAGGTACTTGAAGAAATAATCAAACTATCAATTTGCAACCTTCTATGAGAAAACAAGATCCTGAGTTGCAACCACAGCAACTCAGGGAAGATCAGATTGTCCAAACCAATCTCATTTCCTTCTGTACTACAGTGACACCCCAGGATGATAAGGAGAAAGCAATAGTTGTAATCTACCTGGATTTCAGCTAGAGTTTTGATTCTGATTTCATTTTACGTGACATTCTTATTAACAAGTCAAAGAGATATAGGCTAGTTCCAGGATGGTACTCAAAGAGAGGGTTACAGGGAACCAAACTAAAAGGAAAAAAAAAAAATTAGAGGAATTCCACTGTAGTCAATCTAGTTAACATCTTTGTTGGTAGCCATTGAGGAGAGTGCTAATTCTTGCTTTTGGAAGGAGTTGCTAAGACAATTTCAAATTGATGATAATGAGGGAAATGTTCTTCCTCCTTAAACATGTTGGAAATAGTAGACGGTAGGGGCCTACAATGTGGGGGAAAGATACAAGATGGAGAGAAGCAGATGAGGCCACCCGAGTAAGTAAACAGCAGAAGTTATTATGCACATGGGTGCGGAAGTTAGCTGAATTTCCACACCAAAACCAGAAACCTCTTTTTCTACCACCTTCATAAGACTTCATGTCAAAGTTTAAAATAGGCTTAAAATATTTGAGATTACTCTGAGTTACTGGATAGTCCTTGCATATGGGGAGGAAATTAATTCTTTAAGAATCAAGTGTTCTTATATATATGAAGAAGAAGGGTAGGATTCTGGACACAGAATAGGAGTTGGATACTGGATGTAGGATTAGCTCAGTGTGTACATATGTTAAGTAACTTGCTTGGAATGATTCTCAGGGGGCTCCCGAGAGTTATCCTAAAAAGCACCATCCCCAACTGCTGAATGATACCTGAATTTCCATCATTAGAAAGGGGAACTAAAATGGATTGAGTTACTTCTATGACCCAAACCCTTTGCATAGCCTATCGTATATGACTTCTTAAAGAATCCTGCTTGGAGGCACTGTCACTTCATTGTACAATGCAGAAACTGGGGCTCAGAGAGGCCAAGTCACTTACTGAGAGTCACACAATTCATTAGTGGTGGAGCCAGTCCTTGAAACTAGGTTTTTCAGCTTCAGAATCTGTGTTGTTTCTGTTGTACCACATTAAAAGTGCAGTCTTTTGAGTTATTGTTTTCTTATACCCTTGGGAAAGTTGACATTTCTAATGGTGGCTAATTCACTTTAGTGTGAGTAATTTTCAGACTCATCTCAGTACCTAAATGGGGAAAGGCCTATTATAAAGAAGATGAGAGCCAAAGACCTGGGAAGAGTGGAAGAGTGTATCTCCAAATGTAGGATAAGATGCAATTCAGAAAACTTAACAACAGGAAAGACAAACTCCTTAAACACGTGTCTTGGCTGAGCACCTATGGCTCCTCATAGAGGATAAGATAATAGAAATTGGTGCAAATTCCAGTAATAGGGAAAAACTCAAGCGCCCCCCCACCCACCCAACATACACACACATACAGATATACACATAACACCCCAGACGTTACACCTAGACCCACATACTCACACAAGAGATTAGATCCATAGGACCCTTAACATAAGCTAACCTTAGACATCCTCCATTGTCACTTTGTTTACTTCAAAGCTAAAGAGACTCTGGCGTGGAGTGATGGATTTCTGTACACAGAGTCCTTCAGCTACTCATGGCTAAATGTATATTCAGTCCTGGGTCTTCTGACTGCCATAAGCAAGTCTTCACTCCTGGGGACTATACATTTTTTGTAGCTTAGGACATACCTGTCTGAAACAATGGGTTTGATAAAAAGTACTTTCATTTGGGACCTCTTAGTTCTTTTATGAATTGTCAGCTTAAAATATAAGCTAGAACTAGAAACTAGAAAGCTTTTGTAAAAGATATTTGCTATTTTTGATTTTCCAAAATCCATTCATTCTCCCCTTTTCCTTGGTAACAGAAGGCTGATTTCATTTGGGCACTACCCCCTCCCCATTCATAGAAGAACAGGTGAGTTTGAGTACAAAAAGATTTCCTTGATCCTAGCTCATATTTTTACCTGTGAGGATATGGCCCAATTTACACAAATGAGATATGCAGAGGTATTCACCAGGGGTTTCTGGGAGAGAAGTTTCCACATACTTTATTAAAAAAAATTTTTTTTAATGTTTAGTTATTTTTGAGATACACAGAGAGAGAGACAGAGTGCAAGCAGGGGAGGGGCAGAGAGAGAGAGGGAAACACAGAATCCGAAGCAGGCTCCAAGCTCCAAGTTGTCAGTACAGAGCCCAATATGGGGCTCGAACTCACCAACCACAAGATCATGACCTGAGTTGAAGTCGGACACTTAGAACTGACTGAGCCACCCAGGCACCCTGAGAAGTTTCCACATACTTTAGATGGAGCTACAAGAGGAGAAGAGGAGGGTGCCATTCTTCCTTGGGATGGTGTGTTAGTTCTCGAGCCAGTATGGCCATTTCTGTCACCATAATGGGATTCCAGCCTAAGGACAAACTGAATGCACAAAGAAGGGCAAAATAGGTAAAAATTAAGCACAGGGAAACAGAGGCCTGATGGCAACAGGAATCTCAGCATCCGACCGTACCAGACGTCATTCATGTTCTCGACCATTAAGCCCCATTTTAAATTTAAGTCAGTTTGGATTAAGCTTTGTGTCACTTGCAGCATGAACACCTCAACAAGATCAAGCTATACTGTTTGTGGTTGTTATATCAGCAAAAATTGCCCCACAGTGTGGTTGACTGGTCACCCCTAACTGCAGGCTCACAAGATGGCATAACCAAGAGGTACATCCCAAAGTCATCCATAGCAGAGCGGAGAGTGTTGATTTTAGTATAGGGACTAATTCTCCACAAAGCACAAAATCTGATTAGAGGGAAAAAGGAAGAAACTACAGGGATAAACCAAAGGAAGATGGGCCAGGCAATATAACATATCCCCAAGGGTGTGGTACAGAATAAAAGCTATAGTTTAGGGGAATTTAGAGGTAGATAGGGTCCCTTTGGTATGGGGTTATTGGGAAAAGCTTTGGGGATGAGGTGATATTTGGGCCAGCTCTTAAAATAGAAATCGTGACAATAATGGTCCAGTATCTGTCTGGATTCTACCTACCATCTCTGAAAACCAGGTGGGAACCTCTGAGGTGCAAAGGTTTGACAGTTTCAAATGGGGAGAACATATTCTCCATTCTAAATGTTACTGTTGGAGGGCCTTCATCTAGATCCCTGTTCTCAAAGTCGGGTTTCTGGACCAGCATCATCATCATCATCATCATCATCATCATCATCATCATCATCTGGGACATGTAAGAAATGCAAACATTCAGGCCCTAACCCAGATTTACTGACTCAGAAACTCTGTGAGTGGGGCCTAACAATCTGCATTTTGGCAAGCTCTCTGGGTAATTCCGTGGCACACTCAATTTGGAGGACCACTCATCTTAAGGGGTTCTTAAAGTGTCCTTAACTGGGTGTTCATGAACTTGGATGGGAAAAAAAAAAGAATTCTGTTTTTATTTTTACTAACCTCTAACCAAAATATAGTATCTCTCTCCATTGTGAAACTGGACAACAAACCAGAGTGGTGCTTAACAGTATACGTCACTGGTAGAAATCAGGGGTATTGTCATATCACATTCCTGTGGTGGCAGACATCTCAAACTATCACTAACACTCATCGCTGCTTTGAAATTATGGTAATTACTAGGACTGCGACTAGATCTTATCATTAATATGTTAAGAAAGAAACACACACATTATTATATCTCAAAATTTTAAAAATACTTTGATAACTGTGTCTTAATAGAATTCCCTGATTTCCTTTGCAAGTCTACGTATTTTATTTTATGTATTTAAACACTAATTCCAGCAAGAGGACCAGAGGCTTCACTGGACCAGTGAAGAGGAGCGTGTCTTGAGAAGTGTAAACCCCTGACCTGGGAGTAACGCTGGTGTCTCTCAGCATACCCCTCCCCCAGTGTTCCCAGCACGAGCAGTGGTTATGATTTGAGTGGGGAGAGATGCAGAAGCCATAGAAAAAGCCTGACTCCAACCCCTTTCCTCTTCCCTCTCACTGTATCTGCCTGGGTGGAGAACTCATATGCCCTCCATCGTGCAGGCAGGGCTTGACAGGGGTCCAGCTCTTCCTCTGGCTGGTGGATATGTTTGTCTCATTCAGAGCTGCAGTGCCACAAAGCCCACATAGACATAGGGCTAATGTAGCATTCCATGCTCCAATCCAGCTTTTACCACACACAGCGTGAATATTTTGATCTCCAGCTGTCTGTCTCCTATCTGTTTCCTAATTGGTTCCAAACTCAGGCAGGGAAGAAAAGCATCATTTATCGGCCTTCTAAAACTTCACCAGTCTGTACGCCTATCTTTTCCTTTTCTTATTCTTCTGGGAATATACTGATGTAAAGAAGACAATGCAGGAAATCAGGCAGCCCCATCTCTACCCAGGGGGTTTCTTAATTGTTCCTTAGTAGCATTGGTACCAGATGCCAGACAGAAGCTTGCAGCCAGGTACTTCCTGCTCGGTTGTCCTAGAATCAGGGTTATAAATTAGTTGGATCATTGCCCTTTAAAAGAGGAAAATATGAAGTGATAATAGTCAAGGTCATCATTGTGCCTCCAATGAAATCTGTAAACTGACTGTAAAGATTCTTCTTTAGCCTAATACAGCTCTAGAGACAGACACTGGCTGGCTTTTTAGATCTTCAGATTAAACTTTTCCCTGAAGCAGCTCTTTTCTCTTTACCACTATTAACTTGTTGGGCCAAAAATGGCTAACCTTATTATGAACTGAAAGAGAACAATCGTGATTACAGTGTTTAGCTCTGCAATATGCAAGGACAGAAAGCCAACCAAAATGTTGACTCTGGAATTTGAAGAAAAGTCCCCAAACCAGCCTAGTTCTATACTAACACCTACTACTGGTAGAAACACTTACTGTGAGTAAGGCCTGTGGAGGTGACTCTTCTTGTATCATTCACAATAACTGTAGGAGTCGGAGTTTCTACCGTCCATTTTTACAGCTGGGTGCACTGAGATTTAAGGTGAGGTAACTTCCCCATGGTCAACAAAAGTTGTGGGGCTAGGATTTAAATCCAAGCCCAGATGTAGAAGCCCAGGCTCTTAGCCATTGTCAGAGATAATAGTCTCTTCTCTTTGTACCTGTTTGATCACCCCTCTACCAACAGTCTTGTATCTTCACTTCAGAATTTATGAATATTTAGGATGCACAATTCTGTGTATTTCCACAAGGTATCCAACTTCAACCCCATAACAACCATGTTACGTGAGTCATGTTATCATCTCAATTATGTAGATAAGCAAACTGAGACTTAGGGATGAAAGTAATTTACTTGAGGTTAAACCACGCAACTAATAAAGCATCAGGGTTGACATGTGAACCCCAGTCTTAACCTGAGTCCAGATTTTATAAATCTGATAAATAATACGCTTTGGTGGGGCACCTGGATGGCTCAGTTAGTTGAGCGTCCGACTCTTGGTTTCAGCTCAGGTTTGATCAGCTTGGTTTCGGCTTGCTTTGATCTCACAATTCATGGGTTCCAGCCCTACATCAGGCTCTGCACTGACAGTGTGGAGTCTGCTTGGAATATTCTCTCTCCCTCTCTCTGCCCCTCCCCAGCTCACATGCGCTCTCTCTCAAAAATAGCTAAGTAAACATTTTTCAAAAACAGGCTTTGGTGACAAGGATTCTTTATCCATAGTATCTCAGCTAGCAGATTGACAGGGTACGTGTGAGGATAAGGACCATGTAGCTTCAGTGCACCAGGGCACTAAAGCTTCTGGAACTTCCAGTCTACCTACATTACCAGTAGAAACATTCATTTGTTTTCTCCAAATCATACTGAAGTCTTCCGATTCCTATTTCAGACAAAATAGGAATACTTAACACAGCGACAGCCTTTCTGCGCATGGCATATGACTGGAAAGACTGATATGATTGTCCAGTCTCCCCATTCTGATGAAAAGCGAGGCCTGGGAGGTTAGACGCTCAACAGAACCACTTGGACATCGGTCACCTCATTAGCAGGAATCTTCAAGACATCTCCATCTCTTGGTGCTCAGTCACAGTGTTAACACACGGTAACTGGCCCCGTGGGCATAGAAGTAACTCTTTCTCCCATTGAAAAATACTGCAGATAAGGGGTTATAAAGCCAAAATTGGGCTTGCCGACTATCCAATGGACCGTGCTTAGTTTGGTTCCTTAAAGGGTGTAAAAAGTGCTACTTTGAGCAACAGTTGTTTCTGGCCATCCTTTGCAGGGACATATGCAACATAATTGTGCTAAGTAGTGTGAAAAGGAAACCTACTTTGAGCCTAATATAATCATGAATGTCATCTGGGAAACGAGAGGAAAGGCAGTAATATAATTTTTTTCAGATGAAAATAAATGTCTCGTTAAAGACAGTTTTAAACAAATTATATTTCTCTGTTTCTCTCACAGTTAATTTTTGTGCAGCCCAATGGCCATTTACGGTTCTGATGCTTTTACACCAAGCAGGGTGCGGTGAACTGCTTGGAGAACAGCAGAGGGCAGTGCTGAGCTGAAGCTGGGGCTTGTACCTTGCTTCTGGCTATAAAATTGTACTTGTTATTAAATGAAATCTTAAGGCTAACTTAGCCACAGAGGAAATTAAACTGCTAATTACGTGTGTATAAACCACTAAAAATGGGTCCGGCTGTTGCTCAAGATTCCAGAAACACCCACCTCTTCTTGGTTTTTAATATGTAATTATGCCTGGAAATAGTACCTATTAATGATTTTATACAGTTAAAAAAATATTTTAGCGTTATCTGTTTAGATAGCCCATCCCTTTCTAAGTAAATAAACAAAAGATTAGTGGTTTTAGTTTAGTTGTGTGTGTGTGTGTGTGTTTCAAATCATCCACATCAATGTCTATAACATCTGAGTCACCCCTGTTCAAACCACATAGAGCAGAGTCCTAGTGGGCTCAGACAAGATGACCACATTATTTTTACAGCACTTTCTTAAAAACAGACAACAACAACAACAACAACAACAACAAACACCATCTTTCTGCTGAGGGAGAAATTTCAAGAATTTAGAAGATCTGGAGAACAGCTTTTTCTGATCTGGGAGGGGAAAGGAGCAAGGATTGCATACATGTGCATATGCACTGAGAAAGGTGATGTCATTGTGAATTTATCCTCAGGACAAGGAAATAAAACACAGATACCTCAAAGAGGGTAAGGAGTCTGTGACGGTCCGGGATTCTTTTGTGTTCTTGGCTCTGTGTGGTGCAGCCTAGTAGCTGTGGATAGATGATCAGGTAAGGGAAAGGGAGAGAAACTCAATACCAGGTTTTAACAAAAATCTCAAAACAAACTGACAGCGAATGTCTGTGGTCCAGTGAATAACTTGAATAATTTGCATGGCCCGGTCCCTGCAGTTTGAGAATCGTTTTTCATTTCTATCTCTCTTAGCCTCTTACTAAACCAAGGAACAGTGTGTTCCTTAGGCCAGCTGCATCACCTGGGAGCTTGTTAGAAATGCAGAATTTCCACCTACAGACTCCAAATCTGCATTTTAACAAGTCTGCAGAAGATGGGATTGTGTGCTCGAGTTTGAGAAGCACACTTTAAGGTTTTATCTCCAGTAATTTGCCTTCTCTGAAAAGGGCATCCCTCCTGCTTTAGTGTAGAGACAGTTCATAAAGCCTAGAACAGCAAACTCTCATTTAGAATCAATTAAGAGAAGTTTTCGTGGCTGTGGTTGTTTTCCTCTTTGAAACAAATAGAGCCTTTTGAAATCTTTAATGGATGCTTTTTTTCCCCCAGCTGATTTTAGCTGGGCCTAACACATCCCCCGGTCACGGCTCAGAGTCCTGGATGAATGAATGCACAAGGCGGCCGTGGTAACGGTGTATTTCTTCTTGGCGTTTCTGGACCTGCCAAAGACCGGTGAAATGTTGAAGGTTCACCACCCCTTCCATTGACTTGGCTCTCCAGTTCTTTCTCTGCTTTTTGTGGGTTTCATGAAAGGGTGATAATAACCTATTTTACTTATCCATCAAGAGCTATGACCCAGAAGCTTCTTCCCAGTTCGTCAAGAAAGGAGGGCGGCATGGCTAGGTCAGCCAATCAGAGTAATGAGGCTCTCCAGCCTGGCAAAGTGAGATTAATCTAAATCAAATACTTTCCACCTTGACAATTTTAACTAATTCCCCCAGGAAAGTACAAGAAATACGTGGAGCCCCGACAGTCGCACAAGTCTCCTGGTACGGTGAGGCAGGTAATACCTTTTAAGCTTGTTAATATCTTCTCCCGCTGGGTTCTACAACTGACTCAAAGCAGCAGCGACTCCTCCACCGGCATTACAAAGGAAGGCAGCTTTCAGGGAGGAAGCCCAAAAATCCGGGGCTCTACAGAGGATGGCTTTATTCTGTGGCCGATCACTCCGCCTGCCTTGATTAAACTGCTTCCCGCATTGTCTTTCTGCCTCTGTCCCAGCAATCATCAGAGGATACAAAGTGCCAGGATTCAAGGGCTGTACTCCGTGATATTCAGGCTGCAGATTAGAGAGGCTTCCTTCCTTCCTCCCACAAGATGCATATGCTATGCATATGATCTGCAGGGACCACACCGCGAGGCGGACCTGGGAGAGGGCAGCTCAGGTGCGCCATGGCTCCTGGGGGCACGGGGTGTCCCCCTCCTCGCAGCGGTAACCGTCTGAACACCTGAGGCCCGCTCAACAGGCAGGGCTCCCTGGATAACCACTGCACGGCTTCTCCGATGACCTCTCTTTCTACCTTCAACAAAAGGAAAGGTCTTAAGCGGGCCCAGCTTTCTTGGTTTTTCAAACAGAAGCCGCAATGGAAAACAAGCTAGATTTTTGACTTCGTGGGCACCGACCTAGGACTCCTCCCTGAAATTGCCAACGGTGAGAAAGATAAAAGTGCCTCTGTGCCCAGAACAGGTGTCTATCCGTGAGCCTTTGGAAATGTTTGTTCGTTGGAGATTCATTTTTCCTGTTCTCCTTTTACATCAAGTTTATCCGAGTGTGATTTGGATTGAGTGAAATCAAACCCTTTTGGACTACAATTCTGTGAGTTTTGACAAATGAAACAGCAGTTGAGATAAAGAACGTTTACATTACCCCTCAAATCTCTTGAACCCCCTTATAGTCACCCCCCACTCCAAGCCTTGGCAACAACTGATCTGTTTTCTCTCCCTACAGCACTGCCTTTAGTCCTGAAAGATTTAGTCCATTTTTTAAAAGCGGAAACCCTCTTTCCTCACAATAATTAACAAATAGGTACAATGAGTACAATAAGATGTAGTTAAAGAAGCAGCTCTGGTGTCATATAAATCAGGTAAATCCAATCTTTGCACACTGATTGGGATATATTCCTTAACTTAGTTAAGCCTCAGTTTTCTTATCTAGTACATGGGGTAACAATAATCAGCAGTAGTTACTGAACACCACATTGCTTGCTGAGATTGGTTGAAATCACCTCACCGGGAGATGATTTAAACCCACATGCTGTCACTTTCTACTTAATCTTATTGCCCAAGTTAGAGGGTAGACATCCTAAATCACACGCGTTTTGTCCTCCACAGTGCCTGTCAGAGTACATGTCTTAGGCTATCCAGGTTATAACAAAATACCATGAGACTGAGTGGCTTATAAACAATGAAAATTTGTTTCGCACGGTTTTGGAGGCTGAAGATCCAAGAGCAAGGTGCTAATACCTTCCATGTGTGGTGAGGGCCCACTTTCTGGTTCACAGATTGTCATATTTTTGCCGTATCCTTAGAAGAGGTGAGGAATTTCTGCCTCTTTTATAAGGACGCTAAATCCCATTCATGAGTGCTCTGAATAATCACCTCTCAGAGGCTCCACCTTCAAATGTCTTCACACTGGGGAGTCGGGCTTCAACATAGGAATTTTGGGAAGACACAAGCTTTCAGTCTATAGCAGTGGTTGGGGAGGAAGAACTTACTCTGCCCTTCAAGGCCCTTCTAGCTGGGCTAAGAATCAAATTGACATGAAACAGATTAACAGGAGAAAATCAAATTAAATAGCCTATTTATGGGGAATCCACACAGACATGGAAATTGCAAAGACAATGAGGCAACATGATGCTTATATAAGCTAAGGAGAGGGATCAGTGTCTGAGGATACAAAAGGAAGGCGGACAATATCAGAAAGGTGAGAGGACGCAGTCCGTGAGTTCGAGCCCCGCGTCAGGCTCTGTGCTGACCGCTCAGAGCCTGGAGCCTGTTTCAGATTCTGTGTCTCCCTCTCTCTCTGACCCTCCCCCATTCATGCTCTGTCTCTCTCTGTCTCAAAAATAAATAAATGTTAAAAAAAAAAATTAAAAAAAAAAAAAAGGTGAGAGGAGATATTTGGAGAGCAAAGGTTGCCCTATTATGAGGATAAGTTTTTTAGGTAAAGAAGAATCTCCATTAACAGCTCTCTTCCCAGTACAAGCAAGCAGTTGAGGGGGAGATAAAGAGCTTTTCCTGAATCTTCTGGGGTTTGATTGCTTTTAACTCAAAATAATATCCACACCAAAGTAGCCCATCTTGGGGCAGCCTGCCCTTGGCCTCTAGATAGTACATAACATCTTTGCAAAGCACATACATCAAATAAAAGAATATTACACATTACACTGAAAAATAAACACATTCATATTTGTTGTATTATTGCTACATTTATAGGTATTCATAAATGATTTATGTTATTGATATATGCTTTTAAAATTTGCATGAATGGTATACTTTTTGTATCCTTTTGTGGCCTGCTTTTTTCCTATTTAGTAGTACTGTTTTTTAGATTTATCCATTATTTAACTACTAAATAGTATTATATTTCATGAACAAACCAATCTATTTATCCATTCTGCTGTCCAGGGACAGTTAGGGTGTTTCCATACTTTTGCTGTGTGAATGCACAGGCATTGCCTTGAATAGGAAGGATACTCACCAAGCCAGGGAATGATTTCCTTTGGGAGGGGAGAGAGAGGAAAAAAGGAAGCAGGTAAAGGTTTTTAGCTGTAGCTGTAATATATTGTTTCCTAAGAAAAAAAGAAAAAAAAAAAGATAAGATATAGCACACCAGGGCAATAGAGCTAGCAAGTTGTTAATATCTGTTTATTCTGGGCAATGATTAATGAGTGTTTATTATATTTAGTATAATTAAAAAGAAAAATAAATATAAAAAATAAATACATTAAAAAATAAACGGACACAGTTTTATCCTGGAATGTATAAATTGTTACCAATGGAGCAGAACCTGTCCTCTTGAATTTTTCATAAATAATGAACTTTTTTTTCATGACCGGTGTATCTTACATCGTGACATATCCTAGTTATTCTGGATATAAAAAGTCAGTGGGGCGCCTAGGTGGCTCAGTTGGTTAAACATCTGACTTCGGCTGAGATCATGATCTCGTGGTTCGTGAGTTTGAGCCCCACATCGGACTCTGTGCTCACAGCTCAGAGCCTGGAGCCTTCTTTGGATTCTGTGTCTGTCTGTCTGTCTCTCTCAAAAATAAATAGACACTGAAAAAAAATAATAAAAAAAAAGTCAAGAGTCAGGCTTTCCCTTAATGAGTGTTACTCCTTCATCAGTGACAGCTGGGCTCTGCAATGTTTTCCTGCAAGAATCCAGTTGGGGTTGTTGTTGTTGTTTGTTTTTCCTGCTGTTCTTGTTTTTGCTGGTATGGTTGGAGGTAGTGAGTTTTGAGCATAAGAAGCATGTACCAGAACCCCTTTAAAAATAACCAGATACTGTCTGTATGTTAAAGAGAAAAGGGTTATGAGGCATCTAGCAATTCATCTCATCAACCTCTGCTGTTAGCAGGACTTGCCTAATACAGGGCACCAAGGGAATAAGCATGCTTTTGCCTTTATTTTATTCATATTTTACAAAGTAAAGGGAGCTTGGCTTTGGACAGGAAATAGCTAAGCTTTGGAAATAGTTGTGAGGCTTATCCCATTCTTTAACTTTAATGACTTTCCCTGGTATTGAATCCCATCTTTCCTTTCTTCTGTGACTCTACTTATTTGTATGCTCTTAGGATAGCTAAGAAAACAAGGCTGTGAAGATACAGCTTACACCAGGTCGGGGCTACCATGGCAGTGAGCATGTTTCCCTGCCCCCTTGTGGCTTGATTACAGAATTTCTGCTGTGGTTACCCCCCCAACCCCACCCCCCATGGCTCATTACCCTGTCTCTGAAATTCTGGGGAACAGACTGTCTGAGATTCAGCTCTGCTACTCGCTGTAAAATAGATGGATATTTTATTAGTGACTGGGCTTTATCTTACTGAAAGCATTTGCTTCTTAAGGAACTGTGGGCTCCAAGATGCGCCTGCTCACAGATGACATGGGAAGGCATGGGCTTCGAGCCCGGAAGCAAGTCTGCAAAGTAGGTCATGAGCCGAAGCAATAGGCACTTGAGAAAAGCCACGAATCCGGAAGGCAAGTCTTCCAGCTTCTTACATGATCTCCAAGACAAGCCCTTTGTGTCAGCACCAACTGTTCATCGTTTCGGGACAGTGAAGGAGGCTACGTATTATCAGAGAATGTCTGTTGGATGGAATTTTGAGCACAGTGGGATGTATAATGCCACAAAGAGGGAGGTACAACTTCCTACTATTAAGTGTAAGGTGCAAATTTTAATGTTAAGCAAAGACCAAAGAGGCATTTCATGGCTGCACTGTCATGGGAGTCAGGGCCCAGATGAGAGCAAGTCAGGGCAGTAAATTGTTCTTCTTAATCTATGACAGTACTGAAGTCACTTACCTGTCCTCATTTAATTTTCCAAAATTTCTGTTTACCAAGAATGGGCTGCAAACATAATCACTCTCTTAGGATTAAGAAAAACATCATATATGTTTGGGTCATTTTCATTGTACAGACAGGAAAACTGAGTCACCAACAAATTAAAATTGTTTGTCACAGATCTCATAGTAATCTAGTAACAGAGCAGGAAAGAGAATTGAGAGTGTCTTGTGCCTTAGATAAGAATTCTTGTCTCCAGAGCAGACTTTCTCTCTGTAGCAGTAATGAACTGCTTCACTGCTTCCTAATGCACTATGTGCCCTCGTCAGCTTGTCCTTCTAGGATGCTGGAGGCACCAGGTCACTGTGTCACAGTACAGTGTCAAAATGTCACAATAATATCAGCTCGGTGATGACAACAGGGATGCAAGCCAAGGGCTACAGAAACATAATACTTTCACCATGCAGCATATAGATGGCATTATTTTCTGTATCAATATTCAAAAAGGTGCTTGGAAATAACAGAAACACTAAGTAATAAAAATAAGTGTTTGCCCCACCTCGTGAAATGGTTTGTCACCATCTACTTGCTAGCCTCACCTTTTCATCAGGCATTCATATTTGATATATAGTTTGAAAACTGTAAAATAAGGAAAAGTCTGTATTTATGTTAATATTGTAATTGTGCAGATAACTGCACAGTAATCATGGCTCTTGCCTTTTACTTTATAATTATAGAGTATGGGGGCACCTGTGGCTCAGTTGGTTAGGCGGTGGACTCTTGGCTTCAGCTCAGGTCATGATCCCAGAATCATGGGATCAAGCCTTGCATCTGGCTCTGTTCTGAGTGAGGAGCCTGCTCAAGATATTCATTCTCTCTCTCTCTCTCTCTCTCTCTCTCTCTCTCCCCCCCTCCCTGTCTCCCTCTCCCCTCCTTCTCCCTCCCTCTCCTAAAAAAAGAGAGAAAGAGTACAAATGAGTACTCCTAAAAAAAGAGAGAAAGAGTACAAATATAATATTTTATAATATGTGATGTATGTGCAAGATAAGCACCATTCTTTTGTATCAAAAATAAAGCTGGGGTGCCTGGGTAGCTCAGTCAGTTAAGCAAGCGTCTGACTCTTGATTCCAGCTCAGGTCGTGATCTTGTGGCTTCGTGGGCTCAAGCCCCACATGGGGCTCTGTGCTAGCAGCACGGAGCCTGCTGGGGATTCTCTCTCTCCTTCTCTTTCTGCTCCTCCCCCCACTCATGCTATCTCTGTCTCTCTCAAAATAAATAAACTTAAAAAAAAAAAAAAAGCTAAGAAGACCTAAGAAAACAGTGTGTGTGTGTGCACATGCACACAAATTGTATATATAATGATATAATACATATATGTGTGTGTATTATGTATACATGTATACATACATGTATGTATATGTGTATATTTCATAATTATAATCAAGATGAAAACAGAACACTAAGCTGCAAAATAATAAAGACTGTTTTTTTGATGCATCATTTTAGTTCTGTGAACTGAAATAGGTTTTCTAATGAAGTTGATGATAAGATATATAAATAGATTGATGGATATAGCTATATAGATCATATATACTTCTCCACCATTGGGTTTTCCCTATTCCTTATGTCTTACCATCTTTCTATTTCTCCATCTAATGTGCCCTCACTCCGCCCCCTGCCTTCCCACCCCACCCCCTTTCCTGCTACATGGCTCCATTGAGTCTAGATGACTTTTGACTCATTATAGTTTAGGGATAGCCGATTATGGCCCTGATTTAATGTTTCTGGAAATATGTTTCTGTGGCCCATCTGAAATCATAGAATCACCTAGTGATGCTCACTCAAAATGCTCATTAATAGGACATCCCCCAGACATGCTGAAACAGATCTGTTTTTAACAAGCCTCCTCCTCCCCCATTTTTATGCAGATTCAAACTTGAGAACCCCTTCCCTAAAGCAGTGATCCTCAGCACAGATGAGCACAAACATTGGAAGTTTCTTAAAATTGCAGGCACAACCACCGTAGAACTGGCAACTCTTACATTAGGTTTGGTGATGATGTGATGGATACTAGAGTTCAAAGTCTCCCACTACGTGCCAACTTGGAAATAATGATGTAATACCAAGGAGTATCTCTGCCATAAGGACTGAGAATCACTGCTGTGGAAGTCACTGTTAGTGATGGGGGATTTGCTTCCCCAGGAATGTGTGGAATTATGAATATGTTGAGAACAGTTGTTACCCCTTGGATTTTGTGATGCTCCTGAAAACAAGTGGTTAGAATTAAAAAACATTACACATGTAACTTATTTTTATGTCATAAAAAGATTTAATTATATATAACATAGAAACTAAATAAATGTCTTATGAAATGGAAATGATTAATAGATATCATACACTGCTTTCTGGTTGTAGTCAACATTGTAATAATTCTGAGGGTCAAAACAAATATACAAAATGCTAATGTTCAAAATTGCTACTTGTGGTGGCCATGAAGATGTGCCACTCAGATCAGAGAACATAAGTGACTAATGGGTCCTAGCTGCTACCCCTCTGGACCAACCAGGCACCAAAGCCACACCTCTGACAGGCTGCTCCCAGCCAATGCCTGATCACAGAAAGGATAATAAGGTGGTCTATTCCCATGACAGGTAGAACTCCTGATATAGCGACTTTGGCACAAGGGCTTCCCACTTGGCCTGGCCGAATCTCTCTTGGAACACCTGTTACAGTCCATAATTCTTCCTATAAGATCTCCCTTTCTTCAGTCTCTCCTTCCACAGGTGTCAAACCTACATCATGGTCTGGCTGGAGGCTTTCTCTGCTTCCTCTTGTTCCCTTTCCTCATCTTCTCTTATTTTCTTTACTATTAAGTCTCCTGCTCATCTAATCGCATCCTGACATGTGCTTCTTGGTAGACCTACACTAGTACACTAGGCTTCATTGAAAGCACTACTCATTTTGTGTTCTGTCTACTCCAACACACACACACACACACACACACACACACACACACACACACACACACTGGTACAGTGCTTATGCTTTCCTCAAACTACCTTCTTCCTGACCATCAGGATGGCTCCCTTCTGAGTGTCATTCTTTTGGTTTCTTGCTCTCTCATGAATGACAATGAATGGTAGTATATTTTTTAGATGAAATGTCCTCTTTTGGCATTTTAATTATTCATTGTATCTTCCTGTAAATATAATGCTCCAAACAGTAAAGATGCAAAGGATTCCTAGAGACCCCTAAGGAGAACTTGTAATTGTGGACATTTCAGTACGTGGTCAGGGAGATATTTGGAGGTCAGAGCCCCTCAGCCAGTACTCTGTAGGTAACTGTCTACTGCATTTATTTCTGTGTAATGGTAGAGTTATCACTTCTTTCCCTTTTTACTCCTGCCTCCAAAGTAATGATGAAAGCTGGGAAGGTTTTCCTTCTTCTCCAGTTTACCTCAATAATGCCATTTCCTGCCCTATAAACAAAGAAAGCAACTTTAAAACTAGCATTTGTTTGACCTCTATTGGAATTATGTGGGAGAAATTGGGATATACGCAATTATGTAGTTTAATGTAAGTAGTTAAAAATGGAGATGTAGGGGAAAATGCCATGGCTGTATAGTCATTGTCAACCATGGCCTACCATAGTGACTATGCAATTAGACTTTGTATATCTCAGCTAATATAGATAGGACATAAGCTAATACCCTAAGCTAGTAACCACTGCAAAAAGATCCTGAATGTTGAACCCTATAATACCTAAGGTCTTCAACAGACATAATAATACTTTCCAATTTTTATTCAGGATATTCAAGATGTTTCAGAAGGAATTAATAACATTTAAATAGATATTGAAGTGATTGTTTAAAAACTGATATGTAAATATTTCAAATTAAGCCTAACATTCTTTATAATTGCCTCTGTATTTATCCTCAATTAATTTATTTACTTACTCTCTTACTTGCTAAATTTGGAATGAAACTTCATCACTTCATTTGGATGATTGGTAACTATAGCAATTGGAAGGAAAATAAAAAGTAAATACGAAAGTAGCTGTAATCTGCTAAGCAAGTCATTTTAAGAACTGGAGTTGCAAATCAATTATTGGAGCTAGTGGTGGGCTTTATCAGTGGTGGGATTATACACTCTTTCACACAGTGTTTTACTCACCCATTTTATCCTCTTCTTTACACATGAATTCTTAAGTCAGAAAGAATGCCTTTGGGACAACAGAGAGGAAGAAAATAAACGTAATAGTGTCTTACTGCTAAAGAAAATAATCTGGCTTGTTAGTTTTTCAAATCCTATTATATCTGAATCCAAGCTACGTTTTTGATATTATGTTTCTGCTACCTTCTACACGGACCTTATATACCAGCCAAACAGGAAAACTCACTTTTCCTAGAGCACTAGGTAGATGTACTCACTTCTGAGCATTTTGCACATACTATTCCATCTTCTTAGAAATCATTAAGATGTAACACTCAGCCTCTGGGAAACACCGGTCTACTCTGTTTCTCTGCGTTCAACATTTTAAGATTCCAAGTATAAGTGAGATCATATAGTGTTTGTCTTTCTCTGACTTATTTCACTTAGCATACTGATGACAATAGTTAGTAATATTGTATTGTATACCTGAACATTGCTAAGAAAGTAGATTTTAAATGTACTCCCCCCCACCACATGCACAGTTAACTATGTGAGGTGATAGATGTGTTAACTAAACATACTTATATGCCAGATTATCGTCTTGTACATCTTCAACCTATACAATATGTCAGTTATATCCCAATAAACGTGGAGAAAGAAAAAGATGCAGCCCATCTCTTAAGGACCAATTTATACCTCTCCTTTCCATGATGATTCCTTTGACTACCTAAGCAGGAAATGACCCCTAAACAAACACAATACAGGACAGTTTACAAGCTGGAGCGTGGATCGAAAACCCAGCTGTACTGCTGTGTTTTCACAATTTAAATAAGTCACCTAACCTTTCTGAGCCTCGATGTCCTTGTCTGTTAAATGGGGAAAATAATAGTTTCAACAATGGTTTGTTTCAGAAATTAAATGAGTTATTATTATTATGCTTATGATTTTGGTATCAGTTTATCCCACAGAGCTGTACAGTGTAATTGTTTGCGACAGTTATCATCCTTCATTTGTAAGCTCCTTGCGGTTAAGCATCTGTTGTTTCTTCTCTCTGGCCACCATAGTTACATTTGAATTGTCAATGTTCAATGACTTTCTTTTTCTTTTTCTTTTTCTTTTTCTTTTTCTTTTTCTTTTTTTTTTTATAAATGGAGGAAACACAGAGTGAATTAATTCTAACTTCTATATCTGTTCTCACAATAGTTAATCCTCCTATTTGGGAATAAAAGAAACAGGCATAAGAGTAGCGACTGTCATATGATGACAGATGAGAAATTTACTTTTAGGAGCATCAGGGAGGACATACCTGGTTACGACTTATTGGAGGTAACTTTTGGAGTACCTTCCATTTGTCCTATCCCTAGGCAGCTGCTTCCTAAGTTTGTTTTTTTTTTTTTTTAAACAACAAAAAACTTTAGGTAGACCTAAAAGCCAACAGTTTCCAATAAGTACTAGGGTGAAAAAAAGGAGAGTATGGAGGTTGCCAACCAAGAAGATACCAGGAAACTGGGGATATATATGAGGCTTGGATGCTGATACCTGACAGAGGCCAAGTCCTGTTAAGCTGGTTGGTCTCCTTTCAGATTTCAATCCATTGCACTAGACTAAAATCTGCATGCTTTCAGTTTGTACTTCAAACCAATATAAAACGTTGTCCTCATCGTTAGCTAAAACATACTGATGTGTGTTAGATAGGAATTCTAACACATAATTCTTCCTATAAAACATAAGAATTGTCTTTCTGCATACAATCAGGGATTAAAAGTTTTCAAACTTCTGATTGTTTTTAACATGTACACCTGAACACGTCTTTCATTTGAGCATAAAAAGTTAATGGTAAATGGGTTATGAGACAGAGTTTTGCTTAGCTTGTTCGTAGGTACATTCTCTTTCTGTCTGTAGTGTAGAAGGGTGCCACTACATTCCTGAGGCCTTTGTTTTCTCTTTACCCTCATTCATGATGACTTCTAGCAGAGGACCGGGTAAACAGGCCTGCCCTAGACCCATGTACCTTCAAGCCATTGTCACAGCGCCACCAGGAACAGAGCCCAAGGCAGGGGAAGTAAGAGGAAAAACATGTTACATTTTAGTTATTATTTGAAATATTAACTATTTAAAAAATACAGATTAAACTCCATTCATATTGAGTTAAATCATGAATTTATCATAGGTAGTAAAGCCTCCTTAGAACATCCTTGGGTTCTCTGTATCTATATTCTTAGGAAAGCATGCCATGTATTTTGGTACTGACATAGTGACAGGGAACACTTGTGTTCATGCCATTCTTTATAACCATCCTTATGATGTAGAGATCACAATGGTTAATCTCTATTTTATTTGTTATGGGTCATTTCAATGGTCATTAGAATGCTTTAAGTTAGTGCTCCTGTATTTACTTAGTGGTGTTGAAGTATATAGCCCACAAGATGCAAATTCTTATTATAAACATTGCCTGGGCTCATCTATAAAAGAGAGAAGATATCAAGTAACCTATATCCCAATCTCCTAACTTTCTAAACCACTCAATGTAGCAGTGCAATAATCTCTTTAGAAACTGTGTGTTCCCTTAGGGCTGGGGCCATGGGCCATTCACCTGTGAATACACAGAGTTATATATAGTAGGTATGTAATAAGTAGTCAATAAATAATGGTCAAAAGGAACTTCCTAAATGAGTCCCTTTTGTTGCTTTAAGGAATCAATTTGTGCTAATTATCCCATGTAACGCATGATCTTATTTAGGATATTGGCCAGGTAAGTTCTACGGCCATATGAAGGGTGAATTTCCTAAAACATGCTGCAAAGTTACTGCAAAGCTTCCCACTGGGAATAACTGCTGGGTGTTCACTACATGCATCAGACATTATGCTAAAGTCTCTGCTTGGATTTTCTTATTTAATCCACACATCTACCCTACTGAGGACTATTACTCACTTCAGTTTACAAATGAAGAGGTTGAGGTACAGTTGAATAACACTGTAGCTGTTGTTTAGCATTTTCCCAAAGTTACGTCTAGTAAGTGACCCTGATTTCAAAACAGGGAAGTCTGATTTTACAGTCTAAAGTCTTAGTAGCCATTTTGCTCTACTGCCTTTTAAATACACTCAGAAAATGCATATTTGACATAAGAAAACCACGTGGGAATCATACACTTCTAAGCCCATTCATTCAATCAGTAAATATTCATCATGCTTCTACTCTGTCTGGTTTTTCAACAGTCTCTTGCTGAGTTTCAGTCCTCAAAAGAGGGACCACTCCTGCCTTCAGTGTGTTCATAGCCTTTTAGAGGGTGATCCCACATGATGAGGACTATGCTATAGGTTTGAACATGGGACGGTGAGGTCACCTTCAAGGGGTCTTCGGTTGACCCAGGTTGGTTTGGGATTGCTTTGTAGAGGAATTGAGGGATTGTCTCAGAGGGTGAGCAGGAGTTTACCAGGAGCACAAGATTGGGAGTATTCAGGCAGAACACTGTGCCTAGAGTTGTGGAGAGATGCAAAGATGAGAAAAATCAAGGCTGATATCTTTGGGCAAATTGAAAGTGGAACAGCAAAAACACAGAATGTGGGCAAAAAGGGGTCATATGCTCACCAACGCTATGTAGAAGCTCACACATGCCATTCGTGGAGCCCAGATTTTCAATGCCGGGTCTTCTAAAGTCAAACATATCAGTCTAGCCTCATAGTTTGAGCTGGTAGCAGCTCAAGGTAAAGACATACTCATGCATCTATCAAAATGTTAGAATTTGCCTCCTCTTGCATTCACTGTCCTTCCACAGACATATTTCACTTTCAGTTTCTTACATTAGTTCTGTAAGGAAATTTTAATTAATTGTTCCAGCAATTACAGGTTGACCAACAAAAAGAAAAAAAAAATACAGGCTTCATGTTGATGGTAAGGATGATGGATGTTCCCTTCTTTTTGAATAGTTTTGCCAGGCATGATTGATTTAATAATAGGTAGGTTTCATTTTAATGCTAGTGATAACTGGGGGAAGAGTTGGCAAGGAGAAGAAGAGAGTGGTACTCTATAGCAGGTATTTAACGAAGACAGCATGAAAATCAATATTAATCCTTTGCTGGCAGCTGAAAATTTCAAACAACTTAAACAGACGAATGGGCCATAATGTCAGTCAGTAGTATTAGTCTATTCATTGGCTCCCTCTTGGACTAAATGAGAACTGTTGTTGATTAAAAATCCCTTCCAGGGATGCTGCAGCACATGCTAAGCAGTTCTTATTTTCCCTGGGGACTAGAAGATGTTCCTCCCTTTGCCTTTTCAGGTCTTACTTTAATCCCATCAATTTCCAGGTACCTCTGTGCTTCTCCTGTGGGCAAAATTCTTACATGCCTTTTCAGCTCCTGGGCTGTCTGTCTCCCACCTACAGAGCAGGTGACCTCCCCACCCAGAGAGCACATCTCCTACACACACCAGAGATAACCCCACGCTGTGACAGCTGCAGAGAGAAGTCCTGTGGAACAAATCCAACCTCAGGCATGGCCCTGTGGCTGCATTTCTTGTCCTTATCTGTGTATGTTGGTGGAAGACATGTCATGGGGAAGCTGTGAGAAAAATTAAGAAAGAAAGCGCAGTGAACTTTCTATGTGTTGTACCTGGTAAACAACTCCCAGGAGGATTATTATAATTTAGTTAGTCTGTCTGGGTTGGGGACATACAGGCATAGAGCTTAGGTTAAGGTAGGCCTGAAGCTGGCCAGAGTGCTGGAATGCTTGGAAAAATGAGCCCTGATCCAGTCAGTCTCCCAGGAAACATTTAGGAATTTCCTGTGGTTTTACCTGTTACTTGCTTGCACCTGGTTAGTAAAAAGACACATGCCTGAAATATCCAAAGCAACTGGAAAGGTGCAGAAGAGATTAAGACTGCCTGAGTGAATGGTGAACAGGAGCTCCTCGAAGAACAAATTGGAATCTTTATGTCAATCTAGGGTAGTGGTACAGCTCTGTGGGATATTGACAGCATCTTCTTTCATTGAGGGTGCTGTAGTGTCCCCATCAATGTAGCATATTTATTTAGGTATGTCCTCGTGTCTTTGACTTACATTAATGGAAAAATGTGTTTTTTCTCTATCTTTTTATGTCTCTCCATCAGTCAGATCTTTGTAATCATTGTGGCAATGAGTTTGCAAAATTGTTCTATTCATATCAATGATTGGAAAAGATCTAGAAAAATACGAATATTTTCCCAAGGTCCTTTTGGTGACAAAATGAGGGAGGGAGTTATCTACAATGTGATTCCCTGAAAGGCTGTCTCATGTTAGAAAGAATGAAATGAGATCATTCAAAATTATAATAGGCTGTAATTCTAGGAGTTATACCCTGATACCTACTTCACCTCTGGGAAGTGGATTCTTGGTTTCTCTCTAACTATATTCTTTTGAAGAGAGCAAACTAAAAATTTCAATTTCAGCTTTAGGAAATCTCACAGAATTGGATGTCCAAAACCTGAATGGATGTTTGATTTAATTACAAAGAACCTCCAAAATGGGCCCATCATTAACAAGTTTAAAAATGGGTGAGAAGTAAAAAGAATTTCGCTCTTACTCATTTCTTACTGTAATGTAGGCACAAAGTTAGATGTGTCACATTGTTATCTTGATGATAAACATTTGATAGCTTGGTGCCCTTATACCATGTTGGATGAGGTCACTGGGACTTGGATAGATAATATTACTGGTGAGATATAACAAGAACGTATTCAGATGTCCCTGATTCCAAAGCTTATACACACTTTTCAATGCACCATATTCTACCTAAAAAAGAAAAAAAAATCTAGCATATGATAAAGACAAAGTAGACTAGAAGTCCTCCTTGACATCTCCCTTTCTTTCATACCTCACATTCAAACCTTTAGGCTATTTCTACACATTTATATAGACAGTTCAGTCCCCTGCAAGCTATCAGCAGCTCTTTCCTGGATTATGTAATATCCTCCTAACTGGTCTTCCTATGTCCACCCATGTCCTCATATTCTCTGGCCTTGACATAGAGGCTTGAATGGACCTTTTAAAATGTCAGATCAAATCACTCCTCTGATCAAAACTATCAGTGGCTCCCTACTTCACTCAAACTAAAAGGCCATTGTAGTTCACCAAAAGTGGTGAAGTACAGAACTCCAGATTTCCGTGCTTCCACAGAAGCAGCTAATAAGCCAGCAAAAACTGTCAGAATCAACTTTTGCAGAACTCTGAAATCTAGTTATAACCACAACAACCAAGGGAAATGAGTGGAGAAAGATGCTACTGCAATGTAGTAAGAGAGAGCAGAGGTGGTTTTGAAAGTAAGTTTTATTTTCAGAGAAATTTTAGGTTTACAGTAAAGCAAAATTAGGCAGGAAATACAGAAAGTTCCCATAAGTCCTCTGACTCCCCATAAACACAGCCTCTTCCACTATTAATATTCTGTCCCAGAGTGGTACATTTTTATAATCAATGAACTTACATTGACATATTATCATCACCCAAGGTTTATAGTTTATATTAAGGTTCACCCTTGTTGTATATTCTATGAGTTTTGACAAACATACACCATTATAGTAAAATACAGAATAGTTTTCCTGCCCTGGAATCCTCTGTGCTCTGACTACTCTTCACTATAACCCATTGTGGTCAATTATCTTTTTATAGTTTTGTCTTTTCCAGAATATCATATAGCTGGAATCGTATAGGATATAGCCTTTTCGGATTGTTTCTTTCAATTAGTAATTGGCATTTAAGTTTCCTCCATATTTGTCATCTGTCTGTCTTCTTTGGTGAGGTGGATAACGTAAAAGAAATGGATAAATTCCTAGAAACATACGACCTACTAAGATTAAATCATGAAGAAATAGAATATCTGATTAGATCAGTGACAAGTAAGGAGATTGAATCAGTTATCAAAAATCTGCCAGCAAAGAAAAGCCCAGGTGGCATCACTGGTGAATTCTACCAAACATTTAAAGAATAATTAAGAACAACCCTTTTTAAACTCTTCCAAAAAATAGAAGAGAAAAAAACATTCTAACTTATTGTATGATGATAGCAATACCCTGATGACATCAATTGATGCAGAAAACAGCATTTGACAAAAGTGAACACCATTTCATGATTTAAAAAATCAACAAATTGTAAATAGAAAGGAACTTCCTCAACATGGTAAAGAGTAGTTGGGAGAAGCCTACAGCTAACATGCTCAATGGTGAGATACGGCTTCCCCTTAAGAGATGAGAAATAGGATAAGGAGGACTATTTTTATTATTTCTATCCAATGTTGTACTGGAAGTTATGGCCAAGAAATTAGGGAATAAAAGAAATATAAAGCATCCAAATTGGAAAACAAAAAAGTAAAATTATTTATATTTACAGATGATGTGATATTATATATATCCTTAAGAAGCCACAAAAAGCTATTAGGTATAATAAATGAATTCAGCAAAGTTGTAGAATATAAGATTAAAGGCCAAAATTAGTGATATTTCTAAACACAAGCAATGAACAATTAAGGAAATAGTTTCATTTCCAATAACATCGAAAAGAAAAAATCCTTAGGGATAGATTTAATAAAGGAGGTGTAAGACTTGTATACTGAAACTACTAAAATATTGGTGAAAGAAATTAAAGAAGATATAAATAAATGAAAAGACCCCCCATGTTCATGAACTGAAAGACACTATTATTGAGGTGCCGGGGTGGCTCAGTGGGTTAAGCGTCTGACTGTTAGTTTTGGCTCAGATCATGATCCCATGGTTCATGGGTTTGAGCCCCACATTGGGCTCTGTGCTGACAGTGCAGAGCCTGTTTGGGATTGTCTCCCTCTCCCTCTGCCCCTCCCCTGCTTGTGCATGTGCACTCTCTCTCTCTCTCTCTCTCTCTCTCTCAAAATAAATAAATAAACCTAAAAACAAAGGCATTATTATTGAAATACTGTTACCCAAAGCAATCTACAAAGTCAATGCAATCCCTATCAAATGTTGTACATAAGTGGAAATGTTGATCCTAAAATTCATATGGAATTGCAGAGGATTTCAAACAGCCAAAATGGAGACAGAAAGATGGAGTACTCACACTTCCCAGTTTGAAAACTTACTACAAAGCTACAGTAATCCAAACAGAGTTGCAGGGGTATAAGAAAAGACATGTATATTAATGTAATAAAATTAAGAGTACAGAAACAAACCTGAATCCAAAAAGTAATTTTCCACAGGAGTGCCAGGACTATTCAATAGGGAAAGAATTTTCTCTTCAACAAAGGGTGCTGGGACAACTGGATATCCACATGCAATAAAAGAGAGAGAGAGAAGGAGATGGAGAAGATGAAGAAGAAAGAAGGAAGAAGAAAGAAAAAAGAAGAAAGAAGAAGAAGAAGAGAAAAAAAGAAGAAAGAAGAATCTGCTCTTCTCCTCACCAAAAAAAATTAAAAATGAATCAAAGACTTGGCTAAATGTAAGAGCTAAAACTATGCACCTCTCAGAATAAAACATAGGAGTAAACCTTCACAACCTTGGGTTTGGCAATGGATTCTTAGATAGGACACCAAAAGTGGAAACAACAAAAGAGAAAACAGATAGATTGAACCTCATCAAATTAAAAAACTTCTGTGCATCAAAGGATACTATCAGGAATGTGGAAAGACAAAATTAAATAATTGGGTACAATTCTTACAAATCATATCTTTGATAAGGATTTAGTATCCAGATTATATAAAATTCTTAAATCTCAACAACAAAAGGCAAGCAACCCAATTAAAAAATGAGCAAAGACTTTGAATAAATATTTCTCCAAAAAAGATATACATTCACTTGAAAGGATGCTCAATCTCATTAATCATTAGGGAAATGCAAATTAAAACCACAATAACATACCACTTACCCAGTAACATGGCTATAATAATAATTTTTACAAAGAGAAACACAGAAAACAACATGTGCTGGTGAGGGTATGGAGAAATTGGAACACTCATGCTGTTGGGAATGTAAAATGGTGTAGCCTGTGTAGAAAATGGCATAGCAGTTCCTCAAAAAGTTAAACATGGGGTTATTGTATCACCCAGAAATTCACTTCTAGGTATGTACCCAAATGAATTGAAAACAGGTATTCAAACAGAAACCTACACACAAATATTCATAGAATCAGTATTCACAGTAGACAAAATGTGGAAACAGCCCAAATGTTCATCAGTTGATGAATGGCTAAACAAAATGTGGTATAGCCATTCAACGGAATGTGATTTAGCCGTAAAAAAAATGATATATTCTACAACATGGGTGAACCTTAACACATTACGCCAAATAAAAGAAGCAAGACGCAAAAGGTCATGTGTTATGTAGTTCCATTTATAGGAAATGTCCAAAATCCAGAGAAACAGAAGGCAGGTTGGTGGTTGCCAGGGGCCGGATGGGTGGGAGAATGGGGAGCCACTTCTTAATGGGTATGGGGTGTCCTTTAGGGGTGATGAAAATGTTTAGAACTAGGTAGAGGTGGCAATAATTATTATTCCTTCGTGTTCAGACCACAGCCACCACTTGGCAGGAAGTTCAGGAATGTGAAAACAATACTGTTGTAAGTTTATAGCCCTGGGAAAAGAGGTACTTGAACATGTGATCTGGAATACTGGCTAAAATTCATACCAGACTCCAAATGGAGGTAAAAAGCCTCTAGTGACTTTAGGCAAAATAGCAAAGGAATGGAGCAACCTATGACTCAGAGAGATCAATGTCAACGTGACTAAGTCCACATCCCATATCTGGAGGGCTGCGGTTGCCGACACACTCCCCATCGTTTGCAGGCTCCGTTCAGAAGCTGGGCACGTCCCAGACTGCAGGTGGCAGACATCAGTGACTCAACAGCCCGCTGCCAGAAGAGGCACAGGAACGTACCTAATTATAGGTCTGAAACTACAAAGCAAAATGGAGAATTTGAAGCACTTACCCAAGGAGTTTGGGAAGAACAGGATCTTAATCCCCCTACTTTCTTTCTTTGACTGTTTCCTTTGGGCAATGACTTTTCTTCAGCCTGAACCTAGAGCAGTGTCTTGAAGTGTTCTGTTCTGCCATGTTAACAGATGTTATATGGAAAATAGGTTCTTTGGAAATGCTGCATTAAATAAAGTTAAACAGGCTTTGTTATTGCAGGACTTCTGAAAGTTTTGTTGTGCGCTGACCCTTTAGGAAAGGAACGTAGCATTTATTTGCCTATGAAAGTCTTGTTTTGTTTCCTTGGTTTTTGTTTTGTTTTTAGTAAAATGTCTTGCCAGACTGATACTTCAAGGAACACTTTTTGGGAAATGCTAATCTAGATATTTTCTGTTTGCTTTTTGTGTAACTTAAGTCAGAGGACCTCGAAGTTCCTGGTATCTATATGGGGCTGTTGAAAATAGTGTGGTGCAAAGAAGAGCCCACCAGGCTTGGAATCCACTCATCCAGCAATGAGAATCTAGAGTTAGATTCTAGATCTTTCAGTGCCACTGTATTACCTTGGGCAAGCCGCTTTTTCTCTGTTATCTAGTCTATAAAGGGAACACTTGAGCTAGCTGCTCTCAAAGATTTTTCCTCTTAAATCCTCTGAAATTCCAAGTCCTTTGAGGGTGGACATGAGATTTCCCCCATTTAACGTAACATCTGACAATATTCCACAGAAATTCATGATTCTACACAACTTTTTTCCAAAATCATTTTTAAAAGTATTTCATCTCTTCTTTGATTGGAGATGTTTCCTTTATCATGTACTAAATTCCCTTTAAAAACCTTGGTCTGTTTCTGGACTTTCTGGTTTGTTCCATTGTTTTGATTCTGCAGTACCATACTATGTAATTATGGCGACATTTTAGTTGGTTTTGCATATAATTTGGCTACTTTACAATGTTAGCAACATCCAAGTGACTAATGGGAATAGGAACTACAGTTCACTTCTATTACTTTTGGGATCATTTGAATATTAAAAATGTGTCTGCTATCGTCTAGTTGATGTTCTAGAAGGATGGGTCCATTGGATGGCTCTCACAGAATTCCATGGCTGCCCAGAACATTATTAAACAAAAATGAATCCATGCACATTTCATCACATTGTCCTCATCTCAGTTTGGGGAAACTAAGTCAGCAAGCTGTATCCTCATCAGCCTTCAGGACTATGTAGCCAACTTTTCATCACTTGCTTGACCACCTGAATCATGAGCATGGCCTTCTCTGGCCTTTGAAATTTAGACGTGGTTCTTTCTTTCTGGCTATCTGCTTGGTTTTCCCCATCACCGCTTTTAAATACCTATGCCCCAGACAGTTTTGAAGTCCTGCTTAATGATCGAGGAATTGATGAATGATTACATGAATTGATTATAAAATTAAATATGCCCATTTGCCAATCTGTGTGCCCATCTTTGAATAACCAGGTTAGCCCTCACCAAATTCAAAAGCCATGTTAATTGCAGGCAAAATATTGTTCTACTTACTGCAAGAAACTGGGCGCATATTTAGTCTTGCTATCCTCAGGAAAAAACAAAGATCTTTATATTATGCTTTGAATGCTGCAAATATTCCCATGTTACAGATTTTGCATCGGGCCTTTATTGCAAGCCTTTAACAAAGGATATTTTCTTAAACTAAATGACTGGTACTAATAGTAGTAGGTGACGTGGAGCTATTTTTTTTTTCTTTCTCTCTTTTTAAAATTTCAAACAACCTTCATCATTTGTATCTAAAAGGAAGATTTTCATGTTCGCTGGCCTACAAGAGTCTTTGGGTAGTTACAGAAAGTTTAGGTAAACATTCTGAAAGCCAATCAGATTTATTTATCTTTCATTTTGTGTTTTAGAAAATGTAAAAGCAAGACGTATACTGCACATAAAATTTTGCTTGTTTTTTATCTCCAGATATTTATTTTAACTTCCACCTGGGAGAGATTCAACTAGCCCTTTATGATGTCTGCATCAAAATATGCAAACTAGAAATTAGTTTTAAGGTTGAAGGAAAAGGGAGCTGAGCCAATAATAAATAAATAAATAAATAAATAAATAAATAAATAAATAAATAAATAAATGTAAAGGAACCAAATGCTTGATAAACCTGGCACAGTGTCTTTCATAAGTGAGTGAAGTATTCACAAACTATATTAAAAAGAAGAGGAATATTTAAAATAACTCACACTTCACATCCTACGGATACAGACACAAATCTCAGAAGTAATTAAAATAAAGATATCAAAGGGGAGGGCAAATACCCCTGCAAACTCAGAATGGTAAAATATACACAGCCTGACCTCGGTTACCATTGAATCAAATAAGCTGTTAATTACAAAAGGATGAACACTCTCTGGAGATAACAGCAAACTCCGGCAGTCAATAGGATGTGATAACATCCAATACAATCAAGAAACATTTGAGTTGAGCACAGGATTATACACGAGGATTGGAGGATTAGGAGACATGGCATTTCTGAGTCTAGTAAACAGAAAGCACAAGATGCCAGCTGAGGAACGTATGGGAAAGGAAAGACAGATGTGATGAATTAATCACTAGGAAACCAGGGAGATAATGGCACAGTTCTGCTCCTGGCTGGCAGGGAACGAATGCACCGAGATGACCTCTCTTGCATCTCTAATCTTCCACTATGAATTGAGTGCATGTGTGACCATAATGTTAAGAAATTCTAAAAACTCTGTAATTGTTGTTGATTTTTGGTTAAGTAGGAGAGTGGCTACTTTGTATCACTGAAAAATTATGAGGCAAATTCCCTTTAAAAATCCTGGTATTACAATAATGTCACTCATGGTTGAGGTTAGAGTTGAAGGCATATTTTAAGACAGAGAAATTAATTTTGATGAACATGAGTACCTGATGTTTATCCTATGTATTAGTTACTTATTGCTGTGTAACAAGTCATGGCAAAGCTTAGTGGCTTAAAACAATACACACTTTGTGTCTCATAGTTTCTGTGCATCAGGAGTCTGGATGTAGTTTAGCAGGGGTGCCTCTGGTTCAGGGTCTCTCACAAAGTTCCAGTGAAGGTGTTGAATGGAGCTGCAGTCATCTCAAGGCTCACACTGGGAAGGATCCAGTACCAAGTTCATTCACATGACCGCTGACAGCCTTCAGATCCATTCCTGAGTTCAGTCATGTGGCTGTTGAAGGCCTCAGGTCCTCAATGCCTGGTTGCCTAGATATATCATTTCCTTGCCAGCAGGTTTATCTACAGGGTTCTTCATAACATGAAAGCTTGCTTTCCCCAGAAAGTAAGAGGTCCAGAGAAATGGGCAGGGGTGTGGGCTGGGGAGACCAAGAGAGAGAGAGCCCCAAGATGGAAGCCACAATCTTTTTGTTACCTAGTCTCAGAAGCAACATCCTGTCATCTCTGTTGCATTCTATTATGTAGAAGATTGGCGTCTATTTTAGCCAATCGAGGAGACAGGATTATACAAAGTCATGAGGATGAGAAGGTGGGGATCATTGTGGGCAATGTTAAAAGTGGTCTTCTACATCTTACCAAATATTCATCGGCCAATAGAGCAATATTGAAATACTCATAAAAAGTGCTTTTGCAGTTCCTAACTAGTTCTCTTTAGCATTATAGCTAAGTGCTTATGGACAGTAAGGTATGTATGTATAACAACTATGTAGAGACAAGATTAAGGAGCTTCTTGGAGGGACCTACAACTTATTCCCTTTATCCCTCCACCAATATCTAGTAGGAACTCAAGTTGGCATCTCAACTCATACTTTCGAGATCTTATTTGACCCTTTGGCAACATGGGCATTGTGAACCACTCCCTCTGCAAAACAACTCTCTTGGCTTCTGAGAGTACTTTTCTATTCTGGTTTTCCACCTTCCTCTCTGACTTTACCTGTTAATGTTCATCATATATTTTTTTGTCTCTGCTTATGTACTAAATTTTTGATATCCTTTATGGTTTCCTTCTTAGTTTCTCTGCCCACTCTATTTTCTTTAAGTTGCCTTATGCATATCCATACCCATACCCATGCCTTTGATATTGATGATCACCAGAGAGGCATCTCCAGTACAGAAATCTCCTTAAATCTCATGTGTCTCATGCATCCACAGACTCCTCATTTCCACTTTATTCTTTCATCCCTTTGTCATCTTTATCATCTCAAATAAAGGCAACACTGTAAATCTTTTGTCCCAAGTAGATATATGATAGATAGATAGATAGATAGATAGATAGATAGATAGATATGATAGATTCCCTTTCCAACAGGAAAATTGGCCAATAATTGTCTTTCTATATAATTTTCTTTTTTTTTTAATTTTTATTTATTTTTGAGAGAGAGAGAGAGAGTGGGGGATGAGCAGAGAGAGGGAGACACAGAATCAGAAGCAGGCTCCAGGCTCTGAGCTATCAGCACAGAGTCTGATGCAGGGCTTGAACTCATGAGCGGCGAGATCATGACCTGAACCAAAGTTGAATGCTCAACCGACTGAGCCACCCAGGCACCCCTATAATTTTCTGTATACTTCTCAAATCTTCCTTCTCCCTTCCAATCCCGCTGCAATGGCTCTAAATTGAGTATATTTCTCAATCTAGAATAACACTGTAGCCTCCTAACTGGTTACTGCCTCCGGTGGCAACAATTTCCAACTTGTCTTTGTGTCAACAGAATGATATCTGAATGATTGAAAACCTTTCCCTGGCTCCTTGTCACAGTCATGATAAAAATCCAAGCTACTTAGCATTTGTGTGCAAAAAACCTTATGTTCTTTACTTTCTTCTTTGCTTTCATCTCCTGATCTATTCCACATGCATTGAATGTTCTAGTCATTTGGAACCACTTGCAGGGTCCTGAAACTACTTTCTTATGCACACACAGCTTCTCAGCCTTGTATTTTTGTCAGACTCCCCTCTAATTGGCTAAAACTCTGATTCATTTTCCCTAGCACAATGAAAGAATTGCTAGGTCTAGAAGCCTTCTTGGAATTGCCCCTCTCCACACTGCCAGCCCCACCACATGCACACACACACATACACACATACATATATGCCCCATAGCCGCAGGCTGACCTGAAGGCCCTTCTTTTATCTTCCTGTAACATCCTGACATACCTGTATCATTGCCATGACCATTCCACATTGTATTTATCTAATTACGTAGGTGTTTTTCCTGTTAGACTGTGAACATCGTGAGGGTAGGATTTTACACATTTTCTGCATTCCGAACATCTAATTCAGAGTCTGGCATAAAACAGTGGCACAAGAATGTGTGATTGAATGAAGAAAAACATGTATGCATGAGTGAATGCACATTGAATTCTCACCTTTTGACCAAATACAGCGTATAATTAGTTTAATATACTTAATTATCACGAGAACTTCCATTTTTTAAAGGGGAATGGAGAGCGAGATTAAGAAGTGTGGAGCTAACTATCTCGCAGTCCCACCAGGTGAGGACCAGAAGTGGGAGTCTCAGAAATTCGTAGTTGAAATGGAGAGCTGCGTTTTTTGAGCTGATTGCAAAATTGTGTCTGCCAAGCGTGTTCACTAGTTGACCTTCCATGCCCCATGTGCTTACCTGTAATTTTCTTGGTGCATCCAGCCACTTGCTGCCATGTTGTGATTAGTTACAGTCAGAAGTTTCCCTCTTCTGCAAGACAAAGGGGTTTTCTCTGTCTGTGCCCAAGTCTCTTCTGCTTTGGAGGCCAGTTGTGGTAGGATGAGCAGAGATTGTGAAGCTGTGTCTTTGGTGAAACAATAACTTTTGACAGACTCTCTGGAAAAATGGGAAAGAGCTATCATGAAAGATTAACTTCAGTTAGCCAAAGTCAAGTCCAGGGTTTCAGTTCTTGTTGTGGTTGAGTTTCTAGAATCTCACCATAGCAGGACTGGTTTATAATTCTGTTGAGTGATTCACAGAGTGATAATAACAGAGTAAGGCGGTTGTTTTTGGCCTCTCTTAACAGTTCAAATTCCTTACAGATACCATCTTATTAATTCTCCAAACATGCCTGCTTCATAGAGGAAAGCATTGAGCCTATGCTCACAGGTAGGTACTTGAGTCCGTTTCATTGCCTTGGGGCAGGACCACACCCAGTGCATACTAGAAAAGTGAAATCTATCTGGTTTGATTGTGGGCCTGTGGGCCTTTACTGCCTTCTGTCCTCCCTGAAGTAGAATCCCTCAGCTACAATTTTAGTCTTTCTTATTACTAACATTATTACCCAAGTACACTGATTTAGGGTCCTAAATTCACGTGTGTGTGTGTGTGTGTGTGTGTGTAACTAACATGGGATTTCCCCCGAGGGGGTATTTTTTTTTTTTTTTTGAGTGCAATGAGAGGGTGCTGAGGTTCCTTCCTCTCAGTCTCTCCAGCACACAGCCCTTGTCACCCTCTCTCAGTTACCATCTTGAGTGACACTTCTGTTTGGATAGAACTGACTAATAAGTCTGTCTTCAAGACTTCACAGACTTCACAGCTGTAGCTTTAGGCAAAAATAGGAGAAAGGTAGTTGTGAGGAAAAACCTTTCCTTCCCTGGTGGGCCACTTCTTCTCACCCCCCACCTTCTCCACCCATCTTCACTTCCCCGGTTGTCCTCAGGGTATCATTTGCCTCTCTTTGTGGTCTGATAATTTATTTATCCAAACATGCCATCCTTGATTCACAATGATACAACATGCTGCTTTTCTAAAATGCATCAACACTATAAGAAAAATCAGATACATGATGAAGGACCAAATCTCTTATTGTCATGCTTTAAGCATCAGCCAGCAGAGAAAGGAGAATTTTTTTTTTCATCTGAGACTTCTTGCCTCTCCTGTTTAGGAGACCATCCCACATTAACGTAAGTAGGATCTCCCTGCTACTCTCAACTCATATTGACAGAACATCTCAAGCTTAGACCTTTGGTCTAACTTCCTCACCTCCATTATCAAAACCCTCATCCAACCACACATCAGCTTAATTTCTTTCATGCTAATCTCCGACTTCTAAGCTAGCAAACAGTTCAAGAGTTCTGATCCACAATATGCAGTAAAAGTATGCTTTGTGATTCCAATGGTAAAACCTCAAGGGGCACTTGGGTGGCTCAATCGGTTAAGCATTTGATTTTGGCTGAGGTCATGATCTCAGGGTTCATGGGTTTGAGCCCCGCATTGGGCTCCACACTGACAGCTTGGAGCCTGCTTGGAATTCTCTCTCTTTCCCTCTCTGCCTCTCCCCAACTCGCGCTTTCTCTCTCTCTCAAAATAAATAAATAAACTTAAAAAACAAAACAAAACCTGGCATTGGTGAGGATGGAGAGAAACATGCATTCACATACATTATTGCTTTTCACAATGTGGTTTTGGATGCGAAAACTAGACCTGATGTATCAATTTCTTTCCACCATTGAGGGAAGCTATTCAGGGATGAAGCTGATATAGGAAATGCCGAGCCGACCAATTGAAAGACACAGAGTCTTCGATGACATTATTGATCCTCTAATTCAAATCAACTCTGAGGTTACCCCACCTTTGTTCTTCCTAACTAATGAGCCTCTCCATCCACTTTACCTGTTCAGCCAGGTTGTATGCTCCTTGCTTCTCAGGTCACCCTACATTATATGCATAATATGGGATTGTAAAAAGGCTGTAAAAAGAAAAATATGAATCTGTATATACTAAGGAGAATAGAATGCAAGATAATATAATGCAAGATTGCTATATTCAAAAAAATTGAGATGCAGAGCATTGTGTATAAAATTGATTTTTGAACCTTTATGTATTCATGTTAGTTTATATGTCTATCTTTGTATCTTTGTTTACTGAAATAATGAATATTTCTTTCCTTATGTTATATAGACATATAAATAAGATGCTGTTGGCCATGGACATGGTAACAAGGAGTTGGGAAGGAGGACAAGGACATACTTTTACCTTACACATTCCTAAATTGTTGGGATTTTTTAAATGGGAAGTTTTCACTTAAAAAATTGAGAATGACAACTAATGAAAAACTTTAAAAATTCTACCTTGTGCCAGACAGTGCTAGGCTTGGATATTACAACACTAGCTTTCAGGTGTTCATTGGCTAAAGGAGATAAAAATACATAAACAGGTGTAGTAATATGTTCATTAAAAGTACAGAGATAATGTTAGAGAAGAGAGGTGCTTAATTCTGCCTGGAAAAGTCCCATACATGGACTTTCCTCTAGGAGGTGAGGCCTGAACAGAGTGCTAATGTGGCCATAGGAGTTTAACAAACAGACCAGAATGAGGCTGGGGTGGGACTTTCAGGCAGAAGTTATGTCACTTCTTGAGCACATAGAGGGATAGATTTATCTTTCAGGAGCTGTGAATAATCGGGAAATTCTAGAGAGGCCATAGGGAGGGAAATGAGGGCAGCATGGCAGGTAGAAACCAGATAACGGCAAGCCTGTTTACCATGCAAAGAAGCTTGGATTTTACTTTTTGGTAACCTAGAAGCCATTTGCCAAAACTAAAAACTCAACCAATTTCTAAGAATAAAATATTTTAAACAAATACAAAAGTATAAGAATAAAGAGTATAGGGTATAATACAACAAAGTTCAGTTGCTCACCACACAGTGTGCCAATCTTAATATTTGCTATAGAATTTTTTAAAAGAAATAATACATTGAAAATATAGTGAAAGCCCACTATGTACGCTTCCTTTATTTAAAATCCCATTGCTTCCAAAGAAAAACATAGCTCTACTTTATAGGTTAATATTAATGTAAGGGACAAAACACACCAATATGCTGTACCATTCATTTTTTAATTCTTAATTCAGCCCATTCACATGCCATCAGACAATGGATCAAATAACCATGCAAAATAGGAAACTATGGTCAGCATGCAGCTTTTCCACCTTTCAGCTATCTTCTCATAAAACAATGCCCTTTAGAATCCAGAGATACGCATCTGCTGTGATTGGAAACCATTAAACACTGACCTCATACTGGAAAGGGACAGGATGATATGTAAATGTATTTTAAAAATGAGAATGGTGGGGGGCGGGGCGCCTGGGTGGCTCAGTCTGTAAGTGTCCAACTTCAGGTCAGGTCATGATCTTATGGTTCGTGAGTTCCAGCCCCGCGGTGGGCTCTGTGCTGACAGCTCAGAGCCTGGAGCCTGGTTCAGATTCTGTGTCTTTCTCTTTCTACTCCTCCCCTGCTCACACTCTGTCTCTCTCTCAAAAAAAAAAATAAATAAATAAAACGTTAAAAAAAATGAGAATCATGAAAAGTCATCATGAAAAGCATTGATTTAAGAATCACTGAGATTCTTAACTTTAGTTCATCTGTTATTGACTTCATTGGTATACAGAGATGTGTGTTTGAATTAGGTGTACATGCATGTGTATCTTCAGGAAACAAAATAAGCTGGTTCATAAGAAGTACAATTGACAAAGTCGTTCTTGCATTAAAAGCAGCTCCATCACTTTGTAAAATGGTGGCTTGAATGATACTCAAAAAGCTAATCACTTTGACACAAGTACAAGGCATTCAGCTTGCTCCATACCCTATACTGAAGAGAACACGACATCTTTCTCGGCACTTCCATTTACTTACTTCATGCTGTTTACTCCACATTGTTTAATGCTAACAAAGCTTAAATGCAATTGCTGTAAAAGGAGAAATCTTAAAAAGCACAAGAAAACATAAATATTTACTGAACACTTAACATATTTAAGAGGATGTTATGCAGCTTACAGCAAAATTTAAAGGAATAGAACATCTTGGAGCAATAAGGAAGTCTTTTTTTTTTTTTTTCTTTTGTAACTTCCAAGTGTGATGAAGGACTTGTGTTTATAGCCTACAAACACACACTAAAGTCGCTTTAAACAATTTTGAGAATAAATAAACACTCATTGCTATATTTTCTAGATTGGTGCTAGGCAGTTTTAAATACCCGTGCAGTCTATGTGTAACCACATTTTGATATCTCCCAGCCTCAAAAGATAATTATCTTCCTTCCTTTTTAATTACTCAAGAATGACCCATCCTGTTACCCTTCAAAACTTCTACCCAAGTAGAATTACCCATTCTACGGCCTTACAGAATTCAAAAATCAAAGTTCTCTGTTTTCTTTTTTCCCTAATTTTCCAGCAATTAAGAGAAGAACTAGAGTTTTAGCATATGGCTTTGTTTTAAAAATCTGACAGTAGGCGTGCCTGTCTGGCTCAGTCAGAAGAGTACGCACCTCTTGATCTCGGAGCCCTGAGTTTGAGTCTCACATTGGGTATAGAGATTATTTAGGTAAATTTTAAAAAAATCCGACAATAAAAAATAAAGCAAAACACAGCGAAAATTAGTGTGATCTTTTTCCATTTTGTGATTCATCCTCACCCAAATATTTTATCCAATACAAATAGAATCAGCTTCTTTTTTTCTAAATTTTTTTTTAAACATTTATTCAATCTTGAGAAAGAGAGACAGAGCATGAGTGGGGGGAGGGGTGGAGAGAGAAGGAGACACAGAATCCCAAGCAGGCTCCAGGCTCTGAGCTGGCAGCACAGAGCCCGAAGCGGGGCTCCAACTCAGGGACCGCGAGATTATGACCTAGCTAAAGTCGGATGCTTAACCTACTGAGCCACCCAGGTGCCCCAAGAATCAGCTTCTTAACAAGCACATTCCCAACTGGGTACAACTGCTCTGCTTTAATAATTCCATAATTCCTGTCCCCAAATCTAATATTTCAAATCCCGCTGAACCAAAACAAAACAAAATTTAACTAATGTAAAATGATTTGCAACTAAATAAAAGGAAAATTTTAACTTACAATCTGGCCATTAAATAAATAATTTATCATAAAGCATATTCGTGCGATAAGTATTTATATTAATTCATACATTAATTATATATCATAAACATTTATATTTATAAATAATGTCTTAATATGGTACATGCATATTTACAAAAAAGTTTGTTCATTAAGTATAGAATATTTATGCATATATTTTTATACTTTTTCTCATTAATCCAAAATCCACTCTTTTTCTAGAGTTAAGAATTTCAAGAAACCAAAAATCAAATAGATTAGGATAGCAGAAAACATTATTTTGTCTTTTTCTTATTCAGACTATCGAGTTGGAGACTATTTCAAAGAGACTGGAAGACTCAGTTGGAAGTGCTGTCAAAAATGCATTGAAAAGTTTAAACTTTCTAAGGAAGGCGACCAGTTAAAAGGTTATAACTGTAATCCAGATCAGTGAGTGCTGTTTGGGCCTCTTGTGGCATGGCAGTTAGAAGGGAGAAATGGCAATTGCTATAAAAGACATTTTGAAAGAAGAAATAACAAGTTTGGGAGACCATTTGAAAATAGGGCCTGGAGGAAACAGAAGTCTCAATGATAACTCTTAAGATTTTGGACCTGGAAACTTGAGGCATTGCAGGTGCCATTAACTGAGACCGGGAAGCTGTGAACAAATGTCAGCTTCGGGAAAAGAATCTCAATGCCCTTCTGGAGCTACTGACTTTCAAAATTTGTATAATGTAAACAACATTATTATTACAGTTTTACAGATGAAAAGCTTAGACAAGAGGCAGTAAGGAATTTTTCCAAGGTTACACAGCCAGTAAGTGAAAAAGCCAGAATTTGAACACAGTCAGCTTTCTTTCTGATCATTCTAGCGAATTTTTAAATCTTTTGATTGACACAGATGTGGTCTTTTTCTTTAAAAGCAACTATGGGTAATAAAAAGCTTCTAATTGGCATCTGGTCTTTATCAGCCCAAAATGGCTGTTTGAAAAGATATTTTTACTTTCCTAAAGATTCATGGCCACCATTACCTGGGTTCTGGACCCCAGTGGTCCACTTACTATAACTCAATATGTGGGATCATTGGTCCAAAAAATGGGCACTAAACCCAGGTGGAACCAATCACTGCATTTCTTCAAAAAAAAAAAAAAAAAACCAAACATATATATAATTTAAAATCCAAGAGTTTCTTGGAATTGCAAATTTAAGATCATTAAGTAGCCACATACTTAATTAAAGGAGGGAGCTGCATGAAAGAATGAAGCCAGAAATAATGGATATTGGGCCTAGGAGAGTGACTCTGGTAGCATTTTAAACTTGATTCGGGTCACCTTTGAGGACCACCTGCACTTCCTCTTTCCCTTGGTTTGGCTAAATGAAACAAATCTTGTTCCTACCTAATATATTTCAAGTCAAGTTTTTATCACTCCATCAAGAGAGTCATAGTTCATACAGCCATACAACTGAGGGAACTTGAACAGGTTAGTTTAAATCCCTGTATCAGTTTGCTCATTTGCATATGGGAGAAGCAGACATGTACCTTGTAGGATTTTTCAGAGGATACAATGATATCTGTAAAGTATCTGACTTTCCATACCTAAAACTTATTTTATTACCTTGAAAAGTACCAGTCACGTTCACTTCAGTGACCTCTTTCCTTTGGAAAGGTTGGTCATCTAGCATGGACATAAACCAATCTGCCTAGAATGCTGTAGGTTACCCATCACAGGAAACTTCGTGTCCCTAATTTACCTTTCCTTTCTTCTGCATATCCTGCATTTATCCAAGTGAGGAGAGACTGGAGAAAATGCCTGGTTGATTTCTGTATTCACACTACCTGAAAAATTCCTCAGTAACGCTTATGAAGTTGAGACACAACAGGTGTATTTCCTTAAGAAATAATCATAGATGTGAAGGACTAATTTCCAACACATTAAAAAGTCTCTGAGTATTCATTGTGCTCCAAAATCTACAACAGCAGATTTTAGTTGTCTCTCTTTATTGGCATATTATATTGATTTTGCAAGTTTTCAAATTAATCCCCCTTTCCTTCCTTCCTTCCTTCTTCCTTCCCTCCTTTTTTTCCCCTCCCTCCCTCCATCCTTTCTTCCTCCCCACCCCCCCCTCTTTCTTGCTCACTCTCTTGTTCTCACTCCCTCTAGATGAGGAGCACAGGCTGGATACAGAGTCTCAGGTACCACATATCTTCCCTTTGCTCTTTCTTGTGAGCGACTATTATCCTTTGGAATCATCTCTATTATTACTCAACTCAACAAGGAAGGGTCATTATAACAAGAGAACAGAATTAAGACCTCAAATCAAACATCACGCTCTGATACTATGATACTTTAAGGTACCTGTCAGCTTTTGCCATAAACTGTGGTACAAAGTTATTCATTTTTACCAGGTGGTTTGAATAAAAGAAAAAGATTCCACTGATGGTAGGAAAATAAAATTCTAACCTTTTCCAAGTTTAAACCTGATGACTTTGTTAGTAAAGACATGGAATCTAAGAAAGATGGTATACCATTTTTAGGTACAAGAATCAGTATTTATGGAATATGTGTATATTCAGTGTTCACCTATAACAAAGAATACAAAGTAATTAGTAAGCCACAGCTTCTAACACTGGTTTCACCCACTTCAGCAAATGCTTCCAAGATCTTCATGGCTAATTTAGCGTCTTGCTTATAGGAGATAGGTAGGTGATATTTTCATTATAGGTAAGAAATAGGAGTCTAAGAAATTCATTACCTTTAATGCCTACTGTGGACAGTTGCCAGGCATCATTGTCTTCCAAACCAATCAAGGATTCGAAGAGAACAATTTAAATGAGCAGAGCTTTAATTGGACTAGTATCTAAAAAAAGCTGCAAAAAATTTTTACACTTTCTGAATGGAAGAGCACTCCTTCTCCAGAAGCCTTCACAGTGTGTGTTATTCTTTTTTTTTTTTTTTTTTTTTTTTTAATGGAAATGTTTCCTGCCACATACCTGTTTAGGAGGTGAAAAGCCAAATTTAGCTTTCCTTTCATACAGCCTGGCAATTAAGCTTTTGTGTTAGAGGAGAGTTTGGGATGTTCATTGTAATAATAGTTATCATCATGGAAAGGTTTTATTAAGTATTCAGGGCCTATTGGACAATATACATGTTACACAAACACACACACACACACACACAAATCCCTATTTTCAGAGAACTCCTATCTTACATCTGTAAGATGAACATCACAAAGAAAATGCCCAGAGTTTGGTGCACACACTTGTAATATCAGTCCTCTCCACATAAAAAAGTTCATTGGTCTCCTCTTTCACAGATGTGGATTTGAGGCTCCAAGTAGTTAAGAGACCAGCCCACGGCCATAGAAGTGAGGGACAACAGTCATCTTTCTACCACACGTGTTTCATGTTATTTTTATGCATTTGAACAGGCTTGCCACAGGCAAAGCTGCAAAACTGGTGAAGATTGGCTTATTTGACTCCGCCTCCTACTCTGGGCTCTTTATCTCTATACTGTTCACCTTCTTGCAGCTCTCATGACCCTTGTCTTCCATGATCTGCTTCGCCTACCTCCCAGGTGTTGCTATGCACCTTCATAGATACTCTCCCCTGCCCACCCACCCACACCTAACATGTCGGTTCCTCAGAGTTCTGCCCTAAACCCTTCTCTTTCCTCACTGTACTCAGTATTCCTGAAGGATAGCTTTCATTCCCGTAGCTTCTGCTACCACCTATAGATTGATCTCACCCAAATTTGATATTCCCAGCTCAGACTTCTCTCCTCTATGCTGTTGTTCCCTTGATAACCTGCCGGTACTCTATCCCCATAATGAGCTCATTGTATGCCCTTTGCTACATGTTTCTCCTCTTGCTTCCCCTATCTTACTCAGTGACACCCTCATCTATCCAGTTGTCCAAGCCAACAACAGCCTCAGAGACATCTTTGAGGTTTTCTTCCTTAACCACTCTTTTTATATAATCGACCTCCATATCTAGAGATTATGTTTAAGACCAAGAACGTGTCTGCCTATTTTTCTTTCAGTTCTCCTTGTCATTGCCCACTCTTGCTCCTTTATGGCTTACTCGAGAACTTAGGACTATAGGCATCTAGGTTTTTCCTAGCATTTCTCTACTCAGCCTACTACTCACGGCATTCCGGTTTTCTGCTCCCACCTGAGAAACCTCATTCTCCTCATATCCAGGGAAATAAGGGGTGTCATGTTTAAACTGTTTTCTTCTCTCGCAAGCCCTCAAATCTGTACCTTATCATGTTCCGTGTCAACTTGCAAAGCTTGTCTGGTTTGATATCAGCCATCTCCTCAAAACCTCATCAAGGTAGGAGGATTTGGCAAGAGGGGCCAGTACAGCCAAGTGCTCAGTAACCACTTCAGCCCCCTGGGGCTTGGCAGCTGCTGCACTGACTCAGCCATGTTCCCCAGTTAAAATGGTTACAACATTTTTTCAAGAGCCTTTGTTCTTGGTTTGTTTGAGATGCATGTTACCTAGCCTTTAATGCAATCCAAAAGGAAGACAATAAACAAATAAATACAGTTAAGTCAGTGGTAGCACAAAATTATCTCCAGGTGAAATAATAAATGAAAAATCTTTGGCTCTTTGTGTCCAACGCCCATGATACATCTCCCTGTGCTTCGCTCTCAAAACTTGCCCCTGGGGGGTGGAGGTAGAGGTGGAGGGCATGGAATTCTGTAGCAAAGTAGCAGAGTAAGAGACACTCAGAGCCTCACCCTTTTCTTCTGCCTTTCCTTTCTCTAAGTGGAGTCTTTTTGTTATCTTGAAGTAGATTGGGTTGATAAACTCATGGGGGCTTTGAATTCACTTTTTTTTTTTTTTCCAGTTTTTGATCCTTACACAGTCACAGGAGTCTAAACTAAAACTTTCAGTCAAATAGCACACATTCTTACACTGTTAGCACTGGAAGAAATCTTACAGATTACTTTATTCAACTCACTGAGTAAAATGAGGTAATAGTAAAATGAGGTAGGGAAACAAGAGGTCTGTGGTCACATGATGACTGGATATATCAATTGACAAATAATAGTGTGTTGACTTCCTTCTTACTTAAGTCAATGCTTTTGCATACTAAAAATAAAATTGGTTTGCACAGAAAGCACCAGGATGCAGTGGATAAGCGAGGATAGTTGAGTCAGACCAAGCAAGTCGTAGCTGTCTGATTCTAGCTCAGTCGCCTTAGTTAGATTAGTCTCAATTTTTCCAATGTAAAATAGATATAGAATTAACCATCTCATGGAGTTGTTATGAATGTTAAGTAAAAGTATGTATGTAAAATGTTAACATCGTGCATAGCATAGGATTTTTGTTTTTTTACTCAGAAAAAAGGAAGAAAAATAATAATATATTAACAGATTCACCAGCTATGTCTGAACTTTAAGGGGAAAGAAATTAAAGACACAGCTCTTGGCTTTAAGGTGTACTGAAAAAAGGGAAGATATAAACACATCATTTAACCTTTCTTCCCCTCCTTTAGATTTTCACTGGTACAAAATGCAAATTAGGGAGCTAGCCACCTTACCCCAAGGATTAGCCAAAAACCAGGATGACTCATCCATGTAATCACAGCTTAAAAGAGAATTTTTAGGTTTTTTAGTTAATAAAATATACACATTTTAAGCAATGATTATACAATGAGTGATATGATCTGCCAATCACATAAAATGAGTGCCCAGTTTATATAGAGAGTATGTTCATCAGGGAAAAGGTATGCTGGAGGCGGAGGGAGATAAACAGGGCAAAGCCTCTTAGACAAGAGCAAATGGGCTGTGGGCTGAAAGTTGCAGGAAAGGAGGGACCTGATTTAATAGCGAAAGGGCATTTATGTGTGGGAGAAATTATTACATAGATTAAGGTTAAGCAATTTGTTTCCTTGACAGTGGATGAAATATTTTCAGTTTAAATGCCCTAAAAACTATTGTGTAACCAGAGGTTTGTCTTCTATCTTCCCTTATCTTTCCAATCAGCACACTTCAACAATTACACCCTTTGCTCCAAGGCACTCCCACCCTTAAGATCTCTCCCATAAATCAGGGAGTCGCTTTAAATATGTGCTTTACCACCTTCTGTTGCAATAGGACATACCAACAGCACATAATCTCCACGTGGTGTTTTTCCGGAGCTGGAGTCAAAACCAATTTAAATATGTACTTTCCCCCAATCTGCCTTTCGGCATAAGATATAGCAAAAGAAAGAAAAAACAAAAAAAAGGAGGTTTGTTTGTTTGTTTGTTTCTTACAAAGTTAACAAGGGAATAATGTAGTAATAGCAAAAATAGAAGGGTGCCTCTAGATTGTAGATAAGGACTATTATTAGAAGACTGTGTGTGTGTGTGTGTGTGTGTGTGTGTGTGTGCGCGCGCGTGCATGCGTGCGCTTAAAATAAATACAAATTTAGGTATAAAAAACAGTTTGGCCACCAGTGGACATTAAAAAAGAACAGCTGACTTTTTAGTATATTTCTCACTTTAGAGCTAGAGGTATTACCTAGTTTACTGGTTTTCCAACCACATTCTGGTGAGCCCAGATGTTTCACAGAGCGGGTTAGCAAATTGACCGCCCCACCCCCACGCATGTGCGCGCGCACACACATGTTTGATTTGTAGGCTGACTCACTAACAAACAAGAAGGATGCATCTTGGAAAGCGCTTGTGACTTTAAAAATGCAATCATTTTAGGGGCGCCTGGGTGGCTCAGTCGGTTAAGCATCAGACTTTGGCTCAGGTCATGATCTCACGGTCCGTGAGTTTGAGCTCCGCGTCGGGCTCAAAAATAAATAAACATTAAAAAAAAAAATGCAATCATTTTAAGTCAAACGTGTTTTTGTTTTCAATATATGAAGTTTATTATCAAATTGGTTTCCATACAACACCCAGTGCTCATCCCAAAAGGTGCCCTCCTCAATACCCATCACCCACCCTCCCTGCCCTCCCACCCCCCATCAACCCTCAGTTTGTTCTCAGTTTTTAAGAGTCTCTTATGCTTAAGTCAAATGTGTTCTTAAGAAAGCAGTGACTTTAGAGGCGTCTGGGTGGCTCAATTGGTTAAGCATCCGACTTGGGCTCAGGGTGGTGATCTCATGGTTTGTGAGTTCCAGCCCCATGTTGGGCTCCGTGCTCATAGCTCAGAGCCTGGATCCTGCTTCAGATTCTGTCTCCTTCTCTCTGTGCCCCTCCCCTGCTCGTGCTCTCTCTCTCTCTCAAAAATAAATAAACATTAAAAAAAAGAAAGAAAGAAAGCAGTGACTTTAAAAAAGCATTTGTTTCTAGGCAAATATGATAAAAGAGTCCCTTGTGCCAGTTCTAGGCAGCCAACACCCAGGGAACTCACATGAGGGGCCGCTTATTTGCAGGAAGGATAATTGGAATTGACATGCTATCTTCTGGTGACACTCAGCTCCAGCCCACTTCTCATCAGACTCCCAGTATTCTTACCTTACCCCTATATCTTCCCTCTGAACCACTAACCGACACTTCTCTGATAATCGCAAATTATTGACCTGAGGCACAAGTGATACCCTAACACAAGTGATTTCTCAGAGCAGGTGTACAAACGCCATGTCCCAAATGGGAGCGATGATGGAGCACCTTGTGGGGCCACTCACTGGTGACTCTGTATTACTTACACCAATTCGCAGTCCCATGGTGTACTGCTGTAACAATTTCTGGTAGCCTGCATTCTCATTGACAGACAAGATTTTTTTTTTTAAAGCTTATTTTTATTTATTTTGATAGATATAGAGAGCAAGTAGGGGAGGGACAGAGAGAGAGGGAGACAGAATCCCAAGCAGAATCCTAAGACAGAATCCCAATCTCTGTGCTGACAGCACAGAGCCGCATGGGAGGCTCAAACTCATTAACCGTGACATCATGATTTGAGCTGAAGTCAAGATTTAGACACCTAGCTGTCTGAACCACCCAGGTGCCCGACCAACAATGTCTTTTGAACAGGGATGTGTTAATAAAGCATCTAAGCATACAGTTAAATACACATGAATGAAGAACTGCTTATTTGAGAGTTACTAATATTTAGTTTATGAGAACAGTTGCTACTTCATTAAATATTCCAGAAGCTATTGATTTATAGTAACCATTTCTTCATATGGATAAAGAAAGTAAAGGCCAAGGAGCTGAAGTGAATTTCTCAAAGTCACACAGGTTGTAAATACTGGAGCTGGCACTAAGGCTCCTCGTATTTGGCTATGTGTTGAGAAGCCCCCACGCTTTCAGAGTCACAGCATTGCAGAATGTCGGAGTGATGAGGGATACTAGCATCCATTTAGTCTGTGATATTCTAAAAAAGAGATGAATGATAGAAGCATTCTTGAGTTATAGAATTCTAGGATTCAATTCAGCTTGATTCGAGAATTCTGGTGCTACCTAGCTATGCGGGTGTTAGCCTCTTTAGACTTCTGTCTTCTCAAAAAATGAGTTTGCACTAGCTAATTATTCTGATTATCAATTTTAACTGACGAATAGCAGTTTTTGGTAATGGTAGCCCATGAACCCTTCAAGAACCTTCTCTCCCTCAACCTCGGTCACTTGCTGTGGGTCATCTGCCTGAAAATGAAGCCACATAAAAGAAAGAAGACCTGCAAGATGGAGACAGAGAGCCTTAATGTCATCAACTGAGACTGTGGATTCGTTATAATTAGCCAGGAGAGTCCCTCTTTTTTGTTTAAACTAGTTTGGGTTAAATTTTGGTCACAACCTTTAAAAAATATGAGACAAAATCCTTGGAGCATCTCAGCATGAAAACTGTACAGCTTTGTGAAGAAGGAATCAGCAAGAAGAAATGTGCTTAGAAATATAGAGGAAAAATATGAAATAAACTTAAAAAAATTTTTTTAAAACATTTATTTATTTTTGAAAGAGAAAGAGACAGCATGAGCAGGGGTAGGGCCAGAGAGAGAGAGGGAGATACAGAACCCGAAGCAGGCTCCAGGCTCTAGGCTCTGAGCTGTCATCACAGAGCCTGACGCGGGGCTCTAAGCTCACGAACCATGAGATCATGACCTGAGCTGAAGTCAGACAGTTAAAAGACTGAGCCACCCAGGCACCTCTGAAATAAACTTTTTAAAGAATAGTATCTTTAAGCGTTCTCTGAACATTTTTTATTGTTTTTATTCCTTGAAGACACCATAGCAAGCTATAGAACTTTGGAAATGAGGCCCTACTTTTTAAGAGAGTCTCCTTATATCAGGTGTATATGCTTTTGCCCTGAACCATTAGAATAAGAAAAGGAATAAAGGAGCAGGGAAGGGCATGGCACCATATTTTTAGCAGCTTTATAAATGTATGTATTAGATTTATTCAATTAATAGTTGTCTTAACAGGTTGGACGATTTTATCATTAACTCGAGGTTTCATTCATTTATAATACCATTCCCTCATTAAATATTCTCTAAGAGGATTTCAGTTGAGTATTTAAAATGAGGCACCATAAATCTTTTCTTTAATGAATTTATTCCTTTTTAAGGAATTAATTAAAATCAGTTGTAGACGAGAGATATGCTGTAAATGAATAAAGTAGCGTCCAGGCAAAGGTTAAAGAGTAGCTGTCGTTAAATGAAATGAAGCACATTCTGAAGGCAGCTTGTTAATGGAGAATTTTCATACTTAACATGCACCAACAAGTTCAATACTCAGAGATTACTGTATACTCATCTGAGATTACTGTGCCCTTCCCTTTTTCCCTCCCTCTTTCCTTCCTTTCTTTCTTCCTTCCTTCTATCCCTCCTTTTAAATACATAAAATTGGCTTCATTCCTGTTCTGAAACACACCTCTGCTTTTATCGGGAACCTGGACACTCTGGGATACAAAATTGTCATAATTCCCTTGCTTCAGTTCTGAGGCTTCATACTTAGACATGGAGAAGAAGGTAAAGAAAACAGGAGACACAAGAATAGTGACAGAGCTGAACTTTCAAAGTAGGGGAAACATCCTTTTAAATTTAATTCACAAACTGGGAATGGAAATGTCATTGCCTCACTCAGAGGGTTAATCACTTTCTAATTTGAACTGGCAAATTTTATAATGACACTGTGAAATTAGCAGCATTTTATTGTGTTAATTATCTGCAGGACACTACATCATTACTTCTAATAAATGTAAATGAGATTGTGTCTCCTAGGACAATATACAGACAAGGTGAATTTTTATTGGCTATTTACAGGATTCCAGCACAGTCTTTCTTCTTTTTTTTCCCTTATAAAATACTTTCAGTGTTGGCTTACCTTGCCAATTTCCCTGTATTTTATTTAATATAATATTTTAAAGGTCATTAAAGTTCTCCTTAGCTCACTTGAACTCATTTTCACTCAAAGCGGTGGTGATTATTAAAAACCATGTCAAGTGTCAACCAAGACTGAGAACCACAATCATACTCTGAGAGTAGTAAAAAATTTCTTCTTATTTAAAAAAAATTTTAAGTTTATTTACTTTTGAGAAAGAGAGAGCACACACAAGCAGGGGAGGGGCAGAGAGAGAGGGAGACGCAGAATCCAAAGCAGGCTCCAGGCTCTGAGCTGTCAGCACAGAGCCTGACGTGGGACTCGAACTCATGAACTATGAGATCATGACCAGAGCTGAAGTTGGACACTTAACCGACTGAGCCACTCAGGCGTCCCTCAGTCTTTCCTTTTAAAGGTATTTAAAAACATGTTACCATTCACCCACTTGATTGAACTGTATATCTACAGATACAATTCTGCAATGGCATGAACTAGCAAAATGTTGAGGTCAATGGTAAAAAGGAAATAAAGTTGTGTTTTTTTCTGAATCATTCAGTAAATACAGAAATTAACAACTACACAGTACTGTGCCAGTCAACGTTGATAAATACTGTTAGAGACCTACTCTGAGCTAGTCACCACATAAGACTGCAGAGGGTATGAAGGAAAGAACAGGCAGTTCTTAGCCTAAAAAAGTAACAAACTAAGAGAGAGAGAAGGAAAACAGATATAGAGAGGTAAGTAACAAAATATAGAGATAAGTAAGAGATAAGTCTTTCTTATAGAGATAAGATATATATGACCCAATAACCCATATAATGACCCACATAACATAATATGACCCAAATAAGGAGATACTAAGATTCAAAGGCAAGGGATCTTGGTCGCATGCTAATTATGGGTATCAGAAAAGAAGGAGATGCCATTTAAGAGGAACCTTGAACAGAAAAATTAGATTTTGATAGCCTGAGATAAGGAGAGGGCACAGTGATAATGAGTGATAATTAGTTCAACAGTAATAATAGCTACCAATTGAACAACTACAATGTGCTAACACATTCTATACATTAACACTCATTATCCTAATAGCCTTGCAATACAGATATGATTCCTATTTTATAGATGATGAAATCAGGGACAAGAATATTAAATAATACATCCAAGATCACATAGACAACAAGCAGATGAGTCAAAATTCTAGGCCATTTCTGTTTAATGTAAAATCTTGTACTGTTTTCAGTGTAGAATGCTGCATCTAAAAGCAAAATTTGTCAACAGATATTTTCACAATGGGTCACCACCTGGTGGGATACCATAGTTCTGAGAATAAATCAGAAACAAAACTCTGTCTCTTTCTTGTTTTATAAAAAATATTTATTTATTTTGAGGGAGAGAGAGCAGGGTATGGGCAGAGAGAGAGGAGAAAGAAAATTCCAAGCAGACCCTCACAGGGCCTGGCACCAGGCTAGAAATCACAAACCATGAGATCATGACCTGAGCCCAAATCAAGAGTCAGACACTCAACTGACTGAGCCACGCAGGCACCCCTCTTTCTCTCTCTGATCTCCAGATTTCTCATATTTAAAAAAGGGTGAACTTGGGGCACCTGGGTGGCTCAGTCGGTTAAGCGTCCGACTTCGGCTCAGGTCATGATCTCTCGGTCCGTGAGTTCAAGCCCCGCGTCGGGCTCTGTGCTGACAGATCAGAGCCTGGAACCTGCTTCAGATTCTGTGTCTCCCTCTCTCCTGACCCTGCCCCACTTGCACTCTGTCTCTTCCTGTCTCTAAAAAATGAATAAACATTAAAAAAAATTAAAATAAAATAAAATAAAATAAAAAAGGGAGAACTGTAAGTACCTATATAGATTTAAGGTGAGGATTGTATCAGGTAAGGAATGTGAGCACTTAGCATTGTATCTGGCATTCATTAAAAGTCATAGTTATTTCTTGTCATAATTGTAAATGAAGTCAATGTTCTCTCACAGAATTAGTTTCATTCTTCATTTCAGTTAGTAACTGCCTACCTTCCAACCATTTCATCTTTTTTTTTTTTTTCTTTCTGGCATTTTATACATAGAGTGAGGATCAAAAGTAAATGATGGATCTGAACTAGGCTGCTATTTTCAGGTTAACTTTTGCAAACTTAAATGAAAGAAGTAATTTGAAACTCGCAACTGAAATTTACCTTTAGTGTGCTCAAACAAGCAAGAAATATATAGCCAGTACCCATAGTGTTCATTGCCATTCTAGATCACTGGCTCTACAGAGAAAATAGAACATGGCTCCTGCCATCAAGAACTATTTAGTTGGTAAGATAAGACAAGCATGCAAACAACAGGGAGAAGTAATAGGAACTGGGTTATAATTAATGGCTTAATTATGAAACATAAACCAGGAAAATTATAGGAAGTGAGAAGAAGGTGGACTACAAGGGAGAGGCATTGTCCCCTAATGGAATTACACCTCGCATGATGAAAATAAGATTCGATGGACTGCATGGAAGCCCATGTGGATTATGTTTGCCTGAGCTTTATTACCACAGCAATCTAACTATCTTCATTGTGAAATTATTGGAATAAATTATCTCTTACTTCAGAATGGAGCTATAGTGAGGAGTTGAGGAAGGGGTTTTGACTCCAGTTAAATATGACTGGGATCATTACAGAATCAAAAGTGTTGTAGTAATAAGACCCAACAATTCTATAGGTAGGAAAGTTGCTTTTTATATGCGAAAGAGACATGTAATTAAAATATTACTAATGTTAAAGTGGGTATAATGGCTTATATTATAAAAGTCCTTTTTCAGTAAAACTAAGCAGTATTCTCTCTTTTTTTTTTTTTTTTCAGATTAATACCAGCAGTGGAATGGCTGGATCATGGTAGGTCAATTTAAAATTTTTTGAGCAACCTCCATACAGTTTTCCATTAATGGCTGCACCAGTTTACATTCCCGCCAATAGTACGTGAGGGTTCCCATTTCTCCATATCCTCTCCAGCATTTGCTATGTCTTGTCTTTTTGATAATAGCCATTCAAACAGATATGAGGTGATATTTCGTTGTGATTTTGATTTGAATTCTCCTGATAATTAGTGATGTTGAAGATCTTTTCATGTGCCTCTTAGCCATCTGTATGTCTGTCTTGGGGAAAATGTCTATCTAGAACCTCTGCCAATTTTTTAATTAGACTGTTTGTTTTTTGCTATTGAGTTGTTTTGAATTCTTTATATATTTTGATTATTAACCCCTTGTTGGATATATAATTTGCAAATATTTTCTCCCATTCAGTAGATTGCCTTTTCATTTTGTAGATGACTTCCTTGGTACAGGAGCTTTTCAGTTTGATATATTTCCACTTGTTTATCTTTGCTTTTGGAGTCAGATCTAAAAATTTAATGTTAAAATTGATGTCAAGGAACTTGTTGTCTATATTTTCTTCTGAGGTTTTTATAGTTTCAAGTCTTATATTCAAGGCTTTAATCCATTTTGAGGTTTTTTTTTATGATATAAGATAGTAATCTAGTTTTATTATTTTGCATGTGGCTGTCTGGCTTTCCCAAACCATTAACTGAAAAGATTCTCCTTTTCCATTGTATAGTCTTGGCTCCATCATAAATTAATTGACATATATGTATGGGTTTATTTCTGGGCTCACTGTTATGTTAGATTGATCTCCATGTCTGTTTTTATGCCAATACTATACTGTTTTGATTACTATATGTATATAGGATAGTTTGAAATCAGGTAACCTAATACCTCCAGCCTTGTCTTTCTTTCTCAAGATTGTTTTGTTTATTCAGGATCTTTTGTGGTTCCATACAAATTTTAGAATTATTTTTTTCTAGTTCCGTAAAAAAGGCCATTGGAATTTTGATAAGGATCACACTGCCTTATAAATTGCTTGGATAGTATGGATATTTTAACTATATTAATTCCTCTAACCCATGAGCACAGAATATCTTTCCATTCATTTGTGTCATCTTCAATTTCTTTCATCAATTTCTTAGTTTTCAATGGTATTATAAAAAAAATCAAAAACACTAATTCAAAAAGATATATACACTCCTAATGTTTATCACAATATTGTATACAATAGTCAAGATATGGAAACAACCCAAGTGTCCATTGATGGATGAATGGATAACGAATATGTGACACACACACATACACACACACACACACACACACACACACACACACACAGTGGCATACTACTCAGCCATAAAGAAGGACATCTTGTCACTATGACAACGTTGATGGACCTTAAGGTTATTATGCTAAGTGAAATAAGTCAGACAGAAAAAGACAAATACCATATGATTTCACTTATATGTGGAATCTACATAAACAAAATAAATACAACAAAACACAACTCATAGGTATAGATAATTAGTGGTTGTCAGAGAGGAAGGGGGTTGGTGAGTGAGAGAAAAAAGTGAAGGGGGTCAATTATACGGTGTTGGATGGTAATTAGACTTATTGTGGTGATCAATTTGTAGTGTATACAAATATTACATTATTATAATTGTATATTTGAAACTAATATAATGCTATATACCGATTCTACCTCAATTTTTTTTAAAAAAAGTAAAGAAAACACAGAAGGAAATCTTTGTGATCTTGGATTAGGCAATAGCTTCTGAGATATGACACAAATGACACAAGCAACCAAAGAAAATATCAGATAAATTAATCTTTATCAAAATTTTAAACTTTTGTACACTAAAGGAAACCATGCAAACAGTGAAAAAACAACCTGTAAGATGGGAGAAAATATTTGCAAATCTTAATCTGATGAGGACTGAGGATCCAGAATAAAGAACTCGTAATTCAACAATAAAAACACATAACCCAGTTAAAAACCAGAGGATTTGAGTAGACATTTCCCCAAAGAAGAAATACAAACGTTCAATAAGCACATGGAAAGAGGCTCAGCATCAAGACATGTTAGGGAAACACAAATCAAAACCACAATGAGACACCAGCTGACATCCACTGTCACGCTATACTAAAAAAAAGACCAACAATAACAAGTGTTGGTAAAAAATGTGGACGAATTAGAACCCTCACACATTTCTGGTGATAATGCAAAATGTGCAGCTGCTTTGGAGAAGAGTCTGGCAGTTCCCCAAAGAGTTAAACATAAAGTTACCATGTGACCTACCAATTCTACTCCCGGGTATATAACCAAGAGAATTGAAAAGAAATGTTTACACAAAGACATGTACATGAATGTTGATAGCAGCATTATTTATAATAGCCAAGAAGCGGGAACAATGAGAATGTCCGTCAACTGATGAATGGATACACAAAATGTGTCATTTCTATACAGCGGAATATTATTCAGCCTCAAAATGGAATAAATTTATTGATACATGCTACAACATGGATGGACCTTGAAAACATTATGCTAAGTAAAAGAAGCCACACAAAAAAGCACATATTATGGGATTCCATTTGTATGAAATGTCTTGAATAGACAAATCCAGAGAGGTAGAAAGTAGACTAGCATTTGCCAGTGGCTGGAGGAAAAGGTGAGAGGGTAATGATGGGTACAATGTTTCTTATTGGGGTGATGAAAATATTCTAGAGTTAGCCCAGTTTTCCAAAGTCCTTGTTCAAATCAATGAATGAATAAATGAAATAAAGAATGACAAATTATTTCTCTTTAAATGTGAGTAGAATATTTTTATGTTTTTGTGTTCTCCTACTCACATGTAGTTGCACAGCATTAGAAAATATTATAAGCCACTGAATTGTGTACTTTAAAAGGGCAAAAATGAATTATACCTCAATTTTTAAAAGTACTAAAACAGGGGCGCCTGGGTGGCGCAGTCGGTTAAGCGTCCGACTTCAGCCAGGTCACGATCTCGCGGTCAGTGAGTTCGAGCCCCGCGTCAGGCTCTGGGCTGATGGCTCGGAGCCTGGAGCCTGTTTCCGATTCTGTGTCTCCCTCTCTCTCTGCTCCTCCCCCGTTCATGCTCTGTTTCTCTCTGTCCCAAAAAAAATAAAAAAAAAATAAAAATAAAAAAAATTAAAAAAATTAAAAAGTACTAAAACAAGCAAACAAACAAACAAGCCCTGAACGGTGGGTGGAAATGAGTAGGAGAACACAAAAACATAAAAATTTTCTATTCAAATTTAAAGAGAAATAATTTGTCCTCCTTTATGTCATTTATTCATTCATTGATTTGAACAAGGACTTTGGAAAACTGAGCTATCTACTAAAGCATCATTTAAAAAAATATAACAAGTTGGGGGCGCTTGGGTGGCTCAGTCCCTTGAGCATCTGACTTCAGCTCTGGTCACGATCTCGCAGTTTGTGAGTTCGAGCCCCACATTGGGCTCTGTGCTGACAGCTCGGAGCCTGGAGCCTGCTTCGGATTCTGTGTCTCCCTCTTTCTCTGCTCCTGCCCTGCTCACCTGCTGTCTCTCTCTCAAAAATAAAGATTAAATATATATATAAAACCAGTTGTAGGATAGAAAGCAAAATGTATATTTTCCAACTTACTAGGTAAAAATAATGCAGGGAAGTAGATCATAAGGTATAATAATTGGAGCACAAATTAGCATGTCAATTGACAAAATAATAAGATATGTTCCCAAGTCTGTATGTAATGACAATGACTCTCAGAAATCAAAACATAATAACAGATGTATAACTAACATGCTAATTGACAAAAAGGTATCAGGAGGGTTGAAGGTCCCCATGTAAAGACAATTCTAGGATTAGGTAAAAAATCCAACTATATACAGTCAATAAGAGACATACATAAAACAAAATGATTGAGCAATGTTAGGAGGATGGCTGGGCAAATGCAAACAAAAAGGAAGCATGAGTGATGGCATTTATTTAAATCAAAATAAAATCCAAACCATGAGGCATTGGTGAGTATAGTCCTGTTATGCTGATAAAGAGTAAAATCTACAATGAAGATATAAGTGTCATGGATTTGTATGTGCCTAACTACATATGATCACAAGATATGGAACAATTGTTTTTAAATATTTTTAAAAGTTGACAGTTCAGCAAAACAAACAGATTACTCTTTGCCTCGATAATTCTAGGGAATGTTATTACATCATTTCAATGAAATGTTATTTAAATAAAAATATCAAGTTACAAAAGGATATATTCAGTGTATGGCAGAGACTGATTAATGGTTCAGCATACTCATTTTCTTTCTTCCTGGCTGCACAGATAAATGATATTTCCCAGCCTCCCTTGCACGTGGATGGGCCATGTAGATTGAGTTCTAGCCAATGGAGTGTGAATGGAAGTCATCCATGCCACTTCTCCACCTATCCCTTAACGCCTCACCCCCCTCCCCCACCCCGCACCACATGCAATTGCCCATTCCTCCCCTTCACTCATCTAGCTCTTGTCTTGCAGGAGATGGGGCAGAAGCTAATACAACCGTCGTATTCCTTACTCTGACAAAGATGTCTCTTCACCATGCCAATACGACCACAGTTCACTTCTACCTAAAGCCCATCAGAAACAGTTGTCTGGCCTTTTGAGGCCTTCATGATCTGTCTCCTCTAACTCCACCTCCTGCCTGGTTCTTCTTTTTGTTCTTCTGTAGAAATATCAATACATTGGAAGCTCTGTTGTAAAGGCTACAGAGCCACAAGATGGAAGTAGTCTGGGTCTGTCATCTTGCTGATCAGAAACACCTATTGTACAGATAAGCGAGACCTACACTTCTATGGTGTTTACACCATTATACCGCAGTTGGGTTTTACAGCAGCTTGCATTACTTGAACTTAATACAAAAATCATAATTTGTGGGAGGGGATGGTGGGGGGAGAATTAGTATGTGGTTGTCTGTGTTTTCATACATATCATACTTTGTCACAATTATTTGCTCCCATACCCTCTGGATGTATTTTTAATTATATGCAAATAAAAATTAATTGTGTTTATCTCTGGGTGACAGGATTAGAAAGGAATTCTGTTTTGAGATGTACTCTTATTTTCCATATTTTCTATAAGGGACTTGCTTTGCTTTTATGATCACAAAATCTTAAGCTTATTAATTTTTAAATAAGAGAAAAAGCAATCTCCTTTCTCAGAGATCTTAGAAGTGCAGAGACAAGCTCCTTGTACATTAATGACTTGTGAGGAAACGTACATGTCTTAAGAGCTTTTAAGAGCTTACTAATCACGGAAAGGACTAGTCATCCTTTCATTTATTCATCAAACATTTATTGAATACCAATTATTTGTCCAGCACTAGGCCAGGCACTAGAGATACAATGATATAGTATATTTGCCTTTGCCTTCACAGAGAAGGCGAAGTTTTTACATTCTCCATTCATAATCTATTTTGAGAGATGGTTCTATGAGCAAATTATAGTATGGTAAAATGACTGTAACGGTGTTAGGCTAGTGATAGACTAGAAAAGAGAATAATTGACTCTGTTTTAGTAGTCAGGGGGATTCTCACAAGAGGAGGCTGTTGAGCTGGATTTTGAAGAATAGATGTGTCTGCCAAGTGGATAAGCAGCGAAAGCATTCTAGAAGAGATGCTAACACATGCAGGGAGCATGGCACCTTTGCAGACACCATGTCAATAGCTTGGATGGCAGAGGTGCAGCTCCTTAGAGGAGAACTGCGGCAGGAGGTGGAGGTAGAGGAGACAGGTCACTGAGGCTTCGAAAGGCCAGACTATTGTTTGTCATGGGCTTAAAGTAGAAGTGAAATGTGGTCATGCTGGCATGGTAGAGACGTCTTTGTCAGAGTAAGAAATGCAATGGCTGTATTAGCTTCTGCCCCATCTCCTGTAAGACAAGAGCTAGATAAGTGGAGGGGAAGAATCAGACCCCTGGGCATTTCCCAGAGAGCCTTCTCAGGCTTTACCTGACCTGATGGTACAATGTCACCAACCCCTGCACCTTGGGAAACCAAATGGACCCAGTTGGTTCATGGCATATACCAACATTTATTCCCCAACACTTATTTCCCCATTTCTACCTACCTAGAGAATGCCTAACTGCTCAGGTAGCCCTTCCTGCAAAGTCAGGACAACCTGCAAATGACTGAAGCTGATCTTGAGCTGCTTTCCCACACCTGAAATATGAGCCAGTTTTAAAGATATGTCTAGCGCACTGGGCACGTGTTTTACAAAATGTTCACATGTTTTGAGGGCAATTAAACACTGGCTTGTTTGCAGCTGTGCACTTTGAACATCCCAATACTGATACTCAGCATTACCACCACGTCTTCTCACCCATTAATGCCAATACTGTAATGACTTGCCATCTTGCTTCTTTCCCACTCACCGTCCAACAGATTAGAATGCAAATCCCTTTTCTCTCTGCACAGCCCACTTAAATCCTGAATATGCAAATTTGAGGGGAAAACAAACAAATTAGTAGTGAACAATAAAGGTGCATTTTGTTGTTACAGTATAGTAGCTATTTATACATATCATATTTCTGGCTTTCATTGTGTATTATCATAAAGTCAAGTACGTGCTCCCATGGTTAAAGCTAATCTAGGTAAAAGTATTAGTTTCCTAGGTTGGATATAACAAATCACCACCAATCTGAGGGCTTAAAACAAGAGAAATTTATTTACTCCTCTGTTCTGGAAGCGGAAGTCTAGAATCAAGGTGTTGGCAGGTCAGTACTCCATCTAGAGGCTCTAGGGGACGCTCCCTTCCATGCTTCGTACCTTCTAGTGGCTGCCAGCAGTGCTGGGGGTTCCTTGACTTGTGGCTACATCGCTCCAATCTCTGCCTCGGTCTTCACATCACCTTCTCTTCTCTGTGGGTGTTTTAGAAGGACACTTGTCGTTGGATTTAGTGCCCACCCAGGAATTCCACGATGATCACATCTCAAGATCCTTAATTTCATTACACGTGCAAAGACTCTTTTTCCAAATAAGGTCACATTCACAGGTTTTGAGAGTAGGATATGGACATATCTCTTAAGGGGGCCACCATTCAACTCACCACAGAGTTCAGAGAGTTAGAACCTAGAAACAGTACATACAACTAGACACAGTATATGAATCCATTACTGGTTAGTGTACTTCTAAACTCTTTGAGGGCAGGAATTATGTTTTATGCCTCCTATAGCAATGAGGACTTTGCAGATCACATAATGGAGGTTCAACAAAACCAACGCTTTGCTTTGGGATTCAACAGTAGCGTAGATTGAATTCATTGAAATAGAGGATGCAGATAAACATCCCAACTCCTGCGCCTTCTGAGAGTTTAATTTCAGTGCATTCATCTTCTCTCAAAAAGCAGTTCTCCACATGTTAGCAGGAAGTTTTATGTGCATTCAAGAAAGTGCCTTCTATGACCCACCTATTAATTATGTTATATAGAAAAACACTGTTTCACATTGTTCTTTGCTCAGAGTTGTCTTGTGAAATGTGATGACTTTTTCCTAGGGTCACCAGTCTGCTGGTGTGAAGGTCCAAAACTTGCAGGCACTAAAAGAAACTCTTTTCTTGAAAACTAGTTGCAACAGAAATGCACAACTTGATGCAAGAGTCCCTCTTACACACACACACACACACACACACACAGCACTCCTCTCTCTGTTAATGACACTCGTGGTTGATTTATTGATTGCCTGTAACACCACTGGCTTTTCTCAAAGCACTTGTGATCTTCCCAGTTGTAAGTGCCACCCCCAGTGGAAAGTTGCCCCAAACCAGGATGTTTTGATTGCTGTTTGGCTTCCCCAACTTGGCTAGTAAGGGCTGAACCTTCTCAGCTTCCCTGGAATAAGCTCCTCAAGCCTTTTCCCTCCAAAGCATCTGTAAACAGTTGAAGGTCATGATTGTTCACTCTGCAAGATCGATATGCCATTAAATTGTGACAAAAAGGACTGCCAGACCATTAAGGCCTCCCTCATACCCTCAGTAATCCTGATAAAGTGATGAGCTGTTTTAACCTCTCTGGCTCCCATTGCTAACTACGTAGAAAACTCCTAACTGCTGAGATAACCCTTTCTGCAAAGTCAGGACGACCCACAAATGACTGACACTGATTTTGAGCTCCTCTGTACATTTTTCTTGCAATTGTGAAGTCACTTTTTTTTTATTTAATCTTTTTTTCCTCTGTCCACACAGTCTAAAGTCTAGTGTTATTCTCAAAACTATTTTGGCTCAACACTGTTTTGTTCTAGGGTGAACCAGTTTCCTAAAAGCCTCATCATGTAGATGGATAGGCCCATTTCCTAATGTTTGAGAGACAAAAGTAGAAATATTTATGGGGTCTGAAAATGGGACAGGGCTCACTCACCTAAAATACAGGGGATTTGCCTAAATGGGATGGATCCTAGACATGTGATGAACTCATAGTAGTGAATTATGTTGAATTTCTCTCCTGTTTTATCAGTCAGCAGTAAAAGATGAGTAGAAAAGGAGAGGGTTTTGATAAAATAAGAAAAAAACACCTCTGTGTACTGAAAATAATTTTAAAGGATGTTGGCATTCTGGAAACTATCTTAAAATTAAATGTAGACCCACCAAGTCTTGCTCAACATTCCATGATGAGCTCATTTATTATTTCAAGAATATAAATTTCGTATAGCTAACATAAAACCAATTGCTACTATGAACAGATATCCCTTGTATTTGAAAAGCCCAGGAGTGTTTAGCCAAATAAATTTGATCTCACTCTCTTTACTAATGCTGAAGTTATCTGATATCCAAAACACATTTTTACATTTTTGTTTCTAGTTTAGAAGTTCTATACCAGCTATGTTGGCTTTTGTAAGCTAATGCTGTCATAATTCAGTGTTTAGACTTTACACCTAATGTGTACATACACTTACAGGCATACATAAAACATTAGCACTGTCTTTTCTGAACTATCCTAAAAAATAAATAATATCATCTAGGTTACAAAATTGTATTTGAAAATTCAGTGTCTCACTTTGCTGTCATTTTTAAAGTCTTAAACTCTTTAGAAGATTACTAAATCCAGAAAGACCTCAAGGCTGTTACCCCAAATATGATTAGCAAAATGCACCTCCATTTGAGTTCTCAAGGCTTTCTTGCATCAGCTAACAGGACTTTCTGGGCACAAATAGCTGTTCCTCTACTCCATTTTTCTATTTTGCTGATTTGCAAGCATAAGTTTGCAGAAAAACCTTCAGTTTAGGTCTAGCCCTAAATAGCTCATTATGTCAACAAACATACCTTCAAATGAAAAACCAAACACTTAAAACCAGCAGGACTTACAGGTAGTAAACAGAAAGAAAACAGACTTAATATCTGCTGGGCCCATTAGCACTCATCTGCACGTAGTCTTTCTTCAGCATATCAATGGAATAATCTAGGAGGGCGCAGGAACAAGAACAAAGCTTCAGGTCAATGAAATCATTCACTGATCCACCAGCAAAGCAGATAAGTGGCGTATTAGCTCAAAATCTCCTACATGCTGCTTAGACATCATTGCATAGGTTCTGAAATGAGGCAAACAAACCCTATTAAATGGTACCAAAAACTAGAGGATTTTTTTTTCTGCTTCATCTTGTTTGAATTCCCAGAGTAATCCTGAATTTAGATTTTGTGCCTTTGAATTTGCTCTCCAGGTCCTGCGAATATGGATAATGATGATTTAATGAAACAGAAGTTGTCCCTCCCTTGACACTTAATCGTGTCAAGACCCATTGATAAATTTCTGGTTCATGTTGCTCATTAACGTATTAAATCTATATTGTGTGCCTACCAGGTGTCCGAGAGTTTGCTAAACTTCTGGGGATACATATGTTTCTTGGATAAGTGTTTCTGTTTTTAAGAGCTTCTGTTATATTATAGTAGAAGAATTAGGGAAATAGGACTTGTAATAGGATGGCCCTTTCCAATAGTTCTAATCCTTGGTACTATTTGCATTTTGACTCAAATGAGGTACTACTGATAACAGAACAAGGTTGCCTCACCATTACAAAACAGAACAAACAGTTGTCCCTGAAGTCCCTCAGCAGAGCATCTTGCTGGCTGATGATAAACTTCTGCTCTTTTTTTCTGCTTGCTTTGAGTCTGATTTCCCCCCGTCAGCAAGTGAGCTGCCTGCCCTTTGGTCTAAACCAGCTGATGTATATCCATACTGCATTTGGTGCATTTCATAGGGAGGCCTGACTTGGTACATGTTAGGAAGTGAAGAAGTGAATTTATCTATCATTCTCACTCATGCAAGGTGTCATGGAGTTGTGGCCCATTCATTCAAAGGAGCTCTCAATGTCAAGAATCCTTTAACAGGAAAATATTTACTTTTTGAATCTGTCACCTCGCATTCAGATATATTATATGGAGATGAAATTTACTACACATTAGAAGGAAAGATGAGAGAAAGGAAGGGAGGAAAATGTGAACGGAACAGAGAAAAATATCCTGGCACAGCTAGAGCGAACATAGCCACAAAATCCTTCCAAGGGTAGTAGTACAGATTATTTATCTTACCACACTCTCCCCTCCATTGTTTGGAATGGCAAAACTTGAAAATTAAAAACTCTGTATTTACATTCTCCTTGGGAGGTACGGAGGATTCTAATAAATCTGTTTGGCTGACTGCAGGAAATCTGCCTCTTTTGGTTGCATCACACCCAGCTGTTTGCATTAAAGTCCATCCAATTTGATTTTCATTTGTCAAACTGATCCCTTTGATGTCAAAATTACTTTCTCCTTTGCATTTAGTCCTTAAGAGTTTCCAGCTGCCATTGGCTCTGTAGTTGCACTGAAGTCTTAAGCCAGTCTTGGGTCATATTGTTCTGCTTTGCAGTTGTCTAAACTAAATCTCGGTGACCTCATTCATCTTGATGACCTAACTCAAGACACTTATCCAAGATGTCTTGGGAGCTGCTGTTCTTGAAGATTGTCTTGCATTGTGCTCACCCTCTGGTAACCAGCTTCAGCTGTATCTACTTCTCACTGAGAGCACACTACTCATCCCAACATCTTCTGTTCATTTGGACAAAGAATATGTTCAGTTCCCTTTGGAATCACTGATTGCCACCTGATTTACAATATCTCTTTTTCTCCTTCAGAACAGGTAACCTCTTAGTGTTGAATGAGTCACAAATTGGTTTGGGGATCCTAAGCAGACCACAGAGTGTTGAATCAACATTTAAAGAGCCCTTCAGTGTCACAGTATTGAGTTCTATTCGTTGGGATTCTTTATGGGAGAGATACCTATTGTTATGTTTCCTTTATAGAGGAGGAAACCAGGAGGATAGGTGGAGTGTCAAGATTTTTTTTTTTCTAATAACTATCTAGGCCAGACTTTGCTCTGCAAACTTTTGGCTACACTAAATTCTATTGGTAAAATTCTGTGTGATTTTATCCAATACTTTATCTACCTGTCTGCCTGCCTGTCTGTCTATCTAACTATCTATCTTCCATCTATCTCTTAAATATTTGCTCTCTAAAGGAAATATGAATTCAGGCTCTGTGCTGGCAATGCAGAGCCTGCTTGGGATTCTGTCTCTCCCTCTCTCTCTGCTCCTCCCCCTCTCGTTCTCTCTCTCAAAATAAATAAATAAACTTTAAAGGAAATATGAATTACCTACATTCTAATCTCTGTCTCATTAAATTGTTCTCATTGTATCATCAACTTAAAATGTGTTGAGCTGTTTATTTTCTCTGAGAATCAGTTACTTCATTTGTAAGTAGGATCTGATACTTCCAATTTAGAATTGTTATAAGGATTAAATGAAATAATAAGAAAAATATGTATCATCACTCTGACTGGTACCTAGTAGAAATATGAGAAATGACAGTTATTTTCCTCTTCCCCTAGTATGAAGGTGGCACTGGATCAAAAAATTATTAGAAAAAAATAATAAAATTACTGATTCATCTGGCATGACCCTTTCTGAAATGAGAAATCATCTGTTTGGAGAGCAATTGAGTCTTATTCTGTGAATTTTCTTTAGAAAGCAATTTTCCCCCCAAATCTGATGTATTCGTTTTCTATTGCTGCTGTAACAAATTCCCACACATTTAGTGGCTTAAAACAACACAGATTTATTATCTTGCAGTTCTGGAGATTGAAAGTCCATAATGGTTTGGCAGGGCAGCATTCGTTCTGGGCGTTCTACAGGCAAATATGCTTCCTTGTCTTGTTCAGTGTCTACCAGCTGCCCATTCCTTGTATCGTGGCCTCATTGCTTCCGCCTCTGTGTCAATGGTCACATCTCTTCTCTGACCCTTCTGCCTCCCTTTTTTTCTTATAAGGGCCCTTGTGATTTACACTGGGCTCACCCATAATTTCTCCATGTCAGGATCCTTAAATTTAATTACAGCAAAGTCCCCTTTGCCATGTAAAGGAACATGCATACAGGTTCTGGGGATTAGGGCGTGGACACCTTTGGGAGAGGCTGTTATTGTGCCCACCACACCTAATACAAACTTACAAAATGGTTTGATTTTGAAGGTCTCCTCCCTACCGCTCCTTTGAGTTCAAATCCATTTTTCATTCACTATTTCTATACCCTTTACTTACCTTATTAGTGTATTTCAAGTTACTGGAATGTGAAAACGTAGATAATCTTTCCAATTTTTTAAGGTAGGAATGCAATAAACAATGGCTTTTTTGACACTATATCCCCTCTTTCCTTTCATGTGTGTAGATAATATTTAATTTCTGTACTTATTTTGTGGTCAGCTGTTTGTGTCTTACCTGCTCTCGAAATGTAAGCTCCCAGAAAGGAAACCTTGATTATTGTGTCATGTTATAAAAGAGCTTGCCCAGCCTCATGCATAGTCACAAAACAAATTCTCTTTAATACTTATTTACTTCCTTTCCCTGAATTTTTACTGATGGGCATAATAAGAAAAACAGCAAATTTTAAATAGTTATTTTATTCAGTATTTAATCTGTTATTTCTATGTTTTGATACGGCTGACAAGTAGTTCACTACATAAAATGGAGGAATAAGAGATGAGCATTCCTTCCAACACCTATCATTCTAATTGTCATATGAGTAGGGTTTATTATATAAATATGAGTAAAGGTAAATATATATAATATATAAATCTCAATGAGATTTACCTTTCTCTTATGCATTGTTGTAAGGATTGTACATTCCAGAAACATGTAGTATAGTCATATGGAGACAGAAAAGCCATTTTTATTTCTGAACTGTGTGTATCTGTGTGCATAATTTTTGAACATTCACTCATGTGATAGTAAATTTAAATTTATTGAAAGCAGTGACTGGATTGTCTGGATCTGAAAAAAAAATGTTATCTTTGAAGTCAAGGGTTTTTTTTAAGCTTTACACTAAAATATGATTAGAAGGGCACCAGAGTGGCTCAGTCGGTTGAACGTCCAACCTCAGCTCAGCTCATAATATCACGGTTGGTGGGATCGATCCCCGCATTGGGCTCTGAGCTGGCTGCACAGAGCCTACTTGGGATTCTCGCTCACTCTGCTCTCTCTAACCCTCCCCCACTCGTGCTTTCTCTTTCCCTCAAAAAATAAATAAAGAAACTTAAAAAAATTAAAATATGATTAGATACAGGCTATAAATCTGGCGGGTGTTTTTTCCTGGTGGGTTTTCATGGGTACCTTCTGCACTTCAGGACAATGAGTTTATAGAGGCACCCACATTCCGTTTCTGCTAGTGTGCTTCATCTCTTAGTACTTGGATTCTGAAAACTGTGGTCAATTAACTTTCCCTGATATTCATGAGATTCCTTCTTTTGCAGCCTGGGTAGCTAGACTAAGTATACTGATGGGCTCCTTCAGCCTAAAACTGGTGGTTTTCCAAAGTTGTTCTCAGAACCTGGAAGTTGTGTGACGGCGAAGGTGGTGCCTCGCACAGATCAGTGTGTTTTCTCCTCCATCATTTCCTACTTGTTCTAAACTCTATTGCAATTGGAGTTCCCGCAGATTGGAAAAGTTAACACAAGAGTACCATTATTGCTAAAAGTTCAAAAGCCATCAATCTACACTAAGTTTAAAACTGGCTTCATACAGTAGTGACAAACTATTTTACAATATCGAGATACCAATCTGCCTTCTTCCCTTCCTCCCTTCCTTCAATTTCTTTCCTTCTTTACTTCCTTTAAGTTGTATTCTTCCTTTTCTTTCTCCCTTCCTTCTCTTTCTTTTCTGTTTGCATTTTTTTTCTTTCTTCCTGTCTTCTTTCCTTCTTTTTTTCTGTTTTCTTTTTCTTTCTTTCTTTCTTTCTTTCTTTCTTTCTTTCTTTCTTTCTTTCTTTCTTTTTTTCTTTGTAATAGGACAAGGATGTATGAAACAATGATATTTACCTTTCTTTTATGCATAAATATGATTATAGATTCTGATTCCTTGTTCCTTATGTGATGGTATGCACAAATATCTAGAAACATCTATGAAGTCATGCAACTGATTTTTTGACAGCCACACCAGACCTTAAACATTGAAATGATTGTATTTCTTCCAAGTAGCCGTCATAGGATCATATGTATTTATTTAGAAAGTGCTCCATTATTTAAAATATTTTGAAACTCTTTAAAATTTTTATTTAATGTTTATACATTTTTAAGAGACAGAGATAGAGTGCAAGCTGGGGTGGGGCAGAGAGAGAGAGAGAGGAAGACACAGAATCCGAAGCAGGCTCCAGGCTCTGAGCTGTCAGTACAGAACCTGACACGGGGCTCGAACTCATGAACCATGAGATCATGACCTGAGCTGAAATCAGACACTTAGCCACCCAGGCGCCCCTTGAAATTCTTTTAAACCTGCCTTCTGTGATGTTTCATAGTGTCTTCCTACATTTTAACCACCCTCTATTTGACTCAAAATGCATTCCTTGGATTAGTCATTTACCTCATTTATCAGACTTGGCTCCAATATCTTTTACTTGTATTAAAATGACAACTCCAAGGATGAATGTTTACTTACACAAAGGACAGTCAAAAGAATGCACCCACTTAAAGACCAAAAGCCTTTAAACTTTTACCCAGTAACTTATAATAGCTAGCATATTGAACAAAAATCCATGCGTGTTGTCTAACTCAATATGATAGCTAAAATTAAGAAATTAATTTTATTGACAAATATATATGATAAAACTTTAAGTACAAAACAATGCATTATTATATAGGACACACACACACACACACACACACACACACAAAACATACTCCTGCACACATTTATATACAATAAATTACTTTCCAATATTTAGAATGTTTACTTCTGACTGATCCAATTATGGATGGCTTTGATTTTCTTCTTCTTTCTCTAATTTCTAGAGTATATACAATTATTTTTGTGATCAAGGGGAAACAAACAATTTGAACTCCTAAGGGTATTTCTAAATACAAATGTAAAAAATGCTGTGAATAATGACACCCTCACCAAAATAAACATATAACCTTTAAGGGTTCACAAGTATTTGAATGTGTTTGGATTCTGTTTGTTTAGAAAAAGTCACATTAATTTAAGGTACAATTATACACATTTCGGATACACAGTTGTAAATGCAACACCAACTTTTCCTGTTACAACTGAAACACATCAGAGGCCTGGATAATGCCTGCTGACATCCTCTAAAAATCACTTCTATTGAATCAGGTCTGAGCATCCTAGAGCCCTGGATCCAGTAGGTGCCTAACTACTGTGGTCAGGAGCTCTAGTTTCTGAGGGTAGCTTGGCCAGGACAAACTCTGGATCACACTGTGAAAAGCAAGAGCTTACATGTTCTGGGCCCACTCTGAAATAAGCTTAAGATCTCCTTCATCTCTAAAATTCAGTGAATCCTTTTACTTACTGCTTTGATAATAAATAATTACTAGATAGATTGTTGTTCCATTAGTAATGCTACCCATAGCAAACAAAATTCACCAGAGGCAACAAAAAGGGGATTTGATGGATCGTCTCTTAAATCATACCGGAATTTCCCCTAGATTAGTTTGGCAGCAGGTGTAGGATCTCAGAAACAATGAGGTTTAATCATGCCATCTCTAAAAGCTAAGTGACTGCATTTTTCCCTTTTCCAAAGACCTTTCTTTGGCCTTTCTTTCTAGGCTAGAGTAGAAGTCTCTTCATTCTCCTACTTGAGTGTTGGCCTAATCATACTCTATACAGACTTGAGGAATCCGGAAAACATAACACGGCCAAAAATAGTAATGTGGTAGTGAATCTTCAGTTATCATAACTTTCTTTTCATTTTTCTTTTTTAATGTTCTGTATTCAATTCTGTATTATTTAGAGTCATGCTAGATGCTATTATAAACAAATCACAAACTTTATTTTTATTTTTATTTTTTTACAAATCACAAACTTTAAATGGATGTACACACTAATTTTTTTTTCCTTATCACAGTCTGACAGGTAGCTTCTTCCTCATCATGATTCAACATCTAGGATCCTTCTGTCTCTGGCTGTCCTGAGCCTTAACAGCTTGGAGTTCTCGATTTCCAGGGGGCAGGGAGAAAGAGCCCATGTTCTTGAAAGCAGGGGCTGTGAGACACAGAGCACTCCCCACGCTGATTGGTAGGAATTGATCACATGGCCACCTGGATGCTAGTGGTGCTGGGAAATGTGTTCCTGCTTGCATAGCTGCTTCCCAGTGACAACAATCCCAGTGAGGGGGTGAATTTTGGTGTAGAACCCCACATCACTGCCCCATTTCCTTGGCCTTCTTGCTGTAAAAATTATTTTAAAATATATGAATATGTAAAATCATCCAAGATATAACATTTATTCATATATGCATTGATTTTCTCATTCAACAGATATTTACTTGACTGGTCTACCATGGGTATGGCCCTAAAAGACAGTCCTGGTACGGCCAAGAGCTCACAGTCTAGTTGTAGCTAAAAATAATAAGTAAATAAGCAGGCAAATAATCACATCTTAAGGAAGCAAACAGGGTGCTATGCTACTGAATAGCTGGTGGCTGGTCAGAGGCCTGCTTTGATCGAATAATCAGAGAAATCTACTTAGAAGACAGACATTTGATCCTAGACGTGAGGCATAAGAAGGAACGAACTAACTACACGGCGAGCACAGAGGTGGGAAAAGCAATACGAAGACCATTTGGTAGAAGAGAGTTCAGAGGGTTTTAACTGTGTAATTTTTCTAAAGATTAGATTTCTATTTTTAAAATAATTGGAACTATCCCCTTGCATATTATATATAAACTACAGGGATAGAGATGCCTCAGTGGTTTAGTTGGTTGAGCTCCTCACTTTTGATTTCTGCTCAGGTCATGATCCCAGGGTTGTGGGCACTGAGAATGGATCCTGCTTAAGATTCTCTCTCTCTCTCTCTCTCTCTCTCTCTCTCTCTCACACACACACACACACACCCTCACCCCTCCCCCACTTGCATGCTCTTCTCTCTATAAAATAATTTAAAAAATTATTAAACTACAGGGATAAAGGGAATATTTACAATGGAAATATCTAGCAGGCAATACCTTGGCTAGATGATCAAACTTCCCATTGCCTATAATGGAAAAAATTCATAGTCTCTGCCCCTGCCAGGAGGGACCAGAGGCATACCGTCAACTCTAGTGTTCTTGCAAGAATAAAAATGAAAATTTTAATCTGAAGCTAATCAGGAGAGAACAATCAGACAAATCTAAACTGAGAGATGCTCCACAGCACCACGGACCAAGACTCTTCAAAATCAGAGTAAAGAAAACATGACCGCTGAATTAATTCAGTGCACAAACCTAGATTTGATCATGAAGAAAATGTACACACAGACACCAGCAAAAAACAATAGCTGGGAATGATTTTACGGAGACAACTGTGAAAGTTTGAATATGATTGTCTATTAAATAATAGTAAACGTATAGATGTTAAATTTCCTGAGTGTGATAATGGTATTAGGGTTACACAGGATGTCCATGTGTGAGGAAATACACAATGAAGGTTCAGTGTGACATGTGAACCTAGGTGATGGGTGCATGGATTTTCTTTGTATTATTCTTTCGATTTTTCTTTAAGCTTAATTTTTTTTTTCAAAATAACTTAGGGGAAATAGTTAGATTCGTGCAGTTTAGAAGTGTGGGCACTAAACTGTGAGTGGCAAATAGGGATGTAGAAGAGCCCAGGGGGGCGTTGGGTGGGAGTGGGGGGCATGGCAGCCGGCCAGGAGAGAAACTCTACTGGCTTTCCCTTTGGCTATTTCAGTGGGCATTAAGAGGAGGTGGAGGTAGAACAGAGGGATTGAAATATATTTTGGAAGTGCAATCAACAGCCTTTTCATGGACTGGTTGTGAGGAAATGAAAGTGAAAATAAAATAAAATAATAATGGACGTGATGTAGTTCACAGAATGCACGCTAAGGGTGAATCTCAAATTTCACTGCCGTATTTAAAGGCTGAAGCCAAGAGAAAAATACAATCCACACACACAAGAGTTACGATGTCCAGAGGATACAGACACACCAACTGTGTCAGAAAAAGCCAAACCGTTCTTGGTGTTGAGTCTGCTTTGGCTCTGGGTTCTCATAACAAAGGTAACTGCGCTGTGAATCTCCTCCCTCCTTAAGTTCCTGCGCTGCCAGTGACCACACAACCAACAGCTTCAAAGACTCAACTGGGCTTCTCCAGGAGACTTACTGTCAATGCACGCCTTCAAAATCCCTGTCGAAAGAAACCCACTAGGCCTGAAACTCGAAGCTCCGTGCAATTTGGAAAGAATAAGCAGTTTTGTTCAGTTCAGGCCGACGTGCTACTTGGTGTTTTATGCAAGAGCTGCTATTGCAGTCACATTGAGGAGAAGATTCTACGTGAATGGTAAATTATAAGAAATGCCCACACTTCCTATTTCCTATAGCTATTTTAGTTGGTGGCGGTTACGATTTACTACGCAACACTCAAAATACAAATGGTGCGATGTTAAAGGATATATAAGTGACAGATTTGCAACCTCAAAGCGTGACTTCAAAATATTGGTGCCGGAAAGATTTCCAGTTCCGGAAGGCGGTTGAGACACACCATGCAAAGGCCCCCGCAGGTGAGGGCGACAACGTGAGAGGAGAGGGACGGGCCCACTGGATGTTGAAGTGACGCTGTGCACAGCAGCGGGGAGGCGCCGCCAGCAGGCAGATGGAGGGGGCCTTTGGTGCCAATCGCACGATGAGATGGCACAGACAGTGAGGAAATACTGCTAAGCAGGGAAACTGAGAGCATAAGGACGGGAGGAGAAAATCAAGAAGGAAAGCCAAGAACTTCAGGAAAATGAAGAGGCAGGGTTATGTGAGGAGAATGTGCGGGCATTCTCCGTTTGCCCCTCCAGCGCCCCTCCAGGCTCCTCTGCCTTGGTCTTTGGCCGGGCGGGAGGCTGGATTCTGAGGATTGTGCTGCGGGGGGCTCCTGTGCCCTCTGCACCTGGTTGGTGTCACCCATGGGAGCCACACTGAGGAAATCTGAAGCAAGTGTAGGGAGAGGTTTCTTTCTTCCCTAGCTCCTACCTGTTGGGCCTCAGTACTGACTGAGTACTGACTGGCCCATTGCCCTTGCCCTCCAGGCCTGGGGTGGGTCATGGCTTCTCACTCTTGCTAACCCAAGCATAGGACATCATCCCTTACTTGTTTCCCTCAACCCTTGCTCACACCTTATAGGTATTCACTCACTAAATTCTCAGGAAAATGCCTGGGATCCAGACCCACACAGGGGGTCAGCTTCAAGGAGATTGATTAAGGACATAATGAGAACCACACTGCTGAGTTTATCCAATGAATAGTCCAGCTCTGAAGCAGGAAACGTAAATGGTGCTTCCATATTCCTAAAACAGGAAGATGATGGATTCCTTAATCTTTCTGCACCTGCATTATTTTTCAGTCCTTAAGACATTCTTATTCTTTCTAACCAATGTCTCTGGTGTTTGTGCCTTGAACCTAATCCTTGCCCACCCCAGGTCTTTGCATTCAGATGGTCAAGAGCCTAGAGCTCTACTCAGTTCAGAACAATGAGGAAATCAGCTTGAAGGAACTTCATTTCAGTACAGTTGTCTTTATCTGTGTGGACACCACAACCTAAGAGGTACCTGTACTTCAGAATTCAACTTCAAACCTTCCTAATCTATACACCCATTCAGACTCCTCTTTGGCCCACCTGCACTGGTTTTTGCGTTAATAGCAAAGAGGAAGAATTGTCTAGAGAAATGCACACATTTCAAATATCTAGGAGGATGCAATATGTGTTATAGGCATCACGAGTACAACCATGCAAACTGAGATTTATACACAAAAGGAAGGAGATGTGCTTTATTCCAGATCACTAGAATCAGCTGAACTGAATTCTAGTCTCTAAGTTTACAATAATTAGAAGGTTTTGAAAAGTTGCTTATTTGTACAATGGTCATGTAAAATTAAACACGCAGACACAAACACACAAAGAGATACCTACCTCCCTCTCTGCCCTCCTTCACCTCCACCCATATAAGCTTTCTGCATCGTCGATGGAGTGCTTATGATTGTCCCCTTTAGAGGGACACTAATGCACAGAGAACATCAGTGGAGTGCAGAAAATGGGAAGAATCTTAGCTACAATACCTAAAATTAGAAGTTGCTCTTGAAAATCTGTCCCAGAAATAAAAGTAATCAGAGAACTGTACTTGATTGAATTCAAGTGACGCTGTTTTAAGCACAAACGGCAGAAGTGAGGGACATTGGTACCTCTTAGACACAATAGCAATGGCCCAGAATGGTTTGTTATTAACACTACTCAAAATTCCTTTTAAAGGAAAGAAGTGCTTTTCTTCTCTCCCCCTCTTCTAGGAGCGATCCTTCTCCATCTGATATAAATTATGGTTCAAGTTTCATGAAACAAGGCTCTGGAAAGATATCTTTTACTCTGCCTGCACTGACATTACAAGTTTGCATCAACTACAATGAGAATAGTTGTTACAGAAAATCAGAATTACATCATACAAAGGAAAGTTTGGAAGAAGGAAATGGAAGACCAGAGCTATAGAATAACATGAGGCTCATTCATGTCACTTATTCAATATGGAAATATTGTTGGTGTGATAAGAAGAAGAATACGAATAAATGAATCCAGAGCAAGGAAAAGAAACTTGAAGGTTAGGAAGAAAAGGCTTGTTGTATGAACAGCATTACAGAAAAGATGAGGTTTACTCCTACCATCTCTAAAAGCTAAGTGACTAAATTTTAACCTTAACCAAAGTCAAGGGTAGCCCCTCTTTTAAAGTTCTCTTCAAGGTCATCTACCTGAGTGTTTCTCCTGCTTCTACTCTGAAAAGCAAGGTTCCAAGGCTTAAAAAAAAAAAAAAAAGGTGATGCACAGAAAATTCAATAAAATAATTTAAGACATTAAATAAATAATTTCTGAGGCGAATATACCAAGAACTGGAGGCCAAGACAACTTCCACTGGAAAAAAGAAATTCACTCATAATGAAGAAGATATTATGGACGCCTATTTTAGTTGTTTTTAGAAATTACAGCTGCCCTCCATAGAGCAACATCTGGGAATCATAACATTTGAAGACAGGAAACACAAAACTTTTAGGTAAAAACGTGGACCAATCTGTGATGGACAAAACATAGTCTAATATAACTGGTCCACTCTACTTGGGGAAAATAAGACGAGGATAATCAGGTAAACACAGGCTTTTAGAATTACTTTCATAGAGGAAGATGCCGGAGCATTCATCCTGAAAAAAACTGTATGTATAAAATACTAAGAATTGCCTCACCTTACCAATAATAGGGAAGGTCTACTTCCTAAAAATAATCATTTTCTACCACTTTTGAAAAGCCAATTTGATTAAAATGTCTAAATGACTCTAAGAAAACCATGGGCATATTTTACCTGGACTTTATGAGAAGGCTTTTGATACCATGCTATACACAGGGGTAATCTGTCAAATAATTTTTAACCTTGAGAGACAAGCATAGGCCTTGGCTGGATCAGTGCTGCCCTGTAAGCTGCTTCGGAAGTGGGAGCCAGTAAAGTGCCACAGCAATCCATTTGAGGAACAATTTGTTTCTCTCAATGTATTAATGAGGTAGGGAGAAAAAAGGAAAAGAAAGAAAAATAACAGGCAGTAAAGTCATCCCATTTGCAGATGATGAAATATGGAAAGACCATGTTAAGGACAGAAAGCCACATCGTTTCTCTTAGTGGGGAAAGCCGCCATCTTGGGTGGCATTTTTCAGTCATGCTGCACTATGCTTGAGGGCTTTTCAGTTCCTTTGGACGGATTTGCTTTTTCTTTAATAATGCATCGGGTTTGTATAATGCTTTTCTTCCTAAGAGCATGAAGTACTTTCCTTGGATTTTATGTTATTTATCTTACTCAAAACTTGTGAGTTTTTAAAGGCCGAGTAAAGTTGCCTATTTTACAGCAGGAAAGAGAAGCTCACGAAGGCCAGCTGGTACACCCGTGGTCGCAGGGAACATGCTGTCCCTATTTCACCACTTATCCTCACCAGTGGAGAAGATGACTGGCCATGAAGGAGGTTAAAGACCCTATTATTAGGTATTCTAGCACACCAGTGGTATTCAGTGCTTCTCTTGCTTCTTACTCTAGGCCAAGAATTGGCAAACTGTGCCCATGGGCCAAATGTGGACTGCTGCTTTTGTTTTTTGTTTTTTGTTTTTGTATGGCCCATGCGTTTAAAATGATTTTTTTAAATTTTTAAGTGGTTGGGAAAAAATCAAAAGAAGGATAATATTTCATGACATGTAAAAACACTATATAAAATTCAAATTCCAGTGTGCCATAAGTAAAGTTTTATTGGAACACAACCCTGCCCATCCATTCACTTATTGTCTCTGGTGCTCCAAAGCAGATGGCCGTCATTGTGACAGACACCAGATGGCCCACAATGGCAGACGTATTTATTGTTTGGCCCTATATGGGAATCGTTTGCCAATCCAGTGGATTTCCTTCCTTCCTTCCTTTTCCCTCCCTTTTTTTTTCCCTTTAGCAATTGAACCTTTCCTTCAAAATTTTTTTACTAAGGAACTGGAATTCTCCCTTCAATTAAAAAAAAATTAGAAAGAGAACAGGGGTGGGGTCAGAGAGAGAGCAAGAGAAAGAGAGAGAATCTCAGCAGGCTCCACATTTAGCACACAGCCCAACGCAGGGCTCAATCCCACAACCCAGGGATCATGACCTGAGTCAAAATCAAGAGTCGACACTCAACCAACTGAGCCACCCAGGTGTCCCTAGAGTCCCCCCTTCAAGATCCATACACTGCTCCCCAAGGTAGAGCCAGAAGTTTAGTTTCAAAATCAGGAGGCCAAGGAGTCAGGCTGGATTCCCCCTTCCTCTTACACCAAACGAAATAGATGAGTGAGAATGAGTAGGAGCTGGTACCATCTCCCTACTTAGTGCAGGAGAATTGCTTCCCCAGATACCTCCTTCCCTATTTGGTTGTAAGTCCTTCATGACATAAGCATGTCCAAGTCCTCTTTCCACTCTCACCTCCTGACTCTTAATAGGAATAAATGAATATTAATTTAATAAGTGTTAATGGATTGGGATGCCTGGGTGGCTCAGTCAGTTAAGCGTCCAACTTCAGCTCAGGTCATGATTTCATGGTCCTTGGGTTCGAGCCCCACATCAGGCTCTGTGCTGATGGCTCAGAGCCTGGAGCCTGCTTCGGATTCTGTGTCTCCCTCCTTCTTTGCCCCTCCCTGGTCATGCTCTGTCTCTCTTTCAAAAAATAAATAAACATTTAAAAAGTTTTTTAAAAAGTGTTAATGGATTAAGAGAACGAGTGACCTACAACCTATGTCCAATCAACATCTAAGACAAAAACAGAAGATCCATACTTTCTGCCTCTTGTCCCATTTCCTATTTATTGAAATGTCATCTTTGTCCTTTTGCATAGACCCCTGAACTCCAGAGATTAATGAACAAGAGTAAACACAGCATTTATCCCCTGAAATAGAAAACAAATAAACAAACAGGTAAACAGTTTTTTCCAGTGGCAGGAATGATACACATGGTCCAAAGAGGAGTTGGCAATATTTAGAAGCATTAGTAAATGAATTCTCATTAATCAACACTGGGTAGTTCTACAATGACTGAGAAAAGAGAAAAAAAAAATAAAAATAAGCTGGGATTAATTCTGTTCTGTTTTCTGAGGAAAAATTGCACCATTTTCAAACCTACCCAGTAATCATGCCCTTGTATAAATAAAGTTGGTGATTTGTTTTTTTCAGGTATAGTTGCTCATCCAGCAACTATACCATGCCATAGTTCAACAGAACCAGGCATGTTTTGTCCACTGAATGTTACCATGTTCTATATAAAAAAAAAAAAAGAAAAACAGAAAAAAAGAAAAGAAAAAACAAAGCCCTTATATTGGTCTCCATAACTCAGGGGGAAGTGTTAGGATACGTCAACATAAACCTTGCTCCTGTGTCCACCTGTCTGCTAATGATCATTTGCACATTTAGTGTCAACCAAACCCAGAAGGCAAACGTGCTGATGGAGGTGAGAAGCAGTCCTCTGCTCAATGTAGCTGAATTTCGCATGGATTAGTGGATCCATGAGATATAAAATGAACAAGAATTGATCCTATACTTTATGATGATGGCTTTGCTGCTGCAGCAAAGAAGATAAATGGTGACTTCAGACTATGATTAACCCCAGACGAACCGTTTCATTCAGCGCCCAGGCAAGCAAAGAAAGCCTGCTCAGATGGAAATGTGAGGAGACTATCTGCAGAGTATGAAGGGGCTCTTTAGAGAGTGGCATTAAAGGGACCTCCAGGGGATGCTGAGGCACCCAGAGACTAGCCACAAGAGAAGCTATTACTACCCCAAGACTTGAAGAGGCAGGGAATGAGGATTCTGGTGAAATCTGGAGCCATAGAGAAAAGCCAACTCACAAGAATGATAGTTGAGGGATGGGGGCGCTGCCAGAACCACAGCATAAATCAGAGAGAGAGTGGTGAGGGAAAACTCTTATCTTCTCCCTTCTCCTGCCCTTTGATCTCCTGCCAGGACTTTCCATTGGCTATTTCCAACCAAAAGGCAGAGGTCAAGGGAGTCTGACAGATGCAGTTAGTAGTGGTCATGAAGGTCTTCCCTGTCTCCACAGCCAAGGCAAATATCGATGCAGAGAAGATGGAGAGCAAGTGGAGAGGAGAGGGTGGGATAATGGGAAATCGCCAGTAGGTAAACCACAGTACGGACCAATTGTCCATGTCCCTCCTGCCTCCTATATCCACCAACCATATACTTCTAACTCTCTTCTGCTTCTATCCTCCCCAGGTGTAAGAAAACAAATTAATAAGCAATTGGATTTGCTGAGCCATCACACAAGTGCAGGAGAATGATTGGCCAACTATAAGAAACCTACTTGCTTGAAATATCTTTTTAATATATTTTTAAGTTTATTTATTAGTTTTGAGAGAGAGTGAGAGAGAGAGCAAGAGAGCAAGCATGTGTGAGCAGTGGAGGGGCACAGAGAGAAGGAGAGAGAATTCCAAGCAAGCTCTGCACTGTCAGTGAGGAGCCGGATGTGGGGTTCGAACTCACAAACCGTGAGATCATGACCACAGCTGAAATCAAGAGTCAGACACTTAACCAACTGAGCCACCAAAGCACCCCGGAAACATCTCTTTGTAATTTTCTCTAGGGTGCCTCAAGGAAGTCTCTTGGGTAATAGTAACAATATTTTAAATCTTTTATAATTTTGCTGGCATTTAGAAATCTTAAATAATTGAATTTCCTATAAAAAGTAACACTGTATTCTGGATCCCCTTCTTAGTAGGTCCCTTTGTGATGGCTAAGCCCATAGGGTGAGATGGGTTCACTTCAATAGTGAGCCTCGGAGTTATAGGTGTTGAACATTGTGCAAAGTAGGAAAGTATAGGGCTGGACTTGAAAACAGAACCCATGGACTTGATCCTTCACTTTAGTACTTGATTGATCTTGAGCTCGTGCAAGGCTCTTACCCCTCCCTAAGCTTCAGATTCATCATTTGTAAAGTGATAGAGTTGAACTGCATAAATCCTGAAGGTGCCTTTTAGCTCTGAGATGCTGTGACTACTTATACTCAAGCAACTGAAAGTGTTGCATTGCAGAAAGAATACATTACAGACTTAATAGTCCTGGTGTGGCACACGGAGGGAGAGATCCAATACGGAGAATCAATACACAGGAACATAGAACAGGAGATGGAAAGTGCAGAGAGCAGTCAATCAAGGGCTAATGCATGGAAGACTTCTTGGCCAAGGCCAAAGACTAAAAGAAAAATGAGGAATCAGAGGGAGAGCTACAGAGTGGTACCAAAATGAAGCTCTTTTTTGGAAAAGCTGCTCATGGACACAAGAGCTAATTTGAGAATCATGCCAACTCTTAGTTTTTCTTGTTTGGAATGTTTACAGGTTTGTCTGTTACCGTTAGCTGTTAACTAGAACTTGGAATATTGCTCCCTAGGCCCTGAGTGTAGTTACCATACTCAATATCTAAGTAAAACAGATTTGGTCCATCAAGAGGCCCAATCATGGCCAAGAATTCTGAACCATGTTGTGTAAACATAGTTGTGTGGTTGGTTTGGGTGTAGTTTCTCCTGCATCCCCCTGCAGCAGCTACAGGGACTATTAATAGGAATTATGTACTAGGGAAAGACCTACTGAATTTGCTAATAGAGAAACTATGTATGTGTGATTATCAAAAATAATACTCTCTACTGTCGATGCTATTGTGTATTGCATACTGTCACGATGGCATTGGACAATATAGTGTAAAGGATTTTTTACTATGATTATCCAAATAATTTATTCTGTTTCCATAATCAGGAACCTCTCCAACCAGTTACAATAGAATAAACATAAGGAAGGGTATCATTTGTTCAGACCATCTGCTGATAGTCTGTCCCTATGCATACAGCTAAAAACATTTTCCTCTCTCTATCAGGTGGCCCAACCCATGTGAACACTCGGGCCCAGGCTGATGACTGAGTTCTCTAGCCTGATGCATAGGGAGCCATCGGCAGCTGAGGAGGGCACGGGTTAACAGCAGGCTTGGATAATAACCTTTGACATTTCTCTTCTCCTGGCCACTGCCCCTTTAATAAACTTCTGCACTAGGAACAAGATTGCTATATACTCTGTTTCTTCACCCACACTGCAAACGAAGATACTGGTCAGTCCGTGAAAGGGGAATACATAAGCAGCTAGTATTTTCATGGCTGAACAGAAAACCAGAGAGGACAGTACCTAGATCACAGAAATCACTGCTGGAGAATGCAGTTTAACCCAGAGCGCTCTGCCTTCCACAGGCCATCCCCTAAGAGTATGACCTTGGGTTGTTATTGCAGATACATCAATGCCCAACTCTTTCCTGAGGCTTCCCCATGCTTCATGAAGGGCCATTCAAATTCCTCTGAAGATGAGTCGGTAAACATTGCTTAAGTCCAGCCTTTTTTCCTCAGTGGTTATTTTTCCTCCCTCTGAGTTGGTTCATTGAGAAACCAGGTCAGAAACAGCACGCAAACCTCATAATACTCTTTGTTATAAGATGTACGTGATATTGTTTTATTTAGTTCTGAATTCTTTGCCCAGGGCTGAAAGTAGCTTCTTGATAATTTACTTTTCCAGATGACTCAGATTCATTATAACACCGGCTTGGCCTTAAACCTGAGCTGGTTCTGATTTGAACTTGGAATTGTGGCTTTTCAATTCATGACCTCAGGAGCAGACATTACTTACAAAAACCCACTATAAGGTTTTATTTTGCTTTGTTTTGTTTCAGAGGCTAAGCATCAGCTTTTACCTACCAGATTTCCAAACTTTTCTGGAGATCCCAGGTAATAAAACAATCTCTATCTCTGAATGAGCTCAGGGAAATTTTGCTTTTTAAAAAATTGGAGTAAAATCTCTCTCCCTCTCCCTTTTGGGAGCATAAGGGAAGTCTTCTGATAGGGACTATCTTGAGCAATCAGCTGTGTAAGCTGGTATTCAAAGTATCGATAAGCTGATAATGAAAGCAGCTTTATGCATTTATATTTATATTTTATACATATTTCTCTGGAGCTTTTGTTCTGAATTTATGGAAGGCCTAATACTATCTGTGTGAAATATGTGGATAGAGATTAGGATGAGGGGGAAGGGAGGGAGGAAGGGAAGGAGGAAGGGAGGGTGAGAGAGAGAGAGGGAGAGGGAGAGAGAGAATGAAATTTCCCACCAGTCTAAACCCTTCTTGAAATTTTTCCATATAAGTCTTTATCTCTTTTTCTTCCTCTTCCTTCTGCTACTCACTCCGATATTGCAGTCTGTCAAAATTGTTTCCTTCTTCCCTGACCTTGCCCAAAGGCCCTTTCCTTCCTAAATTCTTTCTCAGTACTGCCCTCTTACTTAGAAAAGGATTCCTTCTCTTCCTAAAACCCCCATAGAACTTGATTTTTACCTTTGTAACAAAACCTACTGTATTCTGTTTTTGTACAGTGTTTATTTGTGTCTTGTTTTGTCTCAACCATAGGCTGCAAGTTCCCTGGGAGCAGATATGTATAATTCATCTATTTTATCCACTGAACACTTAGCGGAGGGTCTGGTCCACAGTAGAAGCCGAATGTCTATTTGTTCAAAGAATCAGAAGAAATTTTGATACCCCAATCTGTGTTTCCCTGCAGGGAAATCTGCCAACTGAACCTTCTCCTAATCTTCCCTTATCCAATCAGTTGGCAACTTTCAGTCTTCTTTTCTAATGTTTCTTGAATCCCTGGTCCTTCCTCTGCCACTGCCCGAGTTTAAGCTTTCAATTTGATTCTCCTGGAATAGCTTTCTGCCTCTGGTCTCTTTTTACTCCTCACCTTGCCCTCTACCCCTGTCCTTCGGTCCACCACATGAGGTCTTCTTCATGTACAGTCTTCTGTGTAAAACAAAAAAAGCAGTGAGCAAATACACACAAAGTCAATAGCCAGTGTTGTTCGTTGCCCACCATGTTACAAACTCTTCCAACATATGGCAGCATTATCTCCCAGGAGCGGCTGACATAAAACCTATACAGTAGCCTAACTGGACTTTTACTGGTTCTGGAAGATTCCTAATCCCTTCTATCCACATTCTTTTGCTCATGCTGTTCAGTCTACCTAGAATGACCACACGTCCAACTGCCACTTGCAGCTATGGTCATTTTACTTGTCTTTTTAGCCCTAGCTCAAAGATATAGTCTTCCACTAACCCTTTTCTTATTTTTGGTCTCCACTCCTAGATGACCTGACTTCTCCTTTGTTGGGCATTTCTCTGTCTCCCCATCATTTGAATTGTCTTCTAACCAGGAATCATGCTGGATTCATCTTGGTGTTGCCTACAGCACCTGGCAGAATGCCTGGCCCACAGTAAATTTCAATAAATACTTGTTTGAATGGAGTCCCTTAGAATTCACTGATACTTATCCATAAAAAGCAAAAGACTCTGTTTGGCATCTCTCTGATTCTCAGTATCATCTCTTAATTCCACTTTATTTCTTACTCCCAAAATTCAAACATCACCTTACAATTCCCCAAAGAAAAGGAACAACTTCCATTTTCATTGTTGTTCCTTTGTTCTCTATCTTTACCTCCTTGCTCTGCTATTTAAAATTTTCCTTTTGTTATCTTCCACTCTTCCCTTCAGTTTTATCCACAGCTCTGAGCAAACCAGTGGATCACTCTAGAACACCAGGCATCGGTTCAGATGATCTCAAAGATTTCTTTCAGTTCCGTTAGTCAGTGTTTTAGCAAGTTACATAACCTGAGAAGTCAAGGTATTACAAACGTAACGCTTGTGTTTCCATTAGTCTTTTTTTTTAATTTTTAAAAAATGTTTATTTATTTTTGAGAGAGAGAGAGACAGAGTGCGAGTGGGAGATGGGCAGAGAGGGAGGGAGACAGAGAATCGGAGGCAGGCTCCAGGCTCTGAGCCCAGGCACAGAGCCGACACAGCACTGGACTCATGAACTGGGAGAGCATGAGATCATGACCCGAGCCAAGGTCGGAAGCCTAACCGACTGAGCCACCCAGGGGCTCCCATTAGTCTTTCTTATTTTCAACTCCATTGTAATAATAATGTGTGGTCACTGTGTAGGGGGCTGTGGGGGGGGGAGGGGCTCTGGGAAGGGATAGTGCAAGAATTTACTAGCCAGTGAAGTCTCCACCCTGGGATCCCAGCCAAGAGTGGAGATCAGGATGAACTGCTAGTTGCACAGCAAGACTGCAGACTGGAAAACTCCACTGTCTGGATGCTCAAAGGAAGGCATGCCGCCCTGTCTTCTCTTCCTAGCATGCCTTTGGGGGGTGTTTCAGATTTTTATCAAATTGCGCAATAACGCTATTGCCAGTTCCCCAGGTATCTTAAAGGAATGTGTATCGGTGTAATGTCCTAGGAATACAATTAAATGAAGCATAATTTTGAAAGAATTATGTATTGCAAAATTTAACTTTGGCCTAGACTTCAGTTCTGGAAGATGACAGAGGAATAGAGAAAATGTGTGTAGGGGACAGAAAACTAACACTGATTCTCAAGATCTTTTGAAGCACTTCCCAGCTGTAATTAGAAGTGAATAAGGAAATGAGAGGAGCAACAGGGCTTCTAGCCACATTCCTCCACAGAAAATGCGTGGTAGCAACGCGGGGGGGGGGGGTAAAAATTGGAAATGAAAACAACAAAATAAAAAAGTGAAACGCACATGTGGAATATTTACTAAATGATGAAAATACGTGGTTGAAGAAATAACAGAAGGTACCTCCATTGCTATCCATCATTACAATGTGTCATAGATTTCCAAATATTACTATGTTATATGATAAAATACATATTTGTATTATATTATATTAGTCAAATTAATCTGCTCTCTCGAGTCCGTTATGAGTCATGAGTAGTTGCATCGGTAAGTAAATCTCCTAGCAATATGTGGGCAACAAGCAATATCTCCTTTCTTCGTGCCTCTGTCCCGTTATTAATCTGTGGGATATGCAATTAGTGTACATGAGAGAAACACAGCCAGGAGACTCAAAACTGGGTTTTCTTTTGATATACAGTCATGTGCTCAATGCTTCCGTTGCTCTGCCAAAGGAACTTTATTTTCTTTCTTCCATTAAGCATACCATAATATATTTGTTTCATAAATCCTCTTACCATCCTTACAAAGAAAACAGGGGACACGTTTTTATTTCTCATACTTGGATGCATAGGCTAATGGAGGCCCTGCCGATTAGAGGTAGAGGGCCATTTGTACTATCAAACAAACCTGGCTTTGAGTCTCGTATTCACACTGTCCAGCCATGAGGCATTGGGCAAGTTTAAATGTCTTCATTCATGGGACGCCTGGGTGGCTCAGTCCGTTTGGTGTCCAACTTTGGCTCAGGTCATGATCTCGCGGTTCACGAGTTCAAGCCCCAAAACAGGTTCTTTGCTGTCTGCACGGAGCCGCTTCGGATCCTCTCTCAGCCTCTCTTTCTCTGCCTTTCTCCCACTTGTATTCACGTGTCCTCGCTGTCTGTCTGTCTGTCTCTCTTCCTATCAAAAAAACATTAAAAACATTTTATATTTCTTCACTGGGACATGAGATAGATACTTAGTATCTATCTGAAAAGGTTGTTGTGAGGAACCAATGAGAATGTATACCCACACACACTCATTGCACACCTATGCTGTGTGTAATAGTGGGCACATGTAAGTCTCCATTAAATGTAGCTAGTATTTGATTATCGTGAAACAAGTTTTCTTAGCTTTTCAATGATGCACCAAACTTTGCAAGTATATCCTTTGAGATGCCTGGAACCAACTCCTGGGCTCCAGCACCTTCTAGCCTGCCACAGAAAATTGGACCACCATCTATCCTCAGCCACGCCTGATCTCTAGGTGTGTTTGTGTTGCCCTCAAGGTGTTGTAAAGAAAGCTACGGGGCACCCATGTTCTTGCCGTTATATTTAAATACAAAGCATTTAGGATCAGGCCATTTTCTTACCTTTTGTTTTGAAGGGGAAAAAAAATCAAAACACTTAGCGATGTCTGGCATGTAATGAGCTCTCAATAAATGTTATCATTGTCTCCTCTGATAGCCCGAGCTCTAAAATGCACAAGCCCGAGGAAAGAGCAAACACAGAAATAGACAGGCTTTATTTATTTTTTTAATTTATAACTGCCATTGCCAATTGCAGACAATTGCAGTCTTTCTACCTTTTTTTCTGGAAATAATTTAGCATTTACAGAAGAATTGCTGGAATAGTACAAAGAATATTCCAATATACCCTCCACCCAGAATCATCGGTCATTAACATTTCACATCTCTCTCTCTCAGTCTTTCTCTGTTTCTCTCTCCCACCCACCAACACACCTCACACTCTTTACCCCCAAATGCTTTGGCATATTTTTCTTAAAAACAATGACATTGTAAGCACAATCATCCAGGATCAATATAATCCTGTTTCCTCAATTCTGTGGGATTAAAACTTCACCAATTATCCCTAAATATATAACTATAGCGTTTATTTTCCCTGACTTAATATCTGAGTGAGGTTCACATGTTACATTTAGTTTCCTGTCTCATTTTACCTCCTACTGAGGTGTTTGGCTCCTTGTCCTAGGAGCTGGGAGAGAGGGCAATGCAAAAATCAGTGAAGACAAGACTTTCGTTATGAGGAGCAAGAGATTTTTAGAAAATACAATAGATTCTTTACAAGTGATACTGATTTTCTTTGAGTCTACCAAAACAAAAACAAAACCAAAACCAAAACAAACAAAAAAAACCTGAGGGGCTTTATTCCCACCTCTCTAGTGACTTCTACCAACGCTACTTAATAGTTGTTTTTGTTTTTGTGTGTTTTGGGGTGGTTTTTTTTTGTTGTTTTTGTTTTTGTTTTTGTTTTTGTTTTTGTTTTTTACTGTGAAAAAGCCACAGGACAGGGCTGATCCTGCTTTGACTTGACCTATTACTGGCATGACTTGAATATACATTGAATCCCTACTAAGTGCCAGTGTGGGATCTGGGCCTAGCCCTAAAATGGCTGAAAGATCTGTGTGGAACAACATGCTGTCTGATTACATTTCTATGAAGTGTCCAGAAGTGGCAAATCTGTAGACACAAAAAAATGTATTAGAGGTTGCCTGAGGCTGTGGGGTGGAAATTGATAGTTTTTACATGGGCATGGGGGGTTTTTGGGTGATAAAAATACCTGAAAAATCAGAGTTATACAATTAACACAGATAAATGTGATACTATGTAAATTATACATCTAAAAAGCGATTATTACAAGGAAGGAAGGAAGGGAGGGAGGGAGGAAGAGAGGGAGGGAGGGAAGAGAGGAAGAGAGGGAGAATCCATAGAAAAATCTGGAGAGAGAAAGCTGATCTATAGAGCAATTTAGGCAAATTTCAAGGACTCAGGCCTCCCAGGTAAAGGTGACAGAAGAAATCAGTTTCCTGTGGCTGCTTTCCAACCTGCGGCCTATTTTGAGTTATGAGCACACTTGTAAGCTATCTGAACTGTATAGGTACCTAGAAAACGTTTCTTCACTGGCAAGGGGAAGACAGGTCCTGTACTGTTTGTTTCCCCACATAAAAATCTTACCTGTTATAATGAGATGTATTTTGGTGATCATTTCACAATATATACAAATACTGAATCGTTATGTTGTACACCTAAAACTAATATTGCATTTATACCTCAAATTAAAAAAAAAAAAAAAATCCTGTGTTCTCTCTTGCTTGAGCATAGGCTCATGAAACCATGATAAAAATTAAAGAGAAGGAGCACCTGGGTGGCTCAGTGAGTTGAGCATCCAACTCTTGATTTGGGCTCAGGTCATGATTCTAGAGTCATGGGATCGAGCCCCACATTGGGCTCCTTCGTGAGCTTGGTGCCTGCTTGGGATTCTCTCTCTGTCTCCCTCTATCCCTCTCCCCGGCTGTTGCTGTCTCTCTGTCTCTTTCTCTCTCTCTCTCTCTCTGTAAAATACCAAAACAATTGAAAAGAATTAAAAAGGGGTAATCTCCACAAATGTTTTCAAACTTTTGAAGATAGAAAAAAGAGCCAATAGAAGATGCTAAATGTATCTTTCTGACAAGAGTCTGTATGCAATGGTTAGAGGAAACGGGCCCGCATCCATATCAGCATAATGTCTTCAAGGTAACACGCTGGGAACGGGAGCGGCATCCAAGTTCCGTTGCAGAAAAACTGTAAATGTCGAGAATTTTTATGAATCAATGACCTCAAAATTATTTTGGTGATTGTATTTATTTATTTTTTGAAATAAAATTAGGTAAGCTCTCCAAGCATCCCTTCTGTGGCCTGAATATCCACTTTCTGTAAAAAGCATGAAGGAAACTTCAGCGGAGCAACCAGGCTGTAACACGGGGGGAAATGATTGATTTCACTTGAACACCACCAACAACAAAATGTTTTAAAAACAGTTTCACGGCTCAACTTTCTCCTTGCTTTTTATTTTTTTTTTTCTCTTATAGTTGGAATGTATTTTATCGTCTGTCAGTTTTGCCCTATGATATGTCCTCTTAAATTGGATCTGTAAGCCCTTCATAAAGTTTAATAAATCTTCAGCATTTCACCCTAAGGAAATTATATTAAAAACCTTCAAATGTGAAGTTGGGCCCGCAGACACACAGCGCTGGGAATTTTATCACCATAATCAGCGTGTAATGAAAGCCTCTGTCCCTGTTCTTTCCCAGTCATAATCTGCCTGTCTTTATGAAAAAAGGGGGGTTTGTCTGGGTTCATCTGCAAGCTTTAATTGGAAGATGTCTTCATTTCATTCCGGCCTACTGGGATAATAACTCAGCCCCGTGTTTAAACACAGGCCCTTGCCGCTGATATTTTTTCATTTAGTAAAGCATGTCTCTTTAAATGATTTAGCAAATCATCATGAATGCCAAGCCCGGGTGATTGGCAACTCATTTCTGGTGCACCATTTGCATGACATTTGTTCTGCCGCTAAGAAAGCTGCCGCAGGTAAACAAGCAGGCCCTGTACTGACTCCCTTTGAGTCCCTTCCTGTTTATTTTCTCATAATCAAATGACATTTATGGAGAGGCAAATGCAGCTGCACATATATGAGGGAAATGCAATCAGGCTAAACATGATGACTTCATTCAGGTGATATTTTGATGAGGGAAAGGATATTTTTATGACAGAGGGGGCTTTTTTATTAAGAAATCTGACAAATTCCCTTTGTGTAACTAATGTTTTATCTTTTTCCTATATTTTCACGTAAGGGCTGGACTCAAATAATTGGTTGCCTGGGCATTCATTTCTGACAGTTTCATTAAAACATGGGCAAGCATCAAGCAGGAGACAGAAGACAACCTTCTTTGTCCTGTTCAGAGAAAATAGCCTTTTCTCCTTGCAAAGGGAAAAATAAAAAAGAAAGAAAGAAAACAAGGCAATATGAGATAAAGCTATTTTATGGCATCAACGAATGTAGCTTTTCCTAAAGGAGATTTCAGAGAGGAAGATCTTTTATGGTTAAACAGTTTTATATGTATTTTCTGGCCCATTGCCCTACCAGGGGATGTGGACAGTAACAAGTCAGTTTTTTTTTTTTTTCCTTTAAAAATTTTTTAATAGTAACATGAAATCTTTGTTAGTTAATGTGGTCGAGAAGGGTAACAGAGAGCAAGCTGTACTTCATGGGTTTGCTTGAAATGCAGGCATACACGGGGCTTTCAGAAAGAGGTATGCCTTGATTTCTGGGAAATGTTTCTCCTCCAATGTGGGCAGGTATCTTCAAAACTTCCTCGGCTTCTCTGAGAGCTGGAGGCTAAAGACAAGAGTTGGCTGTCATTTCCACTCTGTGATAAGGATGTATTACATAATCAGCTGCCAGATCCTTCCTAAACCAGGGACCACCCAATTCTTTATGAGCTAAAACAATCACTTTATGAAAAGTTGTGCCTTTTTTTTTCCCCAATCATTTCTACAGGAGAGAAGAATAAAGAAATGTGCTTATTTTAAAAATGAAAAAGTGATTCTAATCACTTTCAAATTTCATTTGATGATGATGATGTGTATTTTGTCATAGTGGTTTGGGATTCCTTTCCTGGAGAGGCTCCCTCCTGGGCTTTCTTTCTCTCTATCATGAGTCTTAAATGACGAGGAATGATTCATCCAACCCACAAGTCCATCATGACTGAAAAGAAAAATGCTGCCCCAACACAATGCTTAGAGCGGGACACCGCAGCTATTCTGGGACTGGCTGAGAAAGAAAGCAAGCTTTAGGAGCCCAGGAAGTAAAAAGAAAAAGCTAGCGACAAGTCTGAGGACGTAGAACTGCAATGAAAGAAAAGGTCTAACATGGCGGTAGTCCCTATTGGTCTTTTTTGTTATACTTGAACACTCGAAGAATACTCTTCAGCAACATCTTCCAACCTGAAGGTCAATGATCTTATGTAATGACAACAATGACATTTATGTGGCTCTTTATAACTTCTAGAATATTATGTCATTTGAAACGATAATGTCTAATATAAGCTCTATATTGAGAGGGTGCTGAGTGTTCACTGGTTGAAGAAGCTTTTGCAGGAACCCAGTTCTTTTGAACAGAGGAAAGAAAGAAAATACTTTTCCATCGACGGAGTGCTGTATGCTTAGTGTGGGGCATTGTCTCATGGAACTATTCATGTGCTTCTCGTACTGTGTTTGTGTGTAGTGAGGGTGGGGGGTGGGGAAGTTTCAAGCCCTCTTCTTACTAGAGGCAGCTCATGATTTTAAAGGCCCTCTTATTCTTTTGCTTGTTTATTTGCTTGTTTTATTCTAAAAACCAAGACATCTAAATACTTTGCAAGAAATGTGATTTGGATCAGGTGATGAAAATAACTTAACGTTTATAAGATTTGGACCGCGTTCAGTGAAGGATGGGAGAAGCAAAGTTACGTTGAGGGATTTCTGAGTAGTTTGTAGACAGCACTAGTGGAGGATAATTCTGACCCCATTTGCCTAAGTTAAGGAGACATTCTATGGGGACTGTAGACTCTGACGAGTCTCTGACCCAAAATAGCAATGTGGAAAAGAGGGTTTGTGGCTGATCCTGACCCCCATCCTCCACCACGACAAGACTGGATGAGGTGTCCCTTTTGTGTCTTCCCTTAGAATGCCACACTTAGCTCTGTCATAGCATTTGTCATACTACTGAATGACTACCTATTAAGTAGTCTTTGTCCCATATTAAACAGTGAGTAGCTTGAGGCCGGGGACTGCATCTTACTCACCTGCATGCCAGCTATCAATTTATTGCCTCTCAGCTCCCAATGCATCCTTCAATTTATGCTCCATGACAAACCGTGGAATTCCTGTAAGCATGTCTCCTTTAAAGTGAGCTTGATGTTAAACCTTATTAGAGGGTGCTGGAAGGACACTACAGGAGGAAGGGGCTTCCTGTGATTTCTGATTATGGGAGCAGGGGATGAGGACATCCATTGTTATCCAGACAGAATGTGAAACACTCCCCCCTCCAGCACCCCCACAGTCTGAGACTGGGAATAACCTGTCCACAGCCCTATCTGCAGGGACCCCAAAGTCCCCCAGCCAGCCCCAGGGAAGCCTTCATGGCCATGCCCAAGTTGCTGAAGCTGCTCCCCACCTGCACTCTAGAGGGTTGCCTGCTGGTTGCTCAACAGCTCCAGACTAGCTCTTGCCTAGAGAAGGAAGTCAGTATCTCCACTATCCAGCAGCTGAACCACATCCACCTCCTCCAGTGACATCTCTATGTTTTTCCTTGGTTGCTCTCCTGGAGCCCTAGGGTACCATATAGAGTTTCTTATATATTTTAGTTAGTATTTCTTATATTGAACTTCTGCCTGTAAAACCTACTGTATGATTTCTATTTCCTTATTGTTGCGATCTGAAATGTTCATTGCTGAGTACATTGTCTGGCACCTTGAAAGTTACCAGTAAACATTCATTGAATGTTTGAAGAATGAATGAATGAATGAATGAATGGAAGGATAAATGGATGGATGGATGGATGGATGGATGGATGGATGGATGGATGGAAAAATTAAGGGATTCCTAACTAGGATTTCCACGTCTCCTGACAAAATATCAGCTCCACTTTTGTTATGTCCAATGAGGGAGTCATCAAACGACCAGGGAGTTTGGCAGCCATAATTTACTCAGTGTAAGCCAAATACTATTAGTTTTTAAGTCCCCAGAAATGAAATTCAAGTTTCACCCCCACCCCTTCCAAGTTTTACAGAAAAATAGAACCACTGAACTCTTTATATAAAGAAATTTCTCATAAGAAAGTGGCTGACACGATTATGGGGAGTGGAAAGTCCACAATCAGCAAGGTGGGCTGGCAGTCTGGAGACCCAGAAGGGCCAGTGCTGCCCAGGAAGTCTGAGGCAGTCTGCAGGAGAATTCTCTCTTGCTCAAGGGAGAGTGTTGTTTTTTGGGTTTTATGCGTTTTTCGTTTTATTGCTGTTGTTGATGTTCTATTCAGGCCTTCAACTGATTGAATGAGGTTCATGTACATTATGGAGATGAGTAAAGTCCATTGGCTTTACTCAAAGTCCACCAATTTCAATGTTAATCTCATCCCAAAACACCCTCACAGGAACACCCAGAAAAATGTTTGACGAAATATCCAGGCAAACTGTGGCCTAGTCAAGCTGACTCATAAAATTAACCATCACCGCCCCCCTCCCCCCACATCCCCGCAAACTTATTCTTGCTAGAAGGACAGAGATAGAGAGAGAGAGAGAGAGAGAGAGAGAGAGAGAGAGACTGTGCGCATAATTGTCATCATTTGGTATTTGGTATTTGAGCTGAGCTGGGACCACACAAGTGACCCCACTACTAAAAGGACCTAGCCAGGATCAGGGTACCTCATGTTCCAAACCAGAAGATTCATGTTAGCTCTGTCTAAAGACACCTTTCTCTGCTCCCCATAGGAATCGGTGATTTTCATCAGAACATGGCATTCTTTCTTAATGCTGCTTCAAACAGAAACGCTGGCATTCAGGAAAACCGATAACTTATTCCAATAGAAGTGAAAACGTTTTCAAATTCCTAAGGCCCTGTAGCAGGGCAATAAATAATAGTTTAACATTCTCATCTTAAAGAGAAATTGGTACAAACACTGAGTTTCTAATAGAATTAACTTGATTTTCTTCCACATCAGAAGGCAGCGAGCATTGACAACTGTGGATGAGGCTGTGGTTTTCTCAACTGATTTTTTAGGCCATATCCCAAGAATTTTAGATAGGATCATCTTCTTTTCTTATCACTTCCAAGGTACTCAGTTATATTTAACATTCTAGATTGATCAAAATTCAACCTATAATGAACCATGAGGATTTCTTTTGCACGAAGTATGTCCAGATCATTAAAACCTCAGAGTTGTATCAAAGAAAGGGGCCATTTGATCTTTTTTATTTCCTCATGCTGGAAGTGAAATTTTTCCTCGTATATATATACTCATGCTGGAAGTAAAATTTCTGACTTAGCTGAGTTCATTTTTTATTTTCATATATTTTACATAAAAGGCCGTTTGGTCTAATATCAAACCGAATTGCATTTATTTTGCATATCTTTCTTACCGCTTCCTGTATTTATATTGTGCCTGCCTTTTTAAAAGGCACAAATCAAATTGGGGCAGAACTGGTGGCATGATGGAAAAATCCATTTCAGTTCTAAGCTCCCTTTTCAATGTGTGAGCCTAGGTATAGCAACCAGGGAAGATGAAATTTTGGGAAGTATGTGACGCTTAGGAATTTAAAGACTAAAATTTTGGGTGCTGCTCTGAAAGTGAAAACTTGACATTGGCTGATACAGACACTTGCTAGCATAAAATCTGTGCCTGCACATGGACAATAAGGTGCACGCGGCAGTGAGCACACTCACGCAGGCTCGCAGTCCACGTGCATAAATACAGACAGAGGAGGCAGGGAAGAGCCAGCCACACCTCTTCTTTCCTGTTCCCACCAGTTTCTAAATACACAAATACTGGATTTTACTCGCCCGTTATAGATGCATATTTTAATACAAATAAGAAATTCGCTTCTTTTTCTCTCTCCGTTCTTCTTGGAGCTCGGGTGAATTTTCTCCCGTAAATAGCCCTCAGTTCAGCTAGTTGAACAAATTTTTCTTTAAGACTGACAATAAAGCAGTACAGTGCATAGAGTAAGAATCCCAATACATCATCCAAATGTCTCAGTCCCAGAAGGATTCTAAGATTTTTGTCTGAAAAAGGAAAAATAAACCTTGTTCCTACGTCCCTAGTAAGAGAATTAAGGATCACTTTTAGAACCTTCTAACAATTGTTTTCTGGAAAGTGGATTTAAAGAGCTTATCCCCTAGTGACTTAATCCTATGAGATCATTGTAAAAGGGATATGTTGGATATGAAGGGAGTATTTGCGAGTTTCCTGAAGAAGCATTCTGTCTTGTTGTACTTAAACTTCCCATCCTGGTTGTACTTAAACTTTCCCACCCTTCATTCTTTGGGTGAATATTAGTTTTTACATGAAAAGTAAAAACAAAAAAAATTTGATTATCTCTCCACTCTTCATGCCAGACAGGTTCCTTCTGAAATAAATTCGATGGGGCTGTATGAAATGTGCTTTTCTCTCCTGTTTTCAGAGATTCCATAGTTTGAATAATAATCAATACCAGGTATTCCCTTGCCCCAGTCAGTTGGCTAAGGAATGTACACTATTAAATAAAAGCTAAAAGAAAAAAAGCTTCCTCAAGATCTAGATGTAAAAATAAAAAATTAACTTTTGGCTTAGGGTGTCCGGGTGGCTCAGTCGGTTGAGCGACCGACTTGGCTCAGGTCATGCATGATCTCACAGGTCATGGCTCACAGGTCATGGCTCTCAGGTCATGGCTCACAGCTTGTGAGTTCGAGCCCTGCGTCGGGCTCTGTGCTGACAGCTCAGAGCCTGGAGCCTGCTTCAGATTCTGTATCTCCCTCTCTGCCCCTAACCCACTTGCATTCTGTCTCTGTCTCTCTCAAAACTAAATAAACATTAAAAGAAATAAATTTTAAAAAATTAACTTTTGGCTTAAATGATTGCATTCAATAAGGCAATAATCAGCCAATCTGAGCAATCAGAAAGTTATGCTGTAATTTTCTGAGGGTAGGGGAGCAAAAGATCCTACATGGAATAGCAGAAGGAACTTTTTCTCTATCCTTTTCCCCTTGAAAAAGACACATGTCTCCTAAAAGGGGAAGAAGAAAACAGGGAGCCAAACTGGCAGTTGCAGGATGAAAACCCGTCTGCCTGGCGTGTTCAGTGTTGTTGTTCTTTACGCTTTTCTTTCTGTCCAGAGGAAAACCTAAGCCAAGAATTTCATCTTGCCTTTTCTTTCAGTAGATCTGGCATGAGTTTCCTGGCTTAGAGGTGCCTTCCTAAATGTGAGAACCAGGTATAAATTGGATTTTCATCATTTACCATTTCAGCACTAACTGCATCCCCCAAAAGAATCCAGGAGGATGTGATGGGGAAAATGGTATTAAACTATGCTGGTGGTTTTCAAACTGTGCTCCTACAAACCCAAGACATTTTAGGGAAAGTCCTTTAAAGCCATTTAAAGGGGCAAGGGGTCAGGTCCCACCTCACCCTTGACCACATTCATTTCAAACAGAAAAACTCCAGTACTATCAGGTTTTACATATTTAGACTCCAGGTAAGATTTCATTTGAGAAAGAGATTCTATGGAAACACACACACACACACACACACACACACACACACACACACACACACATTGAACTTAATATGAAAGCCTTCTTAATTTGTATTTCCTTTCAAACTCAGAAGGATTCTGATTGGCTATTAATGGTACAGAACCTAGAGAATCCTTATGATATACGTGTTAGGGAACACTATTGTTTATTAGCACTATTTATTCCTTTACAGGGATTCCTTTTATTCCTTTGTGGGTCCCTCTCAGCTCAGGGTGTTGGGAGTGGGGAGAGGAGTTGCATGATAATTCAATCATTTTCCACCAGAAATATTGTTCTCAATCTTTGATTGGTTATCCGAAGCACCTGGAAATTTGGTAAAAAGTAATAGACCAGCCCACCTCCTTCAACCAGTCTGCTCCCCTGTGTTCTTTGTCACCTCTCCTGGTGAGGCAGGGACACTCTGAAGTTTGAGAACCACTGGTCTTAGAAGAGCTGTTACTGGTCCTTTGCTTGTTACCGGTCCTTTGCTTGTTACCGTTACGCAATGCAATCCCCACCCTTTGGTTTGGTCTGGGGAAATAATATTACCACTGTTCACACTTAGAAATGGGAAGAAACCTAGAGAATTGTATTTATGAGAAACCTTGAGACATATTTGTAATACAGACACTTGATACACCATAGCTTAAGCAAATGTTAAATCAGAGTTCTCTAAGAAAGCAACATATTCTAGCCACATGATTGCCTTATGTTTGTTCATTGACTCATTTAATATACATTTAATGATGGAAGACAGAGAAATAAACCAATAATTACAGGGCAATAAGATAAGTGAGTAAAGGAAATACGGAGTGAGTGTGGGTGATAAACCATCTAAGTTTGCCTCTGTATTTCAAGAAATCCTTCATAGTGAAGGAACATTTGCAATCAGACTTAGTGCTCAAATTACTTTGTAACTTGGCCAGAATTAGAAAATTCAAAGTATATGGTTATTCCTTATCCGTAGGGGTATTGGAAACAAAACCTAGCACTTCCCATTTTCATTGTGTTTTCTTTTTTAATTTAATTGAATTTAATTTAATTATGTTTTGAATATTTATTTATTTTTGACAGAGAGAGACAGAACATGAGTGGGGGAGGGGCAGAGAGAGAGGGAGACACAGAATCTGAAGCAGGCTCCCGGCTCTGAGCTGTCAGCACAGAGCCCGATGCGGGGCCTGTACTCACGAACTGAAAGATCATGACCTGAGCCAAGTCTGATGCTTCCCCGACTGAGCCACCCAGGGACCCCTCATTGTGTTTTGTATAAACCATTGGACTTTGTCAAATGACTCAAAAACCCTTCAAATCTTGAAATGGAAGCACACTGATAGTCCTATTTCAAGATCAGGGTTGTTCTTCAACTTTCCATCTCAGAACTGGGCTATTCCCCATGACTGGTCATAATTCTTTTTTTGGATGCAACCAGGAGCCAAGCCAAGTAGGTATTTGTTGTGGTATAGATATGAAGCTCCAAAGTTTTATGATCATAAGAGAATCTTTAACACCCACCTGTTATAATAAAACAGATTTGCTTCAAAGTACTCTTAGATCTGAGAGGTGCTTTGACAACCAGTCACCTTTATTAGTTAATACAACGCCTCTGTCAATACCATGTAACCCTGTCTTACTCTGTCACCCACTTCAGACCCCACGTCTCCAATATATTCATAGGAACTGCAGATCTGGACCAGAATCAGTCCAGCCTCAAGTGCATTTCAATCAAATGGAAGAGGATTAGATAGAAAAATTTAGAGGCAATATGAAAGGTGTTCTAAATATTTCCTCTCCTCTGGTTTAAAGAGTTTTTCTTACTACAACACAGGAAAATACATTTGTGACATATAATGTAATGAAGCATGTCATAGAATAAAATAAATGAATGCCTGCATAAAAATTGTAACTCATTTCAGGAGAGTGAATAAACCATTGGACTTCAAGTCAAAAGACCAATATTTAGATCTTTATTTTGCTATTTACTGTACATTGTTAAGCAAGTAACTAAATCTCTTTAGCATTGTTTCCTTATCTGGGAAAACAGGAATATCCATATTTCCTTTGCAGTTATTGGGAAAATCAAATTATATAATTTACGTGAAAGCACCTAGGACTATAACTGGCACATATTAGAAGCCTCATAAATTATTATCAAAATTAAATTTATTTTTCCAAAAATATTTGGGATAAAACCAGATAACATTTTTTCAAGACTCATATGGGAACTGGGGAATATCACTTCAACTCTCTATTATTAGAGAAAATGAAGCACAAAATGGTTTTTTTATGTTCAACAAATATTTATTGAGGGTCTATTACGTACCAGGAATTAATCTAAACGTTTAGGATTCATCAACGAATACAAAATACAGTGAAGACAAAACATTCTGGCCGTCATGAAGCTTACATTCTAGTGAGCAATGAGATGTTTTCATTTAGAGCTTCTTCAAAGCCTATCTGTAGTCAATACTACACACACACACACACACACACACAGAGACACACACACACACACACACACACACACACACACACACCATGTACTTTGTGGATGTTATTAAAAAATTCTCCTGAGGCTCCTGGGTGACTCAGTCAGTTGAGCATCCGACTTAAGGTTAGGTCATGATCTCACAGTTTGTGGGTTCGAGCCCTGCATCAAGCTCTGTGCAGACAGCTCTGAGCCTGGAGCCTGCTTCGGATTCTGTCTCCCTCTCTCTCTGCCCTCCCCCTCTTGCTGTCTCTCTCTTTCCCTGTCTCAAAAATAAATAAACATTAAATTTTTTTTTAATTCTCTTGCCAAAAAAAATAAATAAATAAAAGCACAAGAACCATGTACAGGGCTTCCACATAAGGCCATGCACATTGACTATGATATGAATTGTGGCCTCGGAGTTGTCCAATTTGGTGACCATAAATTATTTATTTTTGGGACAGAGAGAGACAGAGCATGAACGGGGGAGGGGCAGAGAGAGAGGGAGACACAGAATTGGAAACAGGCTCCAGGCTCCGAGCCATCAGCCCAGAGCCTGACGCGGGGCTCGAACTCACGGACCGCGAGATCGTGACCTGGCTGAAGTCGGACGCTTAACCGACTGCGCCACCCAGGCGCCCCTGGTGACCATAAATTATACATAAAAAAGGAATACTGTTCTTTCTAGTCAACTTCTGGCCTTAATGTCAGGGGTCTCTGGGACACACATGCTCTTCAGGGAATAACCTATGAAAAACGAAGATTGAAAGTATTTTATTAATGCCTAAGTTACATAAAAAGTTGCCTTTGCACTCAACAGGAATTGCCTTCAATCTTACAGAGACTGGAATAGAATAGAATAGAATAGAATAGAATAGAATAGAATAGAATAGAATAGAATAGACTGTTTAGAATATAACCTAGCCTTAGACAGAAAATTCTGATACTAGATCACTGAGAAGTGCTTTTATTAGAAAAGAGTTAGGGAGAGATTGTTGCTTGGATAAAAGAACCACACAGCAACTCTTCTCATTTTGGGAAATAGAGACTATAAAACTAAAGCATTAAAATCTGTCATGTCCACCCTCAAAATCTCACGGGTACATGGTCACGTATTCCTGCAAACTCCCCCATTTATAGGGCATAGGAAGAGGGGCCATATGACTTGCAGCTCACGGTAGTCATTTGAGGACTGCAGTGTTTTTCCTAGCCTCACAACTCCAACAGTTGTCTCTTGGGTGGATTAAGAAGAATAGAAGTAGATGAAGTACTGACACTTGACCTATCATGGGCATTGCAGGGATTTTAACCATGGTCTCAGCACCTGAAGTTGAGCAAAGAAACAGGACTACTATGGAAGATTCACACTCCTAGGGGTCTCTGGGCGAGTAGTGAGGGATTGTTCTCTTTGTACCAAACGTGAGCCATGCATGAGGAAGGGCTGGCATTGGGGCATTCTTAGAGCTTGTCTACAGGGGCCCCTGGAGCTCAGCAGATGGTGCTGGACAGACCAATCTATTCTAAGCAGCTGAGGAGGAAGCAAGCCAAAACAGAGGTACAGTAGTCCTTCTCAAGTGCATGTTAGATAAGACATCCTCAGCGATGAAGGGAATGAGAGAGGTAGTCTCTGAGGAACTCACAAAATCTCCCATTAAAGAAAGTCACATTATGGGGCGCCTGGGTGGCACAGTCGGTTGGGCGTCCGACTTCAGCCAGGTCACGATCTCGCGGTCCGTGAGTTCGAGCCCTGCGTCGGGCTCTGTGCTGACAGCTCAGAGCCTGGAGCCTGTTTCCGATTCTGTGTCTCCCTCTCTCTCTGCCCCTCCCCCATTCATGCTCTGTCTCTCTCTGTCCCAAAAATAAATAAATGTTGAAAAAAAAATTTTTTTTAAAAGTCACATTGTAATTAATATCTATTGAGCCCAGACAGGAGCAACCCCAGAATAAAATGACATTACCCATTCAGTGACCTTCTTGACTTCTTACATCTTTTCCCATTCAATGAGCCAACCTTGGTTAGCAACATAGAAAGGAAAAAGTCAATACGCTAGGTTGGAAAGAGAGAAGTTGACCATGCTCTTTGTGGACAAGAGGCTTCCAGTATGAGGCACACAGGAGCAGAGGAGGGGAGGACAGGTTTTAATTTCAAATCATAACTGAAGTGGTAACTATAAATCTAGATGGACTTTATGATTACTGCTGTAGACTGAATGTTTTAGTCCTCCCCAGATTCCTATGTTGAAATCCTAATCCCCAATGTGATAGTATCTGGAGGTGGGCCTTTGGGAGGTAATTAGGTTGTATGTGTGCAGTCTTTATGATGGGATTAGTGCCCTTATAAGAAGACACAAAAGACAGCTCGCTTCCCGTCCTCTCCCTCTCTTCAGTGACCTCAGCAGACGCTGCACCTGCCAGAAACTTGATCCTAGACTTCCAAGCCTCTGAACTGTAAGAATTAAATGTTTGTTGTTGAAGCTACCCAATCTCTGGTATCTTTGTTATAGCAGCTAAACTGACCAAGACAAATGTCCAAATGAGACTGTGTTCTAAGACAGAAAATTACTGGAAAACACTCTGTATTACCCCAGAGTCACCAAATGAGGGCTGAGTTTTTCTCCAGGAGCAAGAACTTCCTCAACACAGCCGTTAGGGAGACAGTGAGAGTGAAAATAAAAGGATTACATTGCATGGGCTGCACCATACTCAAGGTCAAGGTGACAGACAATGTTTTCATTCATTCACTATACACAGTGACCAGGTCTGCAGGCAGGGAGCTCTGGAGGAAGATGAATGTGTTCAGTTTCTCCAAATCTCACAAGGAGATTGCACCCTACCCCTTTTCCTGCACAGCTTTGGGAGGTCTTTCAGCATTGGTGAAATTTTCCTTGAAGTTTTTGAGATCTTTGGATAAGGGTGAGAAAGAGGAGTGAATTAAGCATAGCGCATAGCCAGTAGGGCTCACAGTTTCCATTAGTCATTGGCTACATGCCTAAACACCTTCTAGGGTGCCCCAACATTGTCTTGCTTTCATGCATGTGCCTCCTTTCATTCAGATCCAAAGTTTCAGGTTAAACCATATTACTGATAAGTCCAGAATGCTTCCTAGGCTGAGCCGAGCTACTTAAGAGTTTGACACACACATAATCATAATCGGTACTATTGTTTCCTTAGCGTTAAGAACTATTCCATGCCATCCACATACTGTGATGATAAGGGTCAAAGGCAGGATTTCTAACGTGACAGGTTATTTCTCCTTCTCAGAGCCACTGCTTGCAATTTCTATAACAAGAAATAGTCACTTATCCCATAGCTGAAGATAAGGCTTTCTTGGTACAACATGTTGACTCAACACACACTAAGTTGTTAATAGCTGATCATTTCCTAAGAATGGATTTGGTAGTAAATGTGGGCAGCCAGAAGTGTAGCAGGGAGTGCAGTGACATAAAGAGAAATAGTGGCCTGGGACACTGAGCAGAGCTTCCTCTATCTTGCACTTTTGCACGGAGCTCTGTTTCTCAGGAGAATCGGGGGCGGGGTGGGTAATGTGTGCAGAAACCGTTTTTGGTCACTGAACTACAAAGTACACACCTTGGCAACCAAAGATACCATGTTGTGAAGTTTAGATTCCTTGGCACGGTACAGACGGCAGACTTCTTTATTCAGTCTAACACCCTTTGAAATATTTCCCGAGCACAGAACTTTTAAACTGCTAGACTCTGCTGTCACTATCTTCTCACACTTCAGAGACGTAGTCTTGTCAAAACTGGACTTCTGGGTTTCCGAGCCAGTGAGATGATTTCTTGAATAAAAGTCCAGGTATGAGAGACTGGTAGAAGTTTGATTTTCTGTCACCCTGAAATCCAAAGAATTCACTTTCCTCTGACCAGTTCTTTACCTGCAACATGGTATCGATTCCTTCCAATCGTTCTGAATTCTTTCTCAGTATAATGAAAGCAAAGTTGTTATTCTTCATTACTGTACAGTATAATTAATTACTATTAATACATAGTGAAAATAAAACTGCAGTTTTCAATTACAGTAGTCCCAGTAGGTCTGACACACTCAGAATGATTTTCAACTAAAAAGAGGAACTATCATCTTAAGAATTGCTTTTATTATTACTTTTTTATTTCAGTGTGGTTGGCACACAACGTTACATTAGTTTCAGGTGTACAACTTAGTGATTGGACAAGTTGATACATTCTGCTGTGTTTGCCAAACAATTGCTTTTATATTGCTCTGTGTTCCATAAATGCAGTATTACTATTAAAGGGTTTTTTTTATAAAAAATATTATTTTTGCAGAGAAGACTCAGACATTTATTTCGTAGTGCATAATAGGAGAGAGAGCAAGTCTTAGTACAAACGAATTAAATGCTTTGAAATTGCTGGTTTTATAAAGATGCTTGTTTCCATTAGATTGCACACCTAATCTCTCAGGTAGATAAACCCGCAAATGATGCATATGGTTGATGGATGAGCAGTGATAACAACGTCTTCAGCCTATGAGTCTGATTTTTCTCTTGGAGAGCCAGGACATGCTAGAAATGCTCCTTGCCAATGCCATTGTAAAAATTCCACCATGTAGGTACAGGTACAGCCCTGGATGAGCCAAGATAAGCAAAAGGAAACTAGGGACAGTCCAGGAAAGATGGACAAGTTTTTCACCTCATTCCTTCCCTGAGTAACCTCTTCCCCATAATTTCAAACTGCTTTCCGTATTTCCGGTGCTCTAAATCACTCTCTTTCCTGTTGGCCAATTCTCAAGAATGACCTATCCCAGACATGTATTTCCATGCACTTGTGTTCCTATGTTGGGAATGGTCCAGCTCAGAAGTGACTGCAAACCCTCAAATGTCTCATCCTCACAGTCATACCCTAGAAATAATGTGAGAAAGGCAGTTATATACCAGTATTTTAAAACTGAGTGCTTTGAGGTTTAAAAATATCTAGGATTCTGGCTCCTGTTGAAAAATGTTCAAGTTTGGCAATACTGGGCCAGTATTCCCACCTTGCAATAATCCACTGGAGTAGAGTGTAGCCTGTGCATTTTACACTGAGCTTTTTGGTCTTCTGTAGCTGTTGGTTCCTGATCTAGGGTGACTTTGACCCTTGGGGACATCTGGCAATGTCTGTTGCCAGCTGACAGCCACAGCTGAGGGTCGGGATGTGCTATTGGCACTAGTGAGTTGAGGCCAGGGATACCATGAACATCCTACAAGGCATATGATAGCCTTCCACAACATAGAATTATCTAGTCCCACATGTCAATAGTACCAAGTTTGAGAAACCTTTCCACAGCCCATATTCGGCCCACTTCACATTTAGTTGCCTGTCTGCTCCTGTAGACATTTGGCTTTGTAATCCCTGGGTAACCAAATTGGCATAAAATATAGATACATAACATATACAACCAGAAAGGACCTTCAGGACCTTCCAGTCAAATCCCAAATCCCTCATTATATGTATGATGTCTGAAATATAGGGGAAATGAACTTCAGCTAGACTTAAAAAATAAAATTCGATCAAAATAATTGATCTGATTTGTAATCGAGAATCCTGTTCCTAACTGGAGTAATAATTATGAAGCCATATGAGGCAGACACAGTGAGCGGAGGCAGGACAGTGGGGGAATCTTTCCCCCACTTTCTGGTCATCATCTTGTCCATCACTTACATATGACAGAACATTTGAGCAGACCCAGTTGACATGTTGCCCAATTTCTGATCTGGGCTCTTCTTACAAATTCATTACTGATCCAAGCTCATACTATTTTGTATAGCATCCCTATGTGTTTGTCAGGAGATGACTGTCCATGAGTATGTTGTGTTTCTGCATGTCTTTTTGTTCTGGACTATTTTCCCAACGATGTCTGTAAAGCTAGCAATCTTGGAAGATAAGAGACCGATAGAACCTCATTCTGGAGCAGAGGGTCAATTTGCATACTTCCCAGTAAAATAAATACGATGACCGTTGCAGGAGCAAGGGTCAGTGCATATTATAAAGGATTCAGTTTTCCCTCAGCTCAGGATTTGTCCATTGTGAAGGAAAAGTGCTGTGGATGCAGCATCTACTCAGAACCCTCCATGTCACCTTGGTGGGACTTGGGAGACAAGGGCAACCATGCTTCGTGTGCACTGAGTAATAAAGTCCTGGTTTCTGACCCAGGACTCTCATGTCTTCTGCCATCAGGCCAAGAGGTATGAAGAATCAGAGATTTTACTCTCCTTGCAAGATAACAAGTTTAGCCTGCCAGAGTTTTTGACAATTTTTTACAAGCCATCTTTTGAAATACTTGAACTGTATTTTACCTGAGTTAAAGGACGTATTCACCAAACCTTAAGCCATGAATGGCCCTGGCAGCTGTAACTAGTCTTAAGGCCCACCAAGTATTTTTCCTCTGCCAGCACTAAGTGCTCTGGCTCTCCTGAAGTTCCCTTAGCTATAGCCTTAGTTATGCGTATATCTGTCCAATGCCAGGGAGTCCAAGTCCTTTTCTTCTTCACTCCTTCCCTACTTCCTTCCATCCTTCCTTCCTTCTTTCCTTTCCTCCCCTCCCCCCTCCTCCTCTTCTCTTCCTCCCTCTTCTCCTTCTGCTTCTTCTTCTTCTCTTTCTAGGTAAATCACTATCTGTAGTCCATGTACTTTCTCTTTGCTCTAAATCCACATATCATTATTCCTTGTTGTTACTGGAAGAAAATAAATCATTGAATCAGAAACGCAGACATATACTATACACATACAGAGCTCTAACAAATTAGGTTCTGTTGTGACTAACTTTAAAATTTTTCTACACAAGGGACTATCCTTTGGGTGATCAAAAGAAAAAAAGAAAGAAAAACCAGTTCATACTCACATTTTCTCCTTACTTCCCATCAGTGACCATCTTATATTTTAGTAGTTTTCTTGATACATTTTTGCAACCTCTACTTGTTTGAAGGGCACAGTTTTTTTATCATATATTTCTGCTGGGAAGGAAGATGTTTTTAATCTTCTAAAATTTTTATATGCATTTGAATAAACACAGCAATCTTAAAATTCATATTCAGCATTTTAGTAGTTATGTTTTATTGAATATATGATGCTTTTCTGAGGATAATGATACTTCCTCTAATAAGAATCCAGAGTTTATTTGAGTTTAATTTAGTTTTGGGGAGGACAGACTAACAAGTAGAGAAAATTAAGAGTGATCAGTGCTATAGTTCCCATTTTATGCTATATTTACCTTAAGGCTTCATCATATCATATTTGATGATGTGCTGTCAGAAGTCACATAGAAGCCACTGGAATCAGAGGGCTCTGTGAATGTCCTTACATAGAGTTGGCAGTAATTTTCATACAGCACAGTTTGCTAAGACCCCTTTATTGATAATATTAGTTTCCTCAGCCCACTCTTTTCCATAATCAGGTAATCAATTAGTCATTAGCATAACTACAAAAAGAAATCATGAACAAATACACACCAAAATAATCTAGCTGGTTGTGTCTTTTTTTTAAACAATTTTTTTAAAGTTTATTTATTTATTTTGAGAGGGACAGTGATAGCATGAACAGGGGAGGGGCAGAGAGAGAATCCCAAGCAGGCTCCACACTGCCAGTGCAGAGCCAGACATGGGACTCAAACTCTCAGAACTATGAGATCATGACCTGGGCCAAAACCAAGAGTTGAATGCTTAACCAACCGAGCCACCCAGGCACCCCAGCTGATTGTATCTTAAGCATGGTCTCTACACATTTAGCCAGAATATGGACCTTAGAGTAAGAGAAAAGTGAGTTCAAAATCTGACTCTCTTGCTTGCACTTTGTTTTTGAACAAGTTTTTTAAATCTATTTGAGCCTTAATTCCTACATCTATAAACATCTATGTTGCAGGATTGTTACTGTAAGATTCAAGTAGAACAATGTAGGAAAAGCGTTTAATACAATTCCTGGTGCATCAGAGATCTTAAATAAATTCTGGCCATTTGACTGTCATTGTTGAGTGAGGCAACAAGTGCAAAAAAAAAAAAAAGGATGGCAATAGGGGTGCCTGCGTGGCTTAATCAGTTAAGCATCTGACTCTTGATTTCAGCTAAGGTCATGCTCTCACAGTTTGTGGAATAGAGCCCCGCATTGAGCTCCGGGCTGACAGTGCAGAGACTGCTTGGGATTCTGTCTCTCCCGTCTCTCTGCCCCTCCTCAGCACATGCACACACACTCTCTCTCTTTCACTCTCTCTCAAAATAAATAAACTTAAAAAAAATTATTTGCTTTTTTAAAACGTTCAAAATGTCTGAGAACTCTGTATGTTTTCATATACTTCACCATACCAGAGTATTTATACCATGTAAGATGTATGTCATCTACACTTTGATGTTTTAAGTTGCTCTTTGCCTTTCAAAACACTTAAGAAACCACTCCTGTGTATCATTAATTTACTGATGAAAGGCAACTAACAACTTCTTAAAGTCATTCATAATATAGTCATCTCTCTGGGTTTCGTTGTCTTCCTATTTAAAATAAGGAAATGGAACTTGATATTCTCTAAGACCCCTCCCAGTTCTAAGACAAATACAGTCATATTTTATAGCTTTGTAATATAATCAAGCATTCAGAGCAATACCTGGCCCATGGGAAGTACTCAGTAAATATTCCTTAAATGTGGAATGATTAATTAATATAGGTACTTTAATATAGAAAGTACAACCTAAAAACTAATTTGGCTTAATGACAAAAGCAAGCAAGAAATTATTATTAAATTCATTTCTTTGTTTACTACTGCTAAAGATTAACTTTTTCTGTTAAAATTATTTTTAAAAAATAATTTATTAATCTAATAGACTTTGATCCTTACAGAAAGTATAAGTCTATCAAAAAAATCAATGGAGTAGAGGGGAAATGGTTTTGTGGATAAAACTAAAATTCACATTTTCTATTAAACATGGCAGATACAAGGCAAGCATTTATTTCAACTCCCCCCCCCCCAAAAAAAATGGTGTGATGACGGAAAATAGATTTTGTGAAAAGAGCACAAAAACCTATAAGGACAAACAGAACAAAAGGAGAGGATGGAGATGACAACATCAACACAATTTTGCAAGCTCAAAGACAGAAGGATAACCAAAGCAACACAGAAATCAAATGCTATGGAATGGGAGCTTTAGGGGAGAAGAGGAAACCCAAGAAGCAAGCTCTTTTGTGTCATAGGAGCCTGAGAAACACAGGCATTGGAGGCACTAGGTGCCTCTGAAGAATGGGCATGCACTAGGGCGATAAGTAGGAAAATTAGTTTGAAATTCATGTAAGAAGCAGTTAAGCACCTAAACCCAGGGATGGCTTTATGGATGTATAGCCTGTACACTTATGCAGGGTCTCACACTTAGGAACCTCCCACATGGTATAATGCTCTGTTATTGCCATCATGAAATTCTTAATAATTTTTGAGTGAGTGACTCAACATTGTCATTTTGAATTGGGTTCTACAAATTATGTAGCCAATCCAATCTAAATCCCCTCCCCTAATTCCACACAGCCAGGCATATATCCCTCCTCCACCCCAGCAAAAGACTAAATGATAGGATATTTCAGAGTATCAGGCACAGCTGAAAATAGGAGGCTAAGTGAATTACTTAGAGAACAGTGAATACTGTCCTCCACCAGGCACAGTGAATACTGGCAACCAGACTTACATCCCCAGGCAGAAGATTGCCAGATTCCTCTCAGGCGAAACTGAAAGAACAGTTGGAAGTCTTCCAATTAAACAGTTTCTGTTGGATCACCTGACAAGTCCCAATCATGGACATAGAGCTTCTAATCAAATCTTTAGTGTCTCAAGTATAAATGGGAAAGCTAAGGATCATCAGAGATTTGAGGAAAACCTCTATCAGAAACACAGGATTAAAACAAACAAAGACTAAGCAGGAACTCTGAGGATTCATGACACTAATAGTAGAAGAGAAAATTATGTTATAAAATATTATTATTATCTTTAGAGAGATAAGAGAAGCTATTACAGTAATAAAAAAAGAATACTAGTTTTTTTAAAGGAACACTCAAAATAAAAAAAAAGAACTATTGAAATTAAATATAGATAGGATAAATAAAAAATTCATTAAGACTTATGGAAGATAAGGTGATTTCTGGGTTATTTCTTCAACCAGAAAGCAAAATAAAATAAAACAAACAAACAAAAGAGATGGGAGAGGAGACATAAAATATAAGTTAATGAAAGGATGTGCAGCAGGTTCAAAATCTAAATAACAGAATTTTCAGAAGGAGAAAACAAACAAAAAAGCAGATGGGAAGGAATGATTAAATAAAAAATACTCATACTCAAAAATTCCAAAATCAAAGCCGCTATGTTCTCAGATTGAAAGTGGCTATTCATTCAGTATATTATTGTAAATTTTCAGAATACCATGGCTGAAGAGAAGGTACCAAAATATGTTCAAAGAGTAGAAAAATAAAACATGTCACAAAAGATTAGGAATCAATATGACATTAGATGTCTCAAAAGCAAAATTGAAAGCTGGAAGACAATGATTAAATGCCTTTGAAATTCTGAAGGAAATGGTTTTCAGCCTAGAATTCAATTCTCACAGAGTCAAACTATCAACCAAATGTAAGGGTATAAAAAAGGCATTTTCAGATATGCAAATTATTAAGAAATGTATTCCTGTGTACCATTTATTTGAAGTCCACTAGAGAATGTAATATACCAAAATGATATAATAAATCAAGAAAGAGGAAAACCTGTGATTAAGGGAACGGAAGATACAACACAAGACAATGAAGTAAAATCCCAAACACAAGACAATGGCATAAAATTCTAGAACTATGGCTGTGTACCAAGACAAGAGAGCAAAAAGATAAATTTAAGCAAGAACATGAAATATTCTAAGTGAAAAAATAAAAATAGAAAATTACCTGATGTTTACGGGATATATTAAGTGAAGAATTACACTTCTAAATAGAATTTGTAAATGAAAAGTACTTGATATGACGGAGAAAATGAAAGAGCAAGGCAATTACTAACTCTAGGAAAACCAAAAGTAGTGCACCTAGAAATATAATCCTTGTGCTTTACATGGTTCAACTATAAATAATATTCACAGAGCCATCAAAATGTTAAGCATGGATTACTGATTTATGTAAATTTTGATGTAACTGCTTTAGGAGTTTGGGAGGAATGGATATGTTCTTTTCAAGATGGTGGGTTTAGAGGGGTTGGTCAATGGTCAGTAGGGAATATTTAAAATGAAATTTAAAAAAATATAAATATTTAGAAATGTAGTGGCAAATATCAGAAGAAGATGTTAAGGGATTAGTGGTCACCTGTCAAAGACAAGAATCAGGAATAGGGAGAAGTGGAATTAGAAATGCTGATTTTTGTTATGAGCTTTTTAAAGCTGCAAGACATTTAAAACCATGCTCATGTATTCTCTGGTTCAAAAAGTAAATTAAACACATAAATCTGTGATTCATATATACTTGCAAAATACTATTATAATTCTATTTAATCCCCAACTGGTAGTGAATGAAATAATGGCAACCTCAAGAGGAACAAATAGGTTGTTTTGGTTGACAGCATAAAGTAAAATGACTACGACTAAATGAATTCATCATTAATTATTTCATTTTATAAACAAAGCTTTAACACAGCTATATATAAAGCATTTGACATTGTAAAACATCAGCATATGCTCAGAAATGGAGGGTAGCCTAAACATTTTAGGGTATTATTGAGTAGTGGCAGGTTGATATAAATTGCTGAGGTACCAGTTCCACCAAGCTATGCAATTATAATCCAGATCACAGAATTCCCTAAGAAAATAGATTAGCAAAGGGTATCTGATGTGTTAATGTGGCGCAGGAGACAATTTTAATAATAACTGGAGAGAGCCAATGACAAAAGAAAAGGAAATCCAAAATATAACTGAAGTGAAAGCCGAAGGAAAAGAAAATCAGATATAATGATATATGGCAGCTCCCCAAATAGGATCACCTTAAATCGGTAATTTCAGACTGATTTGGGAGGAGAAGGAAGCACACCAAGGGCTCCAGGAGGGTGCGATGTTTGATCATTGAAACAACAGCCTCTGGAGGGTGGTTCACTTTCCAAGCTTGCAGTTCTAGTAAAGGCTGCCCCGGGTTGTCCTGCATTAGGGCGTGGCGGGTACGTGAAAGGCTACCACGCCCATCTCAGCTTCATGTAGAACAGCTACAGGTTTGCACACTGGGTTTCCAGGTAAGAGTTCTGCTTGAACGAATTGTTTTATGGCTGAAAACCAAGTTTGAAAAATACTGGTCTACCCCCAGTTTTCTATTTTACAGATCTAGCAATAAAAGCCTTTTAAATAATCATTTACCCAGGGTGAAGGGTAACAAAAATCCGATGGCAGAGTTAGAACCAAGAGCCAGGCTTCCTGCAAGCTAATTAACTTGCTTTCTCCCACACTAATGATCCTGGTGATGTTGCCCTTCTATTAAAGTAAATATATTTTACCAAAGGGTATATTTATTACTACTTTGTATAATGAGTCTTTAAAACTACACGGTGCATGGGACGCCTGGGTGGCTAAGTAGGTTACGCACCTGACTCTTGATTTTTGCTCAGGTCGTGATCTCACGGTTCATGAGATCAAGCGCCCTATCGGGCTCTGCGCTGACACTGTGGAGCTTGCTTGGGATTCTCTCTGTCTCCCTGTCTCCCTGCTCCGCCCCCTATCTCTCTCTCTTTCTCGAAATAAGTAACCATTAAAGGCATACAGTGAAGAACAAAATGAAAAAAAATACAAGCACCCTAAGTTGAACTCTATTCAAATAGTATGCAGCATTTAGTTTTGGTTTTAAACTTGTAATTTAACTAGTAGGTCTTATTCCATTTTAAGCTATATTGACAGTTTTGCCTCCATCTACTCTGTGAGTTGCTTTGTTGAATAAAGTAACTAATTACTTTGTTGCAAATACTACAGCTTGATGATCCATACCAGTAAAGCACTGTCTCTTTAGGGCTTGTTGGTTTGCTGATACATGAATCCTTCTCAGTCTGCTTGTACTCCTGTTCTCTCCCCCTGTCCTCTCTTTCTCCCCTCTAGAGGTTAAGGGACTGAGTTTGTTCCCAGCAGCTCCCTGATTGAAGTATCCACAGTTCCTCCTTTTGTGCACAGAATAACAAAGGAGAGGAGATCATTTTTTTTGCTTACTTTCTCTATAAAAATGTCTGATTCTCTAAACTAGAAATATTTTTTTCTTAACAACCATAATTATGTCACATACCCCTCCTCTGCAGCAGCTTTAAGCTCACTATTTTGACTATCCAAGCAAATAAATTAATTTGCATATGGGAGATAAAATAATCCAACAACTAAATGTTACTCTGTCAAAGATCTCTGGTAGAAATAGCTTCTAATACTTTTCCCTACCCGCCACCTTAATATTTTAAAAAGACAACTAAAACATAGCAAGCTATTTTTTTTTTTTTACAAAACCACCTTTTACATACGGTCCTCTTTTTTTACATAATATTTTCAAGTTTACATATTCATACTGAGAGAGATCACAAGCAGGGGAGGGGCAGAGAGAAAGGGAAGAGAGAGAATCCCAAGCAGGCCCCATGCTGTTAGCACAGATCCTGACATGGGGCTTGAACTCACAAACTGTGAGATCATGACCTGAGCCTAAACCAAGAGTCGGACGCTTAACCAACTGAGCCACCCAAGTGCCCCTCCATAGGATCCTCTTTAAGGACAAAGCTTGCCATGTGTTTAAATGAATGTACTAGGTAATTACATTGGTTGCAGCATGCTGAGCAGGATAAAGAGGGGAAGTGGAATTTGAGAAAATGATGAATATTCTATAGTAATACTAATATAAATAAGTTATATGGTATCAGGTGAAGAAGCAACACCAGCACCAAGCTTAAGACCATTAGATACTATGAACTTGTGCTGATTAGATTTTTTTCTTGTGTTCTGTCTTGGAAAAGATATTAAATCACAAGTCTACTTGGGGATGGGCTGGGTGCTTCTGAGAGGTTATAGCCGAACTGATGACCTGATTAAAGACAAAAAAAAAAAAAAAAATGCGTATTTGAAGGATGACCACTAAATCTTAGTTTTGCCAAGCCTACTTATAAAATGTATTCCAAATGGCTGAGTCTCAGGTAGCTTTCTGAATATCTGACATCAGTCTTCAAAAGAGAAAATTAAACAAAAGTAAATGATAATTTACAGGATGATCTTTTGCTGTATAAAAGTATCCTGCTGATAATTGAAAGGCAAATTTTGAGATATGTAAATGCTGTCATTCATGGAGAAAATTAACTCGAATGTGTTTCCTTTTTTTGGGGTTGTATGGTTTCATAATGAATAAGTTCTCCTCTGCTGAGATGCAAAACAATCTGCAATCTTAAGGAAAAAATAATTATTTTAGTAATTTTAATTTAAAAAAAATCCCAAGAACTTCACAACTTCCATGGGAATTTGGTATTTCCAGGAGGAAATAACACATTATCGTTGGGGGGGGGGGTGTTGAACAGCCCCCAGGGTGCTCTTACTTCCTAGCTTTCCTGCTGACCAGCTGCTGGACCCAGATTGTATTAAGAGCAGTGATAATTAATTGTGCTGTCTCTTAACCCAGAAGGACTCTGGTAGGGTTGTAATGAAGTAATACTGCCAAGTATTTAGTTTTCTTTTTTTTTTTTCAAGGAAAGTTATAATACTAATACATGATAATTATGTTGTATACACCAATACATAGGACAATATTCCCTGAATTTGTATTCAACTTCATTGAAAGAGCATAAATCGTTCAGGGCTTGTTTGGTGACTTGGTGAAAATAAAAATTACTGCTTTTAAACGGTGTAAACGCAGTCAGTCGTCAGTAATGTGTTTAGTTAACACATGCAGCATCAGCAAACTAATGAAGTTAACAGCACAGCCTGTGTCAAAGAAGAGAAGAACTTTTGTTACAAGCTATCAGTTTTGTTTGCTGATTAAGATTGAGGTTTATTCTCTTTGTCAGCATCACAGGGCTATTCCTCTCCTTGCTACCTTATTTTATTTATTTATTTTAATGTTTATTTATTTTTGAGAGAGACAAAGTATGAGTGGGGGGAGGGTCAGAGAAAGAGGAGACACAGAATCCGAAGCAGGCTCCAGGCTCTGAGCTGTCAGCACAGAGCCCGACACGGGGCTTGAACCCACAAACCTCAAGATCATGACCTGAGCCAAAGTTGGACGCTTATCCAACTGAGTCATCCAGGCACCCCTCCTTATTACTTTTAAATTAACTACTGTGCTATTGTGCTTGGAGCTTTGTGATCCTTTTTATTTTATTTTTTATTTTTTAATTTTTTATTAAAAATTTATTTTATTGTTTATTTACTTTTGAGAGAGAGAGAGAGCAGGGGAGGGGCAGAGAGAGGGAGCCAGAATCTGAAGCAGGCTCCAAACTCTGAGCCTGATGCGGGGCTCGAACCCATGAACCGTGAGATCGTGACCAGAGCCCAACTCAGACGCTTAACCGACTGAGCCACCCAGGCGCCCCAATTTTTATTTTATTTTTTAAATGTTTATTGATTTTTGAGAGAGAGAGAGAGACAGACAGTCAGACAGACAGACACAGCAGGGGAGGGGCAGAGAGAGAGGGGAAAAGAGGATCCGAAGTGGGATCTTCACTGACAGTAGCCAGCCTGATGCAGGGCTCAAACTCACAGCTCACGAACTGCAAGATCATGACCTGAGCCAAAGTTGGACACTTAACCGACAGAGCAACCCAGGTGTCCCTGTGGTCCTTTTTAAACTAATTTCTTGTATGCCCATCAGTTTAGGCCCAATCAGAGAAGCAGAACCAGTGGGGATTTGTTGCTGAGCTGGATCTTGCCTCATCAGGGAAGTTGATTCAGTCATCTTCATGAGATAGTTGTCCTTGTTTCTGACACTGGAGATTGAAGTCCACAGGGCTGCCTCCACAAAGTGTCCCAAACTGGATGACTTGAAATAACAGAAATATGTTGTCTCACAGTTCTAGAGGCCAGAAGTCTGAAACCAAGGTGTCAGTTTGGTTGGTTCCTTCTTGGGAGCTTCTGGTGACTTGCCAGCAATCTTCTACTTCCCTGGGCCTGTAGGTGTATGACTTCAGTCCTGTACCTTCACATGGCAGTCTTCCTGTGTGTCTTCACATACTCTTCCCTTGGGCATGTCTCTTTCCAAACCTCCCCTTTGTAGAAGGATACAAGTCATATTGGATTAGGGCCCACCATCATGACCTCACTCTGACTGGATTATCTCTATAAAGACCCCATTTCCAATCAAGGTCACATGCTGGGGTACTGGGGATAAGCTGGGGAGAGCAAGAACAAGCTGGGGCTCACAAGTATGAGCTGGAACGAAACCATGTTGGTTCTCACCACCTCTGATTTTGATGTTCTAGGAATCCTGCAGGGGAAGATATGCTTCATCATGGAGCTAAACACTCACCTGGTGTAGGAGTCAGAGGAGATGAAGGAGGTTCTAGGGAAGGGTAAGGCAGTTGCTGGCCTGTCTGCTGCCCCACTCCAATAAAGTGAGCCAGCAGATATAGGCCGTGTGCTAGAAATGGCTGCTGCTTCTCTTTGGACCTCCATACTGCACTCAAGAACCTCTCTGGTGGCCGCCACATAAGCCAGAAACATACAGGAAAGGGAATTCTGGGAACTGTAGTTCAATCTAGCCAGATTGGCACCTAACAAAGCCACCACTCTAAAGACTTTACATACTCACTATTGAATATCTGATAATATGAATGACGCTAATTAAGAAACCAAGTTGTTCCCAAGCATATATACCAAACCCTCCCAACTCAGACATGGAAAAGGCATTCACCTGCTAATGATGTTTAGATCTTTAGCACTAATCAAAAACAATTCATCAGTCACCCAAAAAGTTTTAACTGGATTACTGAACACTAAATCCACCAGTTTAATTTGCCTTTATGCCATCAACTATTAGGAAAGGACTTGAAACCCATCAAACCAAAAGATCTTAAGGTTGCATTCAGTTGAATTAGGTAAATTTGGAAACAAAAAAAAATCAGAGAGTTTTCTCTCTTGGTAGTCTTATTAGCAGAGGGGTACATACAATGGATAATCACACAGGCTTTGGAACAGATGGACTCAGGTTTCAAACACAGTCCTGCCCCTTAGCAGTGTGACACTTCAGGAAAATTCTTTTCATCTCTCCCTCTCTCTATTGTATTCCCAGTCCATAAGTATAGGGATAACCTTAATAGTTTCCTCAGAGGGTCACTGTGTGATTGAAATGAGGAAATAGATATGAGGAACTTGGCACAAACTGGACATGTAGTAAGTGTAAATGCAATGTTGGCTGATCTCTTCCTTCTTTTCTTCTGCCTGCCTCTCCTCTTTCTTCTTTTCTTTTCCCTTAACTTTGAGAACAACAAAATGGGTGTCTTGAGTTCCTCATAGCACAAACTTTGCTTTTCTACAACATGTGTGCAACCTAAGTCTTATGGACAATAAGACAAGGGAGTCTTTAAATACCAACCTATTTCGGAGACCAGGAGTGGGTGGTTTTTGAAGTAGCATCTCTGAGAGCAGTTGGGAATGGAAATGCTTATTTCTAAGACAACAAAAGGGAGAAAATGTTCCATTTGAAAATACTGCATGATGAGTAAACATGGTGAACTTTTTCTAGAGAGGTCCTTGAAATTTCTTTGGGCAGAATTTAAAGAACAAAATTAAATGGTAATGAATTTCCTTCCTCCCAGAAAATGGAAAGTATGTTCTCAGGCCTTTCTTCTCTCTGTTTGTATTCTCCACAAGTACAAAGCCGCCCCTCTTCACAGGCCCCACTCAAGCCCACCACTCAGTCCAGCGCTCTCTCTCCTCTCATAAATCACATCTGTTGTCAGTAACCACTCACGTGAGCATGTACTAGAATCTTCTGTTATCACTGACCCCTGGGTGTGCTGTCCATGTCTTTTCTCCTTATCCTGTAAGCCCCATGACAGTAGAGGCTTCATCAAACATTTCATTTACTGCACTCATAAAGTAGTCAAGGTGCTTAGGATGGATGGACTTTAATAAAAATGATGTGGAATGGAAAAGAAAGGATTGGAAAAAGAGAGAACAGATCAGAAGATGTGGAACAGAGTGGAAAACGATGAAAAAGAAGCTCATGGGGAGTCTCTGAAATCTTTCCAGATGCCACTGCTTGAGACAGTATAAAGCAATGACCTTGGCTGGCTGATGTTACTGTTGCCCAGTAGAACCCGCATTTCCAGAGTCATCAGGTGCATCTGAAATGCTCTTGTCTCCTGCATTGAGCATTGGTTCCACACATGTTTATCAATTTTACTGCGGCTCCTTCTAGCCTTTTAAACTTCTCTAACCATTACCCTCTCCACTAAGAGAACACATGCTAATATACTCATGCAGTAAGACCTCACAGACACAGATTGCTGAGAAAATATTTTTTAGAAAACAGACGAAAAGGATATTCTACATTTATTTTTATCACCTCTTTCTCAGCGATTCTCAAAAGAGGGGCATAGACTCATTCTTACAATAAACTTACCAAATTATTAAAAGATACTTAAAACAAATATACACAAATGCCAACTCTCCCAAATCACCTCTGTGAAATTTACTAACTCTTGAAACTCAAACTCAATTTTATAACCCTTTATAAAGAAGCCAGCAATTTGAAGTAGTGGGTTGGAGGAAAGAACCATAAAATTTCAATGAATTCATCCCAAAAATGTTGTATTGTGCTGGGACCTTTCTACAGGAGACAGTGCGTTGTTTGGACTGCTACAATTTTAAAAGATGTCTTTGAAAAGGAAAGGCATAGATTTTCATAGCAGCTAATTCTAGACAAAGACTGAGGCCAACAGTTATTTTAGTTCAACCTAATTTAATGTCACAGTGGTAGGTCTGGTTTTATTTATTTATTTACTAATTTAAAGAGGCTGCTACTCCACTGAAGGAGGTTGTATGCTTAGAAATGGATAACGTTGGCAAAGCGTGGAAAAGTTCTCTCTCTCTCTTTTTTTTTCCCTGAAAACAATAACCTACATTTAATGGTAAGAAATCACCAGCAAATTCCATTATGTTTGTGGGCTTGACATGTGGTGCTTATTAAGTGTAGGAACAAAGCCACTTTATACATCATAATGTTCACATTACAAATTCGCTGCTCATAATGGTGCTGCAAGTGTATGTGCAATTTTTCTGAACTTATGAAATATATTTCTGACACCTCAGGTATTGATGTATGCACGCATGATATTGTCCCAGTGCAGTAGGGAGACTTAACTGATGTCTGCAAGATTTGATTTATTACAAGTAAATATGATTGCCTTCATAATCTGATTTTATTATGTTCGGGGCTCTCGCAGGTAAACTTTTAGTAGAAGGAAGAAGGCCAATTTTATTAAACCAGTGTGTGTTCCTATGAACCATAGAATTTCTTGTCAAGGGGGGAAGGAGGACTGCTGATCCAGAAAGCGTATTGAAAATTTCAAAAAGAAGAATTTACTTCCAGCATTCCCGATATCCTATGTTCTCAATCCCTGCAACTATTTCAAATGTGGTCTTGCTATTCTGAACTTTATATTTCTTTCTTAAAAGCCGAACTAAAGTAAAACACACCTATCTGAGGTCAAGAGTAAATATACCTAGGGGAATAGACATACCATCTCAACAAATTTTGGCACTAAGAATTTTTCTCTTTTGTTATGGAGACAAAGAGATCTAATGAATTTGAAAGAATTTGTATTACCGTTGATACTTTCTTTTTTTTTTTTTTTTTGGGGGGGGGACAGAGAGAGACAGAGCATGAACGGGGGAGGGGCAGAGAGAGAGAGGGAGACACAGAATCGGAAACAGGCTCCAGGCTCTGAGCCATCAGCCCAGAGCCTGACACGGGGTTCGAACTCATGGACCGCGAGATCGTGACCTGGCTGAAGTCGGACGCTTAACCGACTGCGCCACCCAGGCGCCCCTACCATTGATACTTTCAAAGCTGTTCATTGATAGGACTCCAAATATCAGGGCCACTGCTTTGCTGTAGCAACAGCTCAAAGAATTAAACGGAAGTCATCCCAGAATCAGAGATGAACCTGGGCCCAATGCTCTAGGTGAAGGACATAAGTAGAAACAGGGATAGTAAGTAGGAAAGGACTGAATAAAGTAGGAGACCTGTCCAACTCACCCTTAAATGAAGACTAGATACAAGGACCTTCCCAGGACAATTATATACAATCTTATTCAAAGTGTAGAAGAATAAAAATTATTGACTTGAGAGTTTGCAAACTTGCCCCTTCCTCTGCCCACTAAAAAAAGACCCTGACCTTACTTTCTTTGTCTTCCCTAACTTGTTGAGAAAGTTTCTGCTACTTCATTGCCAGCATCACCAGGGTAGTCATTCAGGCTTTTGTAATCCAGAGTAAAAGAAGAGAGAGAAGGGTAGAATAAAAGGGAAGAGTGAGGTAGAAAAAGAAGGAATGCATTGGCTTGAGTTAGGGAAAAGCTTTTCTGGGGGTGGAGGGTGGGGAGGAGGACAGGACCTTTTTAAGGAGTTTGCAAGTAAATCAGTCAAGAGCACCTGAGGGGCACCTGGGTCGTTCAGTCAGCTGAACATCCGACCTTGGCTCCAGTCATGAGTTCAAGCCCCACATGGAGTTCTCTGCTGTCAGCACAGAGCCTGCTCAGATCCCCCCCACCGGCCCCTCCCCTGCTTGTACTTGCGCTGTGTCTCAAAAACAAATTAAAACATCAAAAAAAAAAAAAAACTGCACCTCAGTGGTGTAAACTAAGTTGTTAGGAGAGAAAATAAAGGTAGAAATGTTATGCTATGAACTATGAATGTCCTTCACTGTTTTCAAGAAATACAAGGGAAGGACCTAAATTAATTTTCAGTTACTTTTCTTTGATGGTCTGAGTTTCTTGAATGAAATGTGTTTCAAGACTGTGGCCCCGAATCTAATAAGATCACATGTGTATGTGATCAAAATATTGTCATTTATCTTCCATGAAGTGGACATCACAGCATAGGGTAACCAAGTAGATAATGCAGCCATTACCAGTGAAAGAGCCATGACAAGGAGTTTAATGAAGATGCCCAGAGAGGGCTAAAACAATGAGACAGGTCTTTTTTGGTTTTCACTATAAAGGGGACTAGAATATACCTGTTTGGCATATGGAATATTTTGAGCTAAATGGCGAGTACAGGAAAAGCTGTAAAAACAGAACACAGTTTTACTTTTGTAAAAGAAATTTACACTTATAAAGGAAATTTCCATGTGTAAAGATGTCTTCCTCTCCCTTGCCAGGAAGATGAAGACTTTAATAATTCTTCGTGATGGAGAAAGTCTAGAAAATAGTTCCAATAATGCAGGGGCATCTGGGTGACTCAGTCAGTTGAGCCTCTGGCTCTTGGTTTTGGCTCAGGTTATGATCTCCTGGTTTGTGGGTCTGAGCCCCACATCGGGCTCTGCACTGACAGTGCAGAGCCTACTTGGGATTCTCTCTCTCTCTCTCTCTCTCTCTCTCTCTGCCCCTCCCTGCTCGCTCTCTCTCTCAAATAAATAAACTTCAAGAAAAATTTTAGAAAATAGTTCCAATAATGAAAAGTAAAGATTTACGCACCCAGTGAAGAGCAGGAATCAGGAGATAAGAAATCAAAGCCAATATAGTAGTTCTAGCTCTTCAGAGGTCATGATATAATAATTATAAGACAAAATAAATATTGTACTTCATAAGTTGTCTTTTTTGTTATTTTGATAGTTTTTTCTTTTGATATTGTCTTTGATTATATCATTACTTTTGTTTCCCTTAGTGAAGTTTCCTTTGAAATGCCAACCACATTGAGGGAAAAACAAAGAAGAGTTGGGGTTTGTATTAAAGGAGAATGTTAAAGGGGACCCTGAGACCCCTGGCAGTTGACCATGCTGACCGTTTTAAAATTCCCAAAGGACAATTGCAACTTAGGGGCAGGGGTGAAGGACCAGGGTCTATTCACGTCCCCGTTCCCTACTTGGAGAGTCTCCTTCTTGATTTCATATCTAGAGGTGATTTTAAACTATGTTTATCGAGAGAAGCTATGCACTAAAGATGCTCTCAACATTCATTCATAACAACCACCACTTTACTTGGGATATCACTAAAGCAAAATGGTGGAGCTATTCTGTCTTCAGCTTGCCCAATCTGTACTCACTGCCTCCTTAAGCTGGGTCCTTCTTTCTTTTGTCCTGACAAAGCAGCCAATTACTTAAACCTGATTTTACGTAGATTTGGAATAACATTGTTGAGAGTGAACAGGGGAAGGCAGTGTGATCTGTCCCCAGTTATTGTTTAAGTTAGAAAGCTGCTATCTAACATTACCAAGACTTTTATCTTCAGATTTTATATTCGAGACACATCTTCTAGCTTCTTATTGCCATCTACAAAGTAGCAACTTCTTTTTGCCTTAATTGAAATGTATTGTCTTCTGTATCATATCTCGTATTTCCTACAGCAGGAGATCCCAGTTGGGGATCTCTCTGTAAACACATTGAGTATTGATGGCCCATACATCAAGGGTTTCCATATGAGCGGCTGTGTGCTTGGGAGAGATGGGATGCACATTTAAGACGTGGCACGCTTCTGAGTGGGACCACGGTGCTTTTCTCACGCTGCACTAACATAGACCCAGAGTGTGGCTTTCTGTCAACCTACTGGGGACTATGACGAAACATAAGGCAAAGAACCATAGCCTCCTATGTGGATGAAGTCTTGTATACTTACTTCATTGACATGGACTATTTACTACCAGATTTTGATTGTAGTGAAGTAGTAGTTATATGTGCCTCTCTGGTGCCACCTTCCATATATCAGTGTCTCTGTGATAAAAGTAAACTGAGAAGAGATTTATGGGCAGGTGAGTATAGAATATGTATGTACATGTGCAAGATGTAGGCATGTATAAAAATGCTTGTTCTTAACTGTGTCCAGAAAAACCCAGATATTAATGATTTGGGGTTATCTGTAATTTTGCATTCCCAACTTTTCCTCCATTAATGGAGGACCATAAAACCATAAAAACCATAAAAACAGGTTTTTATGAACTTATAGATGCCAGCTGGGTGTATGGTAGATTTTTACCTTTAGGATATTATTTAAAGAGATCTTAAAGCAAACTCTTCCTTGGCAATAAAACAAAAACAAAAGAAGAAACAAACAAACAAAAAACGAAAAACCTTCCTATGCAGACGTCTGTGATTTCACTATTATCTATATGCTTTCATGGGCTAAGCATCTCCTAGATAGTTACTGACTACCTAGCATCTCATAACTTAGTGTATAACTAAGTGTATTATCCTTCTTTGGAAAACTCCAAAGAGTGATGGTAGGAATGAGAGAACTGAAACTCTATCAAGGAAACTTTTCTATATCCCATTTTGCCCCAGACATCCTTATACCAGCCTCTGCTTTAAGAAATCGTGGCCATACAATCTATAGGTGTATGGTGTAGATACCTTGAAATATTCTGACTTTCCATACATGTTTAAAAGAACAGCTACTTTAGAGATTATAGAGCAGGATTAAACTCTAAACATTTTGCCTTTTAAGCAAACAACTCCATCCTGAACAGGCTAATTTCACCTTACTAGGATTGCATATATTAGCCTCCAAGGACCAAAAGGAAGGGACAGTGTTGCAAGTAACAGAAAAGAAAACTTTAATGGCTTAAACAAGTTGGGAGGGATTTACTTAGGTCAATAATAATTCTGGAGATGTGTGCTGCTCAGTGATATCCAGTACCACATGATTTTACCTCATAGTCACAAGACAACTACTGTGGTTCTCGTCTTCATTCAAGGCAGGAAGAAGGAGAACAGTCATTGATTTTATCAGGAAAAGCAAAAGTCTTCTTAGAACTCCCAGCAAATGTCTTCTTAGGATCTTTTGGCCGGAAGTGTGTCATGTGGCCAAACCTACCTGCAAAGGACATTGGGAAAGTGGTAATCTCTCTTGATACTGGATGCAATGCTACCCGTACCCCTTCAAAAACTACACATTAGCTTTTTATTTTTTAATGTTTACTTATTTATTTTGAGGGAGAGTGAGCGAGTGGGATAAGGGCAGAAAGAGAGAGAGAGAAAAACCCAAGCAGGTTCCGTGCTGTTAGTGCAGAGCCAGACCCAGGGCTCTAGCTCATGAAGTGTGAGATCATGACCTGAGCCAAAATCAAGAGTAGGACATTTAACCATCTGAGCCACCCAGGCGCCCTAACACATTGGCTTTTTGTTAGCAATAAAGAAGGGGGTGGAGATATATGGGGCAAATAATAATATCACAGATGAGAATTCCACCCCCGTTCTCAAAAAACTCAGATTGCATAACAGTTTACTGTGAACTGTCACGTGAGGTTTCACAAAAAAAGGAAAAGGTCTGAGAAGTCATCTAGTCCACCTTCATTTTATAGACAAGAAAGCCAAGAGAGGTTCACTCTCACAAAACCCCTCATCTACCTGAGCCTAGAAGCTGGCTTTCCTAGCTACCATGCTTAAATACCTCCCCTCCTGTCTTAATATCTTCTTACAATTCTTTTTCAGATGCACATCACTCTACTTGCAAAAAACATACAGAAATCCATTGTGCCCTTGCCCAAATCCCTTTTTTTAGAACCCAGTAATTGGAACTCCCACCTTTGCTATGGAAATGGCAACAAGTACTTAGCATGCAGTATTCAGTTATTCAAGAGAATGATGAAATGGTATAGCCATCCCAGATAAGTCACAGAAGGCAGAGATTGGCCCTTCCCTATTAGCTGCCACAGTTCCTTAGAGAAGATTAAGCGGGGTGGGAGTGCATAAGGGAAAAGCCAGGCTTTATAACGAAACATACTTGGTCATTTCTTTGTTAACTCTGACCTCTCGGGTAGCAGCCATTCTCCTTCATTGCTCAGAATATGCTCAGAGGTAAGAAATACAAACATAATATTGGTTTTACATCTCTTTGTCTCCCCAAATTTCCTATAACCAGAGTTCTTATTAAATCTGCATAACGCTGCCAGAAAAGCAGGGTTGAAAAGCTACCCACGTTCCCAAACAGAAAATCTCTGCAGCAAAACTAATCACAGACTCAAGCACATTTGGAATGGTTAACAGCTCAAAAGGAAAATTAAACTCAACAGTATAACTAATCCAAGACAATCAACCTTGATTGTCACAACACAGACATGTACCAAGGCAACCTAAGAATGAAAAGAGAAAAGACTCTGCCCTTGAAAAAAGTGACACAAATGTAAGAGGAGTAGGTGTGGTTGAGAGGTATGTCCCCATCATATCTTGACCTATTTTAGCCACTTGCTTTGGGACATTTGTCAGGTCACTTATGTCTCTGCTGATAATCTATAATACTGAGATTGGTCTATGTAATTTTAGTCTCCCAAACTCTTCATTACTAGTCACTTGCTGAACTCCTCATTCTCTAAGAGGTGGAGAATACAGTTCAAATGCCACTTCCTCCAGAAAATCTCCTGGATTTTCCTAGGGTGAATTATTTCCTACTTCTGGCTTCACCGTGCACAGCTCAGGAACACAACCTTTCAAACTGTATCATATTATGTCAATTTTTTTCCATTTTCCTTATTAAACTGTGAAAATGGGTATTTATGTAACCATCTCAGGCCAAGCCCAGACATAGGAGGTCTTGATGACTTTTCCGAGTGGATAAAATTGAACTGTGAGTGAGTAAATTTGGTAGCTGTCTATGAGGTGTCATTTAATGGTGTCTGGCCAAATTCCCCTTCCTCAAAATATCCCCGTTAGCCTCTGACTCCTCCAGAACGCTCTTTCAGAGTTAATGGCTTTGGGTTTTCAAAGTTTGTTTTTTGGTTTGTTGTTTAATTTTTTTTTTTTTAAGATACCTCTATTAAAAATCAGATCTTCCTGGAAAGGAAATCAAGCCTTAAATCTTTACCACATTCACTCATTTACTTATTCAACATGCATTTTAGATCCCCTGCCAGTGGACCCCATGGCTTGTTTAAATTTTTGACAGGGAACACACTTCTATAGGATGTAAACAGCACCTCAGGAACATACCAGAAATTAGGAAGAGAAAACTCAAAGGAAACATTGAAATAGACATCCCAACTACACCAAGAAGACCTTTATTCTCTGGAATTATAAAAACAACTAGAAGATTCTTTTATACAAGAATAAAAGAATCACATCTCTGCCCCCAGGTAATTACCTGGGACTGTTATCTAAGAATCCACGCTGATAGCATGGAGCCTGTTGCAGGGCTTGAACTCACAAACTACAAGTTCATGACCTGAGCTGAAATCAAGAGTTAGACACTTAACCGACTGAGCCACCCAGGCATCCCCTTCCTTCACCTTTAAAATTGGAAGCAATCCTCCATTAGTTCATACCAGAAACTTCTCAGAAGTTAACCATTAAGTAGAAAAAAATTAATGAGAAGATATTGACTGGTAAACGAGAGACAAAAGCACTGAGTTTAGAATACATGAATTCCTATTTCCAAAAAAGAAGGTCTTCAGGGGAAAAAAAATCCTTGTAGTAAAAAGTACATACAACAAAAATGATAGTATTGATAAATGACATGATAATCTCACTAAATTAATATAGTTTTTAACAAAATTGTGAGTAGTAAAAAACAGCTGACAATAATTCCTTTTCATTTCTTCAGCCATATTAATAACTAAGCAGGTAGGTAAAACTAAAAGTGTATTTACTCTGCAAACAAGACCCACGAACAAGGCATAAATATTACACGTGGTGGTGTGCAATGTAATAGACTTTAGTTTTCATTCAACAAGGCACCTATACATAATCCATTGGCAAATTAGTTTCTTTTTGAAACTCTTGCTGAGCTTGTCATTTCTAATTAATGAGAATTTAGTATATATTCTACTGTAACCATGATAAACCCTTTTTCTATAAAATGGATGCTATAATGAACAAAACTCTCTGTACCCTTTCTCTGCGTTCTTCCCACAACAGGATTTGAGGAACTTGGGTCTGGCGTGTCAGACCCAAAAAAAAAAAAATGAAACAACAAACCAAAAAACAAGACTCAAGTTGAACACACTGAGTATTCAACTTCTTGGCACGGGCCGACTGGGCATTGAAAAAATGTGAAAAGATTCACGGTGTGTGTGGGGGTAAAGCAATTATTGAGAGCCTTTTACCCCACGCCAGACAGGGAGACATGCCAGAGAGCATGGGCTCATTTAATGACCACAAGGACATTTTGTCCAGAGAGAAGACAGACCTTAAAGGGACATAAATGGGCAATTTAGAGAAGAGGGAGCTCAAAGGTTAATGGGCTCAAACCAGAAATCAGAGAAATGCAAATTACGAGAGCAATGAGCTATCTTTTTACAACCGTCAGAATGATATAACTCAGCTGGCCAATGCAAGTATTTGTGAAGATATGTGGATTTGGGGATTTTCATGCCCAGCTGGGGGAAAATGGGCCATTTCCTCGATTCTGGAGAGCAACCTGGTACTACCCAGTCAAATTAAGTGTGTGCATATCCAGGTATACATTCTGCTCCCAAATATATATGACAAAGACATTCTTACACAGGGCCATAGGAGATATGAGGGCGATCATGGCACCTTAGTCATGGTAATAGACTTGGAAGCACTGTGGATGCCCATCAAGGGAAGAGACAATAACGAATTATGGCGGACATGCGCAACAGTACTCTGGAGAATGGGAAAGCCACGTTTATGTTTGTGCATTGACTATCGAGATAATAACATGGATGAATCTTAAAAATACAAGGCCCACGTAAAAGCCTTCACATGAGTGTTTAGAGCAGCTTTATTCATAAATGCCAAAACTTGGAATTAACCAATGTTCTCCAATAGGAGAATGGATAAACCAACTTGGTAGATGCAGACAATGGGATATTACCTGGCGCTAAATGAGCTATCAAGCCATGAGAAGACATGGAGAAAACCGAAATGCGTATGTCAAGTGAAAGAAGCCAATTTGAAAGGCCACATATAATTCCAAGTATATGACACTCTGGAAAACTATGGGGACAATAAAAATGTCAGTGGTTGCCAGGGATTAGGGGGCAGGGAGGAATGACAGGCAGAGCACAAGAGATTTCTAGGGCAGTAAAACTCCTGTGGATGATATTAGAATGATGGTACATACCATTACACGTTTGTCAAAACCCACAGAATGTACAATAGCAAGAGTGAACCTTAATGTAAACTATTGGCTTTAGCTAATAATAATGTATCAATGTTTGCTTATCAGTTATATTTTATTTTTTTTTATGGTTTTATTTATTTTTGAGGCAGAGAGAGACAGAGCATGAGCAGGGGAGGGGCAGAGAGAGAGGGAGACACAGAATGTGAAGCAGGCTCCAGGCTCTGTGCCGTCAGCACAGAGCCCGACGCGGGGCTCGAACTCACGGACCGTGAGATCATGACCTGCGCTGAAGTTGGACGCTTAACGAACTGAGCCACCCTGGTGCCCCTGCTTATCAGTTATAAAAAACATACCACACTAATGCAAGTTGTTAATAGGAGAATCTTGTAAGCCCAAGTAGAAGAAGAATGGAGAAGGAGTAGATGGAAGCACTGTATTTTCCACTCAATTTTTTGTAACCTGAGACGGCCCTAAAAAATAGTAATTATAAAATAATTATTTAAAATATTAATTAATTAAAAATGGTGTCGAGTTAAAAGAGGAAATAGGTTGTGATATGCCAGATATTGTTCACATAAATTAAAAACGTGTGCAGAAAACAATACATCTTTTACAAAAACACGCTCAAGTAAAATGATGTGTGTTTTGAAACTAACGAGAAGGGTTGCCTAATGAAGAGGGGAAGAGAAAGGGTGTGTGGGCTGTAAGTAAGGGGAAAGGAGGAAAGAAAGGCAACAAGGAGACCATGTGCACACGTCCTCAGTGTGTACTGTGAACTGGGGAATATGAGGAAGCCATCCCTCTGCACATACAGTGCAAAAACAAACATAGCTTGAGGAACTGCAGGGAAAGCAGTTCTGGAAAAGTCCAGACGAAGCCTGGCTGTGTGCCTTGGGGGCTGTCGACTTATATGGTGGCTGAGTTGTGGAGTGTAATAGGCTAGGGCAGAGGTTTGCAAATCTAGGAATACTCTTTCCTGATTGACTTCTTCTTGATCAATTTCTCATGAAAGCTGCTATACAGGAGATGTAGAGTTTTAAACAACAAAAAGCCTGGGAAGCAAGTTACAATCTGTCTAATCTGTCTTTTTAGGATGATTTCTTTTAAGAAATGAGTTCTTAAAAACTGGATACTGTAACAATTTTGCAAGCTTCTGCAAGCAGAGGAAAGAACCTAGCAGTGTATTTGTGTGTATTCCAAGATTGAACCTGTGCATTATATTTCAAAATTCCCATGCGAGAGTTAATGGATCGCAGGGTCATAAGGTATCATTTATTGGTTAGGCATATATAGACTCACCTCTACTGGTAAGCATAGTTTTCCAAGCAAATATTTACAAATATTGATTCTAACCCTGATGTTAGATATTCAAGGTGGGAATAACAAACATTTAAGGAAAACATGTCTCGATATTTCTGTTAATTGGAAAGGAAAAGTTAACCTATAATCCAACTACATCTGTGCTATTTTGCACTCATCCCACATATTCTGCATTTCCCAGCATTTTGGCTTAAACGGTGGTTGCGGTCCGGGGGTGAGAAAAATGGAGTAGGGCAGCAGTTCCCAAAAGAAGGAGGCTTCTTTTTTTTTTTTTTTTTTCAACGTTTTTTTTTTTTTTTTTTTTTATTTTTGGGACAGAGAGAGACAGAGCATGAATGGGGGAGGGGCAGAGAGAGAGGGAGACACAGAAGCGGAAACAGGCTCCAGGCTCCGAGCCATCAGCTCAGAGCCTGACGCGGGGCTCGAACTCACGGGCCGCGAGATCGTGACCTGGCTGAAGTCGGACGCTTAACCGACTGCGCCACCCAGGCACCCCGAAGGAGGCTTCTTTGATGGAGATAGTGGTCCATGGGCAGTGGGCACTGACCCAAAAGCATTGTGAAACTTTCTATATTTCCACTGCTATTTAGATGGTATTTGCATGACTTCTCAAATGGCAGAGCCCAGTTGGCAGTGGTAAGGCTTGGCTGTGAAGTCAGGCTTTCTGTGGCTTTTGAACTCTCGTACTGGCTGTATAGCAAACCAGTGTAGCCATGAGAAAATCTCATAAAAGGAAGCAAAATCTTCTAGTTTTATAACGAGCTGCATATAACCAGGGGCTGAGAAAAAAGGCAGGGGAGAACAAAATGGCTCTTTGCCCCACTGATGCATAGCCATTCCAATGAGTTTTTTCCACCATCCTTTCTTCTTCCCAGGAAACCTTCATAGGTAAGGACAGGGATGTGTACTCCTGTCTTTCCCCTTGGAAGATCTGCTTATATACCCAGATTAGGGACACAGATTGAGACAACGAGGAGACGCCATGTGCTAAGATATATGGCACCTATATGACTGTACTGAATAACTAAAAGAATACTGGACTTAGATTAAGAAACTAAATTTGAACCCCCTAAACGGACAAGCACAACCATGACTCAGGGAGATTGTATTTGCAGATCCTTTGCCTAAAAGGCTATTCCCCTAGCTACCTCCCTCATTTCATTCAGGTCTGTTCAAATGCTACCTCATCAGAATGGATGTCCCTGACATCTTTCATCATCCTGTGTCTCCAGACCCTGCTAATTTTCTTCAGAGCACTTTTCACCCTTTATATAGTATACATTTGTTTATTATTGCTTTGTTATATGTCTTTCCCCAACAAAAATGTGAGTTCCATGAGAGCAAATTTCCCAAGACTGGGAACCTTGGCTTGGGATATACTAGGCACTCAGTTAAGACTTGTTTAAGAATGAACATGTCCCAACGATAATGTAGTTCAGCTCTATAACTGTGGGCAAGTCACATATCTCCTAATTTGTTACAAGTGAAATATGAGTTAAAACCATGGATTCTGGGGGCACTTGGGTGGCTCAGTCAGTTAAGTATCTGACTCTTCATTTCGGCTCAGGTCATGATCTCATGGTTCATGGGATCAAGCCCTGCCTCAGGCTCTGTGCTGACAGCACGGAGCCTGCTTGGGATTCCCCCCGCCCCCCATCCCCACTTTCTCTCTCTCTCTCAAAATAAATAAATAATTTTTTTTCAAAAAAAGGTATATTCTGCCTACATCCTGGAATCTGTATGCTGTGTACTATAAATCTGAGGGATCAATCCCTTAGATTTCTGGTGTTCCTTGACTACTTCTCAGAGAAGGCATCTTATTTCTCAGACCTTTATTTCTCAAGGTGTGGCCTTGATTTCTCAACACTGGGAGATGTGTAGCGCTAACCAGGTAAGATAGGAGCTGTGCTTATCACTCCATGAAAGAAGAGGCAGCAAAGAAATTTCCCCCAAAAAAGCAGCTTAACATGGAGCTCCGTGTGCCCTCTGCTCTTGCTCCTGCCCCCCACCCTGTTGAGAGCCCCGCCCACCATGGCTCCTACCACATACCTGAGTGTGGTGGCTGAGGGTCTGTCACCCAGAGGGTAACCTTGTTGCTTTGTGGTTTTGCCTCGTGTTATCCACACTAAGAGGATAAGCAATATTGTCTTTTTAGCAGAGCAGTGCCTCAGGGAAGGAAGGCATTTGTAGGGAGGTCTACAGTTACCCTGTCCTTTTGCTGTTGAAAGACTGAATTATGGAAGCAGTCGCAGCAGTCTGTACTTTTTTCCTTATTTGTAAACTCTGTGTGTGTGTGTGTGTGTGCATGTGTGTGTGTGTGCGGACACGCGTTCACGCGTGTGTGTTAATCATGGAGAGCAACACACAAAGCCCGGGGGGGAACAGTGACAAACTCCTGATTCTTCCTGTTCTTGGTCAGCTAAGCCTGTGTTTCTCACCTTGGGCCTAACACAACTCTCAAATCGGAAACTCTGGGATGGGCCCTGAATATCATTATTGAAAACAAACAGACAAATAAACACATCTGTGATTTCAAGGTGCATTTCTGGATTGTGATCCACTAGGCTAAATCAAGCACAAACAGTTGAGCCAAAAAAAAAAAAAAAATTAGGGTGGCATTCAGCAGAAGAGGAATACCATATCCCCTCAAAGGACATTAAAACTGAATGTAGAAAAATTAGATTCACATTCTATTTCCAGTATTTATTATCGAATTAGTGGACAGTGGTGACTCAAATTGTCTAAACTTAGGTGTCCTCACCTAGAAAATGAAGGACAATGACATTTAACTTACATGACTGCATGAGTGAGATCTTGTATGGGAGAGACCCTATCACTGTGTCCCAAACACAGTCAGGGTCCGTTGCAGACTGTGTGAATCCATGCAAATTCCCTTATAATTTAATAGAGTCATAAATTAGTGCCTTGTTAGCAAACCTAATACTGGTCACTAGCAGTAAGACACTAGTAGGCTACTACTGCTATCTTAACATTATTTAAAGTTTTACGGGGGCGCCTAGGTGGCTTAGTCAGTTAAGCATCTGACTTCGGCTCAGGTCATGATCTTGCAGTTTGTGAGTTCGAGCCCCGCGTCGGGCTCTTTGCTGACAGCTCAGAGCCTGGAGTCTGCTTCAGATTCTGTGTCTCCCTCTCTCTCTGCCCCTGCCCCCCCCCCCATCAAAAATAAGTAAACATTAAAAAAATTAAAAAATAATGGGGCGTCTGGGTGGCTCAGTCAGTTGAGCGTCCGACTTCGTCTCAGGTCACGATATCATGGTTTGTGAGTTCGAGCCCTGCGTTGGGCTCTGTGCTGACAGCTCAGAGCCTGGAGCCTGCTTCAGATTCTGTGTCTCCCTCTCTCTGCCCCGCACCTACTCACACTCTGTCTCTTTCAAAAATAAATAAACATTAAAAAAAATGAGTTTTACAGATTGCCAAATACTTTTCTGTGCAACCATCTGTAGGGAATGCAGAACAAGTAACCTCGCCCCCCTTTTTTAAATAAGGAAACAAACTCAGATTGAGGGGCTTGCCTGGGACTGCACAGCTGGTAAATGACAGGCAGACCAGAACCGGGAGCTCCCAGTTCCCAACCCCTAGTCCTGCTGTCAGACCTGAGCGACCTCCTCCTGGCTCGTGAAATGCTGGCTTCAGAGTGTGCCCATAAGGTAATTAAACTTTCATTGGCCACCTGTGAACATGTGTGGCGCTATTTTATTGTCACCTTCAAATACACACACATGCTGAAGTCGCCCGCCACAATTCTGTAGCTCCTTAGTTCAAGCTCCCCTCGGTCTGTTTAGGAAGCATCCTTTCCCTTCGAACAGATGGCGGAGAGTTTGCTTGGGTTTCAACACGGACTCAGACTCCGCGATGAAAACGGCAGCTGCGTTCCTGATTCCCAAACCAAATCCCACTCGTTGGGCCACCTTAATGGAAACTGACTCTGAGCCAAAAGTGGACGCAGCAGGGACACTGTCTTGAAGGCCAACATCGAAACCACACACACACCTTCACCTGGGAAGATCACATTCTCTGCTCAGAAGAAATTTTTTGTGTCCTTTTGGACCATGTCCCTGCATTGAAGAAATTATTTATGGGGGCACCTGGGTGGCTCAGTTGGTTAAGTGTCCCACTTCAATTCAGGTCATGACCTCACAGTTTGTGGGTTCGAGCCCTGCATCAGGGTCTCTGCTCTCAGCACAGAGCCTGCTTCAGATCCTCTGTCCTTCCTCCTCTCTCTCTGCCTTTTTTCCAATCTCTCTCTCTCTCAAAAATAAGTAAACATTAAAGAAAAAGAAAAAGAAAAAAGAAGAAATTATTTCTGGCCTTTTGGGCCGCAAGGTCTTGGGGTAACAGTTCAAGAGGAAAAATGCCTCCCTACTGAGACGGGAGGGAGGAAGAGAAGAAGGATGCTGAGGGCTTTTCCCAGCAGGAACTCCGCTTTTTGTTATTAGTACAATTAACCTTTTACTGTTACTAATAACCAAGGTCATTTCCCTTGAAAACTTCAGGTCAGTCTCTCACTTGTTTTGAATGTGCGCACTCACACTATTTTGTTTATATCCCGTATTCCCCGTCTCTGTCTCTCTCTCCTTCTCTGTCTGTCTGTCTGTCTGTCTCTCTCTCTGGCCAGGAGCCTTTTGGGGTCTTGCCTGCAATCTGTAATTCCTGTTTATACGATTGTGGGTGTTTCAGGACATCCCCTGGCAGTTATGAAAGTGGAGCCTTTTCTGCAGATGGATTTCATTCAGGACTTGTGCTATTATATTAATGGGTTTAATTTAAACAGGACTAGCCTCGCTGGCCAAATTACTGCCATTTAAATCAATTGGTTGAGGGGGAAAGACAGCCTGACCGGAGCTATTAGACTTCAATTTATTACTGTATCGGCTTTTAAACTGGGCGAAGCAAGTTTGCTAATGTCTGTCCTCTGTCCTTTGAGCTCGAGTACAAAATACAGTAATGAGAGTCTTCGGAGTTTAAGAAAAGGAAAGAAGAAGAAGAAGAAAATATATATATTAATTTTGAGTCAGTGTTTCATGAGCCAAAACCAGGTAGCCCTTGAAAGAATCCCCACCATAGGATCCTGTAGACGCCTTTGATGTCCCTTCATTAAATGGAGATTCAAATGATCCAACAGATGTATTAGTTTAAAAAGCCTTTTTACTTGGATTTCTCCCCCTTCATAAAAAATAAGCGCTGCTTCTTTTCTCCACACATTTCAACCTGATTCAAATAGAAAGGCGAAAGGGAAGAAAATGCTTTAGATGTGCTCTTTTGATTTTTTCCAATCTTGCCTGAATAAAATGGAATGGGAGATCAAGAACACTCAATTAATTGCAACACTGGGTGTCACTAGGAGAGGGAGGGAGAGATGGAGGGGGGCATTAGGGATGCACCACCCTTAACAAATGCATAGATTCAAAGAAGGAAGAAGAAGGGGGAATAAAAAAGCGTGTCTGTATTTTATTGCACTCGGTAAGCTTTTCGCTTGTATTTATAGCTGCAATTATATCTCAATGAGGTTTGTCTACAGTGTTGGCTTCACGCTAATTTTCCCCCTCACTGCATTCTTGGAATAGGCTCGGACTGTTTATGAACCAGACATATTGACCTCATTTACAGCTAGCAGTTTAAATCCATAATTTTTCCACCCACAATCCCTCTTTGACATTCCGGCGGTGCGGCCGGCTCAGCGAGACTGAACTAAAAGTCTCACACTTCATTGAACACCATTATGCGGCTTTATGCTTATAAGCCTGTTTCCCTCGGCTGCCTTTCAGCTTTGCTGGAGATCCGTTTGGCCACAGGCCGGCAGTGATTAACTGGAAGAATCCAATAAATCACCCTGTCAGCCAGCAGGCTCTCCTCACTATGTCTACACATCGACATTTGGATTTGCACCTCTCTCTATCTCCTCTTTTCTCTCTCTCTCTTTTGATTTTCTATCCCTCTTTCTCTCTCCTCCCCTCTTGCTACAGAGCCATTAAAACACCTCTCTTCCTTCACACAAGGTGAACTTGAGCTGCTATTGTGGGCCTGCCTCAGTCTCAGGAGCAGCCCTCGGGGGAGAGAAACCCTTTGATTTGCACTCTTTTCCCTGCCCTGGCTTTTCTGCCCTCCTCTTCCAATTAATTCACCCCTTAACTCTTATGGCTGCGTCACCTTCACCGAACCAGCTGTTGCGCTGTGAACGGACAAGCAGGTGGGGGTGGGAGACGGTGGCCAGGAGCCAGGTGCTGAGAAGGAAATCCCACGGGTTCCTGTCAACTCTTGGGCCTTTCTGCGAGCCGTGCAAGGAGGGAGCAGAGCTCAGAGAAGAGCCCAGAAGGGGAGAGAAAGAACTAAGGACATTGAACCCTGCTTCCCCAGATGCTGAGCAGCCTGGGCTTATATGAGAAAGCTAGACGAGGATCAGTTCCTTCCTTGGCTGGGCGGGGGGGAGGGCGGTGCGGAAACAGGGAACATATATGTGTTCCCCACTAGATGGCCATGCCCAAATTTAAGAACATTCACGAGACTGCTCAAGATCCTGCTTGCGTGGTAGATAAAGGGGTGAGCTAATGATTCTGACAAGGGGCCGCCTTCCTTGGCTCTGTCACCATCCACGGTGGCTGGGGGCGGGGTGCTCTGTGCAGCTTCTTGACAGCCTCACACTCCTGTTTCCCCCCCGGGTGAACTGGGTTGGGAAACAGCCTCTTCTTTGACTTGACTGGTAATTTCCCCGTCCCTGTTTCTTTCGTATGCTCCACATGGCCACAGTCTCCTTTTGTCTGGGATTATTTCTGCACTGTGAGCACAAGCATTTGTTTGATGTTCCAGACATCAAATATACTGTACGCTCTCCGAGTGGCCAGAGGAAGCGAGATTCTTGCTTTTGAAAACTCCACTGGCAAGAATGACAAAAGGCAGTCTGAACTGCAGACACAAAGGATGGGAGAGAGAAAAAGGGACGGGACCAGCCAGGGGTGGTTACGATCCTCCCCTCCCAGCAACACACCGCGGGGATGGCTGTGCCGCGTGTACGTAGAACAGCAGTAAACCTCCCGCTAGTGGGAAAGGAAATCGATACAGCCGCGAAGGGGTGGCCCACCTTTGCCGATGGGCTTCCAGTTTGTGGTAGCCGAGAGGGAGCCCTTCTTGAGACAGCGATGCCTTTGTATCTATGCCTCCACCCTCGGACTGAACTTTAGTAGACGGTTTTTACTAAACTTTGGCATTTTTGCAAACCACCTTCTATATTTGTAAGTTAACTAAGTAGATGGACAGATGGATGAAAATTAGGCCCACAGAGAGGAACTAGGGAAAGAGACCTAGTAGTCTGTAGAACCTGGTGGCATGACAAAGTACCTGGTACATACTAAGAACTAAAGGTTGTTTTTCTCCTAAGGGCGCCTGGGTGGCTCAGTCCATTAAGCCTCTGACTCCGGCTCAGGTCATGATCTCACAGTTCGTAGGTTCAAGCCCCGCTTCGGACTCTGTGCTGACAGCTCAGAGTCTGGAGCCTGCGTTGGATTCTGTGTCTCCCTCTCTCTCTGCCCCTCCCCTGTTCATGTTCGTTTTCTCTCTCTCTGTCTCTCCATCTCTCTCTTTCTCTCTCCCTCTCTCTCTCTCTCAAAAATAAATAAATGTTAAAAAAAAAAAAAAAAAAGAATGTGGTATTTCTCCTAAACTGCTATACAGCCTGATAAGTGTAAGAGCCAATCAGGAGAAACGGATGTGGCCCTTGGACACATGGTGACCCTTCTGGGCCATTGTCATTCCCAGGCTGATTTCCACTAGGCTGCCTGCTTCCCCCTTCACGTCTCCAATGCCCGTTTATGTTTCATTTCACTCCATCTGACCCACCACTGTTGATGAGTGAGCACGTTTTAACCAAATACCCAAAGCACCTTCTAGGTGATGAAACTCAAAATTCAGTCAGCTGCTGCTTTGCCGACATCCCCATGCATTTGCACTGAGGCTTGTTGAAGCTACTAATAAAAAGGATGTAAAACACATTATTTTGAGGTTTCATTCCTATTCCCCATTTCTGTAGATCACAGAAGTGAATGAACACCCCTGAGAATACTTAAATCAAGAATATTTTTTGCATACCTACATAGGCTCCCAGTGCATGTCATTATGTAAAAAATTAAAGACCACACATGAATCATAAGCATAAGGCAAGGAAACAGGTTTCACAAACCACTCAGTTATTGTTCTAATTATAGGGGGGTGGGGTGAGGAGTCTGTCTTTTCAAAGAAAACCTGTCGGACATGGAAACATCAGTGTGACATTCACGAAATCTCATTGTCAGCAGCACTAAAGGTGCACTCCCCTTCAACAGGCATTGTAGTTATTGCACAAAGAAAGTTACCTTAGCATGACTCAGTTTCTCTGTAAAAGAATAATCAAAGTGTTTGCCACTTTCCTGTGGTAGACAATTCTTTTGAGAAAGAATAATCTATGTAAAGTGCTTCATGTACCTTAGAGACAAGGTAATATTGAAATTTATGTCAGCATTATCATTAAATCTTTCCTCCCGGGGACTCAATATTTTTCAATATTGTCTCATTGATTCTAGCAACATCATAAACAAGAAGAGGAAGGAGAATATAGTGTCAAGATCATTAAAACACAAGCAGGAAAACTGGATTTGCTTTCTAGTTTTTCTCCAGAATAGCTCTAGGACCTCGAATAGGCTCTCAAGGGCCTCTGTTCTTTCTCCTGTAAAATGAGAGAGTTGAACTAAATAGTGTCCAAGGTCTCCTCTATAATGTTAAGTGCAACAGCAGAAAAAAGAATGTACCTGTCCTTTGTGCTGTAATTTTGCACAACCACCTTCTCCAGAGACCTTTTCTTTGCAGTTTTATAAACATGCTCTCCTTGGTCTCATTTGGCTTTTTTGTTAACTTCAGGTTACTTCCCGTCTCTTTTTGCTCCTTCTGGCCGGCAGTGGAGGCACTGTTCAAAGTTCTGACCTTGGCCTTCTCCTCTCTACTCTCTCCCTCCGCAGCTTCATCCACTGTTCAGCTCTGATTATCCTGTCTATGTGCAAGAATGTCTAGTTTCCCTCACTGGTCCTGACTGCCTTCTCAAAGCCCATAACCCATCATTCCACCTGTCCTTGGTATGCATTTCTACCTGAATGTGCCACCAACATCTCAAGTTTCAGGGGTGTTAAGAGAATGGATTCGGATCTCCTGATCCTACTGAATCAGAGTTCAGGCAGAGAGTGTGTGCAGAACCATGAGTGAGTGCGTGCAGAATAAAGGGTATAGTATTGGGTATAGACCTTCCACAGTCATGACAGCTGGTAGAGGAGTGTCTACAGTGCTCTTGTTTCTGTGCCTAGTTTTGAGCCCTAAGTCCTAGGGGTCAGCCACATTGGCGGTTGGAAAAGGAGAGCTGGGTGTGGTCAAGGACAAGGATAGACATGAGGATGAGGTAGAACTCACACGTTAATCTCTTACCACCTCCAAGTGCTGCCATGGGTCATTTGCAACAGAATTCAGTGCGCTTGCCTTCCAAGTGCATTTGTGCTTGGCCTAGGCCTTGAAGAAGCTGCGGGATATCTGACAGGAGCAGGAGGAGGTGCGTATCCAGGTTCACCAACAAGCTGAGCTGGCAGATGTGTGGCAACACCCGGGAGCTGCCACAGTTCTGGCACCCTGCACCAAAATTTAGAGCATAAAATATATGGTCTCTTTCACTTCCACTTTCAGGGCCTAGGGGACACGTGTCTTGTGGCCAATACTCATGCAAAATCATGCGGGGAAGGGAATTCTGAGAGAGTTAAGAAGACAGAGCTACCTCATCCACAGAATGCCCTATTTCCTCATTTTGTTCATGGCATGATATCTTCTCATGATCCAGACTAAAAACCATGATGTTCCCTTGTTTCCACATCCAATCAGCTGCTAAAATCAGTTCACTCTACTCAATAAAGATATTGTAATGTCTTTTCCACTCATCTCAGCCTCTTTTCTAATCTGTATCATTCTTGGTCACCAGTTGATGTGTTCATTATCTCTTACCCATGGACTATGGAGACCATGGTAATGGTGATGATCTCCAAAGAGAACTCAGTCGCTGTCATCTCTCCCCCTTCGGTCTGTGTGCAGCTATAATTGTCTTTCTTCTCTGACCATAAGATTCCATAGATTCCTGCTGCTCAAGAATAAAATGAAACTCCCAGGCCTGGTACAAAGACCATCCACAATCTGGGCTGAATTAATTTTTCCAACCATATTTCTCCTTCTTGGCTTTCAGGAGACTTAAGGTCTATCCACTATTCCACTGTTTCCTGTCCAGGATTCCTTTGCCCCTCCCTTGCTCCCCCTGCTCTTGCTGGCTGGAATGATTCTTCCCCAATCTTGGGTTCTATTGTCCTCTCAGAAGTGGTTACATCTCTGCTCAGATTCCATTGCTTTCATAACCCCCCCTCCCAGACATCTGGAGTAATTCTCACCACTGCAAATCCTAAAATCAGTGACTGAGATTCATTTTAATATACATTATTATGCCTTAAATACCTGTCATATGCCCAATTAGACCATACATTTTGAAAATGGGGACCACGTCTTCTTTATCTTTGTATCTTACCCAGCACCTTGTATGTGGTAGACAAGCAGTGAGGATGTTCTCCCTAAATGCACGATTCCATGTGATCAAGCTTTCCTGGGAAGGATACCAGTGGGAGAAAGGCAGCTGAATGGATAAAATAGCTTCAGCCATGTTTAATTTGGAACTATACTCCCAAGTTCAAGATTGATAAGAATTATATCAGTTCAGACTCTCAGTTGCCAGTAACCAAAACCCAAACTCAACACTAGGTTAAATTTTGTTTGTAAGAAAGGAAACTATTGTCCAGACATGACTGACTGCAAGGCCTTAAATGAGTTTATGTTGGGATTTGGTCCTTTATTATGTCCTTTATTGTGGGTTGACCTTGCTTGTGTAATTTTTCCCTTTCTGGTGGCACAGTTATACCCTGTGCCTTCCAACGTACATGATGTTCTGTTACCAACAGTTTTAACACAAATGCTGGGGGTTCCTCTGATTGGGGCTACTAGGGTCACAGGACAGTCCCTGAAAAAATCACTTTGGCCAAGGAGACAGAATTTACTGGTTGATTGAGATGTGAGTTACAGGCCATCCCTATTCAAACTAGACTGAGGGTGGAGGTGGTATATCCCCCAAATGAGGTGCAAGTACCATCAGAGGAGGGAAGGGACTCTGGACAGGAAAGGCTATAAATGCTGTCCAGGAGCTTAGGGAATGACCACCCGGAAGATTCCTGCTTGTTTCCTCTCACTTTGATATTTTCCCCAACAAGTCTCTGCCCTGTATAATTCTTCCGCCATTTCCCCCTCAACATTTCAACCAACTGGTCATTTTTTTAAAAGTCAGAAATACTTGGTATTAATCATATGTTCTCTGTGTTTATGGAACTAGTTCAAGGTGAGTTACTCAAGCATTGGCACCTAAGAATGATTTTTTGCGTGACTATGATACCATTAATTCTTACTGCTTGTGGTTGCCTTTCATCTTCCAGACACTTCACAAACATTGTTAACTAATTAGTCTTTAAGATGCCTCTCTGGAGGTAGATAGGTATTACCTGGCATTGCAGATAAGAGAACAGTATACAGAGAAGTTACACAACTTCCAAGAAAACCACCAATGCATTCAAATAAGGGAAACCCCAATACCAGGTAAGGAAGGGCTCTGTGTGCACATCTCAAAACAGTTGCCTGCTACACCGAGGGATGTATTCATCACTGATGAGTTTTTACATCAGTTGCATCATGGATTTCCTGAGTTGACTCCCATGCACATGTCTGTAGGTAACAGTGGTCAGCTCCCTGGTGCCTGCATCTATCAGGGAAGGTGACTGCTAGAAGAAAGAAATGAGACTTAGTAATCAAAGAGGAGTGGCGAAAAAGAAAAAGAGAAAAAAAAGAAGGATGAGCTCCTTTGACTCCCTTGGAATTGAAAAAGTTCAGAGTTACAGGAAAAACTGAACACAATCCATCTGGGGTTCGGAAGACTATTCAGGCAGAAACCACCCACTTTACCACCAGGCAAGTGACAGCCAGTGGAAGTAACCATGTTGGCGTGTGGCCAGAAGGCCCAGCTGGACACACCAACTCGCTCTGTTGCCTGCTGGCTGTTCTCTCTCTCCCTCTCTCTCTCTTTCTCTCTCTCAGGCCTAAAATGGAAAACACAGATTCAACTTGCCCCACAGAGTTGGATATAAACACCATGATAAAGTGCTCTGCAAGAGCCAAGTCCTTTGTGCATTGCTGTGAAGTTTTTGGTGATGGCAGTAATTCCTTCTCTAACCGGTACCGTCTCCTGTACCTGGGGATCAGGTGGTCGCTCCTGGATCTCTGTACTTTTTCCTGTAATTCGAGCAAGCAACACATCTTCCTACTGGAGTGCTCATAAGGTTTGAAAATGAAGTCCTGTAGGGAACTCCTTCTAATTGCCAGAGTGAGTCACTTTCCTTTCCAAGCAAAGAGGTTTCTGTTGGTGACATTAGAGAGCAGGCGCTTGTCTGTATTGTAACAGCTTAATTATAAGTATGGGTATAATCACACAATCTGTCATTATACCTTTTTTTCCACCCTGAGAATTTGTACTGCAATCACCATAACACTATAACAACATGAACAACAGACTGTCTGGCCTCCCAGGATCATTTCCTTTGCCATGCCTGGTAGGGATGAGCAGGCAGCTTTGGAAGAAAGAACTGACTCCTATCTAGCAGCAAAAAACAAGTCTGGGTCCTTTGCGGGGCTTTCAGGGCATCCTGTTCATTTGGCTTTCTCTAAAGGACCGTCCAGTGCCTCGCTTTCCTCCCAGCCTCGCAGATTCCCTGCCCCCCGTTTCATCTGTTTGAAAATTGCACAAGGAGAAACCACCCTTCTGCTATTTTATACCCAAACCAAGTGAAGTGGAAATTGCACGAGGAAACCTATCCATCTGTTATCCCTCAGCTCAGCAGTGGATGGAATTTATTACACTGTGCATCGTGCCCCCTGCCTCTGCCAGGCAGCCTGTGGGGTGAAGTATGGGTGGGGAGGGAAGCTCACATCTCAGAGAGGGGGCAATTGCCTTGGCGGCTGCATCGGCAGAAGTAACAAACCTATTTATTACAGAGTGAGAGTCAGGCAGTCGCAGAACAGCAGCAGATGGCAGGAGGAAAGGTGTCGCTGTAGAACTGAAAGTAACCTTGCGTCCCACTGGCCACCGCCTACACCATTTCACACTCTACCTAGACTGGGACCCAAGACTGGGGCACACCCTGAAAGGCCTAGAACCCACCTTTCTGGCTTGGAAGAATAGATTTTAGAGGGAAGCCCTGTGTTTAAAGAGACTACGGATGTTCATCCATGACCTGGTCCCGTGTGTCAATAATTCTTAGTAAAATGGCTCTAGGACTAAAAAAAACAGCACCTGGGCATTTGCCCCTTCTCTGGATGCAGAACAATTGGTAGCAGCTTCCTACGCTTCATCTTCACTACATGAGGGTGGTTGTGAAATAGCCACCGTTGGCAGGTTAGTGATTGACAGGAACCGCTGGTCCCTTGTGGGCATTGATGATTCTTTCATCATAAGCGATATAAATAGCTGACTGAGTCCCACACTTGTCAAGGATGAACCACGGGAACTAAACTTAGTACTTCAGATTCTCCTTTTCCTACTTTGTTTATGGACCTCTTTATCCTCCCAGAAAATATGGTTATTTGTTTGTGTTTGTGGATTTCCTTTGATCCACAATGGAGTACTCCAGGCACAAAGAAAACATTGGAGATTTGACTCTTAATCAGTAATGATACCCCTCACAGACCATCAAATATAACCTAATCCTTTAATGTTGCTTCGCGTCTACCCTCAGGCTTTAACAGAGATAAGGCAATTAGTGAAGGTTCCATTTATTTTTTTTCTTTATCAGGTTGAAATTTTAACTAGCATCATCAAGTCTGCCAATATCTACTTAAAATAAACCTCGTAAGGAGGGTCTCTGAGATCTTGGCATACAAGGGCCATGTGAATGTCACGTTATGCAAATTTGTCATTCTTTCTAACAATACAAAATTATGCCCCTTTTAATCGACTCATTTATTCAATTTGTTCCCTCATCCAAGTGTTCCTTCTGTAAGCCAGATACTTACTGCATTGTATTGGGGATAAAAGTCTTAACAAAATACACACGGTCCCTATCCTTATAAAACGCACAGCTTGGTGAAGGGGACAGTCAAGAAGAAGGTCAATATTTAGTGATTGGGAGAATTTAAGAGGAGTCTATTGTCCAGAATTGGAGGTATGTGTTAATAAATTGGAGAATAACAAAAGAGTATTCTGTTCATAAGAAACAAAATGGTGAGTTTCTGGAGGTGAGAGAAACATGGTGCTTTGAAGGAATTTGAGAGAGGGAGAGAGATTTTAAGGAATTGGCTTACATGATTGTGGAGGCTGGCAAGTCCAAACTCATAGGGTTAGCCTTAGTAAAGGCTAGAGTTTAGCCTGGTAAAGGGAGAGTTAGTGTTGTAGCTCTGAAGGCAGTCTGGAGTCAGAATTCCTTCTTCCCACAGAGACCTCAGTCTTTTTCTTTCAAGACTTTCAACTGGTTTGATGAGGCCCACCCACTGTATGCTTTACTTGAAGTCTACTGATTGCAATGTTAATTTGGTCTAATAAATTCCTTCACAGTGACATCTACATCGATGTTTGACCAAATGTCTGGGTACCGAGCCAAGGTGACACATAAAATCAACCATCACAGGTAGTAAACAACTTATAAAAGACCTTGTTAAACTTCATTAAGGAGTTTGACATTTATCCCAAGAGCAATGCAGAGGCATTTGGGATGGGGTTGAGGTCATTTCAGAGTGGTTGGAGAATAGAAGCTGCTGTTTAGGAAGATGACTCTGGCCCCATCATGCAGAAGAGAACATTGGAGGAGGGGCCGTGCCTGGAGACCCGAAGACCAGACAGGAGGCTGTTGTAATAATTTCAGTGAAAGGCATTATTTCCTGAACTAGAGAGTGCCAATAAGAATAGAAGGAAACAGATTCACGATATGCAATAGATTTAGTTGTTTGGGTTTTGTTTTGTTTTGTTTTATTTTGTTTTAGGAGAGGGGGTGGAATCATTAAAACTTTACGATTGGTTAGCAGGGCAAACAACATAATCTGTAAGGCCCAATGCAAAATGAAGATGATGGGTCCCTTGTACAAAAAGTGGGAAAAAGCTTTTTCCTTTTTTTCCTGCAGTCTCTCTCAACCTGGCATAGTGTATTTTATTTGCTATTGAATGCATTCTTCCTCAGGCTTGTGCATATTCACAAAGCATGTGGAGACCCTCATAGGAGCCCAGAGCCTGGCCTGATTGCTTGGCGAATGGGCGCATATGCTCGTACCCAAGACCCCACCCATCCTACTCCACTCTCCTATCAAACTTCTCTTACAAAACCCAGGTTCAAAGAAAAAATATTAATAGTTTCAGGACACCAGTGGCAGAGCATTAGACCCCAAGCATGAGGCCCTACTGGGCACAGGGGTCTGTGTGACTGCAGCAGTCACACATGCCCATGAAGCTGACCCTTCCGGCAAGATACAAAGGGTGTGCTGAGTGACAGGAAAGAATAAGGATGATACCAATCTTCTGTCTAGAGAAGGTTGGTGGATGGCAGCCTCATTAACATGGAGAAAAGGAGAGGAACAGGTTTGGGGCTCTGGGGCTCGCCACCATGGATTCATTGGCTCTATAAGAGACAAAGCCTATAGGTAGCTAGATATATGCACTTGAATCTCAAAAAATGAATCTGGGCTAAAGATGGACATCATCAGTGTATAGAGTATATTTAACAATTTATTCTAGATGCAGTGATAGGTTTAGGCTTATCCACATATACATGGCCAATTCATAAAGACAGAGATCTGGAAGAACTAAGGTAGTCTGTGGATCTAGAGGCTGGAAGCCCACCATCTGTCACAGGAACAAACCTACTCACACTGACCTCTCTCACCCCAAATGAGCTAAAAGACTTACAGCTCAAGTGAGGCAAGAAAGCCCACAGAAGGGTCCTGGTCTTGGGCTCAGAAGGACCCAACCAAAGTCCTAATATTTCCCAACTGTGTGACCTCATAGGAATCACTTAGTCTCTAGCACTAAGCCCTTGTAATTTTCCTATGTCAAAATCAAGATAATTAAATACCTCTCTTTTGTTGGGAGGCTAAAACAAAATAGTGAACATGAATGTTCTTTATATGCAGCAAAATGACTATAGGTATGAAATTATATTATTGCCAATATAGATGTGGGCAGTTTGAAAAGCTATGTTAGCTCTTTCGTGCCACCAGACACTAAAAGGTATTAAAACTGAAGTGTTCTGAATGGTATGTGAGTGCCTAACTGAGGATTCTGTGGTCATGAGTAGCCATTTGTGGCCCAACTTGATCAATGATGGCTGCTTTCCTTGAACCAAACAAGGTGGCCATAGATAGCTCCTATTTCCACTGCTCCCAGTCTAACTGTTTGGTGGGGCCCACCCTCTTCTCTGCCCACTGATTGCATTGTCTTTACCATTTCTGCTTCTCCAGCCAGCCCCTGTCATCAGCTGTCCAGGGCCTCATTTATTAGAGCCATCCCTCATGATGCCTGCCATGCTCCATGTTCCCTGTAAGAGGCACTAGGTTGAGGGAAAATAATTAGTAATCCAGGCACTGCAGTTCTGATGAGACACCTGCAGCATAATCATCCAAATCAAATATTTGGCCCGGCTTCTTCAGATGATATATCTCTTCCTGCAACTGCTGAATGGCAGCTTAGCTGAACTTGTACTGAGAGGAAGAACATTTCAGAGGAAGGAGGGATCCTTCCTGCTCTGTGTTGCCACAGTCTGTCTCAGGGTAGCTGTCTGCAAGGCTGAACTCCCATCTAATATGTTCAGACTGTTCCAACCCCATCAGCCGGAAGGGACAGTTGTAGGGGAATGGGAAGAGACAATTTAATTTACTCAAGTGGTTCAGGAATGAATAGTTTTGCCAGCAAGGAAACACCCAGTTGTGTCCTCTGAAAATCATCACTGTGTGACACAGGGGCTGGCAGCTGAGTCCCCAGGAATGTACCTGATTTTACAAAGCATCAATTCATCCTCCTTATTCCACAAGTGAGAAAACTGAGGATCTGTCTTCATAGTTTTTCATGGTAGACTCAGGACTAGAACGCTCAGCTCCTACTGCCTGATCCAGCGTCCCCTCCTCTAAGCCACATCCTTACCCCTTAAAACTGCGTATGATAGTTCTGCCATCGCCACGTTTATTCAGTATAGTTTCTAGATTCTTTGTTGCATTCCAAGCTCTTTTCACTTACAACGGTATATTACAGTCAAGAATCGGAGAAGATTCTAGTCTAGCTCACTTTAACAACCTGTGAGTTTAGCTGATTTTCTTAGCTTGTAATTTCCCTAGATGTATCAAGATATTTTCTAAGAACATATACAGATAGTTGATACATTTTGTTCTTTTTTGAGGCTAATAAAATATTAGTGCAAACAACATAAGGAGAAGTTAGATTCTTCAACTGGGTTAACTTTCCCTTTTATATAAGCCATAACACCCTTCATATCCTTCAATAAATAATTAACCAATTAAAAATAAGTTGTTTTTGTTAGGACTTAGTTGTGGTCTGTCTCTCTCACCAGGTTGGAAAGGCTACAAGAGCATGGACTATGATCATTGTCCTGTCTATAGCCACATACCTAGCGCTCAGTATTTACTCATTAAATGTAGAATATTTTAAATAATTTGGAATTATAGAGAGAGCAGTAAATTTGATGGTGGGGAGGCAACTAGAGATTCTGTAACAAATGAGTAAACAGAGACTCAAAAACGTTGTGACTCAACCAAAGTGTCCCAATTTCTTGACCCATTCATTTAAGACATGTTTATTGAGCACGTACTCTATGCTTCATGAATAGGACTGTGGTTATAGAGACCATAAGATACATCACTGCTGTGGGAGAGCTCATAGTATAAGGGAAGGAATATGCAATTATACAGGTAATTACAACACAATGATGTAAGTGACAGGGCAGAGATGCACGAAATAGTCTGCATAGAAAAGTCAGGACAAGCTTCTCAGAAAAGGAAATATGAGCCTACCTTGAAGGATGAATTGGGCTCGTCAATCCTAGAAGGGAGAAAGTCAGCCCAGGCAGAGGGAACAGCACGTATAAAACCTTGAAACCATAAGAGCATACATAGAAGAATTCAGGAAGAGTGGACTAGTGTGAGAGAGATGTAAGGAAACTGGCAGAAGGTGGCTCAAGAGAAGAAGGTGTGGAGGCAGAAATTGAAGAGTCTTGTCCATTGTGTTGAGGATTTAGGCTTAGATCAGTGATCCTCAAACTTACAGAGTGTAGAAATCACCCAGGGTTCTTGTTAAACTGCAGATTCTGGGGGCACCTCAGTTAAATGGACGACTCTTGATTTTGGCTCCAGTTATGATGTCACAGGTGGTGAAATTGAGCCCCGTGTTGGGGTCTGCATTGACACCGCAGAGCCTGCTTAGGATTCTCTCTCTCCCTCTCTCTCTTTTCCCCCTCCCCTGTTCACGCTCACCCTCTCTCTCTCTCTCTTTCTCTCTCTCTCTCTCACTCTCAAAATAAATAAACATTTTTTTATGTAGATTCTGACACAATAGGTCTAGAAATTCTGAGTTTCTAACAAGCTCCCAGGTGACATCAGTGCTGCTGGGCTCAGACCTCATCTTAAGAAAAAAGGGACAAGCAGGGTGCCTGGGTGGCTCAGTCGGTTGAGCGTCCGACTCTTGGTTTTGACTCAGGTCATGATTCACAGTTTGTGGGCTCAAGCCCTACGTTGGGCTCTGCTCTGACAGTGCAGAGTCTAATTGAGATTTCTCTCTCCCTCTCTCTCTTGGGATTTCTCTTTCTCCCTCCCCACCTTGCTCTCTCTTTCTCTCTCAAAAAATAAATATAGAAACATACTACTAGCTATTTATCCAAGGGATACAGGTGTGCTGTTTTGAAGAGACTCATGCACCCCAATGTTTATAGCAGCTCTATCAGCAATAGCCAAAGTATGGAAAGAGCCCAAATGTCCATCAATGGATGAATGGATAAAGAAGATGTGGTATATATATGCAATGGAGGATTACTCGGCAATCAAAAAGAATGAAATCTTGCCATTTGCAACTACGTGGATGGAACTGGAGGGTATGATGCTAAGTGAAATTAGTCAGAGAAAGACAAATATCATATGACTTCACTCATATGAGGACTTTAAGACACAGATGAACATAAGGGAAGGGAAGCAAGAATAATATAAAAACAGGGAGGGGGAGAAAACATAAGAGACTCATAAATATGGAGAACAAACAGAAGGTTACTGGAGGGGTTGGGCTAAATGGGTCAGGGGCACTAAGGAATCTACTCCTAACATCATTGTTGCACTATATGCTAACTAATTTGGATGTAAACTAAAATAAATAAATAAATAAATAAAAAACAAACATTAAAAAAAAGAAAAAAAGCCCAAGGAACCAGGCGGCCTGCAGAGGTATGTGTATGCTGAAAATTTGCACTAAAGTGTGAGCACTGTCAAACTAGGACGATAACATGATCAGCTTTTCTTTGTAGAATGATGCCTTCTGGTGGGAGTCCCCGGGCCCTGGTCCAGTTCTCCTGTCATGACAACCCCCAAAATTATGCACAGATCCCTAAGTACAGTATTTTAGATCCAAGGATATTCTGAGATTTCAAGATGACAGTCGTTAATGAGGAATAAATTTTCTCCCACTACATTTGGAATCATCTTTATGATTACAAATAGCATGAAATTACCCTGTGTTTGATGACATCTTTAAGTGTTAGTAATTGAACTGCACATTTAATGAATATGAGTACAGAATTAACACAAGCCTATATTCAGAAGTCAAAGTTGACCTCAACCAATTAGTTTTAGAATTATTTAGAAACAACTTGTGCTTTTTTTTTTTTTTTTTTTTTATTGCATGCCCCTCAGGTACATCTGAGGTAGGAGATGAAGAAGTGAAATATTTTATCTGAGTTTATACTTAGACTCAGGGAAAAATTCTGATTACAAGTTACCCAGGAATCATATCATTGGATCTGATAACTTTAAAAGGATCCAAGGTTTTGAGGGGCACCTAGGTGGCTCAGTTGGTTAAGTGTCTGACTTCGGCTCAGGTCATGATCTCATGATTCGTGAGTTTGGGCCCCATGTCAGGCTCTGTGCTGACAGCTCAGGGCATGGAGCCTGCTTCAGATTCTGTGTCTCCTTCTCTCTCTGCCCCTTCCCTACTCATGTTCTGTCTCTCTATCTCTCAAAAAGTAAACACACATTTAAAAATTAAAAAAAAAAAAAAGAAAGAATCCAACGTTTTGAAAAACACTTCCAGTGAGGTGATACTGTTCACTGCTGAAGTAAGCAAAAAGGATAGATGAATGGATCAAGGAATCAATTAATTCATAGGAAGGCAATAAGCAGATATGCATGAAATGAACAAAGGAAAGAGGGAACAAATAAATAAGACTAAATTAGTTAGGGAATATAGAAGACTAATTTTATTATATGAGAGCCTAGAGCACATTAGAATCAACTGGAAAGCTTTTAAAAATTTCATGCCAAGGCCTCACTCTGGATTAATTAAATCAGAATCTGTGTCATAGGATCCAGACATCAATATTTTTTCAAACTTCCCTGGTGTTCCTCGGGTACTAACCAAGTTTGATATCCATTGGCCTAAAAGGTTTCAAGCCTCCATTAATCGTATTTTTTATGGTGAAAGTTGTAAATGACACTCCATTTTTTCAAATCTTTTGCTGTTTTTTGAAGGCCTGGACTCTCACATTCTGGCAGTCACCGTGGTCTGTATAAGTCAAGAATGTTCAAACATCACTATGTTGCTAGAACCTAGAAATATATAAAGCCGTAAGAAGATGAGAGTCAGAGTGAAAGACAGTAAATTAGAGGGTCTTTGGGTGGGCAATTCCTCTCTGACAGTACAGAAAGTGACAGTTCTCTGAAGAGAACCCTGAATCCCCTATTAAGATGCTGGTGGCCACAAAAACATGCCTTGCCAAAGCATTTGTTTGCTCTTGCACAGACCCACACCAAAAGTACTTTTCCAGACCATGTGGATGGGTGCTGACTGTTTGCAGAAGCAGCAAGTGTGGATTACACACACCTGTTTTAATTGCTTCATGAAGCATTGTGAGGTTTTTGCCCAAATCTAGAAATGACACAGAGGTTTCCATTTCGGCTCTGGATATTACAGACAGGCCAGATGGAATCCTGTCGCCCATGTGACTGAGCATATTTTTCATTTGAAAGTGGAAACCAATGGGTACGTCATCTGTAGGGTAATCTGGGAGGACATTTTTCTTCATTCTATCCAGGGGACCATGCAGAAACACCTGTTTCATATCTTGGAATCATTTGCAACTGCTCTTTAAGAAATCAGTATTGAAACAATATCATTGTTTTTAAAATGATATATACTTGATATATGATATGATATATATCATAGATATATGATATATATACTTTTTAAAATTCATATACTTGGGCATCAAAGAAAATAGTAAAATTCAGAGCTTGCTCTGCCATTTCTCCACCGAACGCTTAGAGTTTGGGGTAATTAAACATGCTTGCCCCTGCTTGTAGGTGAGGCTGACCAACTGCCTGGGTTTTCCCAGACTTGCAGGGCTTCCTTTAGTGCTAAAACCAGGAAAGGTCAGAGAAAACTGGGACAAGTTGATCACATGACCTGAGACCTGGAGAGGCTCAATGATGTCTTAGTCACGTCACTTGGTGTTAGAATTATTTCTGGATTCCCACCCAGACATTTATGGTGTATTCACTTGAGCAAGTTGTGCAAGTGAGATATACTGAGCCCATTTTCTAAAGTCATTCTGGAGTCTGAGACCACCCAAGAAGGTATGTCATTCCATCCACTTGAGAGTGGCTCATAGAAGTGTGGCCATATGCACCCAGGGGGGTGCCCGGGACCCATTGGAGACAGATGGTGGTCTGACAGAGCCATGAATAATACCTCTCATATCCCCAATCATGGCCACCAATGCCCAAGGTTGGATTCAATCTTATTACCGCAAATTATACCAAAGAAAAATGAAGTTTAATTCACTTCGATTTCAAAGTAGACACATAACAGTATCCCAATGTGCAACCGGTTTTGGAGAAACCAAATAAACAACATTGGAGTCTCGTGATTGGGACTGTCTTTATTAAACTGTTGGGGGAAGTCATGACCAGGGTACTGGTGGTACCTCGCAAAGCTTTTACCTGTTGCTTCTCAAACCTTAATGTTCATTGGAATCACCTGGGGATCTTGTTAAACTGCAGCCTGCTGTGCTAGTGGGCAGAGGTGGGGCCCAGGATTCTGCATCTCTAATAAGCTCCAGGGTAACCTCAGGCGACCCAGAGACCCCATGCTGGGTCGTAGGACCCAGAGCTTCTCCAAGATTTCCTGTCAGACTCGGAGCAGGAACACAGGAGAGCTCTCCCTCCCCCTTCTCCACCTTTTTCCATAGAAGCAGCTATCTTTCCTGATACAGAAACACCACCTAAGAATTTGTTTGAAACTGCCTTCCACTGCTTTAAAAAAAAAAAAAAAAAGAAAGCCACAACATTAAAAAATGCACACCAGTATGGAAACAAATCATTGTGCAGAAACATGAAAATACCTCCCCCAAAACAATTCTGCCATACGCCGATGTTCCTTTTAGGTCGGCTGAGGACACTGATCCAGCCGGAGTATCCAGTGCCTCATCGCCTGCTTTCTGACATAGCATGGTATGAACTCTGTGGCCGCAACGCCAAATCTGTAGTTTAATTAAAAACGAAGAGGCAAAACAAACCTCTCTCCAAACATAGAACAACAAAAGAAAGCCCTCCTCGGGGATGGCCCCATAGACCCCAACAGAATGAGGATTTCCATTTGTAGAACCTTCCACCTGACCCGTGTAAGCAGGAACAAAAAACAGATGTTTGGTAGGCTGGTACCCAGGGCCAATTTCAGAAGTGAGCAACTGGCAAGATGTAGGCTGTAGGTGGATAGGACCCAGCTTAATTAGGGAATGTTTCAAAATCAAAGCGGAACCGAACTGTTCCTACAGAAGGGTCTCTTCGGAGCAGAGGGCCCATGAGAAGCCTTTCGTGTAAGCTTAAAGCATCCTTTATACAATCAAAAAACTTATTAAACTTGAGCAAAGAACCACTGTGGGTTCAAAGACACCTAGGCATCTCTCACTAGAGCAATATTCCCTAAGATTTTATTTGATTTAATTATTCATAATGGGGCTTAATGCTTTTTTTGGTACTACACTAATATTTTAAAGGGCACTGCAAGGTAGACTTCGAGACCAGTAGTAGTTCAGGACTCCAGAACACATTTTGCTAACACATAGCTAAAAGTTGCCTGCAGTCTTTGCCTCCCAGACGTGGGACGGAGGCAGTCTGGATGGAAATAAAGTGGTTAAAGAAGAAAGATATGTATAGACAGGCAGGAACTGAGAGAATTATGAAAATTAATTTTCTATGAGGTCTGGACATGAGATCTGCTTGCACAATTCCAGGTCGGTGTCTGCTCGGGGAGGCAAATGACCTCGGCCACACATAATGCGAAGAGAATCCAGGTTTGAAAACGAGGGCTGATCCCCTCCTAGAATGCAGCCTCTCTGAGACTTATGGAAACCAGGGACAGGTGCTGTGGTCTACTTTATCATTTAAATTAGTTCTTGCTGCTACCCAGGTGAACTTGGGTCATCGCTTGGAGCTGAGATTACATGTTGGGAGGCCCCTGCGGGGCAGAGTTTGTGCCCATGGAGGAGATGCTTACGAAAAAAACGGCATTTGTTGTTAATAATTTAAAATAAGGTTGTGACACAAAAGCATACATTCAGAAGTTCTGAGAGCAAAGGGTCTTCGTCCTGCATGGCAGTGAGTAGTCGGAGTGAGGTAGCCACTCCCTTTATCACATCCATATGTCAGTTCACTGCAGTGTTGAATTGGCTTCCTGGCCTGACCCCCAGAGGCTGGTGAATTTGCCATCTCTGAATTAGAATCTCTCCTCAGAGACTCACAGTAGGATAGAGAGAGAGAGAGCGAGAGAGAGAGAGGATAACTATCAAGGGAATTATTTTTCTCCCTGGGATGACCCTGTGCTTTCCAGGTGACAGAGATGATAGGACGGAGCCCTCACTAATGAAGTCCCATAAACAAGAAGAAAGCCACATGTCCAGGTGGCACTTTCTTGGAGGTACTTAATTTATTAAACAAATATTGATTGCTAAACTATGAGGTGAATAATACTGTGTTCTGGTTTGTTCTGGCGTATTCAAAGAATCCTGATACACGGCTTAGGTTGGATGCCCCCAGCTTTCTCAGGGGGAGGTATTCCACCCCACCGGCTCTCCCACTGGGGAGGAAGGGGCGAAGCACAGCAGTGAATGGATGGTGCCAGTGCGAGGGCGTGAGCAGGTTGCCAGGGCAACTCGGGCTCAACCTGCTGGAGACCTCTGGGGCATGGTATAGAACACGCCTCAGACTTGTCCTACCTGAAGGGCAAGATGGATAAGACATATATACATCGCTTCCCACTGCCGTTTGGTGAGAGCTGCTCCCAGGGCGCTAACAACCAACCTGTCCTGCGTGTATCTGGTCGCACCCCAGAGACCAGAGGAAGCCCTCAGGCAGAGAGTGGCTGATGTTTGCCCTCAGAAGCTGCCAACATGCAGGGCAGCAGTGAGTGCCGAGGGGGTCTGGGCAGGATACTCATAACCTCCACTATAATGTATGGTCATCTGACTGTAGAGATTATAGTCTCATTGGGAAGCTAATAATAAGTACATTTATTGAGCCAATGTCTGTGTTTAAGGCACTGTATTAGGCACTTTCCATTTGCCCTTTGCAAATGTTAGGTAGTATTACTATATCCATTATATGGATTAGGAAACTGAGGCACAGAGATATTAAATAACTGGATTGAGTTTGCCCTAGAGAGTAAGTAGTAATAGGAGTAGTCATCCAGACAGGCTGGCTCCAGAGCCTGCATTTGTAACAGCTTTCCTCCATTGCTTCTCTCTATGACTCATGAACAATTAAAACCAATATGAGACAACATAAAGGGATAACCTTGCATCAGAATGTACTCTCAAGACGCGTTTTCCTTCTGGAGGTAATTGCATTTCATGGAGGACAAAGACATAATCCAAAGGAATATGTGCCTAATAATGGAACCATCAGTGCCGGTGACAACGATAGAGCTTTGAAGGGACTGGAAGACCTTCAGCAGTAAGAGCTCAGGGTGGACAATGACTCTGAGGGGAATATCGTTTCCCCCAGCCAGTCGCCTTTGGAATAAAACGCCTCTGATGCCTGCACTCAGCTACAGTCCAGTAATGCTAACCTTGGATAACCAGGAAAATTAGCCAAGTTGTATGAAGAAGGGCGTCCGTTTTAAGAACTCCTTATGACAACAAAATATCCAGCAACAGGAGACTGCTCAAACTATAATACGCCCATGCAGTGGAATAAAATGCAGCCTGACAGGGGCTGGGGGAACACTCTAGAGACACTCTCCATGCATGAACTCATTGGTTTCCAAAAACCTGTTTGGAAATTTGCTTCTTTACAAACCCAGTTGGACACTACAAAAGTGACCGTAATGCTTTTTATTTGTGGCGGGTGGAACTGGTATGCTTTTAGCGCCAAAGCTTAGCTTTGTTTCATTCTTTGAAGTTTGTAAATCAAGAATTTATCATAGAGAAATTTCTGTATTTATGGACATGAAGAAGATGAGCATAAAACACCACTAAGTGAAAAGCAAGTTAAAAACCAGCATTTGGGGTATGATACCAATTTCAAAACTATGTATACAGAGATACAAAGGGTGTCAGGCATGTAAATCAATATGTTAACAGGGGTTATCACTGCCTGCTGAGACTCTGGGTGATTTTTGTTCTATTCTCTCTTTCTGTGTTTCTAATTTTTCTATCCTAAACATATATTCATTCTCTCTCTCTCTCTCTCTCTCTCTCTCTCTCTGTGTGTGTGTGTGTGTGTGTGTGTGTGTGTGTGTGTGTGTGTGTTTCCCTTGAACAAGATTTGAGATTTTGGTAAAATATGGTAGCATGAGAAATTGGGGAATCTTCTCTCCATCCTGCAAATGATACAGCAGTAGGACAGAAGAGTTTGGTATTAAGAGAACCCGAGTCCCTGGCTTAGTCCTGCCGTTTGTTAGTTTTATATATTGGCCTCTTGACCCTTTCTCTCTTTTATTTACAAAATAAGGATGACAAGATGTCCCACTGGGTAAATTATAATGCCCTACACTGGTCTGGGGTATTATCAAACTCTCTGGGAAAGGCCTTCATTCAGGCAGAGTGGGACAACAAGGTAACATGTTCTGAAAATTAAAAGGCGCAGAAGGCGTCGATGCTAGAAAAGACACCATCAGGGACGCTTAGAGCAAGGGAAGGTGTTCGTGCCCAAAGAGAGCAATCAGCTGAAGCAGGCGTGGGAAGGACAGCTCAGACACCACATTCCAATCAACGCAACCACCAGCCTGATTTTCAACAGCCCCAGAATTGCTGGCTTGGGTCGGTCATCCAACCGCTTAGTAGGGGAAATTTCCAGGGGAGAGAATCTTACTGGCATATTCATTTCTGAAGAATGATGAAATCGTGTGTTAGTATCTGTTGTAATAATTACGTAAGAAGCGAACTGCTGTTTTTCTTGAGGAAGCTGACTCTCAGAGGCCTCAGATGAAAAACTCAATCTGCCTTGCACTGAATGATGTGAGCAAGGGGAGGCCTTTGTCTTGTTTGGTGCCTTTTCTTTCTTCCTTCCTTTTTTTTCTTTTTTTTATCTGCAGCTATGCCTGCTGCTCCTGCCGCTGCTATTTGTTTTTGTAATTGTTCTTCGAAGGCCTCGGGCGAGAAAGCTGTTCTAATTGTACAAATCACAGTGCAGCTGAATCACAGGAACAGTCCCAAGTAATCTGTGCAACCATTTGACTGAACTTTCAAACTAGCTAGGGGCGCTTCCCCTGCTCCCGGGAGGCCAGTGTCTGATGATGGACATAAAGCAGCCGCCAAATGAGATGTGGGAACAGTTGTGTGTCATAAGCGTCAGAGATTCAATTCTGGGCAGTCAGAAGTCAGGCTGCCCTTGGCCATGTGTGATTGGCAGTGTGCTAAGACAGACTCCCAAGCCATACCCCATCTTGTTTCAATGGGGTGCCGGATGCAGCGCGGCATAATGAAAATTGATGTCTCGTGGAACCAGTCAGTGCTGGGTTCAAAATATTTTCTGCCACTATAGCTGTATGAACTAGGCAAGTTTCATGGAACTTGCTAAATGGAATTTATTCTGTTGCCTCAGAATTCCAGCTAAAACCTAAAGAGGGGACTGATCTCCCCCAGTGCCCATCCAGGCAGGATCGAGAGGTTACTCGTAGCTCATCACCCCAAAATAGGGATGCAGTGAGGAGGCTGATCAGAGCAGGGGTCTTTGAAGAACACTGCGTCCTGGTAGGAAGTTCCCCAGGAAGGGGAGCAAAGGGGGGGCTTCCCACTCCTTCAACTATTTAACAAATTTGAACTGAGTCCCTGATAGGTTTCAAGCACAGTTCAAGGCTCTGAGGATATAGCAGTTAAGAGAAATTTCTTACTTTGAAGCCAGGCGAGGAGGGCTCCCTTAGAGAGGGAAGATCTGGTTGTTAGGGAGAGGGGACAATGAGGGTCCATCTATAGGCTCACCTATATAATGTGAGAATGCAGGAGGAAAAATCTTCTTGGGGCAACCTGCAGGAATGCAATGTTTGAGTTTTTCCTGTAGGCTGAGTGAATTCTGTGGAGGACAGATGGGTGTGAATTATCTTGAAAGGTCCATGTTCAAGACCAATAGCACCTTTAGACCAGGGAAAGAGGGATTGTGCCCTGGCCCCTGCACTTTAGTGGAATCCTCTGGCCTTCCCCAGGCATATCCTCTCTTTCAGAGAAATTGATTCATGTGGCCAAGGAGGCATGCCCACCCATTAGGGATATGCTCACCCAGAGATTTTGCCTTCTTCTAAACCATGACTTGGGTCACCGGGACTACAGAATTCTCTCCCAAATGGCCGCAAGTCAAGCCTACTTCCAGGGGTAAAGCTCTTTATTATGTGCACATGCCTAGGCCCAAGGGCTATGCAAGAGCTAGCTTTTTGCTGATGGATGTGAAAACAGGGGTGTCTACACACCTCTGGGACACAAGACCCATTGGGATAGCCAAGAATGAGAGACAAGAGGTCAACAGTGGCCTGGCGGCTCAAGCTTGGAGCCAGCTTCTAACGTGAAATTCCAAGGAATGTAAGAATTCTAGATACAAGTCTGTCTGACCCTCCAGGTTATTATGAAGGTTTGATTATTAGGGAATAAGGATAGAACATATTTTATTAAATCATTTTTAGCTTGACTTATAATTTTAAGATACAACTAAATATTTAAAAGTCATGGGCTTCTGTTTGTACTCTTGCCTTGGGCCCCATAAATTTCAGGAGTGGCTCTATCCTTAAAGGCTGCCTGCCAGATGCGTCAACCCCCATAGAAACAGGCTGAGAAGGAGAGTCATAAATGGACAGAGGGAGGATTCCTCTCCAAAGTCAATGAACACAGGTCAGAAGTCCCTGGTGCCAAGGGGAGGGATAGAAGAAGTTTAAGGAAGGTGAGGGGAGGTGAAGTGGGAGGAAATAAAGGGATTAAGAGGTGTCATAGAGGAAACCGTAAAGAACTGTCTGAAGCCTTCCACATATAGTGAGAATTTGGACATACGCCTTAACAGAGGGCATTTAATAGCCAAGAGAGAATCACAAACATGGCCCTGTAAAATGCATCATCTACTCTCCCTCCTTTCCTTGCCTTACCCCTAGAGCAAGAGTACAAACCAGCATTTGTTCCCACTATACCTTCCAGAGCCTGCACTCAGCCTGGGCTTGGGTGAAGGAGGAGCTTTTATCTATATGATTGAAGTGTGATTTAGATTTCATTGGACTTCTTAAAAATCTGAAAAGGAGGCTTTTGAATATCTGAAATGAGCTTGGGAAGCTATGGAATCAGCCAAGATATTCTCAGGGAGTGAGAAATGAAAGTTTGACAGAGGAAGTTTGAATGGCAATGGTAGGCAGGATGGAAGTCACCATATTTATTGACTATACCCCTTCAGTTCACACTATTCAGTTGATATTAACTTTTCCGTTTCCTCACCTCCAATAGAATGAGAGCGATATACACCAATTCTGAAAAGATGTTGTGAAGAATAGGGACAATACAAATAACATTTCTAGCATGTTCCATGCATCTAGTGAGGTAGCTATTATAATTGCTGTGTTGTTACGAATAGCATTATTATTGAAATTCTGTGCTAACAATACAGAGCCTCACTTTAGTTTTCTTTACCCACTCATCTCTTCTTGAGTGGCACTGAAACTCTGGGAAAATAGAAGTTTCTAGAAGGCCCCTCTTTGAATTTTGTGGGCATAGCCCTGGCAACATTCTAATAGATAGGTAGAGGGATTCATCACCGAATCAGTCAACAGGAAGAGCAGTGGGAGCAGTTAATATTCACGGAGAACCTACTGTCGTACAAAATGCTGAGGACTTTGCATGTATTTTCACCATTTAATACTCACAAGAACTAAGGCCAGCTAGAACATTCCCTGAGACACCCCCTCAGCCAATTTTCTGAAAAGTGAAAGAAACCACAAAGAATGTTCCTGAAACTTCAAAGCTGAAATCCTGACAGCTGGGAGGTTACTGCTGTGTCGAGGTTGCCTGGGAAGGCTTTTGACTTTCTGCAGCAAAGAGCAGTAAGAGCTCTTCAGAGAGCACTTGTGATGACAGGAAGGGAGGGACAATGCATGAAGGACATTCAGTGACACCTTCTTCAGGAGCATTTGTCCTGAGCCTATGAGTCAGGCCCACTTGAAAACTCTGAGAATTGGGGAATCTTGCCTGGTGGGGAGAATGGCTATTCACTCTTCTTCCAAAGTCTGCCATTTTGCCCATTAATTGTACCTTAAATTGGTGCTTCATTTGAGAGTCAGTAATGAATTTTTGAGCAAGAACCCAAAGCCAGAGAGATGGAACACAAGTACAAGCAACTTGCAGAATGGGTCAGAGATTTAATAAATCTGTGAAACACCTCTAGGATGTTCCCGCCAGAAGTACCCTCTAGGCAAAAGACTCTTCTGGTTTGCCTCAGCTGGTGGCTGAGGTGGGTCTGCCCAGGAATGGTATCCTACCCTTCATGGTTTACAGAGAAGGATTTCAAGGAGCAGCTTTGTACCTGAGAGACTCAGACAGATTCCACCTGCGAGCACTGAAACACATCCTTTGGAGAGCACTCCTACTACATGGCATCTTGTCACCACGGGAAAAGAGAAAACAAATAATAAAATGGCCTGGCAGATCACTCACAGGAAAAAAAAAAATGTATACACCTGGAAATCAAACAGGGTTGAAAGGATCCAACCACCCCTGTAATCAAAACAAATTCCAATAGCAATTTGTTTTTTTCCAACAAACGTTTCATAGGCACCTACCTACTGCACACCAGGTATTAAGTCCTAACATGAGAAGGCAGGCCTAGCCCTCAAACAGCTCACACTCTGGTTGGTGAGAAAGGCACATTCATAGACCGAACTAGCACAAAGCCATAAGGCACAAGAGACAGGTTGACATGACCTACCAGGTGTCATAGGATCCCTCACTTGAACTTGGGAGGTCCAGAAGAACTTCATTTGCTGATGAAGTGACATCTGATTGGAGACCTGAGACAAGTGAGGGTTAACATAGCAAGGATGGGGTGGGGGTGGGAGAGACAGGCAGAGAGCCACAAAGACACTCTGAACAGAGGGCCTGCCCTGTATGTAGGCCCTGAAGGAAGAGAGCAGGGCTGGTGGTTCAGTACAGCTGGAGCCAAAGACTAGAAGGGCGAGTGTTGAGTGAAGAGCCCCAGGTACACAGTAGATAGAGCACGGAGGGCCTTTGACACCCAACTAAGTCCAAGGCATTGAGACTCTTTTCTGGGAACAGATAAGAGGCAATGAATGGCTCTAAGTCTGGCAATGCCAAGAGCAGGTTTGCATTTGAGAAGGATCGCTGTCAGGCTGGGTGGAGAAAAGTTCAAGAGGCCTGAGCCAGCAACAGGAACAATGGAATAAGTAGAATCACCCATGATTAATGAGGAGGCTTTATTTTGAGATCTGTTTCCTCTGCCTCCACTCACAACTTGAGACAAGGATTTGCTTGCAAGCAGTTTATTTGGAAGGTGGGCCCTGCAATATGATGAGGCTGGGGAAGAGACAAAAGGAAGGGAACGGAACCAGGGGATGGCATGTTCATAAGCAAGCCTCTGCTATGGGCAATTGAGTGTGAACCAAGGCATCCGGGAAACTGGGCTTTTTATCCACCAACATGTGCCTCTAATAGGTTCACTCCCTGGCTCTTCCCCGGGCCAGAGGGAAATCTCCAGCAGTGAGATACAGGAGCTTGGGGAAAGAAGCCGCTAGGGGACTGTCCACAAAAGCTGTAGGGGACCTCCAGGGTGGGCCCAGCATATGTGGTGACAGGAGTGAGTCCTTTCAATGCACCAACCTTCCCCGCAACCAGATCTCCCAACATCTCTGCATTTCTATGGAAATTTACACATGCCTGAGGTATATGCAGACTGTGAGTTAGACCCGAGGAAATTGGCAGAGTCCCTCGGGTGTCAACCTAGCTCACTGTGTCTCCATGCAGACACCCTGCCTGGATCTGAGCTGGATTAACAGCTCCTCATTTCCATAGGTGTCAAATATGTCATGATAATCACTATTACAATTATTTATGGAGCACTGACAGGGTTCACATAGAAAATGTTTTGTAAAATAATTAACGTTGTAAAAATGCAATTACTAGAATTTATTTCTTGAAACAGATCCAGAGGTACTAGAAATTATCACCTGTAACAGGAAAAATGTGCAACAGCCAGGGAAAAGCAGATCATGTGGGGGCAAAATGTATATTTCTCTCTTGGTTTTCACCAGAACTAAGCTGTAAGCACAAGACATAAAGACTCAAAGCCAGACTCTGGTTTCCTCATTTTAAAGTAGTTGGTAATTCTAGTTGATTAGTGCGTGTGTGAAACGGTTGAGATTATGGATTTTAGCATCACGAGACCAGAGTTTTGGTCCTGATTTTGTTGCTTCCTGGCAGGATGACTTTGGCGATGTCATCTTACTTCCTGTTCAGTCTCAAATTACACAATTATAAAATGGCGCAAAAAATCTCTGCCTTCCTGCACAACATCTGGATCACAGTACCTACCCGTGTTAGTCGAGAGAATGAAGGGAGAAGTATATGCATAAAGTATTTAGCACATAGTAAGAGAGCAAAAAATGTCAGCAATTATTATTGCTTTTGTGTTTTATAATAACCCCAAGCTACTCAACAACCAAACCAATTTCACTGTAATTCCTACTGTTATCATTCGTTGATAGGTCATATAAAAGCAAATTAAGCTATCTTGTAGAGATTGCTAAGTTTGGAGGGAGAAGATCTGGACCCAGGCCACAGCTCCATCTCTTGCTGGCTGTTTGATCTTGAGCAAGTCACTTAACCTCTCTGAGCTTGGAGCTCCATTGTCCATAAAATGGGAAGACAAAGCCTGGCCTCTCCACCTTACAGATGGGGAGCAAAATTAGAATAAGATCGATCCCTGAAAGCACCCATAAGTCACAAAGTGTGGTGTGGATAAAAACTTTTGTTGTTTCTCCTCTACTGTTGTGCTTTACTTTCTGAAGGGTTTAAAACATCAATTTAGGGGGTTGCCTGGCTGGCTCAGTCGGTAGGGTGTGCAACTCTTGATCTCGGGGTTGTGAGTTCGAGCCCCACATTGGATATGGAGATTACTTAAAATCTTTTAAAAAATCAATTTAAGACATTAATTTCAATCCTTAGAGACCTGCTCTTTAAGGCACACACACTGAAGGACCTGCTGGTTGCTGGAGGACCACTGGAACTTTCTGTGCTCTCCTCTGCATGTGACAGTGCAACTACTGACCTCTCTGGACATGCTTTCTAGCAGCAATGATAGAGCACAGCAAGCAATCTGCATGAAATCTGCAAAGTGCCCATTCATGGTTAGGTTCAAGGTGAAATTCCACAGAACAGAGAGATGTGGATTGGTCTGAGCCACTCTGACACATGCAGGTATCATGCTGAAATCTCCATTTTCCAATCTTCCCATCCAAGGAAAGTGCTTGGAGGTGACTTTCTTTCCATCTAACAGACAAATCCACAAATAGCTCATACTGGCAGTCCAAGAGTCGAAGGTTTGATAGCTGTGTGTTGTCCATCAAGTCACTTAACCTCTCGGAGCCTCCGAGTGTTGTATCTATATTGTGGGTAAAAATACCTTATAGCATTGTAATAACTACATGAGGTAAAGTGCCAGGCACAGCATCTGGCATGGCAGCGTTAACCCTCATTTTTCTTCTCTTCTTGCTCCTCCCCTCAAAAATCAATAACCCAGGAGGGAACTGGAGTCTGATTAGCCACCCCCCCACCAAAAAACAAACAAACAAACAAACACCTTTCATAAACATGACTGGCAGCAGAGCATAGTGACCAAGAACATGGACCCTGGAGTGAGATTTCTAGGGCTCAAATCCTGACTCTGACCATTATGAGCCACATGCTATCTTGGGCAAGCTACTAACTGTCTCTGGGTTCAGTCTTCTCATCCATAGAATACGAAGACCTAAGGTATGATGGTTAGGTACGTCCGTATTTGTAAACTGCTTAGCGTCTGACACATAGTGAGTGTCCCATGGGCACTTGTGCACTTGTCTACCAGCCTTAGAGCAATGACATTAGCCATGTCTGCCTGGGAGAGCTCTAGCAGAGAGGGACCAGCACTTGAAAGGCATCATTTGGCCTCATTTCTTGACGGACAGCCTCACAACCGTGTATGCTGCAACTTTGCCCATCCCCCAATGCTACATAAAGCTTTACAGAACTGGATTGTTTAAGAGCCAAGTATTGGAAAACTGAAAACCCTAATATCCCAATCGATTGCCTGACAGTAGTTCAATGGCGTTTCTTTAGGCTCCGTAGCATCATCCAGGACTCGCTGTAATAGCCCTCCACCTTGGACTCAGAAGGCAGAGGGCAATACCATATTGTACTCTGTCCCTGGGCCTCTCTGACTGCCATCAGGTAGAACAAAATAAATGTTCAAAGGAATCAGGGTATTCTCATTTAACCCCGGTGCCCGGGATCCAGCTGTTGGCACTGACTGCCTCTAGCCCATCCCTGGATTGGCTACATCTAATTGTGTGTTGCAGGGGGGAAGTAGAGGGGGAGGCAAGGAGAAAATAAGGTGCTAAGTGATGGGAAATGCCACATTTCTTTTAGCCACACTACAGTCTTGGTGTGGGCCAAAAAAGAGGGGGGAAAGCTTTTAAAGAAGAGCAGGCACTCAGCTATAGACTGAGGTTCGTTTCCTTTCCTTGGGTCCTGTGAATACAATTCAAAGTCTCTTCTTTCCTTGGCTGACCACAGATAAAAAACGGTGGATAAACTCTCTCTAAGGATAGCAGCTGTCCCTGGTCACAGTCTGTGCCTTCCAGCTTGCACAGCCACAGAGACGGCTGAGTCCTGGGCTCCCCACCAAGAGGGGCCCTTGGGAGTCTGAGCCGCCGGGGTCCTGTTTCCAGCAGGTCATTATCCTCACCCTGTCTTTTGTTCCCTCTCTTCACAATCCTGAGCCAGTGTTGAACAGGCAGTCTTCAGGCTTGTTTGGATTCCCGCACACTCGGTTCTCGGCAGCCCTTAAAAGCTTGAGAGGAGACACTCAAGACGCAATGATTGAGGCCAGCTGTGCCGCACCCCTGTGCAAGCCACGCAAGCCACCCTTCACCCTGATCGATTCTGATTGCTGTGGCTGCAGGGATCCTATCGCGGTCAGCAGCGATGGCAGAGGTGGCTGGAAAGGCATGAGGTGGTCAGGCCACCATCCGTACAGTCACGCCAGTCCAGGAAGTTTTCCCCGCTCAAAGCACCTCATGCAGATACCATTCTGAGGTTTTCCAAAATGACAAAATCACCTTAAAGGGAAGAGAGGAAGGAATGTTTTAAAATGTCTTCTGAATGCTTGGTCTTTCATCAGCCTCAATTGCCTGATACATTTGCTTGTTAGGCTGAATCTCGCCTCTCCTATCAGTCATCTCACGGCCCCCATGCAGGCTGCAATTTGCAACTCTCAGGGTGCAGTGGATTGTGAAAATGGCCATAATCCTTCGTCTCTCCCTGTGTCAGATCTCTGTGCACTGTGACTGTAGTTCGTGTCAGGAAGAGAAAGCACCTCTCTCCCCTGCCCTTGAATCTGGACTTGTCTTGGACTTGCTTCGGCCAGTAAGAAGAAAGCTGTAGACACAACAGTGTGACATTGCCAAACTCTTGGCCTCAAGAAATACTTTCGCTTTCTCTCTCTCTCAGCCCTGCCCATCTGCCATGTTAACAAGCCCAAGCTGGCCTGTTGGATGACAAAAGACCACGTGGAACAAAGACAAACCATCCCAGCTGAGGCTGTCCAAGACCGCCCAGCCCCCAGCTAACCCCCCAGCTAATTCCAGACCCATAAGTGAGCCCCACTGAGATAAGAAAGAAGCCCAGCCCAAATGACCAACCCCAGAGTCATAAGCCAGGGAAGTGTTTATTATTTTAAGCCACTAAATTTCGAGGCTGTTACATAGCAAAAGCATGAGGATGCAGCCCGTAATTTTCAAACTGGCAAAATCACCTTAAAAGGAAGAGAAGAGAAAAAAGAAATTTCTAAAAAGGCTTGGAGGGGGGCGGGGGATATGAGAATTTCGGAATATTCTTTCCTCCAGCCTCAATTACCCGAGATATACCTATTCTGAATCTCACCTGCCACATTAACAGCTCCAGTAGCCTCCAAGCATGCGCAGCTGGGAATTCCCGGGGCTTCTGTCGCACAGAAGAGGTTCTCTGCACTAGGATCTCCAGACCAGCTGGCCCATTTCCGTTCCTGGGGAAGCAAACGCCTATTGGATGGACAGTCAATAAAACCCCACCTGTTTCTTGTATAGTAATTCTCCTGTAAAGGGGAAAGTGGTGCGCTCTGAATATAAATAACTGTATTAACACAGGAAAGCACTGCTTCTTATCTCTGGGGTTGAAAAACCGAGATGCTCCAGAGGCAGTGGGCTATCCTGAGAAGCAGCAGGTTGCCATGCTTGGCTGTGCGGGCGTGCATGTATGTACGTTTTTGTATGCTCCTTGCAGACTGGCGGGGCAGGGACTAACATTTTTTTGGTGCCTGTTATTTGCCTGGCATATTCTATGTGTCTGCTATTTTTCATGAAATCTCACAACATCCCTGTGAGGAGGTTTGATTAGCATTGACTTATAGGTGAGGATCCCGAAGCCCCGGAAGGTTAAATACATTGCCCAAAGTCACATAGCCATCAAGTTGTGAAGCTACGTTTTGCCCTGTGTTACCACATCTAACAGTTTTTTAAGCTGTTTTGTCCAAATGAAAAGCATATGGATACCAAAATTCTACAAATATTTGATTGGAAGAGTTTTCTTATATTTCCCTATTTAAAAGACTATAATAAAAATCCATACACCCCAAATATGCTACATTCCAACATTTAACACATTAGAGAACACCATTATTTTGTCATTTTAGGGCCTCCATATGGATTTTATTGTACAGCCCTCAAAGTAAGGCTGCCCTGATATATTTGGTACATGTTTAAATATCTGTATATATGCTATTGCTTGGAGTATGAGAAATCTGTATTGGTCTTTTACTTCTTTCTTTTTTTTTTTTTTTGACATAGGCCCATACATATCAGCTTAAGTGAGCATGTGACTATGTATATATACACCATTCTTAATTGAATACCAGGCGTGGCCTATGCCCAGATGTAACAATTATTTGGGAACACATCACAATAAATCTGTATTGTGGATGATTGCAAACTTTTTTTCTTGATAGTTTGGAGTGTTCCCATCCTGCCACTTATATTTATGATCAGAAGAACAGGCATTTGTGGGGAAAAGAGAGTCAAAGTTAAGAGGGTCATATGGTGACAGTGTCCAGCCAAACTTGGACTTACAGTTACTGAGGGGATGACAGAATGCACCATGATTGAGGTGAGAGCTCATCCTCAGGCTCCTGGCTACCAGCCAGGTGTTGGGCCACTAAACTGGGAAGGGGGAACTAACTTCTGGCCTGAAAAGTGAGCATGGACCACCTCTTCCCTGGAGGAATCCTCACTGGAGCAATCCTCACATTGCCACCCTACCCCCCTTTCCAGTAGGAAGAAAGGAGAAAGTAAGAAGCAGTCATGACTGTGTTAGATAAAAAGGGGAAGCCGTCTTCCTTGTCAGAGCAGAAGAACCCTGGCTAAGTGAGACAGAAGGCCAGTTCTGGCTCTCCCAAATCTTGAGTTAGCGAGTAATTCAGTTTTGAGACAAAAAGTCCAACTACTCCTCTTCCAAGCTTCTTTAACAATTTAATTAAAGCTTCTTCTGAGATTGAAAAGCAAGCTATTTACAAAAATAAAACAACGAAAAAAAATCTGTTTCTATTTGTATACTTATCTTTGTGAATCCAGACTCTCTACTAATGAAAAATAATAATCATCAGAAATAAAGTAAAAAAAAAAAAATTAGCAAAGTTTGTCTTTGCAAATACTGTAGTATGTAGAACATCTGTTTTAGGATGTGACAGATCTCGGCTTAAAGCAGATTTGCCACTTACAAACCATGAGTTTGAGCAACTTCTTGAAACTCAGATTTCTAATCTATAAATAAAGTGTGGCTAATATCAATTCACGGAGTTATTCAGAAAAGTTAATGAGATAAATATGTGAAATTTCCTCACATGACAAAAAGGTGCCAAATAGATCATTCCATTCTCATCCCTAGGGCCTTCTCCACCATGGCACTTGATATGCTATCTTATTTTCCTCCTACTCAACAAAATCTATAAGAGTCTGATGAACTAAATTCATTCTGAGTTGTCAGTGACACTTAATGATTTTAATTTTCACAAAGGTCTGGGGCTGAAATTGGATAATTTCAGAATCAGATACTCAGAAAACCAGATGTTATTTTGGACAGAGAGACCTTTCTGACATCCCTGGAATTATTCCTCTATCTAACTAGTGAGCAAAATCACCTACAGTCTATGTCAGTGACCTTCAAAATGATCTTCAGGTGTGCTTTGCCCATGGGGTTGTACCAAACATCCCACTAAGGGATAGGGAGAAAATATCGGGCCCTTTATTCATATTTACCTTAAAAAGTAAGAAAGAAATTAAGCTTTCCTAATACCTCACATATAGATTTGTGCTGGCACCGACCATGGGTTTTATGTCTAAATATTACATGCAGGGAAGAGTCCAATTTCTGCAACACATTGACCCATTTTCCATTCATTTGCTTTCACTCTTTACCTGGCTGGTAATTCAAACCTTCATTCCAAAAAACAAGCCATAAGTTGTCATCATGGTAATCAGTTCTACAGTTTTCCATTAACATATTCCACTGAACGTGGGACTAATGAGACTCCCTGGAAAATATCCTGGATTCAGACACATTCATTCTTCTGTATAGAAGCAATCTTAATTTCCCATTAATTATCAATCAATCAATCAATCAATCAGTACCCACCACAGCCAGTAGAGTAGCCCTTCTTTGTTGGTTCAAGGCATGAGAAGCTTTGTGACAAAATGGCCAGACAGGAGTCCCAACTTCCAGCTCCACGGGACCCTTATATCTCCTGGTAGAGGCATCCATCCTTTGAGCATAAGACTTCTCAACCATCAAGGCTCAAAGTTATAGTAAAGAGAAGTAAAAATTTTTCCAGCATATAAAGATGAGTCACTCCCATCCCAACTTCTTGGTACTCTGGTCTGTGTATTGGGCTATAAGAGAAATGCACCATATATTCGTCGTCACTAGATCACAACATATGCTTTAATTTTATAGAATTGTACTCAGTGCCATGAAAAGGTTTTACTCAACTAGTGCTATACCTGAGTCTTCAATAGACCATTCCAATATTTTACAAGGTCAACTGCTTTGGATGACAGAGTATATGGTAAAACAGTGAATGCCATGAACTCAGGTGATTGCTGCAGTATTTCACTGTAAAATGAGCCCCTGGTCAGAAACAATGTAGTGTGGGATACCAAGATAGTAAATAAAGTCCCTGTAGTGATGCTAGCAGAAAACTACAGGCAGGTAAGCAAATCCAAAGCATAGTCCAGAAAAGTCAAAGTACTTTCCATGATGGAAATCTCTACTGCTGTGGCCAATTCATCCATGATCGTATTGAGCAAGGATTGTGTTGGCTAGAGAACAAGACAGACTGATATCCACACAATAGGTCATCTTGTCCACTTGATTATTGAGAGTCTCCTCTGTGGTAGTTTTCCTTTGTTAAACATTGATGTGGGACACAAAAATCCTCAAACATTGTGCTTATTACAAGAGCCCCATCCACAAACTTCTTCCCCAAACTTCTTTTTTCTTCCAAATCTTTGGCCATCTAGCAAAACCATTAGACTCCATCCATGAATGGGGAGAGATTCATAGTTTTACCATATCTTCTTCCAGATGGAGCAAACAACCACGAGATACTGTTCACTGGACTTGCCTTCCCAATGTGCTTCAGGGCCACTTCTCTGGAAGACATTCTGAGTATGAGCTCCAATGACTCACACCCTCTAAAGTCCCCTCCTCTTTGAGTGTAGGTTGAATGTGAGAATATGATGAGATATCACTCTCACGGTCCTGTTACCTTATATAGCAAAAGGGAGATTTCCAGGCGAGCCCTTTAAAAGCAGAGTGTTCCCTCTAGTGGGTGGACAGAAGTCAAAGATACTCCAAGAGTGAGAGAGATTTGTTGAGCCGTGGCTGGCTTTGAAGAGGGAGAGGGCTATGTGAGGAGGAATGAGGGTGGGCATCTAGGAACAGAGAGACCTCCTTGCTAACAACAAGCAAAGAAATGTGTACCTGAGATCGACTGCAAAGAACTAGATTCTTCCAAGCAACTGAAGGAGCTTACAAGTGGATTCTTCCCCAGAGCCTCCAGATAAGAACTCAGCCCAGCTAGCAAATTAATTTCCACCTTGTGAGATCTTAAACAGAGAACCCAGTCAAGCCCAACTAGACACCTGCTATACAGAACTGTACAATAATAGAAAGGTATTATCTTAAGCCACTAAATTTATGATCATTAGGCCAATAGTAGAAAACTAACATAATTCCTGAATGAGGATGTAATTCTGCAGCCATCCTGCCCCAGATGGTAATCAGAATGTCATGATTTGTGTGTGTATGTTTGTGTGTGTGTGTGTGTATGTGTGTGTCTTTATTCCTCAGTCAATTGATCATAGGGAGCTCCCTAGAGACCAGATATGTAGGTTTAAGGAGAGAAGGAAATAAAGCAAAAGGAGGTAGATATCAGTGTGCTGGGTCTGCCATAACAAAACACCACAGACTATGTGGCTTAAACAACACAAATTTATATTCTTACATTTTGGGAGGCCTAAAGTTCAAGATCAAGGTATCTGCAGTTTGGTTTCCTCTGAGGCCTCTCTCCTTTGCTTACATTCAGATGGTTGCCTTCCCACTGTGTCTTTAAACAGCCCTCTCTCTATGCACAGGCATCTCTGGTGTCTCTTTTTATGTTCAAATTTCCTCTTCTTAAAAAGACACCATTTGGATTGGATTAGGGTCTACCTCTTTAAAGGCCATGGCTCTAATACAGTTCCATTTTGAGGTACTTGGGTTTAGGGCTTCAACATATAAATTCAGGGGACACAATTCAACCCATAATGGAATGCCATAAATATGGTTCATACTGGATCATATAGCACATTGGCCAAGCAGCTTGAATGGAAGCATCAAACCACTATAGGGCCTTCTCTTGTTCTGGACCTCATGCAAAATTGGTGCCCTCCTGAAAGACTGAGTCAGAGCAACATGCCCAAGTATTTAATGTGTTTCTTCTGGATTCCAAAGAAGTTTACTAGATATTGTACCTCTTTTTCAGATATAGGTGGTACAAAATTAGGAACTATATCCATTCCACATAATTTTTCCACAGTCTTAACAAGGGTGATGTACAAGTCTGATGTTACAAACTAATTCATTTTATCCCAGCTCCTGAAAAAATAAAATGTTTCAATCTGTCAATCATATAGCAGCATTATTTACAATAGCCAAATTATGGAAACAGCTCAAGTGTCCATCAATTGATATTGAATGGATAAAGAAGACATTGTATATACATATACATGTGTACATATATGTATGTACATATGTGTATATACACACATACACACACAATGGAATATTACTCAGCTATAAAAAAAAAGAATGAAATCTTGCCATTTGCAGTGACATGGGTGGAGCTAAAGAGTAGTATGCTAAGCTAAATAAATCAGTCAGAGAAAGACAAATACCACTGATTTCATTCCGGTGGAATCTAAGAAACAAAACAAATGAGGAAAAGGAAAGAGACAAACTAAGAAACAGATACTTTTTAAAAGTTTATTTATTTGTTTTGAGAGAGAGAGAGAGAGTACGGGAAGGGCAGAAAGAGAGGGAGAGAGAGAGAGAGAGAGAATCCCACATAGGAGAATCCCGATGCAGGTCTCAAACCCACGGATCACGACCTGAGCTGAAATCAGGAGTCAGATGCTTAACTGACTGAGCCACCCAGGCACCCCAAGGAATAGATTCTTAACTATAGAGAACAAATTGATGGTTACTGGAAGGGAGGTGGATGGGGGATGGTTTAAATATGTGATGGGGATTAAGGAGTGCACTTGTGATGAACACCTTGTTCTGTATGGAATTGTTGAATCACTATATTGTACACCTGAAACTCATAAAAAAGGAAAGTAAAAAAAAAATTGTACAACCAGAAAATTATCCCCACTTCATCAGGCCCATAGAGATGAGATTCTAGAGCAATCCATTCAAACCTCTGGGCCTGCCTGCAGTGGAAGCTATGTGCATTAAAGCAAATCAGCAAGCTTTTAGTTTGGTAAGAGAGAAGCAGAAAGCCCAGTAAGCTTGTTATATAAACAGTGCATACAGATGCTAAATAACCTACCCAAAAGATTACAGATACTTAGTCAAAGCTAAATATTAAAGCCACTAAGGTCAGGACTACAACGAGCCCATATAGTGCCTTTGTGGTAATTAGAAATGGACATCCATGCTCCAGGTGGATGCAGGCCCACAGCAGGAAACATGGCCTGCTGAAAGGAACCCAGTCTGCCCACCACGCACTCATTTAGCACACTTGTGCAGGACCCAGTCTATACAACCATTTGTTCACCTTGGCCCTGGCAAAAATCACACACGAATGCAGGCACACTGGCCTATTTGAAAATGCAACAGGAAAGTGCGGACATGTACATTTCTCTCCTGAGTTCAGAGGCTCTTCCTCCATGACTTATGAGGGTGGGAGCTTAGGTACACAGAGGGAGAGAAGAATTCTAGATGGTGACCTAGCCATCTGGGTAATGTTTGTTAGAATGGGTTTGGGTAGAATTAAAGCTCTTTAATTTGACCTTGTCTAGATGACTCTCTCTCTCTCTTTCTCCCTTCATTCATTTCTCCCTCCTTCCCTTTCTTTTCCTTCCTTCCTTTTTCTTTCCTTCTCTCTTTCTTTCTTTCTTTTATTCTGACCACATCATCTAAATAATGAAAACAAAGTAATAAAACAACCAATTAGTTTTGCCAGTTAATTTTCATCAGGTAGTTATTTAGTTGCTATGATATATTTGATTCTGAACTAGGGAATATAAAAGTCTCATAAGAAATAAAACCCTGGAGATTTTAACCACCTCACTGGGGAAATGTTACTGATGCATGGGAAATAGGATGATTCAGCCCTTAAGCATTACTCTCCCCAACTGGCAAGGAACATGGCAATGATATTTGTTAGAATATTCTGCAAGTTATTTGTACATAGTTAACCTCTAACCTTGCAAAATATATAGTTCTCATTTCACCACTTTTTATGGTATCTAAGAAAATTTCATGGCCCTAAATATTTTTTCTACATCAAAGTTTCATCCAAGCTAAAACTGTGAAACCAGTCTGTGATGTGGGCCTGGGCAAGAGTGCTTTCTAAATATAAAGTTTAGCCAAAGGGAGAGGGAGGAAGGAACGAGAGAGTTGGACTTCTGGGAATATTGTAACAGTGCCACTGTGTGCATCAGTAAATTTGCTGAGGCATTGAGTGATCCAGCCCCCATAATATTTGTAGGACCAGCAGCCTCTACGTGTGTTCACAAATATAAATCATTTGCAGAGATAGATCCCTGCGTGGCCTCTGCTCCATCCCATTCATCACCAGGCAAGCCTGCTGTTGGCTCCCCTGATGTTCTCACCCTGACCTAGAGGCACTACCTTTGCTGTGAGGCAGAGGCGAATGAACCTCCTTCATCCCTAGTGTTTCCAGAATCTGAGTCCTTTTCCTGACCGGTGAGTCACGCTCCTTCTCCCAGCTGCACAGGGCGGCTTGTTTTGAAGTTTGTTACCACTACAGCACCTAACACTCAGGCAATCCTCAACTATGAAAGGAAATGAAAATGAATCGGACTCTTGACAGTTTATGGGGAGAGCTTAATGTCTTCTGCCCTTTTTTGTTTCATTAATGAAACGTCAACGCACTTGACAGATTTCTTTGAAAGATGAAATTCAAAATGGAAATTTGTGCTATGTCCATCCGCTCTTGTTCCTACAAAGGTCCTCAAGACTAAGGGTGTTTAGGAACCACCTGATGAAGTTGCTTAGAATGTGAATTCCTAGGCCTCTAGTCCTGAGAACTTGATAACACACAAATGGGGTGAACCCATGATTAGCATCATAGCAAGTAAGATTCTGATGCAAGTGGTTCCTGGGTTGTGCTGTGAGAACATTAGCATTTGGCGATTGCTGTTGTTGATGTTGCTGCTGCTGCTGCTGTATTTGTATTTTCAACAGTGCTCTCTTCATATATACCCATCAGCTGCTTACTCACTATTTACTGGTGGTGGCAGAAGTGGTGAATTTCAAATCACAGACAGGGTATCTGGGACAGAGCATTTGCCAGGAGTCAGGAAACATGAGCCCAGGTACTATCACTAAAGGACTGTATGACCTTAGGCCAATCAAATAGCCTCTCTAGTGTTCCATTGAAATACATAATTTTCAAGGGCCTTTTCAGCCTAAAAGATTTAGATATAACGAGCCTCAGTTACAATGACCAATTTATGTTTTCTTTATTCCATCTTTTTGAAGGCATTGGAGAGCTCTGACTCCTGGTACTGTGGCTACCACTTAAACATCTATGTTTATCTGAAGAAGTTACTCAATGTTCCCAAATCTCCTATTTCTCATTTGCATGATGAAAGATGAACTCCTCCCCTGTTTATCTCCTGGGGTAATGTTAGACTTAAATGAGATTGGGAATGCAGGCATAATATCTCATGCTCAACAAGTCAGAAAATACAACTGCAGTTCATAGGGCTGGATTTGTCTCATAAATATATCCTGAAGAAAGCCTGATTGGATTGGGTCCAAACAGATTAGTAGGCAAGGAAAATGGCGACAGGCAGTATCGACAACACTTTAGGAGTTTGTTTTGTGAAAGGAGCAGAAAAATAGGCCAGTTGCTGTAGGGGTAAATTGGGACAAAGAAGATGGAGGTATGCGAGGTGAGGGATTTACAGCACATTTATATATTCAGAGGAGTGATCCAGTAGAGAACGAGATAGCAAAATGAAGGGATCAGATTGTAGAGGGCTGTCCTTAAAGAGATGGGTGCGGATGGAATCCAGGGTATTAGGTTGGAGTAACCATAGCTTGTCTGTTGCAACAGGGAAAGGGGTAAAACAGAGATACAGACGCAAGGAAGTTGATGGATTTTTGGTGGAGAATGTGGAACTCTTTCTTATTCATATATTTATCTTGGAAAACAAAGTCAAGGTCAGCCTCTGAGATTGAAGAAGCAGATGGAAGTGTTGGAGCTTTGAAGAGAAAGGAGAAGATGACAACTGTGTTTTGGGGATGGTGGAAGTGAATTGACAGAGAAATGACAACACGAAGAATACACTTCAGGTTTAAAGTGACGAACGTCAAGTGAGAGCATTCTACATGATTATGTGTTTTGTCTTCAGCCACATTCAGCTGCTTGGTTCAGGTGCAGAGCAGGTGTAAAATTGGATTTTTCAGCGTTGACTTTTTAACTGGTGGAGTAGGATGGGGTGAATGAGTCAAGGAGGGTGACTATTATAATGGACCATTCTATATAAGCTTTGCAGGAACACGTACCCATGGATTGGTAGTTCTGATAACTTTGAGGAACTGGAGTCTTATTATTAGAGGGAATAAACTGGAAAACAGGAAGTGCCAGCCAAAGAGTGGGGTGTATGGAACTGAAGAAGTAGCACTGACAAGGTAGAAGGAATGACCATGGAAGCGGGTGACTAAGGTGGAGTGGAAGAAATATCATGGAACTTGAGTAGACCAAGGAACTGAGAAGCCAGGGTGTTGGACTGGGCCATCTACATCAGTGTTTAACTTTCCAGAAGGCTGCATGAGTGTGATGGTGACATGGACCTTAGGCATGGGCCAGTGTCTTCCTTTAGTAAATGAAGGGAGTGACCAGGGGAGGATAGCAGAGAAATGGATAAGATAATCCTCTGACTTGTGCTTCAAAAGAATACATTTGAGGGCTGCCTGGGTGGTCCAGTCACTTGAGTGTCTGACTCTTGATTTCAGCTCAGGTCATGATCTCACGGATTCATGAGATTGAGCCCTGTGTAGGGTTTTGCACCATGAGCATAGAGACTGCTTGGGATTCTCTCTCTCCCTCTCTCTCTACCCCTCCCCTGATCACTCTCTCTCAAAATTAAATAAATAAACATTTTTTAAAAAGAATACATTTGGAAGGGAATGATGGTAAGGGAATATGGGTGAACGTTGCTCCTAAAGAGACCCTGAAGAGTGTAAAAGACAACTCCAGTCCCAGTGGTGTGCAGGTGATTTTTCTGAAAATACAGATTTTTGTTTATCTTGAAAAACAAATTAGAAATTCTGTCACAAGTGACCCAATTTCCACAGGATAACGGATGGCTAAAACTGAGCCTGGCTGTCCACTTTCTGATGGGTCATGCAACCTCCATTCTCCATAGTTCTGGTACATTCTCTCTTCTCCCCCAAACAGGGATCCCGGGTTATCTTCTACTTACTATGAGTTGTGTTTTCTAAAAGTAGACCTAAACTGTCCTTAAATGTTTTACTATATTATTTCTACTAAAGAAAGGATCAAGAACAGAAAAAAAAATGTTAGACCAAGACGACTATATGCTTAACTAAGCTTTCTCTTTTTTATATTATCTGCCTGACCCTTGTAGGCATCCAATCATGAGACTCCTGCCCTAAATCTGTCTGATGAATTTACTCCAATTAAAACCTGCCAGAAGTTATTTTCCATAGACCAAAAATTAGAGCTCCTCTTATGTGATAATCCTATGGCTTTGAAATCCCAATTAGGCTTGACAGCACAATAAGAAATGAAACTCAGAAATAATAAGGTAACCTAGTTGTGGCTCAAAAGAAGAGTATTTGCCTAGCATATGGATATTAGGAAGAGTAGATATAGTCCTATGTACATTTCCTTCCAACCTCCTACTCTCACACCAGCCTTAAATATAACTCTAGGGCTATCTATCTAGGACTGGGCAAGCCCACAGTCCTGGGATCCTCTGCCCTTATGGATCCCTCACACTATGCTAGCTGTCAAGACAAACACACTTTGAATGTACCTCCCAGAGAAACAAAGGACACAGCAGGAGTTGCATTTATTTGCTCTGTCATGGACCTGTGATCTCCAGTGTATCCTTGACATTGCTCAAAAGTTAAAAAAGATAATAAAGCAAAGGGAAAACAACCAACATCAAGTTATGCCTGCCAATACATCACACATGGACCAGTCTTCTGGTTCTGGCCTCGTTACTCTGAAACGCAGTAGGTTCCTAATCTCTTTGCAAGTTAAATTCTAGAATTTTTCCCAATAAATACTTCATTAGAATAGGTCATTTTTGGAGACTTCTTTAAAATACCCCATAACACAGAGTAGAAATGGGAATTTTTAGGAGCCTAAAATGTAATTAGGAAGTTACCTACAACATAATTAGGAAGGATACCCAGTGGCCTGAAGCTGATTTCTAGATTATCATCAGAGGGACCATATGGTTTATTGCCCAAACTAGGACACTTCTGAGAACAAAGAAGTGTCACCATTAAAAGCTGCTCCAGGACAACAGGTGTGAACAGGACTAGCAAGCAAACCAGGTGGCATGGTCACCTTAGTGACATGTAACTTACCACAAGACTACAAAACATGTTGCCTAGAGACCATAGATTAAAGACATGGAAAAGACTTAGCAGGATTTACCCTTCTAGCAGCATTTACAGAACTAACCTAGGTTCGCTCCCTCTTTTTTCTCACAACTCAGGGACAAGTTCTCCCAAATATATATTTAATAAACTAACTTGCTTTGATCTCTGTGAAAAGCTTAGAGGGATTTAGAGGAGGAATGGGTAAGTCAGTTCTTCAGCAGCAGAATTTTATGTCTAGCCCTGAACAGTTCACTCCCCCACCCCCGCCTCCCCCCGCCCTCCCAAGTCCTCTCATCTCCTTCTTACTGCCCCTACCCCCACCAGCACCACCCTCAAGCTTAACTCTGTTCACAGCCTCGCATAACTGGCAACAAGCTTTGTTTCTGGTTTGCCTTGCTGATGCCTCGTTACTGGAAGGTTGCCAATGTTAGCATACCAGCTACATGCACCAATGGTCTGATCTGGGATGGGAAATCCTCCTGTATGTTCCTGTGCAGGAGAGAGTGCACTAAACAGCTCTGAGGAGGAACTAGACAAATGTTTGAATAAAAAGCAACTGAAGGGTAACTGCTAATTCAAAAGAAGAAATGGTCCCAGCTGACTTTTTTGGCTTCGTTCCCTCCAAGATTTTCCTGTGCTCTTTTGTTATCTGTGGTTTAATCCTCAAATACAGTTCTGGTACTATCCATGAGGCAGCATTTCTAAGTGCTAACATGTTGACTCAATTATTCCAAAAGAAGGGAACTAAAAATGTTTTTCCTCTTGAAGCTACCACAACTTTGGACGACTTGCTTGAAAACATACACATACAAAATGGTTCACCCTTTGCCTTCATACTGAAGATTTTCTTTTCCTAAAGAGGCAGCAGGAGCCATTATATATATATATATATATATATATATATATATATATATATATATATATATGACATGCAGAGGAAATCTGTTTAATTTGTTCATATCTTTTATGAAAGTTTTTCTCCTGAGAGAATTTTCTCCTTTTATTCCAACTCTTCTAGCAAGGAAGAGTTAATAGTGTCTAGAAAACCAAAAGCTAAAAGAAAGTCCCCATCATGGAAATTAAGGAGGGCACTTGTTGGGATGAGCACTGGGTGTTATATGTTAGTGATGAATCACTAAATCCTACTCCTGAAACCATTGCTACACTATATGTTAACTAACTTGGATTTAAGTAAAATTAAAAAAAAAGAAAGTCCCATCATTTTTCAGGTTAGATTTTCAGATTTTTTTTTTTTTTGTTCTCCACTTTAAAGTAAAGAGCTGTATTAGTTTTTTACCTCATCCTCCTTTATGGAAGAAGCAAATGAATACTTAAAGTATCTTAGTAAAATCTTAGAAATTTTTTCATCCAAATTTAAAATTCATAGGTAGACATATTTGTGTGTGTATATATATATCCCTGTTACCTCAAGGGAAAGAGTGACCTACTCAGGATTCATATGGGACGATATTTTTTTCAAGAGTGAACTGCTGTGGAAGGTTGCATGGAGACTTTTTCTTTAAATCTGCTTACTGGTTTCCATTGTATTTTTAAAAATCGCCCAAGCTACTTTTGTTTGTCTTCCTACCCTCTTCCTTCAACGAAAAGCAAAGACACAAAGGACAAGCAAAGCCTTGACTTGTTCTTGATAAATATGGCCCATATAGCATTCCGTACAACTTGGAGCTGAGACCATTATTTCAGTGAAGCCCGTGATTGTTCATTAGCACAAAGAGTGTGTAATAAATATAATGAAAGACTGCCGGCTTTACTCTATCTTTGTCATCTAAAGCAATTCCATGAATAACTATGGGGATTTGTCTCCAAATGACTTATTTGCTTCCTTTCTAATAAATAACATGTAATTAGGGTAATATATTGTTTCCTAGTTATGTTAGCACTGTAGTGAAGGAAAACAAATGCACTATTTTAGATATGAAAGAATAGTAGATAATTTTTATATTATCCCTTAAAGTATTTGGACTCATGCATAAGTTAAACTGCTGGGAGGTCTAAGTACAAAGCAAGAGCCGAGATTCTACATTTAATGAGTTTCTTTATTACTCCGGGCATGAATTACTACCCTGATACTATAAAACTGCAGCGAGTGCTCTGCATCTCAGATGAGATTCTCTTTGAGGAATGCACTCGTCAGTGAACTGTCAGTGATGGGATGGACTAATCTGATTTAGAAAGGATTAGGTTGGGAACTGAATGTCAAGGTATCTACATCTCTCTACAGAGGAGTGGAATGTTTAACTCTTCACATCCAGGGCCCCAAGTGTTAGGAGAGCCTTGTGAGACACAAGGTCACATCTATTACTGAGCATTGAGACAGAAATAAATTGCACTGATGGCCTCCTCGGGTCCCGTGAGAGAAATCCATCTTCGGTCCCACGATACCAGGAGCTCTTGGCAAAACTTAGCCTTGGAATTCAAAACATTCTTCTGGAAAAAAAAAAAAAGAAAGAAAGAAAGAAAAAGAAAAGAGGAAGAAGAAGTCTCTGTTAACCATTAGGGAAAAAATAACAATATGCACCAAATCTAATCCCTCTTACAGCTCCCCCACACATCCCTGGGCAAGAATGACTGGATAGTTACTGAGGTGGAATCTGCTGAATGTCTGGACATAGGGCAGGGAAGAGGAAGGCATCAAGGAGCCCCATCTTAGTGGACCAACACGAGGTCTGTGGAGTCTTCTGGAAGTACAGACTCTCCGTAGCTTGGGGTTCATCATCACTTTTGAAAGCTCTGCCTATTAATGAAACAGGCATAGGTTCAGGGTCGACTCTCATCTCTAAACCTTGTAGTACAGGAGGCCCTGGAGGACTCCTCTTTGCTTACTTCTTGCCCAGCTCCCTCGGAAATCTAAGCCCTGTGCCACCGACTCACAACAGCCCAAGCAGGCACTGTGCAAGCATTTGGCATGTATTACATGGAAACTTAATTGGAAAAAATTGTCAGGAGTGCCTACCTGGCCTCAATGTGAGCATCAGGACACACTCCTCTGAGCTGGGGGTAGAGGTGGGGAAAGGGGCGCCTAAGAAGTTACTGTTGATGGGGTCTGTGGAGTATTTACTCTGTGCTAAGCTCTGATCTAAGTCCTCCATACATATCGACACTTTCAATCTTTGCAACAATCCTGTGAACAGGCAGAGGCATCCCTCTTCGACAGATGAGGAGATGAAGGGACAGAGGCTAAGTACATTGGCCCCTGCCTCACACTGAGGAAGGGTGTCAAGATCTGAATTTGAACTCAGCAGAGTTTAAGGCATTCTGGTGTCTCTCTGAAAGGAAATGTCACCTACCTTCTCAATTTACCTTCCCACTGAGTTAGAGCTGGTCCTAATTCCACATTAAACAACAACAAAGCTGCATCAGGAATGTTGAGGTCTAAGACTTTCCACTCGGGGAAAGAAAAGGTAATAGGCATTCTGTCGATTAAAGAAAAAAAAAATTCAAGTTTAAGACTCCAAGTTCCAATTTTCCTCCTCATAGTAGGAATTATAGAACCACAGTGAAAAGCATAAAGAACTCATCATTTGGAGAATAAAATTTTAGGTCCAAAGTGTCCAACTTTAAGCATATTTATGAAAGAACTTATCCCAACAACAACAAAAAATAATTTTAACGGAGAGCCAGAGAGAACTGGGGAAGGCTTGCTTCTCAAATCCAGAGTGGAGTGTTCTCCTTCCATATTGCACAGAATTGATCAAGAATAGTTTCGGGTAAGATGTGGAAACGGCAAGCCAGTTTTCTAAGCAAGTAAATTGGAAAACATAAAAAGGCGTGTTAGAACACATCCTTTAATAATACATGCCGGAAAAGTAATTTCTATTAATTAGAGTGTACATTATTAATAAAGTATTTAGAACTCTTACCTTAATTCAGGTGTTGTCAGGAAATTAAAGTGCTACTAATTCCACGCTAAAGGTTGATAGCTGAATATTCAAAAGATAGCAGCCAAGTCCTGACAAGCTGCAAATGTACAACTTAACAAGAAGGAAGAAGCTCCGTGGCTCACAAAGGACATATCTGATTTTAAGTAAAGCCCGTCCCATTTTTACTATCATCAAGCACGTGCACCAGCAATGCAACTTTTCCCTGAGAAATTCTGCCGGCACGTCCACTGAGTAATTCTACCTATAACTCTGCACACCATTAGCTCTGCATTCTGGAGAGGTCGTTAGCATTTCCCTTCACATTTAGCTCTTAGGATGGGAAGGAAGCCTACTGAAAGGACCTGCTTTATGCATAAGCAGACTTAAGGGGTTCCTTGGGACCCCAAATTGCTTTCTCATTGATTCCTAAAATTTCTCTTCTTCACTTCACTTCACTTGCTGCTACCAATTTCTCCTCACTCCCCTCCTCCACATATCATTGCCGGCCTCATCTTCCTAAGGCACTAACACTAGCACCAAGAGCTCAAAGCCCTTCTGGTCCGGTTTCTGGGTATGATACTCCGCATCCCTCCCTGGCTACTCACATCATACCCAATGACCCCCATTCCAGAATGCTCCACTCCTTTCTAAGGGTCATTCATGGGTCATATCCAGCTCAGATTCTACCTTTTCCATCAGAAGATGTTGACTGCCTCTTCTGAACTGCCACTGTTCTTAGTGTCTCCACAGTAGGATTTACAATTCATAATGCATCACAATTTGTCGTGTTGTTGCTATGTGCACAGGGGAAGTTTATGTACTTGGCCTGTATTATTTAGTAAAATCCTCAAAGCTAGCCCCGGTGACAGGAATAAGTACTCCCTCCATTTTACAGATGAGGAAACTACAGCACACAGAGGCTAAATAACTTGGCTAAGATAACAAGGCTGACAAGTGGCCGAACTGTAATTCAAACCCAGCCAATCTAAGCCAGAAGGCTGCACTTACCCTTGTGAAATCTGCTGCTGCTGTTTGAATTTTGTGTTGTTATTTATAGCATCGTCCTTTCACTTCCGTAGTCTTATTCTTGGTCAACCCAAGGAAAATGTCGGCTTCTGAGATCATGGGCCATTTCTGAGAGTCCTCATTCTTCACAGTGTAATAAGTGAGAGCTGCTATTGTTACTATTTTTTTTTTATTATCATTAACTACTGATTGGTTTTATTTATTTTATGTCTTGTCTTCTTCCTGCAATTCTCTTTCAGAATGCAACTTTTCTTTGTGCCCTGAAAATATTTCTGTTATTTCCCAGTACCTTTATGTAGATTCAATGATCAGGGTTAATGGCCCAAGAAAGAAGCAACAGGATGCATGGGAAGTTTTGAAAAGACAAGCAAAAATGATGTGATGGCCACTGAAAGCCAGCCACCTACATCCCAGTTATCCACCTACAGCTGGCTCTGCCTTGTGACATATTGTTCTTCACTAATAGAATCACTAATAGAAAACATTAACTAATGGATATTAATATTAATTTGTGATGAATAGTCGTTGACATGAGTCTCAGCGGCTTGCCATATGACCCTCTGAATTTGATTTTAGAATCTGCATGTATGCCTATGGAGAGCCTTTTGAAGACCATGGGAGCCCAGAGTGTAGAGTGCATATGGAGAGAATAATGTTCATTATCTTATTAAACCCTAGTTCCTCCCAGGGAGGTTAGGAGACAGCTGGCAAATTTTATCCCTCATTTACAGATGGAGACTCGTTGGCTTACAGTAATTCCATAATATGCCTTAAGTCCAGAAGGGAGCAAAAGCTAAGAATGAGCAGTGGATTCTCTGGTACTGCCTGGCACCTACCTGTGGCTAGCACATACCAAGGAACACAGGGCATGGTGACAAGGACCAATACAACAGACTGCCTGGACAGAAAAATGAGCACTTTTAGGCCTCTGCTAAAGCATTTATTCTTTATGCTAGCATCTAGCACAATCAAATGCATTCTATGATTCTGTCCTCACCAAAGATGTTATAAGCTCAATTATAAATGCACATGTGCTATACTTTGAAGTTTTCAAAGCATATTCACAAACATGGTCTCACTGAATTCATAGGGTCTTCGTGGGTATTCTCCCAATAAGCCCCAGTTTTTAGAAATCACTTGCCCTTTCATGTTTAAACTTGGAGAGTAAAATACTTGCTCAAGTGCACCCAGCTAATAAGTGGAAGAACTAGGAAATGCCCCCAATGTCTTGCTGCAACATGGTCAAGGGTTCTCCCCATCACCTGTTTCAACTTTCTGTCCCTCTGTGTGCCTCCCTCTTCCCCACAGATGCCTCTCACGTATGTAGACAAAGTGTTTGAAACTGCTGCTGATAAGAAGGGCGGTTGAAAAATCCTCACTTGAATACTGGCTTCTACATTTGGCCAACTGAGATCCGGTCTGCATTTCTTAAGGAAGAGGAAAAGTTCTGAGTTTTAGTTTTTCTTTCCTTCTTTCCAATTCTGGATCTCTAGCATGAACAGGGACCATAGAACATTAGCCTTTCTTGGACATGGAAGCTATTCACTTTCTTTCTCCAAGGAATATTTGTTGAGTATCAACTATGTGCCAGCCACTAGGTACACAATGAAAAATAACAGAAGCACAACCCAATCCCAGTTTTCATGAAATTCACAGCCTAGTGAGAAAAGTGGAAACAGAAGTAGTCTAGATTTTGGTTGGCATCTTTCTGCCATTTAAGAATTCATTGAGTACGTTGACTGGTGAATGGATAAAGAAGATGTGATATACACACATATATATAGAATATTACTCAGCCATCAAAAAGAATGAAATCTTGGGCCACCTGGGTGGCTCAGTTTGGCATCTGGCTCTTGATTTTAACTCAGGTCTTGATCTCACGGTTTTTGAGATCGAGCCCCACGTCGAGCCCTACTACCAGCACGGAGCCTGCTTGGGATTCTCTCTCCTCCTTCTCTGCCCCTCCCCAGCTCTCTCTCTCTTTCTCTCTCTTCCTCTCTCAATAAAGAAATAAAAACATTAAAAATTTTTTAGAATGAAAGAATGAAATCTTGCTATTTGCAATGACATGGATGGAAAACTAGAGTGTATCATGCTAAGCAAAATAAGTCAGAGAAAGACAAATATCATATGATGTCACTCATTTGTGGAATTTAAGAAACAAAAAAGTTGAACATATGGAATGGGGAAAGAGAGATGGAAACAAACCATGAGAGACTCTTAAAGATAGAGAACAAACTGAGGGTTGATGGAGGGACGTGGGTAGGAGATCTAGATGGGTGATGGGTAGGTACTAAGGAGGGCACTTATGATGATGAGCACAGGGCATTGTATATAAGTGAAGAACCACTGAATTCTCCTGAAACCGATATTGCACTGCTGTTAACTAACTAGAATTTAAATAAAATTTGAAAAAACATAAGAAATCACTGAATCCCATTTCCTGTATTTTGAAAAGTCCAGTGTCCTCCCTGGGAATCTAAGAATCCCCAAGGCCTTACGTTTTCATTCTATGTCTGGGTCTGAGCGTCCTCTTCTGCGGAACTAGTTTGGTTTAGGAAACTTTTCACTGTTTGGCATGTTAGTGTATTCTGTATCACATTTTCACTAGACATGAGACTCAGTCCTCTTCCTTAGTTTACACACACACATACACACACATGTACCATTTATAGCACTGCTTTAGCGAGTGAGTGAGACTTGACGGAGGTTTTGAGAGATGAGAGATAATAATGACAACTCCATCTTCCAAATATGGCTAGAGTTTGACCACTTCTCACCACCTCCAAATTGACATCTCTCACTTGGGTTATTCCAACAACCTCTTAATTGGTTTCCCACTTGCCTCTAGAGCCTATTCTTCATGCAGCATCCAGAGTGATCCTTTTAAAATATGAATCAGATCAAGGCCTAGTCTGCTTGAAACCCTCCACTTTCCTGTCTCGCTCAGCATAAAAACCCAAGGGGGCCACCTGTTTATAACCCTCACTTCCTTACTGACCTCATCTCTAGCATTCTCACCCTCCCTATCCTGCTACAGACACAATAGCTACAAGAAGTTTCCTGAGAAACAGCAAACACACTCCCACTCAGGGTCTTTGCATCTTCTGTTTCTTCTAAATCACCTTCCCCACAAATGTGCATGATTTTTCCCCTTTATTTCTCCAGGTTGCTATTTGATTATCAGTTTATGAGCAAGGCTCCCTCCCCCTACCTCTGAGCACCAGATCTGAGAGCAGTGCCTAGCATGTAGTAGAAGCTTACTAAAAACTGCCAAAGAATGAATAAATGAGATCAAAGTCAGTAGTTAGAAATCCCACTTCGTAAAATATAGCTCCTTGGCACCTCACATCTTGGCGTCCCCTATGTAGTATGGCTTTCAAGGATCTCTTCCCTTCTGCCTGTCTCCTTGGCTATTTCTAGCTCTCCTGTGCCCCTTCTCTCTTAGGACCATATTCCAGCTACATCACTCATTAGTGATGAAAGCTTAGGAAAGATTTTGCTTCCTTGTAAAATATGGATAAGAATGGTACCTCTATGAGAGTGATGTTGTGAAATTAAATGAGTGAATACATGGAAGGCCCTTAGACCAGGCCTGGCCCATACATAGTAAGTGCTCAGTAAGTAATAAGCCAATCAAAAACTTCTCTTATATTTTATGCAGAACAATTCAAATAGTTCCATCCCTGAATATAACTCAGCTCCAGTCCCAACTTTGATTATCCAAACCGAAGACACTCCACATAACCCAAGGGGTTCTTCATTGGAATAAGACCCAGCCCCTTAGAAGGTGTCCCTAGTTATAATGGCGTTTAATTACTCAGTCACACAAGTTAGCACAATAAAATATTAATGTCATGAAACTAGATGTACATGGGATGATGAGAACATAAAAATAACCTGGATTAGAGATCAGGGAATTCTTCTTCAAGGAAGCGATGGCTATCTGAGACCTGGAGAATGAGTAGGAATTGCAGGAAAGACATTTCCTGCAGAAAAAAGAAAAATAAATGAGAGAAAGAAAAGAGAGGACATTTCCAGACCAAAGAAGCAGTGTGTGTGGAAACCCCAAGGAGTGGGAGTGTGGTATGCCCCAAAGCTCTGAAAATGGGACTCAGTGTGTACCATGAGGCCAGAGCAAAGGTTGGGGTAAGATGACAGTGGAGATCTGGGATCAAGACTTTGGGCCCAAGTCTTGGAACTTTGTAATCTGAATGCAATATTTTGATCTTCGAGGCAAGGAGATGAAGCCATTGGATCTGTTAGGTCTGATAATAATGGTATTGGACTTTCTTTTTTTTTTTTTTTTTTTTTTTAACATTTTTTATTTATTTTTGGGACAGAGAGAGACAGAGCATGAACGGGGGAGGGCAGAGAGAGAGGGAGACACAGAATCAGAAACAGGCTCCAGGCTCTGAGCCATCAGCCCAGAGCCCGACGCGGGGCTCGAACTCACGGACCGCGAGATTGTGACCTGGCTGAAGTCGGACGCTTAACCGACTGCGCCACCCAGGCGCCCCGGTATTGGACTTTCTTTACTGGAAGATCATTACGAATGCAGATCAGGGAAGGGATCAGACTCATAAGGCAGATAAACCCACCAGGATGCCATGAGGTAGTTGGGCAAGAGAGGGAAGTGTCGGTGGAGAATGAAGGCCATGATCCACCCCACCCCCCACTCTATTAGGGAATTTCTGGGTGATCTTTCAGAGAAGCTCTTCTTCCTGCATCTTGTGGATAATAGTACCACTGTAGCCCCTAAGGGTCTTTTTGAGAATCAGACAGAAGCTCCCTTCCTCAAGATACTTACTGCCTGCCATCTACCAGAAAACTATTTGATTCACTTACAAAGAGGCAAGTTCATTTGAACAATAACTAGAAGTATCTCTTAGACACAACTCTTAAATGCCTCGTACTTCTCTCGTGCACAGGGGCCACTTCTTGGTCATTTTTTTCTTATTCATGTCTGTCTCTACAAGCCTCTCTACTTCTATGTTAATCCAAGACACTAAAGAAATATGTAGCAGCTAATGTGACTGAATAAAATAATTCATGTTACTTTCTATTAATTTTGGCAAATCTAATTTGTCTTGGTTGTGAGTGGCAGCCATCTAGAACTGAGTCCCAGGAAAATCCCTTGTATGTATGAAACTAATATAATTCTATTTGTGAACCCAGGTTCCTAAGGCAGTCCTCCCACTAGGTGCTACTCTGAATTCTTGTCTTTTGTACCCATGTTCTGTTTAAAAGATAGTCTGCTTCCTCTAAAAATGTTCTACTGTTGCCAAAGTTTATGCCTATCTTGCCTGGCCAAAGGTTGGTGGTCTGCAACAAAGAGCTCTGAATCCGAGCCCAAGGAAAGCAGTATTATGTGATGTAAAGAGTGGTCAATGGGCAGGAGACTTTCTTCAATATCTGACCTTCCTCTGATGAAGTTCATGACTATCAGCAAATCTCAGCACCCTCTGAAGCTCGGTGTCAAGAGCAGTGGCTGGATATTATTTCAAATGAAATATTACCAAGACTTCTGCCCAATAATTAAAACTAATTAAGGCTGCTTTGGCAATAGGGCTAGGATCTGAATCCTGGGCACTCAGCCTCACTATTTCCACTTCACCAGGATATTGTCTGAAAATTTGCTTAGATCACCTCAAAGATCTCTGCCCTCTCAAAGTGTCTTTGGTCATATTGGCTGTGATTTGCATTCCAGAACATTAAGTGCAAATGACTTCTCCAACTTCAGTATTTACCACTGTGCCTATACCGTGGCAATATCCCATGACTTCTGTTCTTATTAACTCTATCTCTTGATCCCTGTGCAGTGTGACTCAACAAATACTTATTATAAGAATAATGATATGTTATATTTGAATAGCATTTGACAGTTTTTTAAAACTTTTCCCTTCATCTTACTTAACCCTCTTAACAACCTGCAAACTCCGTATATAATTACCACCCATCTTTGACAGCTGAGAACACTGGAGCGCAAAGAATTTAGGTGATTTGTACAAGGCACAGAATAGAACTTTGTCTTTGTTGTTGCTGTTGTTGTTGTTGGCTTATGTGTTCGTAACCTGTTCCATTTTTGAAGGACTTGTAACAACTTAGAGAAAATTATCCTTCAACATCTTACAATACCTTTACAATAGCCTTCCTTTTTTATCTTACAATAGAAAAGAAATAGGTAAATAATTAGATATTAGGACTCCTGAAAATTAAAATCAAAATAGAAGATCAAAACCAGCAGCGAGGAAAGAAAAAGGTATATTATGGTTCGCTTATCCACCATGGGGAAGAACTCCAGTGAAGCTTTTCCTGCTTTGTACCCAGGGATTGTCCTAGACTGCTCCTTTCACACGCAGTACAGTGCTCTAGTGTGTTTGGGAATAGAGAAATGAGCAACACTCTGCTCTAACCTTTTAATGAGAGTGCATGTGACCAGATTGTTGAGAGCCTCTATTCTTTGGGGTATAGACATGAAATGGTCTTATTTTTCCCAAAAATTAACATCCAGTTCTGCTCCCTGAAGCCCCCTCCTCTGCTATGTCATAAGCTCCCTTAAGGAAAACTCAGTTTAGTTCCCTGCACAGTTGACCCTTAAACAACACAGGTTTGAACTATACAGGTCCACATATATGCAGATATTTTTCAATAAATATATTTTTAAAAATGTGGCAATTTGAAAAAAACTCAAAGATGAACTGCATGGCCTAGAAATACCAAACCAAATAAAAGAAAAAGAAAATATCACTGTAAGAATATAGTATATAATATATATGACATACAAAATATTTGTTAAATGTTTATGTTATTGGTCAACAGTAGGCTGTTAGTAGTTAAGTTTTGGGGAGTCAAAAGTTATACGCAGATTGGCAATCAGGTAGGGGAATCGGTGCCCCTAACCCCTGTATTGTTCAAGGGTCAACTGTACTTCTAATCTGTCTTGGGTATTAGAATAGTCTTATAGGATTTAGTCTATATAGTCTTCAGGATTTAGTCCTCTTCTTAAAACCTACATCTCACACTTTATTAACACCATGCCTTCCTGCTCCACCAAGAGCAGGCTGGACAGGAGTCTTCCAGGCAAGGGCAGAGGAGGCTGCTCTCTCACATCCCCTCCCTCCTACTGAGCTTGCTTCCCTGTACCAGTTCCTTTCCTTGACTGTCTTCAGTAAGGCTGTTCGCCTTGTCTTGGTTGCCATTGCTTCTCTCTCCCTGACGAGCCAAGTTTTCTCCATTTGAAAGGGGTTCAATTTCTGGATCCCCCAAAAACTCACTTACTCATTCTTTGAAGGTCCCATGCAGAACTCCCACTGCACAGCTCCCCAAGTGGCTTTGCAACTTCAGAGTGACCTCTTCCTCGTGTTCCTCACAACTCTGCAAATGGCATATCCTGTACCCCTTGCTGCTAGGGTTCCCTTGCACAGCAGGAAGCCCACTGGATCATGGTGGCAGTAGGGGAAGGGGATGGAATTCATACTAACCAGCAAGACTGACCCCAGGCCGCTTTAGCGCTGCAGGCTGGACCCACAGGAAATGCATATTTCTAGGCAGGCTGCCCTACCAGTAACCCCTCTCAATGCTTCACCATCTCTCTCCTAATTCTCCTTGTTCTAGAATCATTAGGGGCTCTGCAGGTTCACTAACTTGGCAATTTTCAAGCAAGAAACAGTCACCAGTCCCCAACTCAGGGGGAGAGAAAGTTAGTTCAGGCACTGGAAATGTTGATGGAGAGGTGAGGAGAGACCCTCTTTCCAAACTGCACCCCACACCAAGAGCCAATCTCCCTTGTCAGGCCTCCTCTTACATCAAGGACAGATGGAGAGAGAAGGTTGTGATGATGGAGAGTGATTCTCTCAAATAGACCCTCTCTGGAAACACGTGGGAGATGCCTAGTCCAGAAGGTCTGATGGTTCTATTGGATACTTCGTAAAATTTCTGAAAATTAGAAGCCTAATGAGAAAGAAGCTCATCCTGTTATAAGTGCCTGGAAGTAAATATTTAAATTAACTAGAAACATATGAGTAAGAAATTAAATTCAAATCTGAAAACTTTCAGCATTAGTAGAACTGACATTTTCTTTTGCCTCAGGCTCCCATGTGGCTCACCATGACACTGGCTAAGGGATGCATTTTATTTTATTAGGAAATAATAAAATGAATAGAGATGGGGGTGCTCTAGGCCCAAATGCCAACCCATCCCTTCTCTGGGACAAGTGGGAGAAGAATTGAAAGTACAGGCTCAAGTGAAAGAGAAAACTCTTTCAAGTAGATATCTAAAGAAGCAGGGTCAGAGGCTGGGGGATGCTGGTGTAAGTTCATGGACAGTGGATGAATATCTAAGATTTTCTGGTCTTCACCGTCTTGTCCATAATTCCCTCATCTCTACCATTTGCTTCTTCCTGGTCCAGAACTCATCTGATATAAAACCAAAGCAATCATCTCTTGTCTTCTATCCTGGACATGTATACCTCTGGACTGACTCTATTATCTATCTGTGTCTGAGCAGGTTACACACACAGTAAATCTTCAACTCTTATGTGTTTTTATTAAAAAGAGGTAAAGGGGAAGGTTGGCTTACCAGAGCATAGGAGTTTGGAAGATGGGTCCCTATGTAGCTGGCTTTCATTGAGGGTACAGAGCTGGGCATCTGGATGCTGGACACTGGACTTGTCCCTGTCCTCTGTTGCTAGAGTGATGCTAGCAAGAGCCAGAAGCAAAAAGGAAGCCACTTCTTTTCTTTTCCTGCCTCCCAATCTCCCTCTTGTACCTCCATTGTCAGAACTTAACTAGAAGCCAGCTGACAAGTGCATCTGGGGAAGATAATTTGTAGACCCGGCTACAGCATCACTGAACACAGCAAAGTACATAGAGCAGTAAGCTTGGAGCTGAAAAGCAATAGTTCAAGAAGTAGCACATGGGAAGGGAAGGAGGGCCCAGTAGGTAAGAATGGAGGAAACAACTCAGGGGTAAAGGCATAAAGATCAAGCCAAGCTTATGCCCCTGTATGGCTAAAGCATAAGGTTCTGGGGAAGAAGGAAGAGTATATACAGGTTTCTAAGACTGGGAAAGGAGACTGAGAGAGAGCTGGATGCCATAGTTATTGGAGAATCATGGAAAATTTTTGCTAACAAATAGCATGCTCGGGCCCTGTTCAAGTAGGATGAACATGTACTGGCTGTCACCTCTGGATGTGCCATCCAAGATGTCCTGACAAATGGTTTCTCCAGCCTTTGTTCACTTTGGCAGTCGGAACTTGGTGATAGGCTATGATGGATGGACAGGGAGTGGGCAATGATGGCATGTGCTGTCCATGTATTCCACCTCACATGGGGGGCTCTGGGGCAGAAGGGCAGGTGAAGAACTGTCAGAGCATCACAGTGCAGCTCCGGACTTAGTCCTTCGGGAGGAAAGGGGTGGAAGGACAGAGAACTGGGCGATTTGGTGAAGGACTCTGGCATTTTTCATTGAAAGGGTTAAAGTATATTGTGTCAGAAAAATCGCAACACTAAACTTTGTACTAGTACTCCTGTCTTTATATTACTCAAAAACAAACAAAACAAAAACATATGATTTTTGTCTTTCTCTGACTAATTTCACTTAGCATAATACCCTCCAGTTCCATCCACGTAGTTGCAAATGGCAAGATTTTGTTCTTTTTGATTTCTGAGTAATACTCCATTGTGTAAGAGACAAAACAGATGAACATAAGGGAAGGGGAACAAAAATAATATAAAAACAGGGAGGGGGACAAAACAGAAGAGACTCATAAATATGGAGAACAAACTGAGGGTTACTGGAGGGGTTGTGGGAGGGGGGATGGGCTAAATGGGTTAGGGGCACTAAGGAATCTACTTCTGAAATCATTGTTGCACTATATGCTAACTAATTTGGATGTAAATTTTAAAAAATAAAAAATAAACTTAGAAACAAAAACAGAAGACTTTTTAAGGATGTGCCTCCCATGTATTTTCAAGTCCCCAGCACTTCAGTTCTTGTAGAAAAATAATAAATGACTGAGCATTATCAGCTCATTTATTCCTTGTATTCATGATTAGTCATTTAGAATGTTTTTACTTAAGCACATATGTATATAAATAGGAACTCATGGACTGATCTTGCAAAAATGACATGCTTTTATTTTAAAGAAAGTATTTCTGTATTGTAAATATTTTTCTTCCCTCTGCTTGTGTGTCACTGTTTCTTTTTCTATCACATATCTACACATGCAAAAAGATGGCACACCACAAATCCTTCAACTAGAGTCATTGGACTTCTTGGGGACTTCGTGTTTTCACTCAGTGGAATTGCCTCTACCCTCAAATGAGAAAATTTTCCCCTAGGCGAACAGGTGCAAAAGGAAAAACATAATGTTGAAGCGCAGTTTTCTGGATGGGAGATTTCTTTTATCCCAATTAACCAGGGTTGAAGTCATCTTTGTCAGCGGATCTAAAATAATTAATCAGAGAAACTGTATCCTCTAATTAACTTGAGGAACATCAACATAATGGGGCAGCCACTCAGTGCAGTAAGATGGTGAGATGTTGACTCTTTGCTAGTGCAGAAAAGAGAACTGTGGACTCGGAAAGGGAAGAATCATCTATCCTGCCGGAGGGTGTGCACCATTTATCATGCTGACTGGGCTGTCATATCAGTGGGAGGACCCTAGAGAGCCCTGACCGTGAGATTGAAGGTTGGTGCCAATTTACAGCAACACAAATGCATTGAACAGGAAAGAGATAGCTCCTAATCTCTTCAATTTTCTTACATTACCCTGAAGGCCAGAGGATTAAATGAAACAGTAGTTGATGACAACTTTAGAGGGTCCTGAATGCATGACAGGAAAAGTATTAAAATAGCTCAATAGTTTTATTGTATATGTGTGTTAATCTTGCCCCTGAAAGAGGAACAAGGATAGAAAATGCTACCTTTTGCTTATACCTATTCCTCAGTGGGAAAATGATACACTAATTCTGTTTGCCTGTCAGATTCTTATGCAGGGCGCAACAGAAAAAATGAAGAACAAAAAATGTAAGGGAGACCGAACCTGAAAATACCCTGGCACACACATTATCTGGATAATGTGACTCACAATTTGTTGGTGTGTCTTTAATGACTTGTAGTGAATCCGTTAGTCTGTGCCTGCCAGCAGTGTATGTCAGGAGAATAGCTTTTTAAAAATTAAAATTAACCCCTGGTCACATTGGGCGAAACAGTCTCTGATTAGGTACAGGTTTTATGTATACTTGTGGTTAGTTTGGATAAGATTGAAACAAACAAGCCATTTCAGGGCCACGTTTCACAGAAACTGAATAAGTACACAGCCAAACAGGACCTACCAGGCAGGCATTCCCAGAACCAAATTCCATTTCCCAATTTATAAAATTATTGTCGAAGGCCTGCTAAGTTCCAGGAATTGAATCAGTTACTAGAAATGCAAAATTCCATATGTTGTTGTTTTTGTCCTTAGGGGTAATTTATTAAAGAACAGTGAAATAAGAGACAACCAAAAGCTTCACCTTGGGGCCAAATAACCTGTTGATTAATGGTATAGGCGCTTATCAGCAGTGTAAATTTGGGCAAGTTATCCTTATGAAGCCTGAATCCCCTTTGGAAAAACTGGGGCTGATTAATAGTGTCAGTCCCATAGAGTAAGTATGAAGAGGCAGATAGTAAGCATTCAACAAATACCCACTTTTATGGGCTGTAATAAAATGTGTGAAGAGTTATGGGAACAGATGAGGAAGCATTCAATTCTGTAGGAGAGGGAAAGCTGAAATAAGGAAGTTTAATATCTGAGCTATGTTTTAAAATATGAATAAAATTTGCCTGCTAGAAGTGATGATCTTAAGAGTGTGAATGCATCAGTTCAACTCAACTGGCTCATTCAAGTAGTTCTTTTCCCTTGGTTGGAGCATGGAGATCAGAGGTCAAAATCAGAGTAAAAATTAGAGCCTCTGTGCCTAATGTAGAAATGTCACATCACACAAGGGAAAATTACTATTCTATCACCTCAGGTCATACCCTCAAGCCCTCCTTAATGGACACTGATGATCAGTGGGCTGTTTGAGGGTTAATAGGGCAGGTTAAGCCCATGGAGAGTTTAGGATTATCAAAAATCGCTAAAGATCACAAGTGTTATCTTTCTACAATACTTGGAAGCTACCAAATTAATAACTCAGGAGACACTTTATTCTACTTTTCTTTAAAACTAAGATCATAGGAAAATTTCCGGTTGAAACACACACCACTCAGTTATTCAACAAATATTTCTTGGATAGCTATAATGCACCAGGAACTATGCCAACCCCTGAGAATACAAAATAAAAACAACATAATCTGAGATCTAGAATGTTCATTTTAGAAGGAAAAGTTTATAGATTTGAATTAGTGCAAGTTGATAATATATAAATGTATGGTACAACCAAGTTCCATGACATTTTATAAATACCCCAGAAAGAAGAATAAGCTAACTTTCTAACAATGCATACAAACAACAAAAGATATTGATCCAGGAAATAACTGATATATTTAATAATACAAGAATAACAAACTTCCCTGAGTTATAAAAAAGAGATCATAAATAGAAATATGATACAATATAAATTCAAACAGATTTTAAAGGGGTTAATATCTTTTATCAATTTTTTGTATTGATGATACACACTTTCCATATTGATGAGATCTGCCAAGAGTCAAAAGACAGAAAACACCAAAAGCTTGAAAAATACTGTATGGAAAAGGTCAACCTCACTAGTAATCAAATAAATGCAAATTAAAATGCAGTAATATTTTTGTCTATCAAATTAGCAAAAGAAAATAAAGGATAATTTCATATACTGATGAGGATGTGGTGAGACAGATGTTTTCATGCACTGCCGGTTGTCAGTAAATTGTAATGACCTTTCTAAAAAGTAATTTTGCAATACGTTTTGAGTTCTTAAACTGGAACTGCCCCGGGTACTACAATTTTACTATTGAGACGTATGCTAAGAATTTGTTGAGAAATTTGGGCTGTGATTTATGTACCAAAAAATCCCAACTTTCTTATATTAGTAAAAACAATAAAGAAATATGACAATAACATAGATATCACCAACAGGAAAATAGCTCAATAAATTCTGGTATATTCTCAGGCTGAGATACAACACACCTTTTGAAAATGCTGTTTTATAAAGGTAAATTTCAGAAGGGGTCATGAGATAGTTTTAGAATAAAAAGACAAGTAAATGGAGATTTTAGTCAGCAAACTAAGTCAAGGAAAAGTGTTACTACTGTTCAGAGTTACATTGAAAATAAAAAATAATCTAAAAGATTATTTTTATTAATTAAGAGAGTTTAGCAAGATTCTTGGATATGAAATCAATGTACAAATACCAAAAGCATTTTCACTTTCAAATAATAAATATGTACAAAAGGTAATTTCAAAAAAGATACCATTTGCAATAACAATAAAAAATAATATCCAAAGGAATAAATCTTATAAAATATGTGTAAGAACTTTAGGGGGAAATTTAAATTATAAAATGCATTAAAGAAGATCTAAACGTAATGATATGCCTAGTTTATATACAGTAAGACTCACTATTATAGGGATGTCAGCATTCCCCAAACTGATGTATGAATTCAGTAAATTTTGAATTAAAATCCCAACGGGAAATTAACAGACCAACTCAAAGTTTATATGGACAAGAATAATAAGGACATCTTGAAGTAGAAAAAGACCAGGCATGAATATCAGTGGGAAAAGAAAGACTCTTGATAAGCAGTCCTAGGGTAGTTGAGTATCTAATAACATAATGTGGAATTGAACATATACCTCATTCCATACATAAGAATTAATGCCAAATGGATAAGAGTAAAATGTGAATAGCAAAACTTTAAACCTTTTAGGAAAAAACCTGTGGGAGAATCTTTTATGTTATCAATCCAGGAAAAGATTCATTGAATAAGATATATAGAAGCACGAGCCATAGTAGGAAAAAAAATGACATATTCAGCTAATTAAATTGAAAAACTGCTGTTCATCAGAAGACACCATTTTTATTTTTTTTTCAAGTTTATTTATTTATCTTGAGAGAAAGTGTGCATGCAAGGGAGGAGTAGAGAGAGAGTGAGAGAGAATCCCAAGAAGGCTCATGCTGTTAAATGGAGCCCATCATGGGGCTCGAACTCACAAACCATGAGATCATGACCTGAGCTGAAATCCAGTTAGGTGCTTAACTGACTGAGCCACCCAGGTGCCCAACACCATTTTTTTTTTCTTTTTTTTTTTTTTTTATTTATTTTTGGGACAGAGAGAGACAGAGCATGAACGGGGGAGGGGCAGAGAGAGAGGGAGACACAGAATGGGAAACAGGCTCCAGGCTCCGAGCCATCAGCCCAGAGCCTGACGCGGGGCTCGAACTCACAGACCGCGAGATCGTGACCTGGCTGAAGTCGGACGCTTAACCGACTGTGCCACCCAGGCGCCCCAGCCAACACCATTTTTCAAAGAAAATTCACAACCTGGGAAAAGATGTTTGCAACACATATAGTTGGCCAAAAGTTAATTTCTAGAATCTATAAAGAACTCCTAAAATGTAATAAGAAGAACCACAAAACAATCCCTAATAGAAAAAATGGTTAAAAGGATAGGATTAGGCAATTCACAAACAGGGAATGACCACCAACATATGAAAAGATATGCACCCATGGAAATGCAAATCGATGAGATATCAATTTGTGCACATTCAGTCTGGCAAAGATTTAAAAGAATGACAATATCAAACTTTGGTGAGAATGTGGAGCAGTAGAAACTTAGTAGTGGTGATGTAAATTGGTAAAGTTAAAAATGTGATTTAAATCAGTAATAGAATTAAGATTTTTTTTTTAACTTTTTAAAATTTTGTTTATTTTTGAGAGAGAGAAAGACAGAGTGTGAGCCGGGGAGGGGCAGAAAGAGAGGGAGACACAGAATCCGAAGCAGGTTCCAGGCTCTGAGCTGTCAGCACAGAGCCCGACGCGGGGCTCAAACCCACGAACTGTGAGATCATGACCTGAGCTGAAGTTGGATGCTTAACTGACTGAGACACCCAGGCACCCCTAGAATTAAGATTTTAAAAAGAATAGGAACTGCTGAATAGGAGGAAAGTATAAACAATGCCCCCCAAAAGGAAGTGTGAATGCCAGAAGGGCAATAACTATCACATAAATTATTTCTGTTCAACACATAATCCACATCTTGGACAGAAATAAACACTTTCTTAATTAATTCCCCTACAATTTTTATAGCAGAAGTTTTTGAGGACTTTTTCCCCATGATTTTATAATTCCAGCTTTGTAATGATCATGGTAGTGAACACCAGTTGCTGTATCTGTCCCAAAATCCCTTTGAGAAATGCATCTCCTCTTCTGGGACACATTAATTTCCTTGCTCGGGCATTCTGGGCTGACATTATATTAACCTCAATTTCACTAACCACAGAGATTGGTCCAGGACTAGGAACCTTATATCAGAGATAATGAGTCTCATTCCTTCTATAGAAGGCTAGAAGACATAAGCCTCACAGCTATTAGTGGCTATGTTTCCAATGATGCAGAAAAATCTAGACAGAGAGAATAAAGTTTGAACACGTGAAGAAGCAGAGATGAAAAAAGAAGATAGATGTTTTGAGAGAATATAACTCCCTATGCTGAGGCCTTGGTACATCTTTGCCCTTCTGCAGTTTTATTATGTAAGCCAATATATTCCCATTTTGGTCTAAGCTAGTCTTGATTACGTTTCTTTCTTGAAATCTGAAAATTCCTAACAATAGCTAATTTGAATTTAAAATAAATTTACCCAAATTTATCATATGGGTGATTTTGTTTAAAAATATATAATGTGAATGAGCAGAGGCAGTTCTTGCAATGAGATGAAATCAAAATTAATAAATACAGTCACATTTATATTTTAAAAATATAGTATTTATTTTAGGTTATATTCACAATCATGTATGGTAAGATGAAATTAATTACAGTGAGCTTTCCTTGGAGACAATTGGTGCCAGTCATACAAACCAGTTATTTTTGTAATATTGCTTCTAATATGTGCTCTTTAAATAGCCTATGTTCTTCTAGCGTTGGTGACACAAATAGCTATCTACCACTTCAAAAGATTGATTTATATCATATACTCTTCAAATATTATAAATATTATCATGAACTTAAAGTTCCAGTTAAAATATATTTGCATTACACTTGTAATAAAGAATATATCATGAAAAAATATTTTTTAAATATACAAATCAATAATCAATAGAAAAATCAGTATGAAGTTGAACAAGTACAAGAGCATTCAATTCATAGAGAGAAAACACAAATAGCTTTTAAATACATGAAAATATGTTTAATCTCATTAGGAGTCAACAAAGTGCAAAATAAAACAGTTACATATTTTTTAATCATCATATGCAAGTACCATTTAAGAGTTAAATGGCATCATACTATAATAATTGTAATAACAATGCAGCAATTAAAATAATAGGTTAATTGGCAAAAAATAAAATTATTAGTAATATCAAACATTGATTAGGGTATAGGCACAGAAAAATTCTCTCTACCATTGATGAGAGTTTCTATTGGTTTAGTTCCTTCAAAGCCACTTTGGCAAGTATCTGTTCAAATCTTGCATGTTCTCTGACCAATAATTCCTTGATATTCCCTAAGAAATTTTAACAAGAATGGAGAAAAAAACATGTATGAAGCTAATTCTTACAGCACTGTTAATTAATAGCAAAAAAGAGGATGTAATGTGACTATCAAGTGTTATATTATGCTCTATATATTGTATAGACTTCTATTCAAAAATTGGAAAGAATAATTTTATCACTCTGTACTGATATGGAATATTCTCCAAGGCATATAGTTACGTGAAAAAAAAAACATCTAACAGAACAATTACTACAATACTATGCAACTTTTTTAAACTCTTTATGATAATTTATCTGGGTATAGAATTCTAAGTTGGGTGTTCTTTTCTTTCAGTAGCTTTATTTATTTATTTATTTATTTATTTATTTATTTATCTATTTATTTAGCTGGAGGGAGAGGGGAAGAGAGACAGGTAGAGATAGAATCCCAGGCAGGCTGAATGCTGTTAGCACAGAGCCTGATGCAGGGCTTGAACTCACAAACTGTAAGATCATGACCTGAACAAAAATCAAGAGTTAGATGCTTAACCAACTGAGCCACCAAGGCACAACTCCTTTCAACACTTTTAGAAATATAAATTCATTGACTTCTGATATCTTAATGTGAAGCCCTCTACATAGTTGTTTGTCCTTTGTAGGTCTTTTATCAAAACGATATTAATTTTAGATGTCTACATTTCTAGGTATCTACATATAGATTTATTGTTATTTATCTAGTTCAGCACTTTGTAAATTATCTTTCTCAGCACATGAAATTCTCTTTTATGTTTTTTATTCTTTTGTGTCTCTGAAATTTGTTCTGGATGTTTTTTTCATTGTTGTATAGCAATCCATTAACTCTTTCTTTGACTTCCTGTCTATTATTATTCCCACCTATTGATTTTTTAATTTATTTTTTAATATTTTTAAATTTTATTTATTTATTTTGAGAGAGCTCTCAAAACAAGAGAGAAAAGAAAGAGAGAGAGTGGGGGCCAAAGAGAAAGTGAGAGAGACAGAATCCCAAGTAGGCTCTGCACTGCCAGCGTGGAGCCCAACATGGGAACTAATGATCTGTGAGATCATGACCTGAGCCAAAATCAAGAGTTGAACACTTAACCAGCAGAACCACCCAGGTGCCCCTGATTTTTTTAATTTAAATGACTCTGGTTCTGGGGTGTCTGGGTGGCTCAGTGGGTTGAACACTCAACCCTTGATTTTGGCTCAGGTCATGATGTCATGGGTCAAGGGTCTGAGCACTGCATCAGGCTCTATGCTGAGCATGGAGTCTGCTTGAGTTTCTCTCTCTCTCTCTCTCTCTCTCTCTCTTTCCCTCTGACCCTCCACCCTGCTCACTCCCTCTAAACTTAAATAAATAAATAAATATATAAATGGCTATATTTCTTATATCTGCAATTTCCAATATATATTTTTCAATTCTGGATTAATAATATTTCACTTTGCTCTATTTTATGGGTTATTACCATTTTGTCTTTTTAAGAATCTTAAATTTACAGATTTTAAAGTCACTGAGTGCTTTATTATTTACATTTTTATGGCATATATTCTTCCAATTGTTGCATTATTATTGTCTTTTGTTAGGGTTACTTTTCCTCATACATTTGGAATTCTATTTTTATAAGTAATTTTCAAGTGCCGTCTCTTATCCCTCCTTGTCTTGTAGTTTTAAAGATGCCCCTACCTCTCCCCTGAAGCCCCAGTGTATAACTTGTGTGTTGCATTGGCATTCTAGGCGTCTGTCCTGTATTTGGAATACAGAAAATCCAGTCATGGAGCCAGCAGGCAGCTTAGCACACTTCCTCATTATGTCATCACTTCGCTCCCTCTGACCACATTTGTTTTGTAACTGAGTGAAAGCTACGTCCCTGGGTAGCAGTCACCGCTTTTATCATTCTTCTTTATCAGTTTTGTGCTTGAGGACCCAATTTTTTACTCCAGCCAAATGTGAAGGACACTTTTTAATCTACCTGCCCCACAGTGGTTTAATCTGTAGCCATTTCTGTCTGTGGTGGGATCCCACAACCCAATAACCCACAGCTTAAACTGCCATGTGTTCCTGCCATGCTTCTCTTCCATGAGATTTCCAACATGTATTTTAATCCCTACTTAATCTTTTTTTTAAGCTGAAGGTGAGTGAGCACTTAAAGCAGGAACTCACAATGACATTTTTACCAGATCTGTGAAAATAATTTGCCCACTGAGAATAAAAATATATTACTCTACCCTCTGAGAGGGTACAGGATGGACAGGATGTAAGGGAAATATTTATGGCAGTTTAACTTATGACAGGCATTAAAAAGTTGCATTTGGATCAGAGAAAACAACTCTGATCTAACTAAATGAAAAAAAAAGTGATTAATGTTAATAAACACAACTAATACAGAAAAGTTGCCAGAATTCTTCCAGAAAAAGCAATTGATGTATGTGTCATGACTGACCTGACTTTACAAAGAAATTATAAGCTGATTAAAAGGACTGAGCAAAGTACCTATTTCAAAATAAATTTTTCTTGTTTATAAATTTCTTCTATTTAATGTCATATAAATTGAGAATTATTATTTGTATAACATACTCAAAGGACTATGTTTTGGTTTGAACACAGAGTATCTAAAATCCGAAAGCATCTTCATAGATTCAATTTACACACTGCTGACTCTGTTACATTACTGACTCAAAATAATGGCATTGTTTTTGTTCTGTTTTATGGGCTATTGTCATTTTATCTTTTTAAGAATCTAAAATTTACTGATTTTAAAGTCACTATCAGATTGCTCTAATATTATTTAGATTTGTTATGGCGTATATTCTTCCAGTTGTCACATTTGTTAATGTATTTTGTTAGGGATACTTCTTCCTTATACATCTTGGAATTTTATTTTTATGAGTAATTTTCAATGAGCATTGTCTCTTATCCCTCCTTGTCTGGTAGGTTTAAAACAGAACAAAAATTAAATAGCAAATTTAATAAAAAGTACTTCATTGGCCCTCTAAACCTTAAAAATCCTAATTAAGAATTACTTTTGCCCTAAAACAATAATAAGAATGTTTGATTAGCTGGGGCACCTGGGTGGCTTAGTCAGTTAAGCATCCAACTCTTGATTTAGGCTCAGGTCATGTTCTCATGGTTCATGAGATTGAGCCTGAGTCCAGCTCTGCACTGACAGTGTGGAGCTTGCTTGGGATTCTCTCTCTCCTTCTCTGCCCCCTCCCTGATTATACTCTCTCTCTCTCTCTCTCTCTCTCTCTCTCTCTCTCTCTCTCTCTCTCAAAATAAATAAACTTAAAAAAAAAAAGAGAGAACAGAATGATTAGCTTTGTTGTGGTAAATGTTAATCACAAACGTCGCCTACAGCAAATGTAACTTCCTTAACTTTGGAAAAAATGAATTTAATTCCCAAGAAAGATGTGGTACCAATTGTATCCAAATCCAGTCTCCTTCCTCGAGAGAAAAATCTTCCTTTCTCTAGCTTTCTGATATTGTGTCTGAAGGACGTCTTATGAAGAGCACGTCATATTATCCTTTGAGGATATTAGTCTATCAGGTATTCAACCTGGATTAAACAGCCCTGAACCCTCATCTTAATTTCTTCCCTTCCATTCAGCTATGTCCCACACCATTGAAGAGACAGCTTTAAATGATGCTGCTGCTGCTACTGGTGGTTTTAGTTCAACTGTTTCAGTCTGATGGCAGCACACTAAATTAACTCTGAATGGAGACAGTAAAATTAATTCTCACTATACCCCTCAGCCATCTCCCACTATGGCAAGCACTGGCATTTGGAATAATTTTTTTTTCTGTCTCGCAAAAATCTTAGTGCCCAGCAGTGCAGAATTATAAAACTAAACCTCAGGAATGCATTCCCTGGAGAGACAAAAGTATGTCCATTTCTCCTGTACAATTCTATTTCACTGCAATTTGCAACATCACTTCTTGCATCCATTAATCGGTTTAAAAACTTTTCTCCGGTATTCCTTGAGAGAACTCTGTATGAATACATTTACTGGGGTAGGATGATTGAGAGTTTAAAGACGGGGATACCGGTTTCAGTTTTCAACCTTATCACCAACTTGAGCTGTAACTTTGGGGAGTGGCCTTAACCTTTCAAGAGCAACACGCCTTCCCTTCTGCCTGCTTTACATCCCTGCTCTGCCAGTGGATTCATCTGAGTCAGAGCTGCTCAGCTTTCCGTGATGAAAAGTGAATTCTGATTTGCATAAACCTTTTAATACCGAAGTTGGGGTGGAGGAAGTAGAAGGAAGTGAGGCTGAGGAAGAATGATGAGTGTGCAGATCCGTGAAGGAAATATGAGAAGACGGGGCCAGCATCAGATTCATGCTTAAGATTCGGTTGCACTTTGCTCTTCTGTTTCAGTCATGGACCCGCAGTCTAGAAGGCTGCTTGAATTTGGGGGGGAATGGTGGAACAGTACAATTTTATCCCGTTTCTTATCTCCATAAATATCTTCATCACTGCTTTATTTCTACTTTCCCCATATCTTGTCATGGCATTTTGTCTGTCTGTCTTCCTCATAACACATGAAATTATTTGGTTACAATGGCCATCCGAGCTACTGGCAATACTGGCAGATGGTTTCCACAAATGCAAGGGCACAGACTAAGTTTACAGTAATCCTTAGATCGTTGTTACTAATGTAAATAGTAATGATTATACTATATAAATTTACTTGCTATTTTATACCTGAAAACTATAAATGATGAAATTTATCAGTCTAATCAAAATATGCAAAGAGAGAGCTTACCTTCTAAATGAAAGAAGACATATTCTGACTCTTAACTTTTGTCTTTAAAAAATCAGGTGCAATGGGGGTGCCTGGGGCGCTCAGTCAGTTAAGTGTCTGGGTCTTGATTTCGGCTCAGGTCATGATCTCATGGTTTGTGAGTTTGAGCCCTGCATCGGGCTCTGTGCTGGCAGTGCAGAGCCTGCTTGGGATTCTTTCTCTCTCTCCCTCTCTCTCCACCCCTCCTTCACTCATGCTGTCTCTATGCCAAAATAAATTAACTTAAAAAAATCAGCTCCAATCTGTAGCAACAGAGAAATCAGTTGCTCTCCTCATGTTGACCCACTGCTGGCTGGTTTAACAGGAAGTTTCAGGTGCATTTTCATTCCAGGAGAGTCCTATAACCAGGCTTGGAGACACAGTCTAAGATCACCTATTTACACTTGTCATATTGTAGTAAATGTCATGCACGTTTTCAAAAACAACAGAATCATTTAGGTGACATCTTCTTACCAGAAAGGTAACTTATCAAAGTTGGTTTCTAAAACAATCAATTTATCTTTAGCTTCAACCCAATAGCCTCAGTAACAATGCCCTTTTAGGTAGGAAATACCATGACATTTGATCTAGCCATGGAGGCATTGTATGTGAATTCACTTCAAAAGAAAGAAATGATTAAATATTTCCTCCAAGAGAAAGAGTAGAATTGAATTACTGTTTCCAAAAATGAAATTATGATCGATGAACTAATTAGCCTCCAAGATTTCCTTACCGAGGGATGAGAGAAGGGATGAAAAATGCACATATACTACCCCGAAGAATAACTAAGTACTCACGGTAAACGAGCTAAGGGATGTGGGTAATGCTAAAATGAATAATTTGACAATGTAAACTGTCATTGGAGGGTCTATCATTAAATTGTCATTAGAACAGCCTCTTGTTATTGAGCGACACTTTTATGAAGAAAATAAATATTGCCAATCACATGGAGACATAGAATTATACTTTGTAAATCTCAAGGCACTGTCTCAAGAGAGGTTTATTTTAATATTATTTTTAGATGAAGAGGGCAACAAAAAGCACATTTTCTGCTATAGCAGCTATGAAACAAGCAAACTGATAAAAAGCCACAAATAGTTCCAAACAATCCTATGCATTCTAGAACAAAAGATATCCTTAAAACTCAACTGTTTGTGAAAAACAATTTCTTCATTTTAACAATTACAAAGTCAGTATCCTTAGGGTTTCAGGGCCCTGTTTAAATAATTATTTTAATTAAAATTGTGTAGTTGTGTTATTGATTATAATAATAGAGTTCTCTCTATGGTTGACCAATTTTCAGAAGACAATGTGGTCTAAAACTAGATCATTACTAGTTATGTTTGGCTGGGAGAAGGTGAGAAATTAAAGCCAATCTATCACTCTAAATATCAGTTTAGTCAATAGCTTCAACATTTTCTACCAAGCACTATGCTGTGCCAAAGAAAAGAAGAATTAACAAAACGTATTTTCTATTTTCATTTCCATTCATCACATTTGTCTTTACCCAAAATTAAGCATCAGAAGGAAGAAAAGAAAGAAGCTAGACAACGATGGAAAGTATGGAGGGAGTGTGTAGACAGGGAAGGCATATTTGAAGAGGTGGCTTTTGAGCAGAGACTGAATGAAGTAAGGGAGAAAGCCATGGAAAAAATCTAGAAAAGGTCAAAGTGCCTGTTAAGGACTGTGCTCAAGGAAGAGGAAAAAAAAAAAAAAAACCGAGTGTAACTGTGTTGGGTGTCCTGTTCCTTGCCAAATGTTAGGGCTTAGCACAGGGTCTACTATGCTCAGTCATATTTGTTCTAGTCAATAAATATTTGAGAAAACATTCCATAAAGATTTACTGAACAAATGAGAAATTGGTGTAAAATCTGCTAAAAAGATGAAACTACTAGATCGGGTTGACCAGTGTAGAATCAAATAAGAATTTCTAGTTGCTGTAACAGGCCATCAATCCAACTGATATAAAATTTCTCAGATTTATTCTAAGCATTGCCAGATTAACCAGAAAAATGACCTTTTGAAGGTTGATTATTATTGTCTTTTGGCATAATTAGCCCGATATCTGTTATGGGCTGAGTGAAAGGATAACATAAAAAGGCTGTAACGTTTGGTCAAGCTTTTAAGAAAATATCTGTATCAGATCATTTAAATGACTGTTACTCAAAACTGTATTTCACAATGGATAGTGCTTTCTTCTGTGTCTTGAAAGATTTTCAGACTTTGGATCTCATATTGCCAACTAATTTTCAAAACAGTCAACCGCAGTTCCAAATCAGCCTCTGCACAGAAAACAGAAATGTCACTAAAAACATGGGTACGCATTCACTTTTTCAACTTTGATGCCCATTTTTCCCTCTTGCCTCTGAACTTTTCTTAAAGTTCATTCTTTTTCTGAGATAATTTTTTGCCTATGCCAATGCTAAGTGCCAACAAGATTTCAATTTCTGCTAAAATTGTAGCTGGTATAGCAGATACAAGTGAATCCTCATTGACAGACTACTTTATTAAGCAGCTGCCCAGCGCCTTCCTTGCTGTGCTCTTCCCACTTCTCGGACAGAGTGACTAAGTCCTCTGTCCCATGCATTTGTGTCTTTTTGGTCATTACCACTCCAAGTCTTAAAAATAAAATGTCTATTGATATATTCTCTGGAGAATGCATTGACATATATGCTGATATAAATGGAACCATTTTTTTTCATTACATTTCAAACTCTTTCTGAACCATTGGAAAGTAATTGATAGCATTGGAAAGTAATTGAAAGCATCAGTTACTTTCAATCTCCAGTGCCTTCCACTTATCTTTTTTAAACAACAGGCAATAATCTCTGATCCACGGACTGTGTGTTTTCACTTCTTCCCGTGTCTCATTGCATATACTCTGCCAAAGATGAACTTACACGGAGAGTAAACACTCCATCCAACTGAGCAGCGAGTCTCCTGCTAAAAGAATCTACTTCTTCCAGAACTGTGCTAGATTTTCTTATTCGTAGTCAGATTTTTGTCCCCTAAAATCTTTAATTTATACTTACAGTTCTATCCTTTTAGGCATTCTTTGTGCTTTCTTCATTTTTATCTGGAATTAAAGATAAGTAAGAAAAATGCCGTACATTTCCAATATTTTCTGTAGGCCTGATTTCTTAAAACCTTGTCTTTCTCCTCACCTGGTACCTTCTGAAATCATTCATATTTTATTTATTTATTTATTTATTTATTTATTTATTTATTTAGAGACAGCACGAAGTGGGGAGGGGCAGTGAGAGGGAGACAGAGAATCCCAGGCAGGCTCCACACTGTCAGCACAGAGACTGATGTAGGGCTCAAAACCCACGACCTGAGTCAAAATCAAGAGTTGGATGCTTAACCAACTGAGCCACCAGGCACCCCTGAACTCATTTCATATTAAGAACACTATTTGACTGGTGATTTTTGTACATCTCATTTGATCCTCAGTCACCCTGAAAGTTAAATACCCTTTCAGTCTGCAATTCACAATAAAAAACTGAAGTGAAGGAATGTTAAGTGACTTGCCCATTACTAAGGTTATCCACTAGTAAGGGGATAGAACTAGAATTTGAACATGGATCCTTCTGATGTGAAATTCTACTCTCCTTCATTTGTGCCCAAACACCTTGGGCCAGTACGTCTCTCTCATCCACCCAATTATCTCTTGTTCTTTTCTACATGTAACCATGACTTCTTTTTTATTTTCATTCTAAAAGTAATATTTTTTATCATATACAAAATGAAAGATTATGTACACACGTATACTACTTTAATATTTAACATTATATTTTTCCAGGAACACATGGATAATAATGTACACGTTCTTTTGGAAACTGATTTTTAAATTAATGATAGGTTGTGATGATTTCCCACAGTCTTGTACCCATGTAATTTTTAATGGCTTCTGTGAATCCTTTCTTCTGTGGTTCTCTTATGATAGATTTTGCCAATTGCCAAGTTGGGGACAGTTAGTCTGTCTCTGATTGTTTTGTATTATAAACTATATTGCAACAGTCTCTTGATTCTATATTTGTACCTTCCCATAAACATTTTTGTTGGGATATGTTACTTGAAATGGTTGTTTTGTTCACAGCATAATTAAAATTAGCCAGATAACCCTTTGGAAAATTTTCCCAATTTAGTCTTCCAGCAGAACACATTTCAGTGTTCTCCAACTGAAGGTATTATACTTTTTTTTTTAATTCTTGTTCAGTTTGATAGTCAGAACATGGTAGCTTGTTTCCATTTATGATTTTTTTATTTAGAGTGAAATTGGATTTTTTCATGTTTATTCATATTTTTATAGGTCATCTGTCATATTTCATAAATCTTTTGCTTCTTAATTATTGAGAGAAATTTATGTCTGGCTTGCAAACATTTTTCTAGTTTATCTTTCACCTATGAATTATGTTTATAGCAGTTTTGACATATAAGAACTTTGTTTTACTCTGTCATATATATACATGTATTTGCAAAACCTAGAAATATTTTTCTTTTATGCTATCTGGTAATTGGCATCCTAATTAGAATGGACTTCTACTCCCCAAGGTTGTATAAATATTTACCTATTTTTTTCATCTACTTCAGTGGTTTCATTACTTATGTAAATATCTAAATTACTTTGGCTCGTTTTGGAAAGCAAGGCTTTAACTTCCTTTTTTTCTCCAAAAATCAACCAATTGTCCCAATAACATTTGGTGAATCATCCTTTTCCCCACCCATTTCAAATAGCATAATAAACATGCCTCGAAACTTTATATGTACTTGGATTGGTTCATGGAATTTTAAAACTCTCCCATTTTTCTTTTCTCCTACTTGGGGTCAATTCAATCTTACGTTGCTGTTGTTGTTGTTGTTGTTGTTGTTGTTGTTTTATCAAGAGTAAGTTTTCTCTCAGTGCTCATTTTTTTCTCAAAAATTCTATAGCTATTCCCAAGCAATTAGTCTTCCAAATGAACGTTACAATAATTTTGTTAACTTGCAAAAATATTACTCTGGAGACCTCCTTGAAGAGAATCAATATCTTTACTTGAAGTGTTCCCCACCAAATAGCATGATGTGATTCCCCATGTATTCAAATTATCTTCCATAAAGTTACTCTTAGAGCCTGTGCCGTGTAACTGCCATATACTGGAGAATGCATTGACATATATGCTGATATAAATGGAACCATTTTTTTTTCATTACATTTCAAACTCTTTCTGAAACATTGGAAAGTAATTGATCCTTGTGTATTTACTTTATAATCTACCACTTCCCTGAACTCTATTAGTCCTAATGTTTTTAACCGATTATTTATATTTGTAACAATCAAATCATCTTCAACCAGTGATAATTTAGGATCTTTCCTTATGCATATTTGTATATTTTCCCCTCATCTTATGAAAGGGAGTAAATCTTCCAGAACAATAGTGAATCCTATATTTTGGGGTTTTTTAGTGGAAAATTTGAAAGTTTCATTGTTAAGTATAATGCCAACTGTTGGTGTGAGAGATATTCTTTACTGAGTTAAGGGAGTTTTCTGTTATTTTTAATTTTCTGAGAGCTTTTTGTTTTTATCAAGTGCTATTTGCAGCATTTATGGGTAACATGTGATCCTCAATCATGTGATGAATTATACTAGTGCATCTCCTTGCTTTGAACTATTCTTTCACTTTAAGAATTAACCATACTTGCTCATGCCATGTCGTTCTTAAACCTACTCTAAGGATTTTAAATAAATTGTGATTTTTGCATTTTTATTTTATTTTATTTTTTCAACGTTTTTTATTTATTTTTGGGACAGAGAGAGACAGAGCATGAACGGGGGAGGGGCAGAGAGAGAGGGAGACACAGAATCGGAAACAGGCTCCAGGCTCCGAGCCATCAGCCCAGAGCCTGACGCGGGGCTCGAACTCACGGACCGCGAGATCGTGACCTGGCTGAAGTCGGATGCTTAACCGACTGTGCCACCCAGGCGCCCCGTGCATTTTTAAATATAAGTGAAGCTTGTATTTGTTTTTTCCCTTTTAATATAATACAGCTTTCAGAATTTGGTATTGACCTTATGTTATTGGTATGAAATAAATTAAGATGATTTCATGTGTGTATGTTTATGTGAGTGTATGTGTGTGTGCACTTCAGAATAGTCTAAATCCACATTTTTAAAAAAGATTTAATAGTCTGAATAATATTCCATTGTGTATATATGCCACATCTTCTTTACCCATTCATCTATTTATTGATGGACGGTTGCTTCCATACCTTGGTTATGGTAAATAATGTTTCAGTAAACATAGGAGTGCTTATATCTTTTTAAATTAGTGTTTTCATTTTCTTTGAGTAAATACCCAGTAGTGGAATTGCTGGATCGTATGGCATTTCTATTTTTAAATATTCAAGGAACCACCATACTGTTTTCCACAGTGGGTCCACCAATTTACATTCCCATTACAAGTGCATGAGGGTTCCTTGTTCTCCACATCCTGGCCAACACTTGTTATTTCTTCTTCTTCTTTTGATTCTAGCCATTCTGATGGGTATGAGGTGATATCTCATTGTGGTTTCGATCTGCATTTCCCCGATGAGTAATCTTGAGCTTCTTTTCATGTGTCTGTTGGCCTTCTGTATGTCTTCTTTGGAAAAATGTCTGGTCAGATCCTCTGGCCAGTTTTTAATCAGATTATTTGTTCAGTATTGAGTTGTATAAGTTCTTTATATATTTTAGATATTAACCTTTCATTGGATATATTGTTTAATTTTTATCTGGGTCCAGTAACATTGTCCTTTTGACAATGAGATCTTTTGACAATGCTTTTGATTCTTATATAGTAATAGGCATATTTTGGATTCTTACAACATTACGAGTCAATTTTGATCATTTCTGTTTCCTACAAATGAATCCATGTATAAGATGCTTCTTATTAACTAATATAAATATGTCATACATTCTAATTTTTAATTATCTATAATCTGTTTCCTGGGAAAGTAATCCACTTACAAAATATTTTCTAATTAATTAATATAAATATTACATGGTATTCTTTTTTTATTACATGGTATTCTAATGTTCAATTGCCTACATATCTGAAATTATATCTTCTTTTTTATTCCTAGTATTCTGCATTGAAGTTTTCTCTCTTTTTTCATTCAATTTCCAGAATCTTGCTTTTTATCTAATCGTTTTAAAGAATTGGATCTTACTTATTTTTAAAAATCAGTTTTACATTTGGGGCTTTCTTATCTGTTATTTATCCAATATTTAAATTACTGATTCCCATTTTCTTAGGTTTAAGTAGTTATTTTTCTCTAATAAACTTTATTTTAATTTTTTCCTCTATGTATAGTTCTTGCCCTATTTCATAATTATGGCTAATCAAAACTCTCAGTATAATTATATTCTGAGTAATTAGTAATTACATATTTATTTCTATTTCTATCTAGGAGTTATTGATTAAATCTCAAAATTAAAAAGTGACAGTCATTTTGCTATTAATTTCTAGTGTTACCCTTCTTTGTCAGACATCAAGGTCTATACAAATTTATAATTTGGAGAATTTATACCTTTTCTGGCCTACATTGTTATAAGTTTTTATAAATATTTTATAAACAATTTAAAAATACATATTTCCTGAAAGGTAGAAATCTCAATATAAATCTACTAAGTTGAGCTTATTAATTTTTTGTCCTCATGATTTAGCAAAGACAAGAAAGGGTGCATTAAAGTTGTTTATTCTGATTACAATTTTTTATATATTTATAACATTTTTGTTTTACATATTTTTACCTTATTACTTAGTACAAGCATACTCATGACTGCAAGAGTTTCATTTTGGATTGTATTGTATGGATCTATCTTCAAGCTTAATTCTTCTTTTCCTTATACTCCACTTTGCGTAATATTACTATTGCCAACCTTGGTTTTGTTTTTCCATTTTCCTGATACAATTTTGTCTATTCCTTTATGTTACTGGTTGAATTATGCACCCTGAAATTCATGTGTTAGTAACTTCCAGCATCTCAAAATGTAGGATGGTCCCCTTATCCATAATGACTGATAGTCTTATAAAAAGGGGAAATTTAGACACACACATTCACACAGGAAGAAAGCCAGGTGAAGATAAAGGCAGAAATCAAGGTGATGCTTCCACGAGCTAAGGAATGACAGATTTCCAGCAAATCCCAGAATCTAGGTGGGAGGAATGGAACACATTCTTCCTTGCAGCCTTTTTCAGAAGGCCCCGACACTGCCAACATCTTGATGTTGGACTTCTAGCCTTCAGAACTGTGAGATAATAAATTCCTGTGGGTTAAGCCATCCAGCCTAGTGGGCTATGTTATAGTGGCCCTGAAAAATGAATGCACTTCATTTTAAACCTTCTTGTTTATTTGTACTTTTGTGTATAACTCTTATGAATGGTATATAACTAATGAACTCAAGATTAATGAGGATAATGCAAGCCATAGGGTCACAGATAACCCAAACCACTAGCAAAACAAAAACCCCAATGACATTTTATTGTCCAGTTTGTCCAGTTAATATTCAGTGTAATCAGAGTTTAGATGAGTCATGATTAAGGTACCACAAGGACCTGCAACTCACTAACTTTCCCAGTGGGTGTGATATTTGGGTACTTGCTCCTTAAGGCTGATTATTATTAGTCCCTCGTGTTCAGAATAAGATGATACAAGCCTTGAGGTGGAAAAACAATCAAGTTCTCCTCATGCTCAATTCAGAAGGGCTGCTATCTGTTCATTTCAGATCTCCTGTCTTGAGGGGACCGGGAGCACTAATCAGATTTATGGTCTCCCTACCTTCCTGCCTACCGTTGCTTTGTGGTTGAAATTACCTGGCATTTTAGATCAAAATTATTGGAATTACATTTTTCTTGCATATATAGATATATGTGTGGGGATGTGAGTATACAGAGGGGCAGAGGGAGAGGGAGAGGGAGAGGGAGAGAGAGAGAGAGAGAGAGAGAGAGAGAGAGAGAGAGAGAGAGAGAGAGAATCTTATACAGGTTGCATGCTCAGTGCAGAGCCTTGTGGGGCTTAATCCCATGACCCTGGGATCATCACCTGAGCCAAAATCAAGAGTCAGGAGCTCAACCAACTGAGCCACCCAGGCACCCATTAATGGTACATGTTTCTTAATTGTGTTAGTTAATGTGACTTCTCTGTGTTTTATGATATTATTATTTAATACTTGAGATCATGTTTTCCACGTTAAGTTTTTAACAATTTTTGTAATGTTTAATAATTATATAATAATATAATATATTATAATATATAATATAATAATAATTTTTGTAATGTTTATTTTTATTTTTGAGAGAGAGACAGAGACAGAGTGCAAGCGGGGGAGGGGCAAAGAGAGAGAGAGAGGGCGGGGGCGGGGGTGGAGACACAGAATCCAAAGCAGACTCCAGGCTCTGAACTGTCAGCACAGCACAATGTGGAGCTCTTTCCCATGAATCATGAGATCATGACCTGAGCCAGAGCAGACGCTTAACCAACTGAGCCACCCAGACATCCCAACATTACTTAAGTTTTTACAAACTGATTCCATTTTTCAGTTGCTTATAACTTTTTCAACATTTGTTCAGGAATGTTACTTGTGTTTCATTATTTTTTTACCCTTTGCAGAATCTGAGAAATCTTTTGTCATTGTTTCCCTCACACATGAATGATAAGTATACTGGGTACAAAATTTTCATATAACAGTATTTTTATGCTGAAACTCCCAAGTTATTTCTACATTTTTTTTCTGACATTTTGAGTTGCACAGAAGTCTATTGCCAATCTTATATTTTTTCCTTGTTGATAACCTCCCTCTTTTGTTTAAGTACACACAGAATTTTTTCTCTAATATTGGTCAAAAAATCATGAAAATTCATATAGTTGTGCATCTTATTTATTAATTTCAATTGTCATTCATTGTGCCCTTTTATTTTAAAGTTATCAGTTCTTCAGCTTAGGAAAATTTCCTTTGGTTGTATCTTCAGATACTTCTTCTCTTCAATATTTCCTCTCATTCTGGGATTCCTTGTATACAGAATATCCTTTCTCTAATTGATACTTTTTCCTCATCTTTTAAACCTCTTTTTTTTCCCCTCTGAGTTCTTTGGAGAACATCTGGTTTTTGCTCTATATTTCTGACATTGTTTTTCTGCAGAATTCAATTCATTTAATTAAAAATTATTTGTTATAAATATTTAAATCCCAAACTCCAACCTGTTGGACTCATAGTGAAGCCAGATCTCAATATTGATATCAGTTTCTGCTTATCCCTGTGGCTTTGGCACTCTGTCTCCGAATACCTGGAGCTTCACTTTCTTCTGAGCTTGACAATGGATTTATAATGAAGCTCTGAGACTGGTCTGACCAGTCTGTGGACTGGTCCTATCTGACCCATTTAGCTTTTATCCCGTATAGTGTGGTCTACAACGAGATATTTTCATCTTGCTTCATGATTCTGATTAGAGATCACAACATTTTTGTTCTCTACTTGTTAAATCTTTTAATAAGTAGTGCATCTCAGAGTATCTAACTTAAATTTACCTTCACTGGGGATTGTATTTTGAAGTGATTTTAAAACACCATAGTGTATAAACTTAGCTTCCCTCAGAGACTCAGTGGAACATGAATTCCCCAGTTGTTCAGTTCAGGGACACTTTTTCCTGTATGACATAAATGGTCGGGGGCCCAGATGCCTCCTGTGTGACATTATTAAATTCCCATGCCACCTTTTTACTCAGTAACAGTTTCTCAGGAGGGCAACTTAATCCCTACAAATGTTATTCTGGGTAGCTAGCACTGCTACAAATAGAGAATTAATACATATTTAAAGTCTTTGAGCTACACGTCACTATGGACAGGCTGATTGAAAGTATGGGAGAACACAGATTTACCCACGGCCCCAAGAGTTATGGTAAGAGCATGTCTTGGGTGATGTGAAAATAGAAATGCTTTAACTCTCCGCAAACAGAGAAAGTCTCTCTCTCAGGCATTATTTTATACAATATAATTTATAGTAATAGGTTATGAAGTCATTGCATTGCTTTAAAACAAAATGTTTGATATCAATGGATCAAAAAAATCATTTAGTCCAAATTTAAAATTTTAGAGTTGAGGACATTCAGGCCCAAAGGGTGTAGATGGCTTGTCCAAGGTCAATCACATCTAGCTAGGGGTTATGAACTGGGTTTCCTGCTTCTTAGACCAAGTACTATTTCCTTTACTCCATGCTATAAAACATATTACAGAAAAATTCCACGTTACTTTATAGTACTATGCAACATATTTGTTTCTTTGCCTTATAGCTTGAAGCAGTGATTGTGATGTTTTTAATCCATATTTTAGCCAATTATAAGCTCATAATAAAGCTACTGGAAAATCACAAAGGCCCTTTGGGGGCCAGGAGAACCTGCTAGGGACCAAATGCTGGACCTTACCACTTGTTCAAGGTGTAGGAAATTTTGAAGTATGTAGCAACTCAAAAATCCTGACACATGCTGCAGGGAAGAAAGGAATAAAGTAACACTCCTCATCTTCCAGGTTGTCACACTGACAACCAGTGTTGGGATTTGTCTCTGAGGCCTGCTGACTTGGCACTATGAAGCAATAGATAAACGTAATCCAAGTGGCCATGTTCAAATCAGAACCGATTTGATCATTCACTTGTAATACACACCAGGAGCCAAAGAACTCTTTCACTCTCTCTTTAAATTGGAGAACTTAGTACAGACAAAAATGCTTTGATTTCAATGTGCAGTTTGTATTACCTTGATGAGAACCTAAATCCCTTGCTGACTCTCGGAGAGAAGCCAACTTGTCCAGCGAGATCCATTAATTTATGAAATTTTATCTACGTTTGGCAACTGGAATTTTTTTTTAACTCTTCAGTGCTTTGCTCCATGGAATTAAAACAGTGAAGATGTTTGAGAGAACCTACAGTCTGTAGATTGATGGAAATGGCACGGCTCGCTTATACAACAGAGAATAAAATAAGAACAGATTGAACTGATATGGGGAAAGGCGTTTCTAGTTCTACACCATGAACAAACCCATTGTTGCTCTTTGACAACAGAGAGACATGATAGATCAAAGTTTTCCCTTCTGTCTGAGTTGACGCCAATATATCTTAATATTTAAATAAAAAGTGGAAAGAGTTTCATTTATTTGAACAACAAATATTTATTGAGTGCTTACTATGTGTTAATCAATGTGCTAGAGAATAAGGATGAGTAAGATACAGCACTAAATAACTCATAGTTCACAAGGGAGAGAATTAACAGATAATCTATTAAGCATAATTATATCCAACAAAGAAGAACATACAAAGTATCAAGGAACATGGAAAGTAAAGTACCTACTTCTTGTCATGATTGGATAGGAGGGAGGAAAAGAGACAAAATGGAGCACACCAAAAATATTATTTTTGTAAATCTATAGACAAATTCAAAAGGAATAAAGTATATCTCCAGGTACCAACAACGGAGAACAGAAAGCCAAAAAAATAAGCAGAAACTAATGTCACTCTGACCTGTTTGGGAAGTAGACTCAGAAGCCTACAAGGCTGAGGGCCGGGATGATAAATGCCCATGGGAAGACAGATATCATGGCTCCTAGCCCTGCAAGGCAAGGGACTGGTTCTAATAACTATGCTTAAAACCTGGAATCTTGATGGACTGAGCTTTCTATTAAAAAGGGATGAAGAAAATTTTTGCTCATTGTCCCAGGGAAATGGCAATTAAACTTACATCCATTAAGGGCAGTGGATGAGGAGAAACTCACACACATAAAAACAAAAACCAAGCTTGAGTCATATTTAAACCAATACAGAATTACAGTTGTCAAAGCAGAAGAAAACAATGGAATATTTAACAATGGATTGTATAACAATGGAATGTTATAACTACCTTTAATTCTCAGTCCCTGTTTCAATTGATTTACCTCTCTTTATTTTGCTTTATTTTGCCTAAACTTTATTTTTTCAGACACTTATATAGCTTCCTTTTTTATAGTATTTTTCTGGTACATCTTCTTCCATCCTTTTATTTTTAATCTTCCTGGTCCTTGTATTTAGGTACCTCATATAAATAATATACAGTTGAATTTTGTTTGTTTTAACCCAATCTAAGAATTTTTCTCTTACAAATAATAATTTATTGCATTTATATTTAATGTGATTAATAAAATATTTTAAATTCATTCTACCACCTTATTTGTGCTTTCTATTTGCCCTGCTTTTTTCTATGCTTTTTTTCTCCTTTCATTGGGATGAACATTATTTCTATTCCACTCTCTTCCCTCTATTATTCTAGATATTATGCAAACTATTTTTATTCTCTTAGAGTCTAAAATTAATCATCAGGACCTCTCTTCCTGAATAATACAAGACCTTTAGAATACCTGAATGCCAATCTCTCACATTCACTCTTCCCTATTACTGTTGTCCAATATTTAATTACATCTTGTATTTATCATCCTCAAATTTGATAATATAGTTATTGTTTTATTCAGTGAAATATTTACCTATGCTTTTACCAATCCCTTCACTCCATTCTTTTTTGGATCTCAAACCTTTTGCCAGGAGCACTTTCCTTCTTTTTTAAGTAATCTTTTACGATGTCTGTTAATATGGGTTAGTTGGTGGTAAGCCCTCTCCATTTTTGCTTTGCTAAAAATGTGTTTCTTTCACCTCTGTTATTGAATACCTTGCAAGGTAAATAATTATACTTTTACAGTGTTTTTCTCTATATTGGTGGTAATTTATACAATGTTTTTCTGTTCTTTTAGTGATTATCCCTGAAATTTTAACCTGTATAGATTTTTTTAATCCCACTTAGGCTTCATTATGAATACTAAAGTTAAGGATTTATATCTTACTCCATTATCAAAAGCTCATTGGATATTGCCTCTCCCTCATCATATGCATTGATTGACAAAAATCTTAAGGTTTGGAAATACCAAGGCTGGCATGAAATGTGGGAAATATACTCAGAGGAGAGTATAAACGGGCAAATTGCTTTGGAGAAAAATTTGGAATTATCTCACAAAGTTGAAAATATTCATCCCTTACAATGCGGCACTTCTACTTGTAAGCATGCACACATAGATGCTCACATACATTCACAAGGAAGCATGGGCATCCATGGCCGCATTATTGGTAATTACAAAAAGATGGAACTACCTAAATGTCCGCTGAGATGGATACACAAATTACTATATTAATATCATGTTAAATTAAAAAGTAATTGCACAGCAGTGGAAATTAATGAAAGCAATCTAACTGTATTAAAATGGATAGATGCTGAGTATGCTTGCAGTATGACTTCTTTTATTTATTTGTTTATTTATTTATTTATTTATTTATTTATTTATTTATTTATTTATTTTACTCAGTACTATCTAGTGTTATGTACATATTGACAACTTATGAAGATTTGGATGCATGCCACCTTCAGGGGGAGGGAGGGGAGAAAAAGGTTTGGGAAGGGAGAGGGAGTTAGAAAGGTCAGAGGGATTCAACTATATCTATAATGTGTTTCTTTGCAAAATAAAAAAAGATCTGAAGCAAGATGTCTACGTTTTCCAGATTTGTTTGTTGAGAAAAGCAGTATTGATATTTTCTACTTGATTTTTGTCTGGCCCTTTTATAATTAATTTATGCATATGTACAGGTATGTATAAATAGCAGTATGGAATTAAAATCTAAGAAAGACAGATTTCAAACACAGTTTCATGCCTCGGAAAATTCTAAGATATGACTGGCTGCCATCATCTCTAATATTCTTATTGTAGCTTCTCATCACTTGAATATGCGTGTTGTCATATTCCAGCCATGGGTTCTGTCTAGTAATCACTCCCTAGCTGGCACCCCTCCACGACCACTGGCTTCCACCACTTAACTTCCCAGCTCTCTCCATCTTATACAGACAGTGTCTCAATTCCAACAATTCCTTGGCCACGAAGAGCCCTACAATTCAACTGTGCCACTGCTCTTACTGCATGTTCCTTTATGCCCCCTGACTCCCACCTTAGTTCTAAATGTGTTATTATATCTTCCATACTCAACACACTTCAATCTGAACCAAAATTCCCCTTGGTTCTCTCCCTTCGTCTACTCTGGACCTGTGTCCAAATGGATAAATGTAGCTAAAGAGAAGCCCACAACCATGCTGAAGGGTTTCTCTTTAAATTCATGATTCACATCTTCAAAAGACCCTAATTGCTGCCCAGCAGTGAAACTAGTTTCTTTACTTTATCCTCTCTACCCAAGTTTTAGAATATTATGTTATGGCTTTCCTTCTTTCCTTTAACTCCCATCGCCTCCTTTTCTCTCCTCAATCAGTTAATATTCTTGCTTCCTATGTCTCTTAAAAAAAAAAAAAGGCAGTTAGAATAGAACTTGTACATATTCCCACCACTATATTCGCCAATCCTCCTGCCTCTGCACGCATTTTCTCTGACATCTACTGCCCCCCTTTGCTATAAATAAACTGTCTTTACTCTTACCCATCTGCAGTCTCCCCCATTCTGCACTCATCCCATTCCCACTCACATGCTCAAATCACGCCTCCATCAATTCACTCCTCCCTCTTCTATATCATCCATTTTTCTTTCTATGGAGACTCATTCTCATCAGCATTAAATATGCTGTAATTCCTCCAATGTTTAAAAAAAATGCACCTTGATCCAACCTCCCCTCAACTACCTGTCCATTTCTCTGCTTCTCTTTATAACTAGACTTTCTTGAGTTATATCTATAGCTATATAGCTTTTCTACCTCCTTTCTCCCCATTCTCTTGAACCACTGCCAATCAGTCTTTTACAACTATCTCTGGACAAATAGCTTTTGTCAAGTTCACCACTGATCTGTACATTGTCAAATCTAATAGATGATTTTTTTTTTTTACTTCATTTTATAGGACTTAGCTGTAGTATTTAAAACAGTTGATTCCTCTCTCCTCCCTGAAATGCTTTCTTTACTTGGCTTGTTAAGTTCCACTCCTTTTTCTATTTTAGTGGAAATAGATTTTGGTCCTCTTTTCCTCCTCCTTTCCTCATTTTTCTGACCTGTGAACATTGGAATGTCTCAGGGCTCAGTCCTTGAACTTCTTCTCTTATTTATCTTTGGTAATTCCCTTGGTGATATCATTGAGTATGATGCATATAAAGGTCATCTATGTGCTGATGACTCCATGAGTTTTATCTCCCAACACCAGCCTCATATAGCCAGCTGTCTATTCAACATTTCCATCTGCATTTCTGATAGCCATCTCAAAGTTACTATGTGCTGAATAGAACTCATGGTTCCCAAGTCCTCCCCAACCTCAAACCTGTGCCTCTAATAGTCCTCCCTGCTCAGTAAGTGCCAAGTTTCTTCTTTTGGTCACTCAGGCTAAAATCCTCAGCTCTCTTCACTCCTCTTGTTCAACTCATGTCACACTAACCCTGTTAGCAAATCCTGTCAAATCCACTTTCAAAATATTTCTAAATCATTTTATTATCAACCATCTCCGTCTCTACACACTGCTCCATGCCACCATCATCTGTCTTCAGGACTGATGCAGGAATCCCCCACTGTTCTTGTGTCCTTGCCTGCCCCTAACCTACTCTCCATTAAGGCGGCAGAGTGATCACTTTAAGATATATGTCAGATCTTACCAGTCCTCTGCTCAAACCTTCCAATAGCTTTTCATTTAACTTAGAGTAAAAAGCAAAGTCCTTAAAATGCCACCCCCACCCCATGGTCCTCTCTGGCTTCATCTTCTTTTTTTTTTTTTTTTTTTTTCAATATATGAAGTTTATTGTCAAATTGGTTTCCATACAACACCCAGTGCTCATCCCAAAAGGTGCCCTCCTCAATACCCATCACCCACACTTCCCCTCCCTCCCACCCCCCATCAACCCTCAGATTGTTCTCAGTTTTTAAGTCTCTTAGGCTTTGGCTCTCTCCCACTCTAACCTCTTTTTTTTCCCTTCCCCTCCCCCATGGGTTTCTGTTAAGTTTCTCAGGATCCACATAAGAGTGAAAACATATGATATCTGTCTTTCTCTCTATGGCTTATTTCACTTAGCATCACACTCTCCGGTTCCATCCACGTTGCTACAAAGGGCCATATTTCATTCTTTCTCATTGCCATGTAGTACTCCATTGTGTATATAAACCACAATTTCTTTATCCATTCATCAGTGGATGGACATTTAGGCTCTTTCCATAATTTGGCTATTGTTGAGAGTGCTGCTATAAACATTGGGGTACAAGTGCCCCTATGCATCAGTACTCCTGTATCCCTTGGGTAAATTCTTAGCAGTGCTACTGCTGGGTCATAGGGTAGGTCTATTTTTAATTTTCTGAGGAACCTCCACACTGTTTTCCAGAGTGGCTGCACCAGTTTGCATTCCCACCAACAGTGCAAGAGGGTTCCCGTTTCTCCACCTCCTCTCCAGCATCTATAGTCTCCTGATTTGTTCATTTTGGCCACTCTGACTGGCGTGAGGTGATATCTGAGTGTGGTTTTGATTTGTATTTCCCTGATGAGGAGCGACGTTGAGCATCTTTTAATGTGTCTGGCTTCATCTTCTAACTACCACTTCTGCCCCCATTGCTAGTCCTCTTGTAACCACTTCAAGCTTTGTTTTTGTTCCTAGAAAATGGGCACCTGTGGCAGTTAACAGTATGATTGCCAGTACTATTACTTGGGTTTAAATTCAACGCAACCTACTAGATGCATAATCTTGGCTAGGTTGCTTTTTCCATGTGTTTCTTCCTATAATTAGAAATGATAACAGTACCAGACCATAAGGTTGTATCGGTGGTCTCAATGGGGGATGATTTTATCCCCTGGAAGACATTTGGCAATTTGGGGGAGTAGAGTCCAAGGATGCTACTGAACATTCTACAACACATAGGCTAGCTCTCAAAATAAAAAATTATCTGGCTGAAAATATTAATAATATGGTTGAGAAAACTTGGGTTATATTGTAATGACTAAATGATTCAATATTTGTAATTAATTTAAAACAATAGATAATATACATTAAGTACTTTATAAGTATTTGTTAGATCTTTAAAAATGTATACCTTATGGGGCACCTGGGTGGCTCAGTCGGTTGAGCGTCTGACTTCAGCTCAGGTCATGATCTCATGGTTCGTGAATTTGAGCCCTGCGTTGGGCTCTGTGCAGACAAGCTCAGAGCCTGGAGCCTATTTCGGATTCTCTGTCTCCCTCTCTCTCTCCCATCCCCTGTGCGTGCTGTCTCTCTCGCTCTCAAAAATAAAGTTAAAATAATTTACAAAAAATAAAAGTAAAAATACATACCTTATATATGCATCTGCCGTGCATATCCTCATCCAACTGTGCTAACAGCTCCCTGGGCCTGGAGTGCTCTTCCCACAGATGGCCACATTGTGTATTCACCCACACCTCACAAATCTTGCTCAGATATCATCTTATCAGAGGCAACTGCCCTGACCACCATTCTTGCCACTTTCTCCCCTCTTGTTCTGCTGCATTTTTCTCCATTGCGTGTTCAGCACTTGAAATGCTACGTATCTATTTATTGGTCGATTGTCCAGATTCCAACAATAATTGGTTGTTGCTCCTATATTACGCTTATATCCTGCTGTGCGTTTGTCTTAATGCTACAAAAATAGATTGCAAAATGCTGGCAGTCATGAATCATAATTTATTATGTGGTATCATCTGTGAATTCTAGTGAAGCATTGTGCAAACAGTGGGTGTTCAAATAAAATTTGTGGAGATATTCAGCAAGCGGTTGGAGACATTGCCTTTAAGAAGGAGTATGAACTCAGATATGACTATTTTGGAATCATTTGAAGTGTGCAATTATCCAGATAATTCAGACCCAGAGAGTAACTTTTAATAATAATAATAATAATAAAAAAGTACTTACCAAGAAGGAATTAGCCACCTCATTGGTCTTCATTAATCTTAGTCTGAGGATCAATCCCTGAGTTTTTCCTCTGAAGATACAACTATTTTGCTGTTGTGAGATGTAAGTCAGGTAGCAGTTTAGAATTTCAGAACCAATTGCCAGAGGGCAATATTATATCAGGAATTGGAAAGGGTAGGGGAAGGAGAACACCTGGGATTTTCCTGAGTAAATACAATATAGAGTAATTCAACTGTGAAGAGCACATATGAGACCCCCAGTGCATCTACATTTGGGGAGAAATGGAACTTTAAAGATGTGCTTTCATGTGGGAAAAGCCCTTTTTATTACAAATATACTCCCAGTAAGTGGCAGTTTTCATACCAAAATGGTGCCGCATTCATAGCACATCACCTGTCTCATGTGACAAAAGCATAGGATGTGCAAGCCATTTCTGAGTGCGTTAAAGTCTTTGGAGACTGTGCAGATTATGTGATCTGGTATTTACGGAAGTAAGTGCTGCTTTAGTCAATTGGTAAAAACACTTCCAATATAACCCTCCCCCATTTTCACTAACACAAAACTCCCGAGATAAATTATCAGGGGCTGATGTCAGCGATTAAGTGGTGTTTGTTGCTTTTTGTTTGTTTGTTTTTATTTCTCATCTCCCAGTAGTATGATTTCAAATTACCTTTAAAAAAAAAAGTTTATTTATGTATTTTTGAGAGCAGGGGAAGGGCAGAGAGAGAGGGAGACAAAGAATCTCAAGCAGGCTCCTTGCTGACAGCATGAAACCCTACATGGGGCTGGGTCTCACGAACAGTGAGATCATGACCTGAGCAGAAATCAAGAGTCTGACGCTTAACTGACTGAGCCACCCAGGCGCCCCTGATTAAACATTATCTTGACATGTGTCGATTATAAAAACTATTTTTATTTCAGTTTTATTTTAAGAGAGCTTTTCTTAATTTGAGCAAATAATAAATGGTTAAGCTTAAACTTCAGACTTTGTGAATGTCCAGTTCCTTGGGAAATTGCCATTATACTCAGCAAATAAAAATTTACAGCCTATTTGATATACACTCATTTGTTGTAATGCTTTTCCATCACACTTGTGTGTGTGTGTGTATGTGTATGGGCAGTGTGGGTATGATCCGGGAAATAAGAAACACTCCCCGGAGAACAAATATTTTTGTCTCTTTTCTTGGGATGTTTTTTCTTTGTTTAAGCTGTCCTTCAATGCTATTCACTTAACATGAACCTCCCTTCCTTTCCAAGCTTATTTACTAGCCATCCTCACTGTGTGCTCTCTTTGCGGGATCCACTGGCCTTCTTATTTTTTTCCCTCATGTTCTCTCACACGTGCCTGTACATTTCCACCTCGGCCTCCTTTCTCATGCCATGCTTCCACCTTCTTCTTCTCTGCCTGTCCAAATCCTGTCTCTTCTTCGGTTCATACCTCAAGTCCTGCATGATCAGATTTCTGCTTTGACCTGCAATGTTCTATCTGTCCTCTAAGATTACAGCAATTAAAGGGTTGTAAGTTTAAAGGGTAGGTTAAGGAAAAGACACCTACCAAGGAGTACAGTTGATTCTGGTTGCTCACCGTAGTTATAGTCTATTAAGTCACCACACTGAATTGGACAATACTGAGCCTTTGCTCCTAGGGGAAGTACAAGGTTAGGTTCCTGTGAGCCTCTGGCTGTAATATTTTCATTAGTTGATAAATGCATATTGTTTTATGTGTGTTTCTATTCAAAGACATCTTATGTAATATATATTGTTGATTTATTACCATCGAATGCATGGCCAACAGCTCTTTATCTTATGCCTAGAAGAACACATTTTTTTCATAAGGCACATTATAGTCTTCTTGCTGTTACACATTAGATAGTGCTTCGGCAATATGCTTTAGGGCCATTTTAAACAGGGAAAATGACCAACAAGAAGCACAAAAATGCAAACCCACACACACAAATATGGCACTAAATTGACTGTGTAAAGGACACTTGTTTTCAGTAGGAGAGTTGAAACAAGAAAGCTGAGCATTGTCTTCATATGACCTCAGCTGGGAACATACGTGCCAAGCCAAACATGTATGTCGTGCATGTCCGTGCCACAAGTATGATTTGGGACTTGAAATAAATTTCAGCAACCAGGGCAAATAGGAAATCTGCCAATAATGAGAATCTGCTGTAGTCAATATGCTCTAAGGAGCCATGCTCAATTTACCTGTTCTTAGATCATAGAAGAGGAGGAAGACAGATTGTAGTGGATGCAAGAGTTAGTATGCCACGCAGGGAAGGGGCCAGAATAAGGAATAAGTCTAGCATTTGAAGGGGAGGGACCAGAAAACTGAAGGCTTCTGAAAGATTAAAAAAAATGCCTGCTTGGGGCGCCTGGGGGGCTCAGTCGGTTAAGCGTCCAACTTCAGCTCAGGTCATGATCTCACGGTTCATGAGTTCGAACCCGCGTGGGGCACAGAGCTTGCTTTGCATCCTCTATCCCCTCTCCCTCTGCCCCGCCCCTGCTCCCTCTCTCTCTCTTTCTCAAAAGTAAATAAACTTAAAAAAAAAATGCCTACCCTTTTTCCCCAACCAGCTCAATGCTACAGAGATTAAACTGACTCCAATATGAGTATTTATTCCCTAATTTGAGAAAGTAGCCAGAAGACAGTGAGCACTTTAAGGATTAAGAAATGTACCTGCTCAGGGGCAGCCGGGTGGCTCAGTCAGTTAAGCCTCCGACTTCGGCTCAGGTCATGATTTCACAGTTCGTGGACTCGCGTCCCACCTAGGGCTCCGTGCTGACAGCTCAGAGCCTGGAGCTTGCTTCAGATTCCGTGTCTCCCTCTGTATGCCCCTCCCCTGCTCTTGTTTTGTCTCTATCTCTCTCTCAAAAATAAATAAACATTTGGGGGAAAAAATGAAAGAAAGAATAAAATGTACCTCTTTGACAGCTCTATGTGCAGTGTTGGTTAAAAAAAAAAAAAAAATTAGCCTTCATGTAGAGCAAGCAGCCCAGGAAGGGTGATTCTGTGGGGGGTAATAAGATGATTATAGGAGAGCACAATAATTTCCTTTTTGTAAATTTTCAACCTCTCACCCCACTTGACACATTAGCGGCTCAGTGGAGGAAAGTGGTTTCCAAATGAGTATTACTCTTTAGGGTTCACAAAGTAATGTTTACCCAAAATAATTATGACCATAAATGTTTCTAATATTTAAAAGTACAAATAAAAAAAGAAACCCTCAAAAATCTGTGTCTTTGAAAACTCCGTATAAAGCTAAGAAAACTTTTTCTTTAAATTGAAAAATGATATATCCTTAATCTGTTTTTTAAGGGACCACTAAACACATCCTTTTACATATAAACAATTTAAATAAAATGAAAGGAACAAAATTCTTCAATTTGCAGAATGGCTGTTGAATCAACAACCAAAGCGAATTTGCTACAAGAGAAGACAGATGTTTTCCACTTTTTTTTTTTCCTCACATAATCTCTAAACTCATATTTTATGTTGGAGAAAATCACAGTTTGTAAGAAAGAACTCTGTGAAACAATTTATAGGGTATTATTTATATTTTCAATCATTTCTATTACATTGTTGGAATAAAACACTGAGTAGCCAGAATAAAAGGAGATATTTAAGCAACTGGAAGAAATTCACTATGTAAACATAGTTTGACAATTCAGGTCAATATCAGGTAAATTGTTGACCCCCTGAAGCCCTCTGTATAATAAATATGTCAGAGTGAGTAGTAAGAATGGTGAAAGTGGAGTTTCACTTTGAGCATGACTAAGTTCCCTCCAGACCGACACCTAACTACTCCCTCTCCTAGGCAAGAGCTACAAACTCTGCTCAAACTAAGAAATTCAACTACTGAAAGCATTGCAGAATGAACAAGCGTTTGGCTTCTGAAGGAAGTCAACACTTGGAAGAAGAGATCTGCACAGGGCAAGTTCCCCATTTTTTTCCAGCTTTCAACCTTGAAGTTAGGTGCAGCTAAAATTCCAGTATAAAACTTGCAGTAGAATGTGCAGGAAGAAAGGGAGAGGTGGGGAGGGAGCCGGGAGGCATCAAAAGCTTAAAGAAGCCCAGCTAACAGACTGATATAGTTGGTGATGTAACTTCTGTGTGAGGCAGGCAGAATTCTCTTCCACATCTGCCTGGTAGCTGCTAAAAGATGACTAGCCCACTGAAACATTTCATCCCCTTCTTCCATCTACAAGTGAAATTCAGGGATGCTGGGGTGGCCCAGTCAGTTAAGTGTCCTACTTTGGCTCAGGTCATGATCTTGCAGTCTGTGAGTTCGAGCCCCACATTGGACTCTGTGCTGACAGCTCAGAGCCCGGAGCCTGCTTCAGATTCTGTGTCTCCCTCTCTCTCTGCCCCTCCCCCACTTGCACTCTGTCTCTCAAAAATAAACATTGGAAAACAAACAAACAAATAAATAAATAAATGTATGTGAAATTCAAACGCCATCATAGGCTCTCATCTTTAGAAGCTGTACAACCTGTAGGAGATAGCTTTTATCAGTTTTCTTTGGGACATCTGCCCTCACCGTACCAAAAATCGACTTTGAAATGTTGAAAAAAAATCCAGAGAGAAGGCCTGCAGTCACCAAGCCCCTGGTTGGAATGATGCGTTGCCCCAACTGACAGATTTCAGATATTCAGTTTGAGCCGCATGCAAGCCCAGGACTCTCGTTCTGTGACCTTCTCTGCATCTATCGTTTTCTCCCGAGCACTATCTTCTGTTGTGCTCCCAAGAGTGATCCTTAGGTTTTTAGGTGTGTGAGAATTTTGCTTCATCGATGCATCTTGGTAGTGGTGGTCTAGTTGAAACCTTTCCCTTCATCTGTTGACTCGTCCAACCGGGAGGGGTAGCAAAGAGGGGTTAGAAATGTTGTCTTATTGTTTTATTTCCTAGTAAGAAGAGGTATAACCTTGCTGAGAGGGTGACAAATTCAGTTATAGTCAACCAGCACTTGACAGGTTTTATCAGAAAACCAAACAAGGAAAGAATATGTACGCCTGCTACCAGCTGTCACAGTTTGAACAATGAATGTTTGATGAGGCCGACCTGCAAATACATCTCTGTGGAAGCCGGCTTTAAGTAGCAACTAGCCGACAAAATTAACAAGAAAAGGCCTTGGTGGAGGATATCAAAAGAAAAAGAAAAAGAGAGAGAGAGAGAGAGGACACCGAAAATCGCTCAGTCCCTTTATTTGTTCAGGAGGTGTACTGAAAGAGCCTCCACACAAGGTAGATTTGAAACGCAGATGCAGCTCTGTTAAGATAACTACAGTCTTCATCTCAGCCCACACTGAAAATACAGTTGGGATAATTGTCAGATTTTCCAAATTAGTCGTGCTTTGAAAACAGAAGCGGGCCTGCTGGAGACGTGAGGGTTTGTCTGTGCTTCTGAAGGAGCTCCTCCTCTTGCTGTGGGGCCGGGGGATGGGGGAGCAGCCAGTGGGGCCTAGAAGATGGGTCCTGCCCCACTGCCCTACATCACACAGGCCAGTCCCCGACTGGGTCTTCCGGGTCACCAGCATTTTTTCTGAAAGCCTGAAAAGGAACTAAAAAACTTTCCTGGAGCCAACAAAGAAGACCTGTTTCTGTTTCTTTCTCCTTTTTCTTTTTCTTACTCCAGCCTCTTTTCCTCTGAAGTCAAAATCAGTGGCATTTTCCGCCTTCAAGGGAAAATGCCATGTGATTATTTTAAGCTATATAGTTAACCCAATTTCTCTCAGAGTGTTAAATTAGAGAAGAACTAAACAAACAACAACAACCACAAAAACCCACCCTCCCCAGCTTTACACCACCCTCTCCAATTTTTGCATTGTACTTTTTTGATATTTCCATTACTAAGCCCAAGATGCATCTTAACTTGTGTTACTTTGTGTGTTTGTGACATCCCTGATGAGGAAGATCTAATCTTATTTAACCTTTGTTCCTCTGCAACTCTAGCAGATTCTAGCCACTGCTCAGGGCAGGTCTCAGGGAGTGATGATGGAGTTGCCTGTAAATCCCAAAACAGTTAAGAGACTCAATTGAGCCAGGCTATGGCCATCCCAGACAGAGCCCCTACATTATTACCGTAATGTTATTCCTTTAGTTCTTTCTTGGTGAAGCAGAGGAATAAATCCACTATGGAAGAAAGACATAAAAGGTTACATCCCACGCTTTCCATTCAGCCACCCAAAATAAGTAGAAAACTCAGGAAGGAAATTCCACATCCATATCCCCAGATAGAGGTGTTAATAAAATGTAATATATCATAATTAAACTATCTTTCAACCCAATAATGAATTTTCACATGTGCATTTTCCTTGTGAACTTTCCTTCTGCTCGTACATTTTTGAGCTCATCTCATGATAGCATCTAGTATTTTATGGCAAATAGAGTAGTGTTATAAATATAAATGATGTGTTCTGTCAATCTGAAAAAACCACAAATATTATCTATTGGGGTTTCTCGCTTCTTATCTCTGCCTCTCCAAATTTTTCCAATCCATATTGTGTTAAAGAATTTTGAAGATTTTTTTAAAATCTGTTCCATTATTTATCTATTTCCAGAGTGGTGAATAAGGTTTAATCTTGGCAATAAAGATACAGAGATGAAAAATGTCTATGATGGATTCAATAAGTAAGAAATATCTGTAAAACTAAATTACCCTTCATGCTGCATAGATGTGGGTCTTCATATGCCCCTGAAGGGCAATAGTTGGCTGTGGTTTGATAATTTGCTATTAAAAATATGAAGGAGGGAGAGATGGGAGAAAATGAATGCATTTATATAAACAAATGTAGGGCACAAAATTCCCCCAAGAGAATGGTGACAAAAGTGTACTCTATGGAGACCCGTGAAAAGAAGCAGAGGGAAGGGTTAACTTTACAATTGCTGTTGTGTAGAAACGAAACTGCCAGTCAATCTCCTGTTTCTCTTTGAGAATAGGAGAAAAGACCTGCTAAGAAACCTGACATCTATCTTTAGTGTAATGACTGAGACACAATGTAGATCTCCTTATGGCCAGTATCGGGAGCAAAGCTAGGGGACAGTTCAGATGGCTCACCACAATCCCAGACCTCTAGGAGGTGGAGGAACAGGAAGAGGAAAAGGAGGACTAGAGGGAAGGAGGAAAAACGTGAGTAGTTATGCAGATAAAGCATAATGAACAGTCAAATGCAGTTATACTGATTGTGGGTATGTGGGTCCCTTAACATAGAGTTTCATAAGCCACTGTGAAAGCGGAGAAACACTAAATTTTAATACTGACCTTCATCTCCCTCTGTTGCATCAGTGTCTGTAGCCATATTACAAATTCATACCACATGCCTGTGAGCTGGATGTGTTGTGTACATGATGTTGCAGACTCTTACTTACAAATATTCTTGCCGAACCGGAGATTCAATTACACATACAGTCCATTCCTACCCCCGGAGCTTTGTAGTCAATGAGGAGAATCTGGACTCTTCTTAATATTATCAGTGTAGTTAAACCATACGATCCAGCAATCCCACTTCTGGGTATATATTCAAAGGAAACGAAGACAGGGCATCAAAGAGATATGTGCACTCCCATGTTCATTGCAGCCTTATTCACAATAACCAAGATATGGAAACAATCTAAACATTCGTCAATGAATGAATGGATGAAGAAAATGTGGGAGAGATATATCAATCGACTGATTGATTAATCTGCCTACTACATACATGCATACACACACATACATACCATGGAATATTATTCATAGAAAAAAGGAAATGCTGCCATTAGTGACAACATGGATAGACCTTGAGGGGGTTATGCTGAGTAAAATAAGCCAGACAGAGAAAAATAAATACTAAATGGCATCACTTATATGTGGAATCTAAGAAAAGTCAAACCCATAGAAACAGAAAGTAGAAAAGTGGTTGTCAGGGGCTTGGAGGGGTGGGGGAAATAGGGAGAGGTTGGTAATGGTACAAACTTTCAACTTATAAGATGAATAAGGTCTGAGGAGCTAATGTGAAACTTGGCGACTTTAGTTGATGACTTTGTATTATACAACTGAAATTTGCTGAGAGGGTAGAATTTAAATATTCTCACCAAAAAAAGTTAAATATGTCAAATTATGTGTTAATTTATGTGTTAAATATGTGAAGTGATGAATGTGTTAATTAACTAGATGAGGGGAGTCCTTTCACAATGTATACATATATCAATTCATCACAATGTGCACTTTAAATGTCTTCTAATTTTATTTGTTAATTACGCCTCAATAAAACTGAAAAAATATCAGTGTAGTCAGAACACATTTAAAACTAGGAGGGGAAACTGACGTACAGAAGGGTAAGATGAGTTTCCCAAAGTTTAAATCAGAGTCAGTGGCTGATGAAGCGGATTTCATTTTTCTGCCAGGACGTTGGCATTCATTGTAAAGAACGTATTGATTCCATGCATTAGGTGTGCAAGGCGCACGTAATCAATGTATGTATATACATTTTTTTTTCTACTTTTCTTCTTGAGCACCAGAAAGTCACTGAGGAAATATGACTAACTCTGCAATGCATTGGCTGAGAAATCATTTAGGTGGACTCACTGCCAGTGTTCTGAGTGTGTTTATGCATACAAATGTATATGTAGGTACTATTTATAGCACATACAGACTTCGTGCAATTTTTGATAGGAAATATAACCGCAAGAGAGAGTTCACCATTGTCTGATTATTAATTAAACACAGGGGCGCCTGGGTGGCGCAGTCGGTTAAGCGTCTGACTTCAGCCAGGTCACGATCTCGCGGTCCGTGAGTTCGAGCCCCGCGTCAGGCTCTGGGCTGATGGCTCGGAGCCTGGAGCCTGTTTCCGATTCTGTGTCTCCCAATCTCTCTGCCCCTCCCCCGTTCATGCTCTGTCTCTCTCTGTCCCAAAAATAAATAAAAAACGTTGAAAAAAAATTTTTTTAAACACACAACGATGGCTGCCACAAAAATTATTTGAATGGAACAAACTAAATTTGAAGAGAAGACTGAGGAAACAGCTTGGAAGATTCACAGATGTTGACTGCGTGTCAGAAGTAGCCTCCTCATTAACAGGATTTGAAAGGTACCAGAAAAAAACCACTATCCCGAACGCCTTCTTCAAATGCCACCTCGCTTAAATGTCTACCACTAGAAATCCATCTTATAAGACTACAAGGAAATAATCAGTAATTCTTACTGCTTGGTGAGAGTATGTATGACCCTTACTGTTTTCTTTATATGCTTTTCTTAGCGTTTTCAGATCTCCTGTGTTAATTTGACCGTGATATGAAAGTATGTTAGAAAAATGGCTCTTCTTAAGGAACTGTGCCACTAACTGTAGTCCCAGGAATCTCTGCTATGGTGATAAACACATCGTTGGCACATATGGTGATAAACACATCGTTGGACAAAAATACCTATCTCTTTTGTTTGGGACATTTTCTCCAGGAGTTGTTGGGTCAAATTTCCTTAAGGCACTAACACATTTTCAGCAATTCTCAGACTTTAGTAGACATCCGAGTCATCTTGTTCCCAAATCTACTGACAGTCATGGTTGTTGCTTTTTTTTTTTTTTTAATGTTTATTTATTTTTGAGAGACAGTGAGACAGAGCGCAAGTGGGAGAGAGGCAGAGAGAGAGGGAGACACAGGATCCGAAGCAGGTTCCAGGCTCTGTGCTGTCAGCACAGAGCCCAACGCAGGGCTTGAACTCATGAACCAGGAGATTGTGACCTGAGCCAGTCTGATGCTTAACCGAGGTCTGAGCCACCCAGGTGCCCCCATGTTTGCATTTTAAAAGTGAGCAGGGGCCTGCAGGGGCTACCAGGAGGAAGAGGGGACAGGGGGAGTCTGCAAAGGCAACTCTGCTATGAACAGAATGTGGTCCACATTGTTGAATTGCTGGAAGAGATGAGAAGAGTTGTTCTCATGGCACATTCCACTGAGTCATGGGTTCCATGCTGATGTATCAGGGAACACTGGAAAGGTGAAGGGACAGGCATATCTAGTGGGTAGCTTCGAGGTCCCTCACCTCAATTTCAGTTACAGCAGTTTGGTGTTGATCAGTTAAATATATTGACATCTCACAACCATCCCCCTTGAAGAAAGGATCCCTTTCCTGACAGAAAAATAAAGGAAGGTTGGAAGGACTGAGGAAAGAAAGAAAGAAAGAAAGAAAGAAAGAAAGAAAGAAAGAAAGAAAGAAAGAAAGAAAGAAAGAAAGAAAGGAAGAAAGGAAGAAAGGAAGAAAGGAAGAAAGGAAGAAAGGAAGAAAGGAAGAAAGGAAGAAAGGAAGAAAGGAAGAAAGGAAGAAAGAGAAAGAAAGAGAAAGAGAGAGAAAAAGAAAACAAAACTTTATTGGTTTCTAGTCCTGGCCCTGGAGGAAATTTCCATTTCTAAATGCAAATCATTTGAAAGGCTAAAGAAGGAAGACGGCTGTCTACTTTGTGAGCTGATAACAGAAAACCTCTGCTCCATTATGCAAGTCTAGAGAAAAGAATGGTTTATAAACATTGGTTTTTCAGTCTGTCAGGGCGCCAGGACCCTGCGTTGCCAAGAGACACCTCCAGTGCTGAAATGAAATAAGAAGACCATGTTTACATTAACATCCCCATTTGATTCACTGTTTGATTAAGACAGAAGAGAGGGAAGAATCAACCTGGCCAGCGTCCTGATTGGAGAAGACATAACACGAAGAGAAGCTGTACACACAGTCCCCATCGGAGACAAAGAGAAGAGCAGGCGTTTTGTGCCCCAAATCCCCATTCCTCACCCTGCCCCCCCGCCCCCGCAGCTCCAGTGCCCCCTACAATCCCACCATTATAACCTGATATTTAAGAAAGAAACTGATAAACCTTCTCAGCCAGTGCAAAGATGTCCGAGAAAGCAACACAGAGTACTGAAAACAAGTTTTGGCATCTGACAGGGATGAAGTTGGGAAAAAGTCACTTATTTTCACAGGAAAATGAACCAAAAAGGTCTCAGTTGCCATGAAGCCTTCCACCTATTAACTCCATCTGCCATATATTTAATTACTTTTCTGGAGAGAGAACAAGAGTAAGAGTGCTGTCGCTGAATGCCTCAGAGGACACGAGGAGAGTGTTTTTATGTGCCTGCTCTATCCCTATCCTTTTGAGAAAAAAGGTCAGAAGAGGTATGCGCAAACAGAAGTATTGTGTATTGATGATTTAAGGCAGGTGTTCTTACCACGACCCCAGCGCATGACAGACACGTGGATGAGTTGCTATCGGCTGGGGGGAGGGGTGGGGAAGGGACGGTATAGAGTGATATTTCTGATAAGAGCTAATGCACCAAAATGTATAAGTAGTTCATTTATTCTGAATTCGACAAAATTCAAAGTCATTCCCCTAGTAACATCAGTCTTTGTCATCCACATTTCCTGTGGAAGGAGTGAAGTAGGTCACCATACAGGTAACCAGGAAGCCATTGATAATAGCACCCCACCCCCCACCTCTACTCTTTTCCACACAAGAATCTTTGTGGGAAGCTACCTGAAATGTAGCTCCAGAAAGTCTTAACTGACGTCTCTGAACTATCAAACTCTTAGTATGAGGGTGTGTTATACCTATAAACATTTTGTGTATCAGGGTTGAAAAGAGCCACGAACCTCTGGTCAATAGGAGTGTGTATTTTCCTTGATTTTACCACATCAGTACCTGAATCGAATGGCTTCATCTTTGAGGAGATTTCAAATGGGTTAAAAAGCTTAACGCACTCTGAACTGTGCCTGATGCTATATGCATTGGTTGTTGCTGTCAAGTCCTAAATGAGATTAGGCCCCAAGTTTGGAAGATGCTGATAAGACTTGTTTCTTCAAGATTTCCTGTGATGAGAAAGGAATACCTTTGCACTCTCTAATCTCTGTTTAAAATGCACTGAAAGGCAATAAAGCAGAACCAGGAGGAAATGATTAACAAATGGCCTGCCCTTTCATCTGTTCTCAAAATTAGTCGCCCATTGATGCTGGTCTTTCCTGCATTCTGACTTTCTTTCTTCTTCTCAGATCATTTGAGACCACTCCTTCATACTTCTTCTTAGTTCACTTCTACAAACATTTCTTGGCAACTGACTGTGTGCCAAAAATGCTTTCTTTCATCCTCTTCTCCTTTCAAACTCATCTACAAAATTCATAGCCACTACCCACAGTTAGTTAAGATTTGAATTTATAGTCTTTCTCCTATTCTCAGCTCTCTCAATATCCAGCGTGTGTTCAGTTCCCTATGGAGGACCCTTTTTTTTTTTTTTTTTTTTACAACCTAATATCTCAGTTCTTCCCTGGCTTCCTCAATTCCAATTCCAATTGAATTGAGCTTGCTCTCTACCACTCACCCCCACTTCAGTCACTGGGATCCATGACCACACCTTGGACCTTGTCATTATCAAGACTGTCCTACAATGGAAATTGGCATTTCAAATATCCTATCTCTGACCACCTCCTATCTTTCCAGCTTTCTTGCTCACTTAACCACAGATATTCAGACCTTAATGAGGTTTGTGATCTTTGATCCTCTCCTCTTTCTCCTGTCACTCCTTCCTGTCTGCACTTCCATCCCTGTCCAGCCCAACCCCATGGTTGCCTCCACGATACATTTCCAAATAGTCCAAATTTCCCTGTGTTCACATCCTTTCAATATGTATGAAACAAACAAACAAACAAACAAACAAGCAAACAAAAAATCCAACCAGTCGTTAAAACCATCGCCCTAGGGCCAAAGGCAGGGTACTGACCTCTGCTGGAGTTAATTCCATAAGCGCAAAGATTGGTACCACAGTAGATCTGTGGTCTCCAATCTCAAAATTAAAACTCATGCATGCCTGGGAATCCCTTCATTTTTTCTGGTTGGTCAATATTTCATTTCCCAAAGTTTCTATTTAAAGCTTTCTCTATTCTCAAATTCTTACCATCTCTTCGCTCTCAAACTGGACTTTGCCTCTTGTTTGCCTAAAGGGAATAGAAACTCTCCACTGGGAATTCTGTCAGATTCCTGTCTGTCTCCATCTGTGAACTTCCTGTACCTGCTCTCATTTTTCCTCTTCACCTCTTAGGTGCTTCCCTCCTCCTATGTAAAGCTAACCTTCTGATCTGTGCCCTGGATCACAAGCATTCCCTCTCACAGGGACCTTGTTCCATTAGTTACATTCTAGTGTAATAGAGTGTGGCAGTTAAGCACGAGGGCTTTAACAGAAGACTACCTGTCTTCAAATGCCCCTTACTATTTATGGGATCTTGGACACATGACAGAATATATCTGTTCCTCAATTTCTCACCTATAAATGAGGAAAGATGATAATCTTATTTCAAAGCCTGGTGCATATTTCTCACCCTCATTTCTCCATTCCTACATTATCCTCAGAACTTAGCTAAAATGTTGCCTCTTCCAGAAGCTTTCATTAATCACCCCGCCCACAAGTGAATTACATGTGCATCATATGTGTATTGAACCCTTTGCTTATCCTGAGCAAAGTACAAATCATCCTGTATTGTCATTTCTTATTTACTTTCTTTACATTTTTTTGTTTTTTTTTTAATTTTTTTTAACGTTTATTTATTTTTGAGAGACTGAGACAGAAGACGAGCGGGGGAGGGGCAGAGAGAGAGAGGGAGACACATCCTAAGCAGGCTCCAGGCTCTGAGCTGTCAGCACAGAGCCCGATGTGGGGCCTGAACTCACGAACTGTGAGATCATGACCTGAGCCTAAGTCGGATACTTAACCGGCTGAGCCACCCAGGCGCCCCAATATTTTTTTGTTTTTTAAGTAAACTCTATCACCAATGTGGGGCTTGAACTCATGACACCAAAACCAAGAGCCACATGCTCTACCAACTGAGCTAACCAAGCACCCGTTGTCTATTTCCTTTAAATGAATGACTGTATATGTACAAATGGAACCAGAAGACCCTTCTCCCACCATTTCCATACCCTAAATAAATGCTTTTGGCTTCCTTGTGGTTATTAGGAAAGTATGGTGGATTCCCAGTAGAGTCATGGGACTAGATAATAAGTCATCTCTCATACATCTCACAGGAATAAGCTGTCAGAGAAGTTTTAATAGGTCAAATTCTTCTCTATATTGCCATACATCTTTCCCAGTTTGGACAGTGGGAACCATTACTGAAAGGAATAATTTGAAATTGTTTGCACTTATCATACGTACCTGATAATCTCATCTTCCCCCGTAGGTCCTTCCTGTGCATTTACAACACCAATCAATCAACACCTGAAGGTTCCCTTCAGGGTCAAAATCCTGCCAGTGACTTTGCCCCAGGAATATTTGAGTCTTTTTTTTTTTTTTGACAATTTTAACCTTTAACACATGTTAAATTATACAGATTTTATATATCAAATATAAGAAATATAAATAATCCCAATTCTATCAAGTGATACTCCATTTAGAGTAAAAGACTCTAAAATATTCAAGACAGAATTTAGCAGAGGTCAGTGGGTGGCATATTAACCATCATGAAAGCTGTAATCCAAGGACCTTTTAGTGGAACAAAAAGAATCAGAGTACAGTGCAAACAGTGAGGTTTGGGTTTGCGATTACCATTAAAAACCCATTGGCTCTGGAGTTGAGTGCCCATCATAGATTTATAGAAATCTTCCTAGAAGAAAAAAAAGCGGGGGGGCGGGGGGGAGGGGAAGGAAGGATGGGAGGAAAGGGCAATATTAAGAAGGAGAAAAAATAAGGGAGGAAAGAAGAAGGAAGGAAATAAAATTTTGGTCCTTGCTCTCAAGGAATTCATAATTACCTTGGTGGTAAGTGAATATGTATTATGACAACTACTAACCAAAAAAGATGAGCAAGATGCTCAGGAAACAAAAAATAAGGGGCAGGGAGGAAAAAGAAGCATGGTTACCATCATCTCCCCCCTCATCTTCACCATCCAGGGCACTATCTTCATTACGAAATCACTTTAAGAAAGCAACCAGAACAGAAAGTTGTATCTGAGGTCATGGGGGCAAAGCACCCACTTGGGAACGCCCGGCAAAAATATTATCTCTTTCCAGCAATCCTTGCTTCCTCAGCCCATATGAAGAGGCTGGAGAGACAGATTGAAATCCCATCATCTGCTGCCTATCTATTTGATCAGGGACAAATAGAATACCTATATTATGCCTCTATTTCCACAACTGTAAGCCACGTATAGGTCTAATGACATCTACCTCACAGCTTCATTGGGAGGATTCTATGAAATAGTGGTCGTTAAACGTTTACCACTGTGTCTCCTGTTGTTATTGTTCATACTGTTCCTCCTTTTATCCTCAGGTTTCCTTTCTCATTTATTTTAAGCAAAGGATAAAATCGGCAGGGAGAAGTCCCCACGTAGACTATGGCTGTGGAGATGGCCCCTGTGCAGGAAGGAACTTTTTATCCATGCTGGCTAGCTCATCCTTTTTGAAGGGACAAATGTATCCAATCTTTCTCCGGGCTCTGGCTCCACACCTACTAAGAGGTGTAGAAGAAGATATGAATTTGGCTGAGCTCGAACAAAATTTGAAGATGCTTCGTGGCATTTAATTACTTTGGTGCGTGTCAGAACTTGCATGGTCATGAGGTAGAGAAGAAAGCTAATACTGGGAGAAAAGCTAGGAGACGTACATTTTATTTTGCTCATCAGTGAAAAGTAAGACCGTTAAGTGCTTCTGACCATTTACGGAGAGTCCTGTCTTCAATTGCTCAGGAGCAGGTGACATCAGAAATGAGTAGATTCTAAAACTGCCTGCCATAATTTCAGAGGTTCCCACTGTTTGGCCTTCAGCGTATCTAAAATGTTACTGTTGGCGCATGGTTTGGATCCTTATGAAAGCATACGTGTCCACTAGAGGGTAAATGCTTCAAGCTGTGATTGGTCAGTGGTACTTTAGGATTAATGAATGTCAGAGAGTGTCCCGAGAATGTTTTGATAAGTCAGGCAGAGGAGAGAAAGCACCAGGTCACTAAATACCTGAGAGTGTGAAGATGGAAAGCTAGTCGAGGGGAGAGGGATTTTAACCCAGAAGACAGAGCGCAGTGAACGCTCGCTCGGCGTGCTTCCACACTGTGCCTACAGGAAGCAGACTGAACATTTTTTAACAAATGTGCCATGCTTAATCTCAGCCTAGAGGGGCATCATTCTGAGACTATCTGAGGAAAAGTTCCTGAGGCATGTTGAGTCACTGGAGAAAGACAAAAAAAATTGATAGAGATTTTCCCATTTTAAAAAATGGGTGGTATTCTCAACGTGCTAAATTTTAGTAACTGATGTTTTGCACAGTATTAGTATTCAGGCAGATCGTTTACTCACTTAGATTGCAAACCTTCCAGTGAAAATCTCAGCAGTATTCTTCTGCTAAAGTTTATCAGAGGAAGGCGTTATCTCTCTGAGCTCAAGACTCATTACACTACAAAATAAAGTTACCGCCAACTCGGAATAAAAACATTCCTGATGTTTAGATTCGTTTGCGCCCCTGGTATTACATGTCTTTGTCATATAGCTCTTTATATATCAGCCTGAATATTATTCCACACAGAGTGCTTTTCCTAAAATACTTAGGGGGTATCCATACAACGTGGCATGTTTGGTGGGAGGAGGGCAAATGTAAAGTTAAATGGTGTGTATGCGGCCTCTTCCCCACTTCTGGAGACAGTTTAATGGAATCTGTCTGTGCTTCATACTAACTATCCATGGATACTGCGAGGTATTGTGTTGTGGAGAGTAACGGAGACCATGCGTGTGTGTGTACTTGGTAAACTCAGGTACCCAGTATTTTTTTTAGTTCTGTGAATACACACATAATAATCACAGGTCTCTGTGTACAGCTATAAAATCTGGTCACTGAATTCTCCATGTAGAAAAACATAATCACTGTATGTAAAGAAAAAAAAAAGAAACATGGTCACAAAACTTTCTAAGTTCCTATTTAAAACATGGCCACTAAAGAATTGTCTATACGCATATAAAACATGCATAAAGCCAAAAGCAAGGTCAAAGAAATGACTGGCTCAGCCCTCAGTTCCTCAGATAAAATATTCCGCTTCAGCTGCCTCGTCCATCGAGCTTATCATTGGTCAGTTCACTACAATAAGATCAACTACAGTCTCTAAAGCCTTGTATATATACAGCAGGTCCAGTGCACCTACACGGCGACATATGTCAGAGGTCAAAGGCCACCTCTTCAAAGAGGACTTGCCTGCTACCCCTTCTAAACAGCTACCATCCCACTAATCTCTGTGCCAGATCTGTTTACTCCTTTGTAGCACTTATTACAAATCTGAAATATTGTACTTATTTTTTACTTGTGCATTATATGTCCATATCACTCCCATCCCTGTCCCCACTCAAATACACTACATGTGAATATAAATTCCTAAAGGGTAGGGGATTTGCTTGTTCACCGTTACATGTTCAGCACCTGGAACGGGGCATGGAGTTGTATTTAATAAACGTTAAATAAATGAACGTTGAATAAGTATCCACGTAAAAAGCATAATCTCTGTGTATAACATGAGTCATAGGTTTATTGCTATCAAAGCTGTTCCTTTATCTTGATCAGATCTGTTGACACCGTGTAATGTGTCTTTCTTCTAGAACTTTGAAAGTACTAGATCAATGACTCTCGTTCTGACCCCGATTTCTCCCTGACAATCCAGGTATTGGGTCTTGAAGTATTGAGGCCATTTCCCCAGAGCTGCGGAAATACGAGCCCACAGATAGTGAACTGCCAAAAATCTCCTTCCGGCTCAGTCAGAACATTGTCTGTGGCAGTAATGTTGACAGTTTTCACTTCAGAAAATATAGGTATAATGTGATTTCAGTTATTCATCTCCTCAGGTTGATGGGTGGAATTCTGAACACTGTTTTTAGACACTTAGTGAGGAATTTGTAGTCATCCGTTTCCTCCTCCTCCTGACAAAGCTGCCATCATATCGTCGCGTCTGAAGAATCTTTCAGTATGTGAAGGACAGGCAAGTTTTTTTTTAGCTTACTTCTAGACTGTCTTCGGCGTACACAAGTATCAAGAATGTACGTTCAGTTACTTACACCCACTCCTATTATCCTTCAGCACTGTGGTTATGCAAGCACCTTTCTTTTTTCTGTTACGTATGTGGATTTTTTTTCTACTGTTTAAAGTAAGGTTTGGCAATCTTGACAAAAATGGCCTACCTGGTCCCACTGTGTGCCTTTGACATACCAGAACCCTTAAGGTACTTTTTTTTAATTTCTTAAAAAAATTTTTTTTTAATCTTTATTTATTTTTGAGAGAGAGAGAGAGAGACGCAGAGTGCGAGTGGGGGAGTAACAGAGAGAGAGGGAGACGCAGAATCCAAACTAGGCTCCAGGCTCCAAGCTGTCAGCACAGAGCCCAACACGGGGCTTGAACTCACCAATGGTGACAGCTCGTGACCTGAGCTGAAGTCGGAGGCTTAACCGACTGAGCCACCCAGGAGCCCCAAACCCTTGGGATACTATTAGTGGCTTGGTGACCACTAACTCACTCCAAAATAACTTAAGGCAAAATGTAACAGCTGATCTATAAATAGTAGATTCCCCTTCCCTTGGTGTATAAGGATGGTATTGGCTGATAGTTGTTCTAATGAGTTATTAGAAGAAATCTCTCAAGTGTGAAAAAGCTTGACTTGGTAGCAGTGATTTTAAAGTCATCTTTGATGCAAGTTCCATATATACTAATCCTTGGGCTATAGCATGTAAGTTGGCGCACGGGATAGTTAATCTTATGTGTCGACGTGACAGGGCCATAAGACACCCAGATATTTGGTTAAATATTATTTCTAGGCGAGTCTGTGAGGGTGTTTCTGGATGACATTATTATTTGAGTCAGCAGGCTAAGTAAAACAGATTGCCTTCCTTAATGTGGGTAGGTATTGCCCAATGTGTTGAAGGTCTAAATAAAACACAAAAGGCAGTAAAAGGGAGAATTAATTGTCACTGACTTACTGCTTTTGAGCCGGGACTTTAGTGCCCTTCTGTATTCAAACTGGAACATACACCAAGAGCTGTCCTGGTTCTCAGGCCTTCAGACTTGGACTAGAACCAAACCTCTGGCTCTTCTGGGTCTCCAACTTATAGATGACAGATCATGGGACTTCTCAGCTTCCATAATCACATGAGCCAATTTCTTCTTTCTCTCTCTCTCTCTCTTGATTCTCTTTCTCTGAAAAACCCTGACTGATACTGTGCATACATATGGTCCCTGAAGTACCCACAGGATAAAAAAAATTACATTCACAACATGTATCTTTAAGAGAGTTTCTTGTAGCCAAGAACATGATCTTTGATTCCATAGTCTAGCTGAGTAAACATGGTTGCTTTACCTTTCTCCTCTTCAAAATCACCCAATAGCAACAAGAAGATTAAAAAACAAAGATTCAAACTCAGCCTTGTCAAATGTTGAAGTCATCTGTAACCTAAAATTTGAACTCAAGGAAAGCTAACAAAGGCATTGAAGGTCTAAGAGAGGTGCCACAGGAAGAAGATGCCTATGTTTGCAGGCCTCAGAGACAACCTCAAGGAACAGTTCTTCAAAATCATTCCTCCAAGACCAGAGGTAAAACCAAAAGTCCCCTGCCTGGAACCATGAGGCAACAACAACTTTTCAGGAGGAAAAGTAGCACTGAGTCTCAAGAAACACACTGGGCAGCCATATTTGCAAGGCACAGTTCATTTGCGAAGGTAGAGAAGAAAAAGTTGGCACTGTGAGTAGTTCTAGAGGGTCAAACTTAATTAGGAAAAGTAAAGGCTAAAAGAAATTGCTTACTCTCACAACATCCCACTTCTATAAATGGTTTTCTTGCAGCCTGAAACATGATCTTTATTCCTCGTACCATGTGAACTTCCAATAAACACACCCTCCTCAAAAATAAGTAATAACCAAAAATGAGGAAGCACAAGAATTATATTGAGATACGGTGAGAAGGAAATGAAGACAGTAATGGGAATAACAAAGGGCCAATGAATAAAACACACGACAGAGATGCTGCTGCAGATACATGAAAATTTTGAGTGAACAGATCAATGGGAATTTTTTTCATTATATACAATGCAAGGACAGAAAGCACATGTACCAAAAATTGGATAAGATACAGCAAGATAGCAAAAGGATAAAACATGAAAAAGCAGAACTCAAGAAGTAGGAAAAGCAAAATAATCACATTAAAGAAAGCCAAGATAGAAGAAGCATAAATGAGAATAGACATTTCTGAAAATATGTTAAGAAATAGGGGGTAATTTTTTGCAAAAAAGGTAAATTAAAAAACAGAAGTGAACAAAGAATTAAAGGACATTGTAGAGAAAGCTACAAGTATGGAACTATCTAAACTTTGTTGTCAGTCCTTACACCAATTTAAATTATACATATATTAAATATTTATAGTGAAAAATGAAAAAAGTCCTAGAAATACACATGGAAAAACCATTTTAAATATCAAAGTCAGAGCACTTCTGAGTATTCACAAAACCCTGAAGTTATAGAAGGGAAAAAATGATAAAATTCCTATTAGTGTATTGTAACATGGCTAAAATAATGTATTTGCAAGGTTATTGTCCAATTGTTTGCACTGTCAAGGATTATAAATAACTAGAAGTGCATAAATAACTAGAACTTGTTAAATAAATTTCTATTTCTTTGCAATGAAATATTATACAACTTTAAAAAGGATGAGGAAGCTCTGTGTAGACTGATTATAGTGATCTATAAGACACATATATTTTTTTTTAACGTTTTATTTATTTTTGAGATAGAGAGAGACAGAGCATGAATTGGGGACGGTCAGAGAGAGAGGGAGACACAGAATCCCAAGCAGGCTCCAGGCTCTGAGCTGTCAGCACAGAGCCCGACGTGGGGCTTGAACTCACAGACCGTGAGATCATGACCTGAGCCGAAGTCGGATGCCCAACCGACCAAGCCACCCAGGCGCCCCTAAGACATATATTTTTAAGTGAAAAAATTTGTACTAGACTTTAAAGTATATTGCCATTTATGAGAGTGTATGTTGTATGTGCATAGAATGTCTTTGCTGAGACCGTGCTAAAAACAAATAAAGAAACCAAGGAACCAAGGTGGCCAGAGAACAGGAATAAGGGGTATATTCACTTTCCAGTACCTTTTGAATCATGTTTCATGGATATGTATCAGCTATTCAGAAACAATTGAATAATTTAAAATAAAGTTAAAAATAACTTTGTTTTGTGAAAAATAAAGCACACAAAATATAAAATATAAACTACACAAAACCTCAGTGATGTTTTTACAGTTAATTCTGCTATAGAGCTTCAAGGAGAGCATTTTAAAAGCTTGAAATATTGTTCTTAATTTGGTTGGTGTCATGTGATTCCCTAAAGCTGTGTCCTAAAAGAAAAGATGTGAATGACAGTGTTCTGGTCCTTGGACCTACACTTAGGAATCTAGTTCTCCTGGGACTTGGGGTAAGGGACTGTTAGAAACTGTTTTTGAAATTTTGGAAAATAGAATGAAAACATTGGTCTTACACTGATACTTCAAAATTCACTTGTTAAATTTACCATGAGATTTGTGGTCTTATAACTCCCAAAGACATTAAAGGGATTAGACCTCCACTTTTTATAAAACCATTTTCTCAGAGAACTCTTCCCCCAACATTTGTTTAGCTAATTCAGAGTTAAAGAGAAGTAAACTGTGTGGTCTCCTTCCAAACCACCCTAAAAGACTGTAATTTCTACCTCAGCCTATATCCTTACCTTATGACTTGCTTGAGAACAGAACAATGGCTAGATTTTAAGGGCCGTTTCTCTTTGCAAAAGAATCTACATTTGAAGGATAAAGAGGCCCATCTTTGGGAGTCTCACCAAAGAAAAAGGAAGAAAAGTGCCTTCACCAAGGAAAACACAACCACCTGTAATCTTTCTTAATGCTTTTCTCTGCCTTCACTATGCCCACATGCTGAAGCAAGACAGAATGTTTGACATTGTTTAGTCTAGTTTTGGAAAGAAATGATTAGTTAAGTTGTTTTAAGCAAACACCAGACTATCAAATTTTGTGGCATGGATGAGAAATGTTTATTGTCCACACTTGGCTGTCTTTGCTAGTGTTATATGTTACAGTTCCCTTAAACTGAGTAAGACATGGTCACCATTGAAAGGAAGTCTCTCTTTGTCATATTTATAAAGGTAGAAGAACAGATCTATCCACAAGGTGAAGATTGAGGCTATTTCTTGGTGAGGAAAGATCTGATCACCATTGCAAAATACCAGTTGAGGGAATTAGCTTCGCTATTAGGAACCAGTTGTCAACCAAGGATTCACTGAAAATTTGAGCAAACGGCCATTTAATTGGCAATTGGAATGGCAATCCAGGAAACAGACTCAGGTAGAATCCTGGCTCTTATTCCCAAGGAAGATGAAGAAGGGCAGTTACAAAAATGAGAGCTCATGAGTGCAGTTCTCCTTTAGATCCTCTAGGCAAAACAAGGATTGAGAGTAAGTTACCTGGGATTGGTTGGGTTAATATACAGATGGAGGTTTGAAATTTGTCAAATCCAGTTGGCTCCTTGTGGGAGGTGAAGAATGTGAATATTCAGGTGTCCTGGTGAGGAGGGAGTTAAGGCCAGACTGAGGGCTTGCAGTTAACAAAAGTTCATAGTTTTTCCAAAGAGGATATGCATAAATCCCTCCTCCCTTATGGTCTCCTGGCACTATTTAAAAAAAAAAAAAATTTAACAGTTTCATTCATTTTTGAGAGACAGAACACTAGCGGGGTTAGGGCAGAGAGAGAGGGAGGCACAGAATCTGAAGCAGGCTCTAGGCTCTGAGCTGTCAGCACAGGGTCTGACGAGGGCTCCGAACTCATCATGAACCGTGAGGTCATGACCTGAGCCTAAGTCAGATGCCTAACCGACTGAGTCACCCAGGCGCCCCTCCTGGCTCTATTTTTTTTTTTTTAATTGATTTATTTATTTATTTATTTATTTTTAATATATGAAATTTACTGTCAAATTGGTTTCCATACAACACCCAGTGCTCATCCCAAAAGGTGCCCTCCTCAATACCCATCACCCACCCTGCCCTCCCTCCCACCCCCCATCAACCCTCAGTTTGTTCTCAGTTTTTAACAGTCTCTTATGCTTTGGCTCTCTCCCACTCTAACCTCTTTTTTTTTTTTTTTCCCTTCCCCTCCCCCATGGGTTTCTGTTACGTTTCTCAGGATCCACATAAGAGTGAAACCATATGGTATCTGTCTTTCTCTGTATGGCTTATTTCACTTAGCATCACACTCTCCAGTTCCATCCACGTTGCTACAAAAGGCCATATTTCATTCTTTCTCATTGCCACGTAGTATTCCATTGTGTATATAAACCACAATTTCTTTATCCATTCATCAGTTGATGGACATTTAGGCTCTTTCCATAATTTGGCGATTGTTGAGAGTGCTGCTATAAACATTGGGGTACAAGTGCCCCTATGCATCAGTACTCCTGTATCCCTTGGATAAATTCCTAGCAGTGCTATTGCTGGGTCATAGGGTAGGTCTATTTTTAATTTTCTGAGGAATCTCCACACTGCTTTCCAGAGCGGCTGCACCAATTTGCATTCCCACCAACAGTGCAAGAGGGTTCCCGTCTCTCCACATCCTCTCCAGCATCTATAGTCTCCTGATTTCTTCATTTTGGCCACTCTGACTGGCGTGAGGTGGTATCTGAGTGTGGTTTTGATTTGTATTTCCCCGATGAGGAGCGACGTTGAGCATCTTTTCATGTGCCTGTTGGCCATCCGGATGTCTTCTTTAGAGAAGTGTCTATTCATGTTTTCTGCCCATTTCTTCACTGGGTTATTTGTTTTTCGGGTGTGGAGTTTGATGAGCTCTTTATAGATTTTGGATACTAGCCCTTTGTCCGATGTGTCATTTGCAAATATCTTTTCCCATTCCGTTGGTTGCCTTTTAGTTTTGTTGGTTGTTTCCTTTGCTGTGCAGAAGCTTTTTATCTTCATAAGGTCCCAGTAATTCACTTTTACTTTTAATTCCCTTGCCTTTGGGGATGTGCCGAGTAAGAGATTGCTACGGCTGAGGTCAGAGAGGTCTTTTCCTGCTTTCTCCTCTAAGGTTTTGTTTTTTTCAACGTTTTTTTTTTTTTTTTTTTTTTTTTTTTTTTTTTTTTTATTTTTGGGACAGAGAGAGACAGAGCATGAACGGGGAGGAGCAGAGAGAGAGGGAGACACAGAATCGGAAACAGGCTCCAGGCTCCGAGCCATCAGCCCAGAGCCTGACGCGGGGCTCGAACTCACAGACTGTGAGATTGTGACCTGGCTGAAGTCGGACGCTTAACCGACTGCGCCACCCAGGCGCCCTCTCCTCTAAGGTTTTGATGGTTTCCTGTCTCACATTCAGGTCCTTTATCCATTTTGAGTTTATTTTTGTGAATGGTGTGAGAAAGTGGTCTAGTTTCAACCTTCTGCATGTTGCTGTCCAGTTCTCCCAGCACCATTTGTTAAAGAGACTGTCTTTTTTCCATTGGATGTTCTTTCCTGCTTTGTCAAAAATGAGTTGGCCATACGTTTGTGGGTCTAGTTCTGGGGTTTCTATTCGATTCCATTGGTCTATGTGTCTGTTTTTATGCCAATACCATGCTGTCTTGATGATGACAGCTTTGTAGTAGAGGCTAAAGTCTGGGATTGTGATGCCTCCTGCTTTGGTCTTCTTCTTCAAAATTACTTTGGCTATTCGGGGCCTTTTGTGGTTCCATATGAATTTTAGGATTGCTTGTTCTAGTTTCGAGAAGAATGCTGGTGCAATTTTGATTGGGATTGCATTGAATGTGTAGATAGCTTTGGGTAGTATTGACATTTTGACAATATTTATTCTTCCAATCCATGAGCAGGGAATGTCTTTCCATTTCTTTATATCTTCTTCAATTACCTGCATAAGCTTTCTATAGTTTTCAGCATACAGATCTTTTACATCTTTGGTTAGATTTATTCCTAGGTATTTTATGCTTCTTGGTGCAATTGTGAATGGGATCAGTTTCTTTATTTGTCTTTCTGTTGCTTCATTGTTAGTGTATAAGAATGCAACTGATTTCTGTACATTGATTTTGTATCCGGCAACTTTGCTGAATTCATGTATCAGTTCTAGCAGACTTTTGGTGAAGTCTATCGGATTTTCCATGTATAATATCATGTCATCTGCAAAAAGCGAAAGCTTGACTTCATCTTTGCCAATTTGGATGCCTTTGATTTCCTTTTGTTGTCTGATTGCTGATGCTAGAACTTCCAGCACTATATTAAACAGCAGCGGTGAGAGTGGGCATCCCTGTCGTGTTCCTGATCTCAGGGAAAAAGCTCTCAGTTTTTCCCCATTGAGGATGATGTTAGCTGTGGGCTTTTCATAAATGGCTTTTATGATCTTTAAGTATGTTCCTTCTATCCCGACTTTCTCAAGGGTTTTTATTAAGAAAGGGTGCTGGATTTTGTCAAAGGCCTTTTCTGCATCGATTGACAGGATCATATGGTTCTTCTCTTTTTTTTTGTTAATGTGATGTATCACGTTGATCGATTTGCGAATGTTGAACCAGCCCTGCATCCCAGGAATGAATCCCACTTGATCATGGTGAATAATTCTTTTTATATGCTGTTGAATTCGATTTGCTAGTATCTTATTGAGAATTTTTGCATCCATATTCATCAGGGATATTGGCCTGTAGTTCTCTTTTTTTACTGGGTCTCTGTCTGGTTTAGGAATCAAAGTAATACTGGCTTCATAGAATGAGTCTGGAAGTTTTCCTTCCCTTTCTATTTCTTGGAATAGCTTGAGAAGGATAGGTATTATCTCTGCTTTAAACGTCTGGTAGAACTCCCCTGGGAAGCCATCTGGTCCTGGACTCTTATTTGTTGGGAGATTTTTGATAACCAATTCAATTTCTTCGCTGGTTATGGGTCTGTTCAAGCTTTCTATTTCCTCCTGATTGAGTTTTGGAAGAGTGTGGGTGTTTAGGAATTTGTCCATTTCTTCCAGGTTGTCCAATTTGTTGGCATATAATTTTTCATAGTATTCCCTGATAATTGTTTGTATCTCTGAGGGATTGGTTGTAATAATTCCATTTTCATTCATGATTTTATCTATTTGGGTCATCTCCCTTTTCTTTTTGAGAAGCCTGGCTAGAGGTTTGTCAATTTTGTTTATTTTTTCAAAAAACCAACTCTTGGTTTCGTTGATCTGCTCTACAGTTTTTTTAGATTCTATATTGTTTATTTCTGCTCTGATCTTTATGATTTCTCTTCTTCTGCTGGGTTTAGGCTGCCTTTGCTGTTCTGCTTCTATTTCCTTTAGGTGTGCTGTTAGATTTTGTATTTGGGATTTTTCTTGTTTCTTGAGATAGGCCTGGATTGCAATGTATTTTCCTCTCAGGACTGCCTTCGCTGCGTCCCAAAGCGTTTGGATTGTTGTATTTTCATTTTCGTTTGTTTCCATATATTTTTTAATTTCTTCTCTAATTGCCTGGTTGACCCACTCATTCGTTAGTAGGGTGTTCTTTAACCTCCATGCTTTTGGAGGTTTTCCAGACTTTTTCCTGTGGTTGATTTCAAGCTTCATAACATTGTGGTCTGAAAGTATGCATGGTATAATTTCAATTCTTGTAAACTTATGAAGGGCTGTTTTGTGACCCAGTATATGATCTATCTTGGAGAATGTTCCATGTGCACTCGAGAAGAAAGTATATTCTGTTGCTTTGGGATGCAGAGTTCTAAATATATCTGTCAAGTCCATCTGATCCAATGTATCATTCAGGGCCCTTGTTTCTTTATTGACTGTGTGTCTAGATGATCTATCCATTTCTGTAAGTGGTGTGTTAAAGTCCCCTGCAATGACCACATTCTTATCAATAAGGTTGCTTATGTTTATGAGTAACTGTTTTATATATCTGGGGGCTCCGGTATTTGGCGCATAGACATTTATAATTGTTAGCTCTTCCTGATGGATAGACCCTGTAATTATTATATAATGCCCTTCTTCATCTCTTGTTACAGCCTTTAATTTAAAGTCTAGTTTGTCTGATATAAGTATGGCTACTCCAGCTTTCTTTTGGCTTCCAGTAGCATGATAAATAGTTCTCCATCCCCTCACTCTCAATCTAAAGGTGTCCTCAGATCTAAAATGAGTCTCTTGTAGACAGCAAATAGATGGGTGTTGTTTTTTTATCCATTCTGATACCCTATGTCTTTTGGTTGGCACATTTAATCCATTTACATTCAGTGTTATTATAGAAAGATACGGGTTTAGAGTCATTGTGATGTCTGTATGTTTTATGCTTGTAGTGATGTCTCTGGTACTTTGTCTCACAGGATCCCCCTTAGGATCTCTTGTAGGGCTGGTTTCGTGGTGACAAATTCCTTCAGTTTTTGTTTGTTTGGGAAGACCTTTATCTCTCCTTCTATTCTAAATGACAGACTTGCTGGATAAAGGATTCTCGGCTGCATATTTTTTCTGTTTAGCACACTGAAGATATTGTGCCAAGCCTTTCTGGCCTGCCAAGTTTCAAAGGAGAGATCAGTCACGAGTCTTATAGGTCTCCCTTTATATGTGAGGGCACGTTTATCCCTTGCTGCTTTCAGAATTTTCTCTTTATCCTTGTATTTTGCCAGTTTCACTATGATAATGTCGTGCAGAAGATCGATTCAAGTTACGTCTGAAGGGAGTTCTCTGTGCCTCTTGGATTTCAATGCCTTTTTCCTTCCCCAGTTCAGGGAAGTTCTCAGCTATAATTTCTTCAAGTACCCCTTCAGCACCTTTCTCTCTCTCTTCCTCCTCTGGGATACCAATTATGCGTATATTATTTCTTTTTAGTGTATCACTTAGTTCTCTAATTTTCCCCTCATACTCCTGGATTTTTTTATCTCTCTTTCTTTCAGTTTCCTCTTTCTCCATAACTTTATCTTCTAGTTCACCTATTCTCTCCTCTGCCTCTTCAATCCGAGCCGTCATGGTTTCCATTTTGTTTTGCATTTCGTTTAAAGCGTTTTTCAGCTCCTCGTGACTGTTCCTTAGTCCCTTGATCTCTGTAGCAAGAGATTCTCTGCTGTCCTGTATACTGTTTTCAAGCCCAGCGATTAATTTTATGACTATTATTCTAAATTCACTTTCTGTTATATTATTTAAATCCTTTTTGATCAGTTCATTAGCTGTTGTTATTTCCTGGAGATTCTTCTGAGGGGAATTCTTCCGTTTGGTCATTTTGGACAGTCCCTGGAGTGGTGAGGACCCGCAGGGCACTTCCCCCGTGCTGTGGTGTATAACTGGAGTTGGTGGGCGGGGCCGCAGTCCGACCTGATGTCTGCCCCCAGCCCCCCGCTGGGGCCACAGTCAGACTGGTGTGTGCCTTCTCTTCCCCTCTCCTAGGGGCGGGATTCACTGTGGGGTGGTGTGGCCCGTCTGGTCTACTTGCACACTGCCAGGCTTGTGGTGCTGGGGATCTGGCGTATTAGCTGGGGTGGGTAGGCAAGGTGCACGGGGGCAGGAGGGGCAGGCTTAGCTCGCTTCTCCTTAGGTGATCCACTTCAGGAGGGGCCCTGTGGCAGCGGGAGGGAGTCAGATCCGCTGCCGGAGGTTTGGCTCCGCAGAAGCACAGAGTTGGGTGTTTGCGCGGAGCGAGCAAGTTCCCTGGGAGGAACTGGTTCTCTTTGGGATTTTGGCTGGTGGATGGGCGGGGGAGATGGCGCTGGCGAGCGCCTTTGTTCCCCGCCAAGCTGAGCTCTGCCATCCGGGGGCTCAGCAGCTCTCCCTCCCTTTGTCCTCCAGCCTTCCCGCTTTCTGAGCAGAGCTGTTAACTTCTGACCTCCCAGACGCTAAGTCGCGCTTGCTGTCGGAACACAGTCCATCCGGCCCCTCCGCTTTTGCCAGCCCGACTCGGGGGCTCTGCTTGGCCGGCGAGCCGCCCCTCCGCCCCGGCTCCCTCCCGCCAGTCCGTGGAGCGCGCACCGCCTCGCCGCCCTTCCTACCCTCCTCCCTGGGCCTCTTGTCTGCGCTTGGCTCCGGAGACTCCGTTCTGCTAATCCTCTGGCGGTTTTCTGGGTTCTTTAGGCAGGTGTAGGTGGAATCTAAGTGATCAGCAGGACGCGCGGTGAGCCCAGCGTCCTCCTACGCCGCCATCTTCCGGAACTCCTCCTCCTGGCTCTATTTTAAAAGAGACTCTCCTAGGGGCTCCTGGGTGGCTCAGTCCATTAAGCATCTGACTTTGGCTCAGGTCATGATCCGGTTTGTGGGTTTGAGCCCCACATCGGGCTCTGTGCTGACAGCTCAGAGCCTGGAGCCTGCTTTGGATTCTGTGTGTGTGTGTGTGTCTGCCCCTCCCCTGCTCACTCTCTGTTTCTCTCTCAAAAATGGATAAACATTTAAAAAATGAAAAATAAATAAATAAATGAAAAAAAAAAATAAGAGACTTTCCTAGCTTGCTTGCTCCATTTTGAAATTTCCTTTTACACAATAGTTCTACACCTCCATCTTAGCAGGGTTTCAATAAAGATGACCAGAAAAGCTTATAATCATAAACAAATATCCCAAAGGTTAAACAATATCAAGGAATCAAGAGAGATGATTATATGCCACCCACTTGAGAATGGAGAATTTAGTTCAATAGCTAATTTTCCCTCACAGTATTTTTCCTTCGCCAAACAGGACATTAATATCCTTGAAATGGTAGTCCTCTCTCATATGATTCCAAATATAAAAATGCACAATGAGATCTCACAGGCCTAACCCACACACACCTATTTGTAAGCAGCCTTTCTGTTTCAAACTCAAGATATAGGCTAAGGTACCACCTCTTCCTTCATGGGTCTTGGGGAAACACAGGCCAGTTTTACCCTCCCCTGCCATTATCAATCAAAAATTCAAACTCATTTTAAAATTAGCCTCTGCCAAACATAATTAGGGGACTAATCCACCAGAAAAAAAAAAAAAAAAAAAAAAGACATTCAGTAAACCTTCATAATCCAAGAGGTTAGGCTTTGGCATTCAAGAAAATAAGCACCAGAATGCCAATGAGGAAAAGAGCTCAAGGCACAGGAACTCAACAAAACCAGATCTCCCTAATAAATGGTCTCACACACACCCCAAAATCTACAGATTTGTGTATTCATTGGTGCCTTGTCATCTTCTGACTAGCCATTGAGTAGTTAAGTCTTCCTTTCCATAGACACTCGGTAATTTAATTTACAAACACAAAATTTCTTTTTCAATCACATGTTTCAAGCAGAAGGAAGAATGACAGTGACACTATTTGTTAAAACCTGTGTATACTGACATTGTGCACATGTGAGTGTGTGATCTCATTATAGCAATCACAAAAATCATGCATGACAGAATTCATATCAGTTTCCTACTGCTCACGCCGTAAATTACAAACTTAGTGGCTTAAAACAACAGTAATCCATTCTCTTTACAGGGCTAAAAAACAAGGTACAGGCAGGTTCCTTTTGGAGGCTATAGGGGAGAATCCTTTCTTGTGGTTTCTGGCATTCCTTGGCTTGTGGCTGCATCACTGGAATCTCATTGCACTCTCCTCTTCTAGAAACAGGTATCTCCCTCTGCCTTTCTCTTACAAGGATACATGTGATTACATTTAGGGTCCACAAAGGCTGTTTACATTTCAAGGTCCTTGATTTAACCACATCTGCAAAATCCCCTTTGCCATATAAGGTAACAACATATTTATAGTTTCTGAGATTAGGGTGAGGACATCTGTAGAGGACACTGTGCAGCCTACCACAGATGATATTATTCCCATTTTACACATGAGGACACTAAAAATCAGAGATGGTAACCTGGTTGCCCAATTTTGTGGGACTTGTACATCCATGATTCAAAGTCCTTGTTGATTTCTCTACACCAGGCAAAACATTTTGTATCTGAAAATTATTTTATATAGATATAGATATATAGATATATATGCACACAAATGTTTTTAAACTGAAAATGTGACTTAAGATCTTTGTTTATAATTGATGGCTTGAGGTGCTTCAAAAAAACATATGAAATAATAATTGTGCTATTGTAGAAATATCTCTACGGTCCACAAGCTACAAAGGGGTGAAATCCCACCTACTTTCCAAAAAGACTAAAAGTTCCAGGTTTATTTACAAAAATGTTTAAGCATGTGAATGCAAAGTTATTGACTATAGATAATTTGTGGTCATTTCCTCTTTTTTTAAATTTTTTTAAAGTTGTATTTATTTTTGAGAGAGAGAGCATGAGCTCTCTTAATCTGAGTCTCTTTAATCTGAGTCTCTTAACGTATTGAGTTTTTTTTCCTCCTTCCTATATAATTTCTGTCTTTTCTTTTTTTTCAATGTTTTTTTTTTTAATTTATTTTTGAGAGAGAGAGCGTGCATGAGCAGGGGAGGGGCAGAGAGAGAGGGAGACACAGAACCTGAAGCAGGCTCCAGGCTCTGAGCTGTCAGCACAGAGCCCCATGCAGGGCTCGAAATCAGACCATGAGATAATGACCTGAGCTGAAGTCAGATGCTTAACCCACTGAGCCACCCAGGCACCCCTTGGCCATTTCCTTTTAAATCCAAATAGAGCTGTTCTCTTGAATATGAGTTCCAGGAGAAGCTCCAGAGGCCAGGAAATGGTGGGAAGGGATAAGGGAGGAGATGAGGAGGAGGCTAAGCTCTACTTGGATCTCTTTCACGTTTAAGAGTACTCACTGAAAACTTATCCAGGAGTAATATTTCTGCTAAAATTAACTTGAAAATCACAGTCTTAACCTTTAAAGACTTTTATAATTTCTTATGTGTCAGTTATACATTTGTGTGTGTGTGTGTGTGTGTGTGTGTGTGTGTGTGCATGTGTGCATGTGTGTGTCTGTGTCCGTGTGTGTATGAGGAAAAGAGACAGAGACAAAGGGAGAAGCAAAAAGGAGAGAGACAAGAGAGACTGAATCTCTACATAGGGGATGCCTCCATCATTTTTGCCATTTCAAAATAGCTGCCCATGCCTCCAGATAATCTGGCCAGATCATAGTCTTTATAGGTTATGAACCTGGTCGGAGGGCATCAGCTGTGCCCCACACAACATGGTCAGCCACTCTTGCCAGCCACTAAGGTCCCTTTAGTAAACCACTTCTTCAAGTGTGCTAGTCTATCATCATGGCAATAAACACTGTAAAGCCCTCTCCACATCAGCCATTGACTCCATTCTCCGTGAGCCACAATTGCAGGCACTTCAGTTGTGTCTACAAACACACTAGCAGGGGAAAACCAAAGTGAAAAGCTGTTTATTTGGCAAACGACTGCTCTGAATCTGTATAATCTTCTAAATTCATTTTTGAAATAATTTGGCTGAATACAGTTTTTGGTTTTACACCTTTAAGCCAGTCTTTGTTTTGTTGATGCACTCTTTTATATTTGTGAGAGTACATAGGACTTCTCCAAGGTCATGTGGTCCCTAGTGTAATCAACTAGTAAGCTCAGCCCCCATTAGGAGATAACAGAGAAGTTACTCCTATTATATAAGCTCCTCTCCTGGTAACAGCTTCGTAGAATCTGGAAATTACACTAATATTTAAGGAACACTGGAATACTTTAGTGCTTCGTACCATCAACCAGGCTCCTGGAATTACTTGAAAGATTTAAAGCAACTTCAAATGTATTAGCTTGAATCAAGCTATGCAGTAGGTCAAGCTGGCTCCTTTAGATTAACCCATTCATTCACTTATTTCTCCCTCTACAGGTACCACTCTTTCTTTCATATTAGTGAAAGGATAAAAGCTTCTAGGGTTGTTTTTTTTTTTTTTTAAGGTTATTTATTTTGAGAGACAGAGACAGAGTATGAGGACAGGGGAGGAGCAGAGAGAGAGGGAGAGAGAGGGAATCCCAAGCAGGCTCCACACTGCTAACACAGAGCCAAAGGTGGGATTGGAACCCAAGACTGTGAGATCACGACCTGAGCCAAAGTCAAGAGCCAGACGCTTAACTGACTGAGACACTCAGGTGCCCCAAGCCTTTAGTTTTGATGTGACATCCCATCTTTATAAAATGAAGTGAGTTGCTTTACCTCCCGTAAGAATTATCTGTGCAACCTGCCTATGTCATATACACTTTTTTTCCCAGTGCCCGCTGAAAGTTAGAAAATATGGTTTAAGTCAAAGAGAAAATCTATAACTCTCCTGGATATATAAGAAAATACAATGGATTAAAGATAAAACTTTCAAAATGGTTTATTCAAAATGTTTATTCTTTGTGAAACATTTAGACAACGTGTCTTAGGGGTAAAACCAACGTGAGTGGCTCAGTTGGTTAAGCATCTGACTCTTGATTTTTGCTCAGGTCATGAGCTCCTCCTTCGTGAGATCGAGGCCTGTGTGGGCTCTGTGCTAACAGCGTGGAGCCAGCTTGGGAATCTCTCTCTCCTTCATTCGCTGCCCTTGTCCCACTCACATTTACGCACATGTGCACCCGCCCTCTCTCTCTTTCTCGTTCCATCTCAGTTTCTCAAAATAAATAAATAAACTTTAAAAAAAAAAGAAAGAAAGCATGTCTCACAACATTTGTAATATCCTATGGAGGGCATACGAATACTTTCACTTCTTGTGAATTTATTTTTCAGAACAAAAGCTGTGGTGAGTAGCAGTTCTAGGAGTCCCAACAGAGAATGCAGAATGTCACTGAGGTGGGAGTGTTGGGGAGGGACAGCTATGCTGACAGAGCACTACAGATGTATACAAAGGAGATAATCAGCTGTCACTGGGAGAGGCTTTGAGTTAAGTGGCTTAACGAGCATTATTAAAATTGCCTCTGGCAGCAAACAATCAGCACAGGGAAAGGCTGAAAAGAAGGTGAGGACACCAAGGTAGGGGGGCAGGTAATTGCCTAAAAGAAGAGTTCACCTACTTAAGATCCCTAATACACTTGGCTTTAGAAGGAAAGATTTCTCTCTGTTTGCAGGTTAGGCTGGTTCACGATTATTTCTTACATCCTCCACTACCTAACTTAAATCTGTCATTTTCCATTATGTTTCCCAGAAAGACCACATTCCTAAAACATGCTCAGTAGAAGTGGAGTTGCTCAGATGAGCAGGCCGTAATGCCAAAATCATCTGTAAGGCTGCAGAATGGGGCTCTGGAAATGGAGGGCCTGGCTGCAACAGCTTCACACACTCTCCTCTTTCCACGAACGTGTTGGCAGTGTGCACTGGTGAGCCAGAGTTCAAGTGCTGTTATGAGTCACATTTCACACCCCTTGGCTACCACAGAGTGTTTCAGAGGCAAACACCTCATCAGCCTTGTAGACTTAGACGAACAAGCCTCTTGAGAATCACAAGTGATTTTTTTTTTTCCTCTTCTGAGTAGGCGCCCTGTCTATCACTGTTTCAATGTAGACTCAGGAAGAAAATCTTCAAAAATGCAGAAACTCAAGCAGGTCAGACAGGCCCAGTCAATGAAATTGCAAGAGTGCAAGATGGAAGATAATCTGAGGTTGACCTAAAGGACAGTGGGCACCAGCCTTCCATTTCTTTTCCTGCTTAACCCCTTTGGCCGGGACAGAACAGAGTGCCTGGTCCCCAGGCATCGTGGTCTGTGAACTCATGGAAAACTGTATTGGTTATCATCTCCTTTCGTGAAATGGATGCCATGATATGATCCAGTTGCCCAGCCCAGCCCCATGCCTTTATATGCTGGTAAGGCCCCTCTTTTTGCACCTTAACCCTACAACCTAACTCAGTTTCTGGGCCCAGAAACGTTAGTGTCTTCAAAAATGTGTTGAGGATTTGAAATACAAGCTACTTCCGGGGGAAAACAAAAGTCATATACCACGTTGATGCAACAAGACTCTGCTTTCTGAAAAGATGAGTCAGGCCATACATGGAAGGGACCTGCTAAGCCATGATGGAGAAAAGCCCACTTTCATGGAAGTGGATTCTTTTAGTCACTTCTTGCTTACGAAAACATTTCTGGTAATATTTAGTACAATTTCTAGCAGAATAAAAATTCGCCCCCATGTCGTGAACAATGCCTACCTTAGGAGTACAGCTGCGAGAAGGTTCTTTTATCAATAGTCAAAACGAACTATTTCTCCCATCTCTATCATATGGCCTGATCAAAATTAGGTTATCATTACCTAATTTTAAACTTCTAGGAAGCTATGCTATCCTCCCAGTTGGATCCTCAGCATCAATACTGTTCTGTAGACTGACCAGGTGTAGTCTTGAAAACCCTCCGGCCCACGGCAAACCAAAAAACACTATTCTTTGCCTTTGTCTTCCTACCAGGATTCACTTGGTTCCAAACTGCCCCACCACCATCTTACCTTGCTGTCAATGCTTTAAATGACATCTTCGTGGCATTCCCGATATCCATGCCTCATCTTCCTCCTCTCTGCCAGAAACAACCAGATATCCAACCTCCCCTACTTAGATGTGTGACTCTGGAAACACAGAGTGAGTCTTGTTTGGTCCAAGCCAATATTAGTATCTTGTTCTCTTTGCTGGTAATTGGAGTAGGCAGGGGCACAAGAAGTGATCCAGGCCAATGTGACATGAGGGAAGTATGCAAGGGGGTTATGGGAAATTTTTCCTTACATTGCAAAAGAGAAAAGAGACGACCTCTGCACATTTTTAGGCCTGGATCTGATGCCTGAATTCCTGCAGCAATCTTAGAAGAGCGAGGTGAACTGGACTCACACTGTTGATCATGGCCATATGTTGCTATTGGGCACTTGAAATGTTGCTAGCCTAAAATGAGAAGTGCTGTATCAAACACCTCATTACTGAATGTATTGATATTTATGTTGAAATGCTAAACACTTTTTATATATTGAGTTAAACCCAGTGTATTATTGAAACTAATATTACCAGTTTCTCTACATTTTTTAATGTGGCTACTAGAAAAATTTTACTCTCTCATGTGGCTTGCTTTATATTTCCTATTAGCATTGAACTAGACTGAGAATAAAACCCAAATGCTGAAAATCAAAGAGCTAAAATATGAAGAAAACTTGGTCCTAAATGATGTCATTAGCCAATGTATTGACTTCATTTACAACTCTGGAGTTGTCCTCTCTCAGGAATTCTTTCTATGTGGGATAGGAAGTTCAAGATATTGTGACTGGGATTTTTCTATTACCTAGAGGTAAAAGCATCTTGACACAGTGCCTCATCCATCATTACCTGGAGAGGCCGCTTGGGCTGTGCCAGTCTCACAATTCAAAGCATGAAGTTCACGGAGACACAAGCCCCTGACATTGCCATGGACATAAGGCTGAAATCATGGAGTTTGGGATCTTCCTTTTCATTGGAATAACGATGACACTCACTTCACAGGGATATCGTTAAGTGTCATCACATAGATGCTTAACTAGCTTGCTAGGGCTGCCATGACAAAGTGCCACAACAGCAATTTATTGTCTCACATTTCAGAGGCTAGAAGTCCTAGATCAAGGTGTTGGCGGGTTAGTTTCTTCTATGGGCACCGAGGAGAATCTATTTCATGGTTCTTTTCTTCCCTCTGAAAGTTTCCTGGTGATCTTTGACATTCCTTGGCTTGTAGATACATCACCCCAATCTGCATCGTGTCCACATAGCATTTTTCCAGTGTGCACATGTGCCTCCGTGTCCAAATTTCCCCTTTAAAAAAAATACCAGTCACATTGGAGTAGTACCCACCCTAATGACCTCATCTTAACTTGATCAGTTACAAAGACCCTATTTCCAAGTAAGGTGGCATTCACAGATAGTAAACATTAGGACCTCAACATCTTTTAGGGAGACAAATTCAACCCATAAGAGATGCTACTTAAATGTGTATTGAGTTGAAATTAATCATGCTTTGCAAATTACAAACCTCTACCCAAACCTATGTACTATGTGATTATGGAAAAAGCAGTCCATGTCCCTGCTGTCCAAAAGAGGGCATAGTAAGTGCAGACAGCAAATATTTCATTCACCAGATTCTTTGAGTGGGTTCAGAAAGAAAGTTGCTGTAACCAGACAGTTAACAACTAAATTTTTTGGCCCCTGATGTGTTAACACTGTAGTCAATACTGTACATTCTAATAAATAACAGGTTCCTTTTTTAAGTCAACCTGCATTCTTTTCTGATTTGTCTTTTGACCTAGATGAGTCATGTAGGTTGACCCTCCTCCTGTGGTCACATTTCCCACAACCTGCTGTTAAAACAGCTGTTCATTCTCAGAATTACCCCCATCCTGTAAACTCCAGAGGCTGGGTTTGTAGCTAAGTAGATAGTTCAATGGAGCAGTTGTGTCACGATCCAATGCCAGTTTGCCTTTAATAAGTGATTTAAGTTTAAAGAATCGATGTATAGCCCCAATCGAATATACTTTGACTTCAAAATTTTCACAGCCCTTACTACTAACTACAGACTTCCTTATTTAGTGCCTTTTCCTGTATCAACCATGCATTCTTTTTATTTCCCTTTTTCCCCCCAGAAATACAAAAGCATAAAATTCTTAGGTTCTTAGTTTCAAGAGATCTGATAACTGACAGGAGATGAGAACAAAGACAGAGGAGGTTGTCTGCTTTTTTTCTCTAAATTAACTGTTTCCCAAGATGGCCGCTGTGTTTCTTCTCAGCTTACCTAAGTGCCAAGCTCCACTCGGTTGGAATGACATCTGCCTGCAAGTTATAAAAACAAAGTCAAGAAGCTTTCCCATGTTTGCATGCCAGATCCACATATCCACAAGGAATTCTCAGTGCTTGTTCTTATTTTACAAAAAGATGTTGCAAACTACGGGGATCCCAAGTTGGCCATTCATCAGAAGAAGCAGAAGAGGAATAATGATGTTAAAGTAACATTCATTAACAGTGGATCATGCTTCAGGGACTGTGCTAGATGCTCACATACTTCAGCTCGAACCCTCAAACCAATCCTGCAAGGAGGGTATTATTATCTCCACGTGGAAGAAGAGGAGAAACTCAGAAAAATTAAGTAGCTTGCCGAAGTTGCCACAAGTTGCCCAAGTTGCCACAGTTGGCAAGAAATAGAGCAAGGATTCTACTCCAGACACCAATGCCTACTCTCTTGCCCTTTTATCATAACATTAATACTTAATATTTTTCACTTCATCGGCTAAATAAAAGGTAACCCTAACACCCACTTTTGTTATATACACGAGAAAAGCTTATTACAGTCACGTGTGTTTGTTCTTACTATTTGAAAAAAAATATATGAATATCCTTTCTGTTTCTGCTTAGCATGGTAATCTACAGATATCTGAGTTATTCATAAGAAATCCTAATCTAACAGGATAGGGAGAGAATGTCATCTTACATGCCAGTTTTGAAAATAAAAATTTATAAATAAATCCCTGCTTAGTTGAATTCAGTGGCAAACACTAATAAGAATTTACAACATTCAACAAAGGTTAGTAAACTGTCTCCCATAGACCATATCCAGCCTGCTGCCTATTTTTATACCACCCATGAGCTAAAAATGTTTTTTGCATTTTTGAATGGTAAAAAATAAATGAAAATAAAGACTCTTTCATGAGAATTATATGAAATTCAAGGTTCAACATCCACAAATAAAGGTGTTTTTTCCTGTGTGTGTGTTGGGGGGGGGTGGGTTGTGAGTGTTTTTTGTTTTTTAACATAGCCACCCTCATTCGTTTATACTATCTGTGGCCTTGAGCTACAACAGCAAAGTCTGTATTTGTGCAGAGATTGTATGGCTCACAAAGCCAAAAATATTTACTACCTGGCCCTTTGCAAAATAATTTTGCCAAACCCTATTATATCAGTGGTTATGGGAAGATCTGTTTAATGTGAGCAAGAGAGAACAAGACTCTGCTCTCAAGGAAACTAAAATTGGGGGGGGGGGGGCGGGGGGAATGTATACACTTAGCGTAAGAACAGATAAAGTGAGAACAGTGCCATAAGGGATGTTATAGCTCAGTGAATATTCGAAGGAGGGGAAGGTATACAAGGACGTGGAGATGACGACTCTACTCTATCTTATATCCTGATTTATAAGTAACCGAAAATCAGGGTTAGTGTGGACTGGGCCTCTTTTGTCTGTCTTTATTTTGCCTCACACACAGACGCATATAAGATCATAAAAACTATTTTTCAAATATGACTTTTATTTTCAAAATTCTATTTTCAGTAAGTCCCCAAAATATACCAAGTGAGACAAGATCATGGGTAGGAAACTCTCATACGTTGCCCATGAGTTTTAGGGCTGAAAGGAATTTAGACATTATTTAATCCAACACTTTCATTCTACAGATGAGAAAACTGAGCCTGGAAAAGTAAAGAGAGTTTTCCAAGTTCAAACACCTGGTCAGTGACTGAGCTAACAGTGGAGCGGGAAGAGATCTGTAATTTGTAGAATACCTGCTTCCACATACGTTTTCTAATTTAACTCTCAAAATAGCCCTGCAAGTTCGCTATTATCTCCATTTGGCAAAACAAAAACCTGAAGCACAGAGAAAGTAAAAAACTTACCCAAATTCTCAGATACTTTTTATAGAAGCCCCAAACTGAAACTTTGGTCCCAAATCCTCTGATTTCTCTAGTTTATAATCTTCTGGAGAACTTTGATAGAAATACTTTTATTACCCCAGGGCACACAATTTGCTTAGTTCCAAAAAAGAAGGTATCCAGCTTGAAAGCCACATACTGCCCTGAAAAACTGTGATTTTCTTAAGCCACTACACGTGGCACCTTATCCTTGACATAGCCCCAGCAAGTTTTATAAAGGAACAGTGATCATTTTTACAGTAGCCTTATGTCATTTTGTCCTAAAATTAAATTGGTCAGGGTGAATGTCTAGAAATGTTGATTCCCTTACAGGAGGCCATGAGGTAAAAATCTGGCGGTAATACTCCTGTTACACATTACGCGTGCACTTGGTCAAAATAATGAAGCATCTCTCTTCTTCCCCAAACATAGGCTTACATGTTAACTGGACCTTAGTACTCAGACTCTGACCACTTAGTAGTTACAAAATGTGGTTATTGAGGGGAGTCTGGGTGGCTCAGTTGGTAGAGCATCCCACTCTTCATTTCAGCTCAGGTCATGATCCTAGAGTCATGGGATCGAGCCTCACGTCAGGCCCCATGTTAAGCGTGGAGCCTGCCTGGGATTCTCTCTCTCTCTCTCTCTCTCTCTCTCAGCCCTCTCCCCTGCTAGTATGCCTCTCTGTCTCTTTCTCCCTCTCTCAAATAAAAAAAATATGATTATAAAGTATATGTTCATATGTTATATGTTATAATATGTCATATGAACATATATAGTATAACAGTATAATATATAATATACACGTATAGTATAATAGTATAGTAAGTTCACGTTTTTAAAAACCAACAGCACACTTTAACTCTTAGCCCTCAAAGGCTCTACATTAGAAACTGGCAACATTTTCACCCTGACATTTCCTTTGTGTCCTGACCTTAGGACTAGACTATATGTCCCAATACGCATTGCAGTTAGATGTGGTCATGTGACTGAGCTCTGGCCAATGAAATGTGGGCAGAGGGCACCATGCCACTCCAGGCCTGCCAATAAACCCTTCGAAGCAATCATCCATACTTCCTCTCTTTCCTCACCTGTTGGCCTCACACCTACAACTGCTGGAGATCCTTAAAACCATTTAGAAGGTGACTGAGTTACTGAAGGGAAAGAAACTGGATCCTTAATGATGGGAGCCTGGGGCAGAGCATGTCCCTCTCACCCCTGTGGACCTTGACTGAACTGCTAGGAAAGATCAAAATCTCCCTTTGCTAAGTCACTGAGATTTAGGGCTGTTTCCACAGCACTTGGTCAGCCCTGAAGATTCAAAAGTGATTCCATGGAAAGATGACGTGCTGTGGCTCAATGTTCCTAGCTGTTTGATTTTCTTATTCCCTTCGCACCCTATCTCACTTTTTTTCAAAGGCTCATGTTCTCGGTGGAGGTAGCTCTTCGTTGTTCGGGTTGAATTTGAATATTGCAACAACTAAGTGACATTTGATACTAAACTTTGTAAATAAAGATTAGCAAAACTGTAAAAATTTGTAAAAAAAAAAAAAAAAAAGAAGCCATTAAGTTTTACTAGTCAAAAGTAATACATGACTTTAAAGCAATGCCTCTAATGCAGACCCAGCCCATAGCTTGTCTGTAGATAACGCTTTATTGGAACTCAGCCAGGCTCATTGTGTACATACTGTCTATGGCCCCTTTTATGCACCACGACAGCAGAGTTGAATAGGTACCACTTGGCTCACAAAATTTATGAGTGTTGTTATTATGGGTATAATCGTAGGAGTAAGAAGACACTGAGTAGTGAGTGATCTTGGACTGTTAAAATCATCAAAAAGTATAACAAATAAGGAGGAGAGGGAGAAGCTATAGGAAAGCTTTTTATTTATTTTTATTTTTTTTCATGTTTATTTATTTTTGAGGGAGAGAGAAATACAGCGTGAGCAGGGGAGGGGCAGAGAGAGAGGGAGACACAGAATCCGAAGCAGGCTCCAGGCTCTGAGCTGTCAGCACAGAGCCTGATGCTAAGCTCGAACCCATGAACCGTGAGATCATGACCTTAGCCGAAGTCGGACGCTCAACCGACTGAGCGCCCCAGCTATAGGAAAGCTTATTTTAAAAAAATATAATATGGTATTATTCTTCTGTGCAAAACAGTATACCATGCCCTGCTGGAAATGAAAAGAGATATAACATGTGCTCCTTGCCCTCAAGCAGCTTGCGGCCTCAGAGAGAGGGTAATAGGTGTACATGGTAAAAGTGAACAAATGACCCAGCAGTTGTGTTCCTTGGCATTTACCCAAATGAGTGGTAAACATGTCCACACGAAGCCCTGCACAGAGATGTTTAAAGCATCTTTATTCAGAATTGCCAAATTTGGAAGAAACCAAGATGTCCTTCAGTAAGGTGGATGGATGACTGTGGTACATCCAGACAATGGAATATTATTCAGGGCTAAAAGATGGACTATTAGGACATGTAAAGATATGGAGGAAGCATAAAGGTATATTACCTAGTAAAAGAAGCCAATCTGAAAGGGCTACATGCTGCACGATTCCAACTACATGTCATTCCGGAAAAAGGCAAAACTCTGTAGACAGTAAAAATCAGAGATTTCCAGGGGTTAGGAGGAAAGGAGGGATGAATAGGTGGAGCACAGAGGATTTTTAAGGCAGTGAAGCCATGCTGTATGATACTACAATGGTAGATACATGTCCTTATACATTTGTCAGAACCCATAGATAACAGCAAGAGTGAACCCTAACGTAAACCGTGGACTTTGGGTGATAATGATGTATCCATGTAGGTTCACAGATTTTACCAAATGAACCATTCCGGTGCTGACCGTTGATAGTGGGGGGCGGGGGGGGGGGGCACGGAGGGGTGCTGTGCACGTATAGGAGCAGGGATATATGGGAAGCGTCTGTGCTTTCTGCTCAATTTTGCTACAAAACTAAAACTGTCCTAAAAAGTAAAGTCTTGGGGGCACCTGGGTGGCTCGATAGGTTAAGCGGCCAACTCTTAGCTTTGGCTCAGGTAGGTCATGATCTCGCGGTTTCATGAGTTGGAGCCCGGCATCGCGCTCTACTGGTGGCACAGAGTCTGTTTGGGATCCTCTCTCTCCCACTCTCTCTGCCCCTCTCCCACTCGCACTGTCTCTCTCTCTCTCAAAATAAATAAATAAACTTAAAAAAAATAATAAAGTCTTGGGGGGTAAAAAAAAAAGAATGAATAATGCAAGGCAGTCTTACGTGTCCAAGATGCAGGCAAGTCAAACTGCCAAAGATCAGGAGAGCGGGGTCATCAAAGAAAGGCGAGGAGACAGAACTGGGATGGGTCCATGAACCCAGGAAAAATCCCACAAGGAATCCCACCCATCCGCTCGCTACTAAGGAGGGGGGAGGAGGAGGCCCCCTTTCACCAAGAACAAATTTAAAGGGCTATTATCCAAACTGTTTGCATTAAAAAGAGCAATAAACACTCATCTCAATAAAACTCCTTAAATACAAAAATATTTAGTATGCCCAGTCTGGCTCCTCTTGGTGATTTTTTGTTGTTGTTGTTAAATACGCAATGCAGAGTACAATTTACTTCTCCATAAAAAAAAAAAAAAAAAAAAAATCTTTTTTTTTTTTCCATTCTGTTTTGGTTTGTGGGTTTTTGTTGTCATTTCTTCCTAAAGCGCTGTTTCTTCACATTTGCATCTCCCAGCCTTTTTAATGTGATATTCCATTTAAACTGCCTTTTAATTGTACGTGCTGCCTTGGCAGAACATGACTGATGTACTCGCGTTAATTAGGGCTCCAGTCAGCAGCCCGTGCCAGCTGGAAACTCAGAAACAAGCGTAAATTATTCTGTCATCAATCAGCTCGAAAATGTTTGAATCACTAATTAGTTTGCAATTTGGGTGACAGTTTATCTGACGCAGGCGGTGTCAGAAACTTCAGATCTTAGATGAATAATTTGCCAGGAACAAGCACAGATTCCCTGCTTTTAAATACATGAAGGTTTATCTGCATGTTGAAAGGTGGCTCAGCAGTCTTCATTAACTTCCAACTGGGGCTATGTAAATCAGGAATCAGTGTGAGCCTCTTCAGGCCGAGGTGGCTTAGCAGATGATATTTAGGACAAGAAAGCCTCTTTTTTTCTTCTCCTTTTTTTTTTTTATTAATAATTCATAAACTGATAGACAAGGATGTTTGGGCTTTAACAGCTTAAAAAAATCACAATGGTTTTATAAAAAAGAAGCAATCACCCCCCTTTTACATGAAAATTAGTTGTGCTCTATCTTGCTGCTTAACTGATTTATTCTCCTTCACCATCATGTGACTGGAATGTTAAACGGGGGAGTGATTATTAGCCCTTGTCCTTTCGAGAAGGATCGTTATTGGGATTTTATTAAATGGCAGACTTATGTTTCCGTTTAAAGGGAAAGGTAGGTAGACTAGGGTGAGGGCAGGGGGGGATGAGCAAGCAGTAAAAAAGAGAGAAGAGGAATTTTGTCTCAACACCTTGTAAAAATCTGTTATTTATTTAGTTATGGATGCTACAATGGCCCCCCGTTGTGTGAATCAAGGTTCAGGCCTGTATAATAATTCCTTGCGCTCACTGTTGATGGGAGGGAATGACATCTGTGGGAGACCTTAACGATTCTGGTGTGATTTGGATCTATCTGTGGCGCCATTACCCCGGCATTTAGAAGCCACACACTGCTGTCTGCACAGAAGACCCAGGATAGAGGAGGTTGTCACCTTTCAAGATGCATTTGCAAGAGGTCACATCAGGCCATGCCATTAATTGCAACAGACCTCATGAGCCGGGAGTGGCAAAGGTGACACCTCCACTTGCAGAATGGAGGAGGGGAAGAAAGAAAGTAGGTGAGTTGAGAATATTCTGTGCCGTGTCCAAACTCCATGCCATTTGCTAGAAGGAAATAAGGTCGACGCCTCCCAGGTTTACTCTTGATCCAACTGACTCCCAGTTCTGCTCTAACCTTGACATCCCAGTGTCTCAGAGATGGAGTTCCTGTCTGGTCCTCATGACTGAGTCTTGCCTTCTTTCTCACCGGCCAAATGGTTTGACTCCCATTTCCCCTGTGAATCAGTTTCCTTCTTGTATTTCCTTCCTAGTACATTTATTCCTTGGCCCTCTTTCCATGAATAGCCTTCCCCAAACTGGATTCCTCCATTCTTTAAGTGGAGTTGCTGCCCTATTCATCACCCAATTTGATGATTAGATGCTTGAACTCCAAGTCTTTTTTGGAAAATAAGCCACTGCTAAGCCAACCAATCTTATATTCTCCTGAGATTCATTTACACAAGTTATCTCTCTTCCTCTTTCCCTCTCTCTCTCTCTCTCTCTCTCTCACACACACACACACACACTACAGATACATCTAGTATTGATCTCTTATTAATTGTATTATCAACTATGTCCTACCTGTCATTTTTCCCACAATGACCCCTTTCTTAGTTTGAGACCAGTCTTCAGATTGTTGTCCCAGTGTGCTCATCCCTTGAATCACCAATTTCAGGCCTAAATACCATTTGAGGACTTCCAGCTCTTTGGTTTTACCTCGATTCCTCATATTGCCTTGTGCTCTTGGACACAGTACATAACTACTATAACTGGGGTGTGCCATTTTGGAGTTTATGTTGTAGTTAACTTTTGCTAGTTAACTTCTGTAGTTATCTTTTACTGTGCTGCAGTAACAAACAAACCAAATGTCCAACAGGTTACCACAACAAAGGTGAATTTTTCACTTGTGTTACATGTTGGCTGTAGTTCTATTCCATGCCCTCCTTACCTGGGAACAAAATCTGAAGGAGAAGCCCCTGTCTGGGGCATGCCAGTCTCAAGACAGAGATAAGAGAGATGGCAGAACCCATGATGGCTCTCAGAGCCTCTGCTCAAAATTGTCACATGTAACCTCCACACACGTGGAGAACAGACATTATAATCCTTCCATACAGACAAACCCGATAGAAAAGGGATCTGTGCCTTTTAACAGAAATCAAATCTACCAAAAACTTTCCACACATGTCCCTAAGCACCTTCTGGGTTTCCCAGCAATGGCTATTTAGGAGTAAGGATACCTTCCCTTCAGCAGGGGATGCTGAAACTTCACGCATCTCTCATGGTCTCCATGCACTGGGTAGCTGATTTTTCCATCCATTACTATAATTTTACCATCCATTACCTGACCTTTAATCTATTTTTGGCATCCAAACGGTCTTCTTGATCCCCCACTGATGAACATGTTCTCAAGCTTGACCCAGAAGAAAAGAGAACAAAGGAGTGGAGGGGAGTTGGGAAGGGCCCCACCCTAACAGCACAGCCACAAAGCTGTCACCAGGCCCTGACACAAACATGCCTCTACACAGGACACCGAGAAATGGGAGGCCCTGTGCCTGCTCATGCTAGCTAGGGGCTGTATGCCTCTTCCTTAAATTCCTGCTGGGTTGACCTCTTGGAATTCATTCTTCCTCGTTGGGGCTTTGATTTATAAGGCCCCAGTCAAGAGACTGTTTTCCTTTCTCCTCAATATCATAATCAAAATGTTGACACACTGCTATCATGTATATGTTGGTGGGCAAACCGTAGCCTTATATTCCAAATAACCTGGCTTCCTGTATTCACAGTTCACTACGTCAAGAATTTAGCATCCTCTTCCATTCCATGTGGTTGTTCCCGAAAACAAAAACCAAAAGATATAGCTGTTAAAACAGCATATGCCAATAATTATTAACTTTAGCCTAGTAACCTTCATTAAAAATTTTATTTTAGTTCACTTTTGCCAAGAACTCAATCTTTTCCATCCGTATAGCTTGACAATATGATTTACCTATCATTTTGATGTTGATTTAGTAAGTTTTCTTCCATTCAGTTCTTTTCCTTGGTTGACTGCTCTCTGTGCCTAGAGTTTGTGTTACCCTATCTTACTTTTAATCCTTAAATCTACATAGAAACTTGCAACAACACTAGCAATAGAGCAAACTATATAACAGACTCCCAGCAAACTTAAACGCTTTCCCTTTCTACACCTTTGCAAGCATCAAATTTTCGAGCACAGATAGAAAATAGTTTTTATCAAGTAAATGTCTGGAGTTCTAAATAAGCAATTGTAATTTCACGGTGTATTAATTTCCTAGGGCTGCCATGACAAAGTACCATGGAATAGGTGACTTCAAACAACAGAAATTTATTGTCTCACAGTTTCAGAGGCGAGAAGTTGGGCATCAAGATGTTGGCAGGGCAACGTCCCCTCTAAAACCTGTAGAGGAGGACCCCTTCTGGCTTTTTCTAGCTTCTGGTGATTTGCCCCAGTTCTTGGGGTTCTCTGGCTTGTAGCTGCTACATTCAGTCTCTCTCTGTTGTCACATCCTGTGGCTGTGTCTCTTTGTTTCTCCTCCTCTTCTAATTAGGACACCAGGCCATATTGTTTCAGGGCTCATCCTAATGACTTCATCTTAACTTGATTATATCTGCAAAAATTGTAAGGTCACATTCACAGGTACCAGCGGTTAGGACTTCAACATATATTCAGGGAGGACACAACTGAACACATAGCACCAGTTAACATAGTTTAGATATTAGATACACTGCCAGTTATCTAAGTTACTGGATTTGAGCCGGTTCCTAATTGAGGAAGATGATGTACCACCTTCTTTGCATGCAAGGTGTCTCTCAGGGAGTTCATCTGCTTGTGCGCGTGTGTCATTCTCAGGCATTAATTTTTTTTCTCGTTAGTGTTTATTTTTGAGAGAGAGCGAGACGGAGCGCAAGTGGGAGAGAGGCACAGAAAGAGGGAGGCACAGAATCCAAAGCAGGCTCCAGGCTCTGAGCTGTCAGCACAGAGCCTGACGTAGGGTTCGAACTCACCAACCAGGAGATCATGACCTGAGCTGAAGTCTTTTTTTTTTTTTTTTTTTTAATTTTTTTTTTCAACGTTTTTTATTTATTTTTGGGACAGAGAGAGACAGAGCATGAACGGGGGAGGGGCAGAGAGAGAGGGAGACACAGAATCGGAAACAGGCTCCAGGCTCCGAGCCATCGGCCCAGAGCCCGACGCGGGGCTCGAACTCACGGACCGCGAGATCGTGACCTGGCTGAAGTCGGACGCTTAACCGACTGCGCCACCCAGGCGCCCCGACCTGAGCTGAAGTCTGACGCTTTACAGACTGAACCACCCAGGCGCCCTCCAAACATTTCTGTTTCCAGATGAAATACTGTACGCTAAGTGACAGATTTATCAGCTGTTTTTCACATGCACAATCTTGCCCCGAACTGCAGATATCCATCCAGCATGTGCTCTAAATAGTTCCCATTCCTCTTCCTTGAGCAATATCTTAATTCTTGATAGTGTCCCTGGCAAGGCACAATGAATCTGGATGGAAAGAAAAGTATTATTTTGTTTACACATTCATTGTACGTGAGGTATAAATATTGTCATTTGTTCTTTTCACAAAAATAACATATTACCATTATGGAAAATGTAAAAAGGTAAATTCTGAGAATTGTTAAAGAAAAATAAAACACAATAGCCCACCGTCCTCACTCACCTTATTAATAATATTGTATGTAACTCCTTCTACTCTTTATGCATAGATTTGAAAAATAATTATGAGCAAATACACATACAAATATGCATTTTTTGAAGTGAGTGGCTTTAAATCCATAGTTAGTTATGATGAAGGAAATAAGGCCACTGGTTCCTGGTAAGGGGAAAAAGAAAAAGAAAATACCCCATTCATGAACCCCGAGGCTCAAAAATTACGTGATGTGAGTGAACAGTTCAGTTTATAATAGATAAGTAAGTATTAGGTCTTTAGTTTCTAATAGACAATTAAGACAGTAGGTCCACCCACCAAAGTGGTTTAGATAAAAGCAGTCTAAATAATGCCAACTTTTATTCACCTCAGGCACATACAACATGACAGAAATGAGTTTGATTGTGGTTATCGCATTAGCCCAAATAATCAGGAGTGTAGAATCCCCCATTTAAATACGTTGCTATATGCTTCCCGCTTTTCTTGAAGAAAATGATATGTGATATAGTTCTTAGAGCTAGTAAAATATATGATAGAAATATGGGGCAACATCTTCAGTTTCTTGTTTTTCTCTCTTGTTATGGTTCTCAGCAACTTCAATACACCTATAACTGACAATTCCCCTGACATCTTAGCCTCACAGTCTGCCATCTTCCTCCACCCATTACCGGAATCTCTAAGCCACTGAGTTACTTACTGATGAAGCCATACCTGGAATCCAGTTAATTCTCTCAAAATTCTCCCTACTTTGCTAACTACCACCTCCTTAACTTCTGTCTTGCTCATTCTCTCATACTTAAAAAATGTTCAATTCCTTGAAAATTGTCAGATTTCTTTGCTCACAAATCTCATCTTGACTTCCCATTTCTCTATGAATCCTCAATCTTTAGTCACTCACCAACTATTTGTTCCACTTCCTCTACTGAGCGGAAGAATTGAAGAAAGGCAGGAAACTATGATTTCTAAATGCAACTAAGCCTTCGTTGTTTAGGGTCTCACGTCAGTGTATTAAGAGATCCCACGCTATTTTCATTTTCACATTCTCCAAACCCTCAGCTCCTCCCCAAGATTCACTCCCCACACCTAGGAGATGGCCACACCTTCAAAGGAAAGGTCAAAACCTTTGTGCTCAGGCAGATCTGGAACCTCCACCTGGTAGCTACATTACCTTGGAGGAGGTCAGTCTGCTTTCTGAAAGCCCTGGGCTACTGTGCAGAAATAAAAAAACAAGATTTGTGAAAGGCCATCATGTCTGAACATGCCCGAAAGTGTCAAAGTGAATAGGACCCTAAAACTGATTTTTAGACTGTCACCTATACTCTGTTCGCGTTAAGTCTGGCAAAAGCAGAGTTTGTGACATTCAGACTTTACTCTCGCAGAGACAGAAGGATAGGAGGTGATGAGAACCAACAACAAACAAGTTGGGTCAACTCAAGTAGCTTCATTTTCTGTCTCTCTTTTGCTTTTACTGGCCTCTTTCCAAGATGACTGGGCCTAGGGTTTGTAAAAACCGTTGAAGAGTCAGCAGAGAAGCACATGGTGTGGATCCGGGAGAGGACATATCTGCGTTTTTCAAGCTTGGTTAAGGTTTCTGTGTTCACTTGCTCAAGCTAGGAGGCAGAATTTCATGTCAGCCCATCCAAAGTGAATAAATTCTATATACAATTTACTGATGTATAGTGAGGGCCACACTGAGGTACAGTGAGGCTACAAAACGTGGCTTTGGTGATGCCTTCCCATTTGTGTTTGGTGTTCCTCATTGCCAGGTGGCCCTTCCTGCTCCCCTGGCCTCCCTGCCAATTCCATATTCCACCCAAGCCTACCCCCCCACCCCCGGGCCAATCCATGAGATTCTTTTTCTTATCAAAATTTAGTTGTCCCATGTTCCATTCCTTAGAGACCAAGTGGCAGCCATCCTCTCTAAGAAAGAAATTTTGCCATAGATTGCTGATACGTTTATGAGCTCTGACTCTCCGTCCTATTCCAGCTAATGTATTTTCTTGTTAACCCAATGCTGTGACTCCAGTGCTGAGAATATGGGGCATCTTGACAGAGCACGGGGAGATATTTTTAGACATTCAGCACCCTGTGGCCCTGTTGTGGAGGTGACCATCCTTATAGTTTATGTGAAAGTTTAATCTGCTGTCAACAGCCCATAAATAGCAAACACTGCAGCTATTGATTCAAAACAAAATGAGACACTTGAGTAATCGGAGGGTTAATACATGTTCTGACTCAGCTGGTTCTGTGAGGGGCAGGTTCCATGGACCAAACTGGAACTCACTGCCCTTTCTAAATCAGTCAGGTCTCTCTACAGAAATGCAACATAACATCTCCAAATGCTAAGCACCATATAATTTTTTTTTTAGTCCCACCTAAAATAAAAGCCCTTATCCAAACTAACAGAGGAATATGATGATGCTAATATATGCTGACAGCCGCCAAGTGGTAGACCCCATCTTAGAGGTCTCCTGCTACTATTCCTGCTACTACTCACAGGTAGGATATTTTGGGATGCCCATTCATTATGTGCCTGGTGTTATTCAAAGCACTCTACTTATAAGAATGCATTTAATGCTCACAATAATCCTCTGAAGTAGATGCTATTATTAACTCCATTTTATAGAAACAGACTCAGAAGTGCACAGCTGGCAAGACTCGAACCAAGAGCATGCAACCCCCCATAGCAATCTGTGAGATGCATGTTATGGTCTCCCCATTTTGCATACGAGGAAACTGAATCTCACAGAAGTGATGCAGTTGGTGGCAGGTAAAGGTCACAGAGATTTGGTCCCAGATCTTTCGGGCTCTGAAGTCTGTCTCTTCTCATCATGTCCTGCTGCCTGCTACTCTGAATTCGTGGACTCCTCCATGAAGAAGCAGCAACTGACAACCAAATGGATTCCCGTCTACAGTCACACACAGGAAGGATGAGATCTGGTGTCTCGGCAGGTCTCCCCTATACACAACGGTCTCGGTGAGGAGGGCTAGGAAACAGGGATGGAAGGAAAGGACTTATGAGCTCTAAAAATCTGTATAATCTCCTTGGATTTGGTTTGTAACCAATCAAATGTGGAGGAAAAACCATCCTGTCTGTCTCTGAGCTCTGCAGAGAAGGTCTCATTCTCAGCCCTTTCTGAACATTCCATACTTTGCAACACAAAATCCGCCTCCTATTTTCAGGATGCTGTTATTTTGCATGGGACGGTTTGAAAGCTCGTCAGTGCTTCTGTGAAGAGCTCTTGATTATGGCCTAGTTCTGGACTAAGAAGAATCCCCTCCCCCACCTGCTGAAAGAGGACTTGTTTCTCCTCTCCATCTCACCTCTGACGAGAAGGGTTTCTGACATCAAGGAAATCCTTGCAAACAGGTGTTAATGTCCTGCAGTGGTATGATAAGTAATAAAGAGGAAGAAAGGAAGGTGAAAGATGATTATGAAGGATGTGGCCACTTGGACGACAGCGGATACATGGACAGGTTGGATAGAAATATAAAAGCAGTATAACTTGTAGCAGTTTGACCATTAGATAAGAATTTTGCGCTGCAAAGGAAAGCTCTAGAAATGTTAGATTCACTCACTTTTTAAAGAGCTTGATATTTACATAGTGTTAAAGATATTCCAAACACATAGAAAGACTCAATAAATTACTGTTGAAGGAATGGATTAATACAGTTACTAAAAGGGGACAATGCCATCTGTAAAAAAATTTTTTTTAAAGACAATAAAATGCTTTAACATTCATGATTTCACTTTATATGTTGGGAAACGCTTGTTTTAAGATATTCATTTCCTTTCACTGCTGCTTTGGTAGCCTTTCTCCCCTTATGAATAATGCTAATACGTTGTATAAAAACTACATGTTGTTAAGTATACTTTATTGAGACTGTAACTGCGGCATTCTTGAAGATTGTCTCTTCCCCCAAATGAAAAAGTTAGCTTTGGCTATTCCAAAATGACTACAAAAGCAGGCAAGAAAAGGGGACCATGATCCATCATTCAGTCTATTCTCTTCACCTTGGACCTCATGAAAGGAAGGAAGAAAGGAAGGAAGGAAGGAAGGAAGGAAGGAAGGAAGGAAGGAAGGAAGGAAGGAAGACCAGCAATGGTAACACTGTCTGTTTTACATTCTGTTCAGACTGTTTATCCAAAGGAAGCTGTCAGCCTTGACTGCCAAGTTGAGGTTGGATTAATCCCCCACCAGTAGATACAGATAGCAGAGAAGAACCTGCTGAAATGGAGTGTATTGGGGAGGGAAGAGTAACTCTTGGCAACTGAGGTCTTTAGTAACATGGAGATTTCATAGAAAGAGTCTTTAGTAGGAAGGCAGCCAGAAGATAGAGTGAAATTAGGGCAGAGTCTGGGAATGGGGATGACACAAGCATTGGAAGCAACAATTGGAGATCAATTGCAAGCATTTTGGGTGACATGGGGTTCTTCTGATGAGGAGGTGATGCTGTAATGAGCAGTATAGTTGAGTGACTCTGATTCCCAATGAAGTTAATGCCTAAAAACAAATTAAGGAGAAAAAGAACTAGGGGCTCCTGGGTGGCTCAGTTGGTTAAGCGTCTGACTCTGGATTTCGGCTCAGGTCATGTTCTCACAGTTGTTGAGTTTGAGCCCTGCATCGCCTGCTTACTATCCTTCCTTTCTCTCTCTCTCTCTCTCTCTCTCTCTCTCTCTGCCTCTCCCACTCACTCTCTCTCAAAAAATAATAAATTAACTTAAAAAAAAAAAAGCAACTCATGCTTAAAAAAAAGGAGAAAGAGAACTAGACTGACCAGGAGCCATTCAGACAAACTGGGTGGCACTAGGGAAGACTCCGTGTCCAGGGTGTCAATGAACCAGAGAAAGAAAAGGGTGTGAGTCATCTAATCTGGCATCAAAGAAATGCAGGCACAAGGGACCCCACAGAAAGCCCACGCTTCCAATGAGGGTGGAGATACCTGGTGTCTCTGTTTCTGAGCTTGGAGAGACTAAGATTGTCCCCAAACTTCTCAGGCCCAGAGAAAGAAGATAATCAAGGCCATAGGCTGCCTGAGAGTCCTGATAGGTTCCAGGAAGGGACGTGAAGGTCTGGGGCAGATTGGAGGCTGGAGAATATAAATAACTAAAGATTTAGTATTTATTCACTTAGCGAGAATTTATCAAAGCCCTACTACCACCGAGCCCTTGGCCCTGTGCTTAGTCTCCAGCTGTGGACAAAAGGGGTGAGTGGAACGCCAGACAGAAGAGCAATGTCAGAATTTAGGGTATAGAGGCTGTACTGTGGTGGAGTGCAGGACTAGAGATTACTCAGTTTCAGCGGGGTGAGGTAGATTCAGAAAACTGAGCTGAGAGACAGACAAAGGCCAGGTAATGACGAGCTTCCTAAAGATGTTAGAGAGGATGTTCATTTACGCAATTCAGCCCCCCTCGGTACATTCAAAGTAGGAATCCAGAGGGTCGAAATCCCGTCCTGTATTGTGTGAACACAGCTCAAGTTTTAGTGTCGAGAAGAGCTGGTTTCCATCCTGGCTCTGCCACATCCTGGGTGGAAGATGAATCATACCTCAAATGCTCAGAGCCTCAATTTTTCATTTTGTCAAGTAGGAATTCTATTCCTATCTTGCGTAGTGGTTTCTAGAATTCGAGCGGTCAGCACGTGGAAAGGGAAGCCATCCGTCCGGGGAGGAACATCCAGCAAACAGAGATAATGATTCATTCTGATTTCTTGTACTATTCTTAATATCATACAACACTGTTCCAATTTCTCAGGAAGGAAGGATAATGGACAAAGGAAAAGAAGACAGATTTAAAGCCTCTTCTCTAATGTGCCGCTAACAGTGTGAACCAAGGTCCAGAGCAAGGCGGTTTCCTATCTGTAAAATAGGGGCAATAACACTTGATTCCTCACTTCCAGGCATGTTGTAAAGTTTAATTAGATGTTATCCATAAAGTACTATGAACTTCTTAGAGGCAGGCGGCATATAAATACAAATTACAGAGCTCTTAGCATTCATCTTCCATCTCTTGATTTATCTACCAGGCCTCTGTAACTCGGAACTTTGGCATTTTCTCCTCAGACGTGCCTGATGTTTCTTACAGGAAGAGACAGGGTCTTGTTCTTTCCCCTTATCTCTGAATGTCTGGTGCTTTGAGTGTCACTCTGCCTCCCCCTGGTCACTCATTTATTACATCCTCTGGTGGATTTCCTTCCTCACTCGTGTACTTTGGTGGGAAGATGTTTCTGACCACAGAGACAGCCTCATCTGCCTTAGTAGTCTCCTGAACTTTCAACTTTAAATTTTTTTTTTTTTTTAATTTTTTTTTTCAACGTTTTTTATTTATTTTTGGGACAGAGAGAGACAGAGCATGAACGGGGGAGGGGCAGAGAGAGAGGGAGACACAGAATCAGAAACAGGCTCCAGGCTCCGAGCCATCAGCCCAGAGCCTGACGCGGGGCTCGAACTCACGGACCGCGAGATCATGACCTGGCTGAAGTCGGACGCTTAACCGACTGCGCCACCCAGGCGCCCCTCAACTTTAAATTTTAATGGGCATCCGTGGGATTCTAGTCAAGGCAAGGTAGATTATTGGTTGTTTGGCCCTGATGTGTATGCATGGCTCTAAATCTTTTAGAGCCCCTTAGTTCAAAAGTGACTGGTAAGTCATTAGGATTGAGAGGGTGCCCTTCTGAACTAAAGACCAATTTCTAACCTGTTCAGGTCACTTGCAGCCTAATGTTTTAGACCTGTCATTTCTGCCCAGTTTTATTTTTATTTTTATATACAATTAAGCAAGACCACTGCTATCACTTGGCTTTCTTTCTGCGAGGACAAAACTAAGAGTGATGTGGCCCTGTAGGACAACTGATACCTTTGAATGGTTTCCAGCTCCTGTCACTCTGCAAATGAAATTCATTGTTTTCTTGCTAACTGCAAAAACGGAATGAATGTTATTAATAGTTAATGAGGAATTTTGAATTTTAATGAAACTCAACAGTGGGATTTTTCAAGGTTGGACTCAAGTATTAATCTCGCTGGTAGTTTTAGTGTTTACAACAGGTACCTGCCGTATGTTGCAAAGCACAACTATATTGAATAAACAGGCAGAATACTTTTACGAGGAGTGAGAAGGGATCAAATAATTTCAGTGTATCCTCGAAGGTTTCAAAAAAAAAATCAGTAAGATGCCATTTGGATGTCATTTCTACTGAAATTTAGTTGGAGCACAAGAATATGATCTAAAGTCTGGGGAGCAAGCTAGGGGAATGGATTTGAAGAGGGGCTTGTAAGATTGCACCATTGTATCCATAATATTTAATGTTTTTAAGAAAAGAAGATCCCAAGCAAATAAGGCAAAATGGTAAGATTTTGTCAGCGGCGAACGCATGGCTATTCATTGTATTACTCGTTTAAAATAAAAATACAGTTTTGCAGTAACAGTACCACTCACAATACTTGTAATTCTGAAAAAGAATAGAATTATACATGTAAATTGGTTTCCACCTTAGGGAAGCCTCAGGACTGTAGTCAAGGACCTCGCAGGCTTTCTTTGCTAGTAGCATTTGTGGATGAAAAGCTGACACTGAACATAGAAGCAAAAACCTTACCTTGGTTTTGAGGGTGCCATTCAGGAGATAGCTCTATAATTATCGACAACTAAAACAGAAATTTACATTTGTCCTTGTCACACTTTATCTTATGGGCCCACAAATAGAACCTGAGGTATTTTTTTAATTGAGATAAAATTGCTATAGAACATTACATATGTGTTAGGTGCACAACATTTAAATTCGATGTTTGTATACACTACAAAGTGATCACCACCGTAAGTCGAGTTGCCATCATTCACCATACACTTCAGCCATTTCACCCAACACCCCCTTACCCCCTGTCCCTCTGTAGCCACCAATCTGTTCTCTGTATCTATGAGTTTTGTTTTGTTTGTTTTGCTTTTTAGGTTCCATATACAAGTGAAACCGTGCAGTATTTTTTTCTCTATTATTTCACTTAGCATAATACCCTCTAGGTTCATCTATGTTGCTGCAAATGGCAAGATTTCCTTCATTTTTATGACTGAGTACTATTCCATGGTATGGAACACACACACACACACACACACACACACCATATATATATAGTTCTAACAGCTGTGTTGCCAATAATTTTAGAGCTAGCTCCTGAATGGCAGTCTCAAAACCATATATATATATATGTATATGTACATATACATACATATATATACATGTGTGTAAATATAGATAGATAGATAGATAGATAGATAGATAGATATAGATATATATATATATACACACACACACACTGTTTTCCACAGTGGCTGCACCAATTTACATTCCTGCCAACAATGTATGTGGGTTCCCTTTTTTTCTATGTCCTCACCAACATCTGTTATCTCTGGACTTTTTAAAAAAGTTTATTTATTTTTGGGGCGCCTGGGTGGCTCAGTCGGTTAAGCGTCCAACTTCAGCTCAGGTCATGATCTCACGGTCCGTGAGTTTGAGCCCCGCGTCGGGCTCTGGGCTGATGGCTCAGAGCCTGGAGCCTGCTTCCGATTCTGTGTCTCCCTCTGTCTCTGACCCTCCCCCATTCATGCTCTGTCTCTCTCTGTCTCAAAAATAAATAAACATTAAAAAAATTTTTTTAAGTTTATTTATTTTTGAGAGAGAGAGAGAGAGCAGAGGAGGGGCAGAGAGAGAGGGAGAGAGGAATCCCAGGCAGGTTCTGCACTGTCAGCATGGAGCCTGATGTGGGGCTTGAATCCATGAACTGTGAGATCATGACCTGAGCTGAAACCAAGAGTCAGACACTTAACCAACTGAGCCACCCAGGCGCCCCATCTCTGGACCTTTTGATAATAGCTCTTGTAGCAGGTTTGAGGTGATATTTGACTATGGTTTTGATTTGTAATTCCCTGATAATTAGTGATGTTGAACATCTTTTCATGTGTCTGTTGGCCATCTCTATATCTTCTTTGGAAAAAATATCTATTCAGATCCTCTGCCCATTTTTTTTTTCCAGTTGAATGAGTTCTCTTTATATTTTGGATATTAATCCCATATTGAATCTATGATTTGCAAATATCTTGCCCCATTCAGTAAGCTGCCTTCTTGTTTTGTTGATGATTTCCTTTGCCAGGTAGAAGCTTTGTATTTTGATGTAGTCCCACGTGTTTATTTTTGCTTTTGGAGTCAAATCCAAAACAAACAAACAAAAACTTTCTGAGATACTGACACTGAGCTTATCACCTGTTTTCTTCTAGGAGTTTTATGGTTTCAGGTCTTACATTCAAGTCTTTAAACCATTATGAATCGATTTTTGTGTCAGAAATAGTGTCAGATAGTGGTCTAGTTTCATTCTTTTGCATGTGGCTATCCAGAGCCTGCTTCAGATCCTCTCTCCCCCTCTCTCTGCCCTTTCCCTGCTCTCTCTCTCTCTCTCTCTGTCAAAAACAAATAAGCATAAAAAAATACAACAGATTTCTGAACAGTGGTTTTCTATCCTTCAACTTTATTGAATTGATTTATTAGTTCTAAGAGCTGTTTGGTGGCATCTTTAGGGGTTTTTTTTAGATATAGTATCATGTCATCTGCAAGTGTTGAAACTTATACTTCTTTTCTGATTTGGATCCTTTTTTTTCTTTCTTGCTTAGTTGCTCTGGCTAGGATTTCTGCTACTATGTAGAAAAAAAGTGGCAAAAGAGAACATCCTTGTAATGTTCCTGATTGTAGAGGAAAAGCTGTCAGTATTTTACCATTGAATATGATGTTTGCTCTAGGTTTTTCATATTATATTGAAATATCTTCCCTCTATACCCACTTTGCTGAGAATTTTTATCATAAATGAACGCAAATTTTATCAACTACTTTTTCTTCATTTTTTGAGGTGATCATATGATTTTTATCCTTCATTTTGTTTATGTTATACAATGTTGATCGATTTACAGATGTTAAAACATTTTCATCCCTGGAATAAATACCACTTGGTCATGGAATATGAGACTTTTAAAGTATTGATGAATTCAGTGTGCTAATATTTTGTTGAGGACTTTTGCATCTATGATCATTAGGGATATTGGACTTTAATTTTCTCTTTGTATGTGTGGTGTCCTTATCAGAGTAATGCTGGTCCCACAAAATGAGTGGAAATTATCCCTCCTCTTCAGTTTTTTGGAAGTTTGAGAAGGATAAGTATTAAATCTTCTTTGAAAGTTTGGCAGAATTCACCAGTAAAGACATTGGCCCCGGACCTTTGTTTGTTGAAAGGTTTCGATTACTGATCTTAATCTCTCCTTGTTAATAATTGGTCTATTTAGATGTTCTATTTCTTCATGATTCAGCCTTGGAAAAGTGTATGTTTCTAATAATTTGTTCATTTCTTCTGAGTTGTCCCATTTGTTGGCATATAATTGTTTGTAGCAGTCTCTTATGATCCTCTGTATTTCTGTGATATCGGTTATAACTTGTCCTTTTTCATTTCAGATTTTATATATCTGAGCCCTCTTTTTTCTTGGTGAATCTAGCTAAAGGTTTGTCAATTTTGGTTATTTTTCCAAAGAACCAGCTCTCAGTTTCATTGATGTTTTCTATTGTCTTTTTAGTGTCTATTTTACTTATTTCCACTCTGATCTTTATTATTTCCTTTCTTCTACTAACTTTGATCTGCACTTGTTTTTCTTCTTCTAGTTCCTTTAGGTAAAGAGTTAGATCATTTGAGATTTTTCTTGTTTTTTAAGATAGCTCTGTATCACTATACACTTTCCTCTTAAAAGTGCATTTGAAGCATCCCATAGATATTGGACTGTTGTATTTCCATTTTCATTTGTCTCCAGGTATTTTTTATTTCTCCTTTCATTCCTTCATCGATACATTTGTAGTTCGGTAGCACGTTGTTTAATCTCCACATAATGATGATTTTTCCAGGTTTCTTCTTGTAATTGATTTCTATTTTCATTTTCATAGAAATCAATTACAAGAAGAAACCTGGAAAAATCATCATTATGTGGAGATTAAACAATGTGCTACTGAACTACAAATGTATCAATGAAAGAATCACAGGAGAAATTGTGTCCAAAAAGATGCTTGATATGATTTCAGCTTTTTTTAATTTATTGAGACTTTTTTTGTGGCCCAACATGGGGTCTATCCTGGAGAATGTTCCATGTGCACTAGAGAAAAATGTGTGTTCTACTGCTTTTGGATGGGATGTTCTGTATATATCTATTAAGTCTATCCAGTGCAATGTATTGTTTAAGGCCAATGTTTCCTTATTGATTTTCTGTCTGAATTATCTATCCACTGATATAAGTGGGGTATTAAAACCCCCTAGAATTATTTATTGGCTATATGTTTTCCTTTTAGCCTTTTAGGTCTGTTAATATTTGCTTTCTATATTTAAGTAGTTTTATGTTTGGTGCATAAATATTTGCAAATGTTATATCCTCTTGTTCAATTGATGCTTTTATTATTATGTAATGCCCTTCTTTGTATTTATTAGGGTCTTTATTTTAAAGTCCATTTTGTCCAATATAAGTATAGCTACAGTAGCTTTCTTTTTTTTTAATATGAAATTTATTGTCAAATTGGTTTCCATACAACACCCAGTGCTCATCCCAACAGATGAGTAGCTTTCTTTTCACTTCCATTTGCATGTAATTTCTATCTCTTCACTTTCAGCCTGTCTCTGTCCTTATATCTGAAACGAGGCTCCTATAGGCCACATAAGAGATCTTGTTTTTTTATCTATTGAACCACTGTATATATTTTGATTGGAGAATTCAGTCCATTTATATTTAATTTTTTTAATGTTTATTTATTTTTGAGAGATAGACAGACAGACAGAGCACAAGTGGGGAAGGGCAGATAGGGAGACACAGAATCCAAAGCAGGCTCCAGGCACTGAGCTGTCAGCACAGAGCCTGACATGGGGCTCGAACTCACAAGCCGTGGGATCATGACCTGAGCCAAATTCAGATGCTCAATCGACTGAGCCACCCAGGCACCTCAGGTCCATTTTTATTTAAAGTAATTATTTATAAGTATGTACTTATTGCCACTTTGTTGATTGTTTTCTGGATGTTTTTGTACTTCCTCTCTTCCTTTCTTCTTGCTCTCTTCCCTTGTGGTTTGGTGATTTAATGTAGTGTTATGTTTAAAATACTTTCTCATTGTTTTTGTGTATAGTCTATAGATTTTTGCTTTGCGATTATCGCAAAGTTCACATATAATATCCTATACATGTAACAGTCTATTTTACATTGATAGTGTCTTAAGTTGGAGTGCATTCTAAAAACTCCACATTCCCTTTTGCCATGTGTTCTGTTTTTGATGTCATACTTTACATCTTTTTTGTGTATCTCTTAACTAATTATTATAATTATATTTAATTTTATTACAATTGTCTTCTAGCCTTCATATTAGCTTTATAAGTGGGTTAATCCACTACCTTTACTGTATATTTGCATTTACCAGTGAAATTTTTACTTTTGTATGTTTTCTTGTTAATGCCTTTTCTTTTCATCTTAAAGAAATCCTTTTAACATTTCTTATCAGGCTGATTTAGTGATGCTGAGCTTCTTTACTTTTTGTCTGCCTGGAAAACTCTTCATCTAACCTTCAGTTCTGAGTGATAAGCTTGCCAGGTAGAATATTCTTGGTTGGGAGTTTTTTTCCTTTTAGCATTTTGAATATATCATACCCCTCCCTTTTGGCCTGCAAAGTTTCTGCTGAAAAATCAGCTGATACTCTTTTGGAGGTTCTCCTGTATGTAACAAGTTGTTCTTCTCTTGCTACTTTAAGCATTCTCTCTGTATCTTTAACTTTTCACATTTTAATTGTAATGTGTCTTGGTGTGGATCTCACTGGGCTCATCTTATTTAGAACTCTCTGTGCTTCTTGTATTTGGACGTGTATTTCCTTACCCAAGTTAGGGAAGTTTTCAGCCATTATTTCTTCCAGTAATTTTCCTATCTCTTTTTCTCTCTCCTTTTCCTCTGGGACCCTGGTAATGTGCATGTTATTCTACTTGATATTGTAACACAGTACTCTTAACCTATCCTCATTTGAAAAGATTATTTTTTTCTTTTTGCTGCTCTGATTGGGCGAGTACCATACCCTATCTTCCATGTCACTAATCTGTTCTTCTACTTTATCTAGTCTGCTGTTGAACCCTTCTAGTGTATTTTTAGTTCAGCTATTGTGTTCTCCAGCTCTGTGACCTGACTGGTACTTTCTTATGTTCTGTCTCTTTGTTGAAGTTCTCACTGTGCTCATCCATTCTTCTTCCAAGTTCAGTGAGCACCTTTATGACTATTACATTGAACTCTTCATCAGGTAGATTACTTATCTGCATTTTCTAGGGATTTGCCTCGTTCTTTTTTTAAAAGACAAACAAAAGAGGTCTCTTCATTGTGCTTGACTCTCTAAGTGTTTTTTTTAATTTTTTTAATGTTCTTTTTTTTTTGAGAGACAGAGAGACAAAGCATGGGGGAGGGGCAGAGAGAGGGAGACATAGAATCTGAAGCAGGCTCCAGGCTCTGAGCTGTCAGCAGAGCCCAATGTGGGGCTCGAACTCACGAGCTGTGAGATCACGACCTGAGCCAAAGTCAGACGCTTAGCCAACTGAACCACCCAGGTGCCCCTAAGTTTGTTTTCATGTATTAGGTGAAATGGCTACCTACCCCAGTCTTGAGAGAGTAGCCTTATGTAGGAGATCAACCTTATTGTTCAACCTTGCCCTAGCTTTTGATTGTTTCGCAAACTTTTGCGATTGTCTAAGAAAGCTGATTTGTTCTTGATAGGTCCCAGTTGAGGATGTGCCAAGACCTGTAATTGTAAACCAGATTCTCAGGCAGCAGCCTTTACATATGTAAACATACAGTCTTATGGGTCTATAATCAGTAAACCCTAGTGACTTCCAGACCAGGAGATCTGTAGGTGTCCCCTGGATGACAGTTGTAAAAATTGTGACTTTAGCTGTGTATTTGAGATGCTTTCTGGGTGGTATCAGTGATCTATGTGGTGTCTAAGGGAAGGCACTCATATAGCTTCTTGCCCATGTTCCCTGGGGGTGCCTCTGTTGCCTCCAGATGTGTGGGGAAACTGAACCATGCCCCTTAGCCTGAAGCACCAGGAAAGAAAATAGGCCTTTTTCATATGAAGACTGAAGTGTGTTTCATCCTGCTGTTTGTATAGTGCCCTGGGGGTGGTAGCCTACCAAGGACTCTCCTATTATTTCAGACCCCATGGGCCCAGAAATGCACTCTCTCCCCTGTGCTCCCACAGAGCCAGGCACTCAAGGGGCATCCCCCTGTGTTGGTTGTGTGTGCCTGTCAGCTGAAGGGGGGCAGGCCTTGGCTGCAGACATAGGGGCAGGGCAGGGCATGCCCACCAGAGCTAGCAGGCTGGTGTAGGGGTGGGGGAGGGTGGTGAAAATGGTAACATCCAAGACCTGCATGACCAAGGCAGAAGGAGAATGCAAAAATGGCAACCACCAGTGACTTCATCTCTGGGAACAGTCCCAACAGATTCCTGGCTCTCCAGCAGATGCTTTGATACTAACAAATTAAGTCTCCTTTGCATATGGTCTAGGCACTTTTTGTGTTGGGTCCCTAGACAAGTGGGTTTCTGTGTGAGCCCATTAGGAGTGGATTTTCTGTTCCTTATAGCCCTGTGGTTGTCCTGAAAGTAAGCCTGGTTTTTAAGACCAGATACTTTGGAAGCTCATCTCGTCTCTGGTACAGGTCTCAAGCACTGAGGTGCTTGATGTGGGCCACGAACCTCCCCCCCCCCCCCGCCCCGCTCGTAAGACACCAGCCCCATATTATGAGATCCTTCCTGACCAGGTTGTGGCCCCTGGGACAGAGTTTCTTGTGACACCACGTCTCCACCTTTCCTGCCAGTCTGGGTATTGTCCTTCTATCCTCTGTTGTGGAGGTGCTGTTCAGCTAGCTTTCAGGTCCTTTTCAGCAGGTTCTTATGTAGCTATAGATTTGTTATGTATATGGGAGGAGGTGAGCTCAGGACTTTTCTACCCTGCTATCTTATACCACTTTCCTTGAAGTATTTCTCTAAAAAGCATTTGTTGTTTTTATAAAATTGATACACATATAATTTTTTAAAAACAAGCAATATAGAAAAAAGAAAGCAGTAAATCACTGAAAATGCCACCCTTCAAAAATAGAAACATTATTCAGATACCTTTGCATTCACACATTGAAACAAAAATAAATGAATGTTCAAGAGGATGTGAAAAATTTTAGTTAACGTTAAACATGTTTTAATTTTAAAAACATATTAAATTTAATATTATTCTAACAGAAAAAAACTATTATAATAAAACTGAAGGAATTACTAAACTTCACATAAATGAGACGTCTCCCCAAGAGATTTAATTCAATGCTATTGTTCTAGCTCAAAAAGCAGACTGTGGACTTCTGGGTTCTGGTCTGGCATGTGAGGAGCTGAGAAGTCACCACTTTGTCCTAACAAGTAAGAAAATGAACGAACTGAAAAATCAGCAACCCTTCTTAGATTTGTCAGAGAAGTGAGTCCCAGAGAAAACCACAGCCCCCATAACTGAAGAGACAGAGAGACAAGCAGATATAGAGAATCACAGCTTATGGGAGTAGAAACCCAGAGACCAGAAATATCTGCAGGAAGCAATATTAGGGTAGAAAAACCTGAACTGTAATTGACAAATTTCTGGAGGTTCCGTGTGAACAAGTCTGAGAGAGAAAACCTCCAGGGGGACCCCAAGTCTCACACTTTTGTGAGTTTTACTTCCAGGAGCTTCACTAAGTTCTCACAGTGAAGAGCAGAGAAAAATCCCCTCTGGCTTCCTTCAGGCAGAGGGAGGAAAGTGACCATCCTGAAACGTATCAGAGCATTTTGTTCTTATCAAGGTTTGACCACAGGAGAAACCATTTTATCAGAGCCTAGCATACTGGGGCTTCTCAGAGTTCAACCAACCCGGGAAGGAGAAAATACCCAACTGCGGATTCCTCTAACCATCCTGTCCTGCCAAAGCGAGATGAAAACTGAAAAGCACTGGTAAAGTTCACACCCCAAGGACACAGGCTCACTGAAACACTGAGACCCGAACATAGCCTGTGGAACACTTCCCTCCCTACCCTTCACACCTGACCCTCACATTATTAAAGGCCTACTTACCTCAGTTTCTTTTCTCTAGTACATCATGTCCACTATCAACAAAAAGTTACAAAGCTCACTAGAAGGCAAAAACTACAGTTTGAAGAGACAGAGAACAATAGAACCAGACCAAGGTGTGGCAGGGATGTTGGAATTATCAGATCATAATTATAAAACAATTATGATGGAGCTGCTAACGGCTCTAATGGAAAAGTAGGTAATATATAAGAACAGATGGGTAATGTTAGCCAAGGAATGGAAATTCTAAATAATCGAAAAGAAATGCTAGAGATAAAAAGTAATGTAATAGAAATGAAGAGTGCCTTTGGTGGGCTTATTAGTAGTCTGGACAGAGCCGAACAAAGAATCTCTGAACTTGCAATATGTCAAAAGAAACTTCCAAAAGTGAATGGCAGAGAGAAAAAAAGACTAGGGGGAAAAAAACAGAACAGAATGTTCAAAAACTGTGGGATAACTACAAAAGGCATAACAAATGCAAAATGGAAATAATAGAGTGAGAAGAAAGAGAAAAGAACAGAAGAAATATTCAAAGCAAATAACAAGTGAGCATTTCCCCCAAATTCAAGTCAGATACCATGCAACAGATCCAGGAAGCTCAGAGAACACTAAACAGGATAAATGCCCAAAACAAAATAAAACAAAAACAAAAACAACCCCCCCCAAAAAAACCCTACACCTTAGCACATCATTTTCAAATTACAAGAAATCAAAGAAAAAGAAGATAAATCCTGAAAGAAGCCAGAGCAAAACAACTTACCCACAGAAGAACAAAAATAAGAATTATATCTGACTGCTCCTCAGAAACCATGCAAGCAAGAAGAGAGCAGAGCAAAATATTTAAATTGTTAAGACAAAAAAAACACACCAACCTAGAAGTCTATACCATGTGGAATAAGTAAAGGAGAAAAAAGTAAAGGAGAAAACTGTCTCAGACAAACAAAACTTGAGGAAATTTGTTGCCAGTAGACCTTCCTTACAAGATGGGTTTAAAAAGTTCTTCAGAGATGGGCGCCTGGGTGGCTCAGTTGGTTAAGCATCCAACTTTGTCTCAGATCACCATCTCACGGTTCATGGGTTTGAGCCCTGCATCAGGCTCTGTGCTGAAAGCTCAGAGCCCGAACCCTACTTTGGATTCTGTGTCTCCCTGTCTCTCTCTGCCCCTCCCCCACTCATGCTCTACCTGTCTCTGTCTCAAAAGTAAAGAAAACATTTAAAAAATTTTTTTTAAATCTTCAGAGAAGGAAAATGATATAGGTCAGAAACTCAGATCTACATAACGAAAGGAAGAGCATAGGATAATGAATAAGTGAAGGTAAAGTAAGAACTTACTTTGTTTACTCTTAACTGATCTAACAGACAACAGTTTGCTCAAAATAATGATAGCAATGATGTATTCAATTATGTATGCTTTTATATGACATGTATTTGTGTGTATATATTATGTGTATGCCTCTGTATGCTTAGGTATAAGTGAAATCAATGACAGTAATGATGAGATGAAAGGAAGGAAATAGGAATATTTTGTTATTATAAGGTACTTGAATTACTTATGAAGTGGTATATAGTGTTACTTGAAAAGGGACTTGGATTGGTTATAAATGTATTTTAAAAACACAACACAACAAAACAAAACAAAACAAAACCAGAATAGCCAACCCAACATTGAAGGAGAAAAGCAAAATTGAAAAACTGACACCATCTGACTTCAATATCTACTATAAACTACACTAACCCACACAGTGCAGTACTGGTGAAACAATAGACAGATTGATCAATGGAACAAGATAGATAGCCCAGAAATAAACCCACATAAATAGATCAGACTGATCTTTGACAAAAGAGCAAAATTAACACAATGGAGGAAGAGTGGTCTCTTCAACAAATGGTGCTAACAGCTGGACATCTACATGAAAAAAAGAAAGAAAGAAAAAGAAGGAAAGAAAGAAAGAATCTAGACACAGATCTTGTACTCTTTACAAAATAATAATAATAATAATAATAATAACTCCAAACGGATCTTAGACCTAAATGTAAAATGCAAAACTATAAAATTCCTGGAAGATAACATAGGAGAAAGTCTAGACTACTTTGGATATGACAATGAGTTTTTACCTACAGCATTGAAAGCATGGCCCATGAAAGAAAGAATCAATAATCTGGACTCCACTATAATTCAAAACTTCTTCTCTGAAAACAACAATGTCAAGAGAATGATAAGAGAAGCCACAGACTGGAAGAAAATATTTGCAAAAGACACATCTTAAAAAAAAGACTTTTATCCAAAATGTACAAAGAACTCAGAATTCAAAAGTAAAAGACATGAACAACCTGATTAAAAAATGGGCAAAAGACCTGGAGAGATGTCTCACCAAAAAAGATACATATATAGCAAATGTACTTAAAGATGCTCCACATAATTTGTTATTAGAGAATTGCAAATTAAAGCAATGAGGTATAACTAATAAAATGATCCGAATCTAAAACATTGACACCAAATGCTGATGTGGATAGAGTAATAGAAACTCTCATTCGTTGCTGGTTGGAATGCAAAATGATAGAGCCACTTTGGGAGACAGTTTGGCAGTTTCTTACAAAACTAGACACACTCTTCTAGGATTCAGTAATCATACTCCTTGGTATTTGCCCAAATGTGTTCAAAACCACGTCCACACAAAAGTTTTGCATGTGGAGGTTTATAGCAGCTTTATTCATAATTGCCAAAACTTGGAAGCAAGCAAGATGTCCTTCAGCAGGTGAATGGCTATCCACACAATAGAATATTATTCAGCACTGAAAAAAAAAATGAGCTGCCACATCAGGGAAAGACATAGAGGAATCTTAAATGCATATTACTAAATACCATCAACTGAAAATTTGTGTCCCTCCAAAATTCATATGTTGAAATTCTAACTCCCAAGGGATGGTACTAGGAGGTGGGTTTGGGGGGGAGATCTGAGGGTAGAGCCCTCGTGAATTCGATTAGTGCCCTTACAAAAGAGGCCCAAGAGGGGCCATTGTGTGAGGTTACAGAGAAAAGACAGTCTGTGAAACAACAATTGTGTCCTCATCAGATATCAAATCTATGGACACCTTGATCTTCCCAGCTGGACTTCCCAGCCTCCAGAACTGTGAGAAATAAATATTTTTATTTATAATCCCCACCTTGTATATTATTTTTATTATAGTAGTCTGACAGACTAAAACACTAAGTAAAAGAAAACAATCTATAAAGTCAACATATTGTATGATTCCAACTATAGGACAGCCTGGAAAGGGCAAAACTATGGAGACAATAAAAAGATCAGTGGTTACTAAGCGATAGAGGGAGCAGGAGGAAGGGAGGAATAGGCAGAGCATAGATGTTAAGGGCAGTGAAACGATTATGTATGATACTACAATAGTGGATACATGTCATTACATATTTGTCAAAACAATAGAATGTCAGAGTGAACTCTAATGTAAACTATGTACTTTGGGTGATAATGATATGCCAGTGTAGGCTCATCGATTTTAACAAATATATCACTGTGGGTAGGAATGTTGATAGTGGGGAAGGTGGTACATGCAAAGGGACAGGGAGTAAATGGGAAGTGTACTTCCCACCCAATTTTTCTATGAACTGACAACTCCTCTAGAAAATAAAGTCAATTTCTTTAAAAAAAAAAAAAATGTGGGAGGGGAGCCTGGTTGGCTCAGTTGGTTGAGCATCCGACTTCAGCTCAGGTCATGATCTCACTGTCAGTGAGTTCGAGCCCCACGACAAGCTCTGTGCTGACAACTCAGAGCCTGGAACCTATTTCAGATTCTGTATCTCCCTCTCTCTCTTCCCCTCCCCTACTCATTATCTCTCTCTCTCTCTCTCTCTCTCTCTCTCTGTCTGCAAAAATAAATAAACTTAAAAAAATTGTGGGAAAACACTACAAAGTTAGAATCATTATGCTTTTTGGTCACCAATTGATTCTATACCATGAAAAATAAGACCTTATACTTACTCCCCAATTTCCTCTTACCACCTGATTTTCAGCGGTATTTTTATTATCACTCTGGTAATTTTACTATATACTGATACATACATACTGATTTTACGACATAATAATTTTACCACATAATTTTACTGCATTCTTGATTCCCTTATTTTGAGTCTTCATTCACTGGGATGGTAACATCATTATGAAGTGTTTTTTGTTTGTTTGTTTGTTTGTTTGTTTGTTTGCTTGTTTTCAAAAAAAAGTCTCATGGGGGCACCCAGATGACTCAGTCAGTTAAGCATCTGACTCTTGTCTTTTGGCTCGAGTCATGATGTCAGGGTTCGAGCCCCATATCAAGCTCTGCTGGCAGCACAGAGCCTGCTTGAGATTCTCTCCCTCTCCGTCTCTGTCTGCCCCTCTATTGCTTGTTTTCTCTCTCTCTCTCTCTCTCTCTCTCTCAGAATAAATAAACTTTTTAAAAACTTTTTTAAAAAAAGGTCTCATGAATGTTGTATTGCCAAGTTCCTTTATGCTTGAAAATATCTTCCCATGGCCTTCTTCCAAGGACTACGGTTTGGCTGGATTTGACACTCCCAGGCCCACTCTTTCGCTCAGAGTCATGCAGTATTTTTGGTACTGAATCACCGTGAAGAAGACTGAAGCCAGCCTGATTCTTTACACTTGTACCTGATTTTTCACTCTGGATGCCTAACTTTTTTTTTTATGCTTTTTACTTTTTGAGAGTGAGAGAGAGAGAGAGGAGAGAATGAGCAAGGAAGAGGCAGAAAGAGAAAGGGGCAGAGGATCTGAAGCAGGCACTGTTAAGCAGAAAGCACAACCCAGGGCTCAAACTCACAAACCATGAGATCATGGCCTGAGTCAAATTCAGATGCCCAAGTGACTGAGCCACCCAGGCACCCTTGGATGCCTGATTTTTTAAATGTTAAATGTGAATATCTCTACCAGAATCTGCTTCAACATTAATCATTCAACATTAAGTATTTTATGGTATACAGAGATTCTCTTGATGTTAATATTTGGTTACTTCTTCATTTTCTTTTTCTCTTAATCTCTCTGAAATTTTTTGCTATTTTCCTTGGTTGGTTGCGTACCTAAGTGGTGGCAATTATGTTTATGTTGGATGATCTTTGTCCTCACCGTGTATCATTGACTCTTCCATCATTGTCCTCACTATATATCATTGGTGTAGCCTTTCTCCTCTAACTTTACTAGGATCATCTCAAGTTCTCTCTCCCTGATATCCTTCTGTTTTCAGCTCTATCTGTCCTGTTTCTTGCTGCTTCCAATTTTATTCATTTTCCATTTCCCTAAATAACCATGTAGGTTTTATCTCAGTTTGTTTCCTTCTGCAAACTCCCTTTTCCTCCCATTAGACTGTTCTGTGACTTTCTTTGTCTTTTGTTTCATTGAATATATTTTCTAATTAAAATTCATGTTGTAAATTCATAGTGTAAACTATCCATGGAGAGTTTTCTTTTATTTCCTAGATTGTATTTTCTTTCAATTTGTGTTTTTCATTAGATTCTGTATGCTGTATTTCTTCCTTTCAACTTTTTTTGACTGTAGTATGTCCCATATTTAACATTATCCAGTCTGTTCAGACTTTTTGTTGGCCCTGATATAGAGTAGGTGAATCAAACTCTGTCAGGCACCTGATATATTCTTTGAGTTTGGTGTTGCTCTGTTTTTAATTTTCTATATGCAGTATGGTGATCCTGGGCAGTAGTGGATGGTAAACACAAGAGGTAAACAGGCTAGCCAGGAGTCCCATTATAGTACCAATATTAGAGCCTTCTCCCACCACTAAGGACAGAATCCACTTCTATAATCTCCTTGCCCTAATTCATCACAGTTTTCTGAAATATACCATGCTTTCATAACCCTACTGATTATGCCATGAACCAGTGGTTTTATTTGGTGTCCTCTATTATAGGGAATTTTTCCTTGACTCTCTGTCAGTCTTTTTTTTTTTTTAATGTTTCTTTATTTTTGAGAGAGAGAGAGAGAGAGCAAGCAGAGGAGGGGTAGAGAGAGAGTGAGACACAGAATCCAAAGCAGGCTTCAGGCTCTGAGCTGTGAGCACAGAGCCTGACATGGGACTTGAACTTGCAAACAGCAAGATCATGACCTGAGTCAAAGTTGCAAGCTTAACTGACTGAGCCACCCAGGAGCCTCTACTCTGTCAGTCTTATTCTTTAGCTGGCTTCTCTTCTTAAGGGTTTTAGAAAAATTCTTAAAATGTTATCAACTCCTTTCTTTCTTTAATTCTACATCGAAGGGTTGGATGTGCTGCAAAAAGAGGTATCAGGTTCTCTCTTTAGCCACAACTCCTAATTATAGAACATGAAGTTGGTTGTCTTTCATCATTTGGTCACTGCTTGTGAATTTGTTACTGTTTTGTTTGTTCCTTTTTTTGGGGTTTCCTATCTTTGCTTCTTCTTGTTTTTAAATTTATTTCATTCAGTGCTAGATTAATTTTATAATCCCACTGTCTCAGAAACCTTTACCCAGAATTTTTTCAAAATTACTTTGAGTAGTGATTATCTCATCTAATATATAAACTTTACCTTCCACCATTATAGTCCCCTCAAATGTGATAAATATTCCTGTGGCAGTTAATTTTTTGTCTCAACCTGACTGGACCATGGAGTGCCTAGATACTTGGTCAAACATATCATGGGTATATCTGGGAGGGTGTTTCTGGATGAGATTAACATTTGAATCAGTAGAATAAGTAAAGCAGATTGCCTTCCATAATGTGGATGGGTCGTATCCAATCAGTTGAAAGCCTGAATAGAATAAAAGGGCTGAGTGCCATGGAACCTCCTTCCTGACTGCCTTGAACTGGGATGTCAGTTTTTTCCTGCCTTCAGACGTGAGCTGAAACAATGGCACTTCCTGGGTCTGGAGCCTGCTGGTTTTCAGGGTGCAACTACACCATCAAACTTTCTGGCTGGGCACCTGCTGATCTTGGGACTTGTCAGCCTCCACAATTGCATGAGCCAATTCCTAGTGATTCTGTGTCTCTGGAGAACCCTAACGAATACAATGAGTTGTTAATAAAAAAAACGTGGCATGGCACAAATACTAGCCATTCTGAACTGAACTCTTCCAGAAGACATTTGTTTAACCACATCCAAATGAACCTTAATTTTAATGTGACAGATATAGGATATATAGCTCTGGAATTCGGAGAAGCAGTCCAGGTCAGGGATTATAAAACACCAGTCTGTAATTCCAGAACCCACTTTTTCTCCCTTTGGAGGACAATGTTTCCCATCCCTATCCCACAGATTCTCAAATGTTGAAGTCATCTACAAGTTTTTCTGCTCCACAATATATAATTCAACTAGGCTTGGAAGTCTGAGACTCAATTAACATGCCCAGGTGCTTCCTCTTCTATTTAATACTTTAATTTCCTCTTTGAAATGCTTTATCTATCCTCCCCAGTTTGAAAATTATTCTCCCTGAGGAGAAGGGAGAAGGAAAATCATGTGTTTTGGAAAACACATGGGCTTGGGAGATAGAGAGTCACAATTTCAGGCCCTGGAACTCCCATTATTACCTCGTGTGATCTCCAGCAAGTTATTTATGCAGCTGACATGAAGCTTTCCCACCATAAAGTGGTATTCAATAATATTCAGCAGCACATTGTTTAATCAGAACGATATCAACAGAAAGACACCAACAGATCAGTTCCTTTAACACTGCTGAAGAATAAACACAACCAATTTGCACAGATGACTTCACAGATCAGAGGAGGCCCATCAGTCCTCCGTGGAGGGACAAGCTTCCCCAAAACCCCAGAAGCTTTCTCAAAACCCCAGAAAGGTACCCTACCACCAAGATATCTACTGATCATTGTGAAGATACTTTCAAACTGTGAAAGACACTTCCTTTGCCATGATCACCCAGTTTTTCTCTTCTTTTCTTTCGATTTGTCTAGCTTCTGGAGGTCTTCCTATCCTCTAGATGCAAGGAACCGGTAACACCCCCAAAACATTCCTGGCAAGAATGAGTCTAAGGGAGTTCTGCCTCTGAAGGTCAACTTCCCAATTGAGCCTCTCCTCACAGGTTAAGGTTTAGGTCTGCTGAAATGTATTGCTATACTTTCTACTTTTGGAGATGCTGTGAGACATAAAATGTTTAAATACTCAGAAAATAAAAGTCACCCCCCAAAAATATGGTACCCAATTAATTTACACTGTCTTCTCTGTTTTCTGGTCGGTTAAGAATATTTGGGTTGCAAGTGACAGTGAAATTCAACTCAATTCAGAAGGTCTCTAATAATAAAGAGTATTCATTATCTCACAAGACTTAAAATTCCAAAGGTAATTCTGACTTTAAGAGAGAAATAATCCAGCAACTCACTGGATCCATTTTTTCTCTTCTCTTTCCCCTGTGTCTTTTCTGGTTTTCCATCTAATTTCAAGACTCTTCCCACTATGATTTTTTTAAAAATGGCTATAACTGTGCAAGCCTTCACATTAGCTTCATATCAACTCATCTGAGTGAACCAATGTCTGATAGCTCCTTCATTTGTCATGGGATTCATACTTTGTCACTGGGTCAGATTCCCTCCCTGAACTAAATTAGGGAGAAAATAAATTGGTTGGATTACATAAATCAATTAGAATTACATTCTTAGGCTCAGCTCCCAGCGTCTCTTATATGTATTCTCCTATATATTCCTCCAAATATCTTAAAGGAACCTGACAATAGTGACAAGTATATTGTTATTGGAGGACATACAACCAGTTAGCCCCCCTCCTCCTTTCATATTATAGATGGTAGAGATGAGGCAGAAGTGTGAATGTGTCATGGAAATAAGGTTGAAGAAAACGTATTTTCATTTTGCTAAAGGAAGAAAATTTAGCAATCTTTAAAGGGGTCAGATATGAAACAAAACAAAACAAAACACCTCTGATTCTTGACCACCAGCCTAGAAATCTTTCTCCAGATTACGTCCTAGGCCTACCTCTCACCTAATCTGTGTTTTCTAACTGTGAAAGAAAGAAAATTTTATGCTGGTGAGGAAAGAACCCTCAGGTTGATTGGCTGATCGTTTGCCATTTTGTTTTGTCCACACTCCATTAGCCCAGGTAATTGAGAGTTAACTCCATTACTCCATTTCCCTCTCCTATTGAGGCTCTCTCATTCCCTCTCTGTCTTTCTTCCTATCGCCCACCCCACTTTCTCCCTCTCTCTCCTCTCCCCTTTCTCTCTCTCTTTCCCTCTCTCCTTCTCTCTCACTTTCTCCCTCTTTCTCTCTCTCTCCATCCACCCCACACACACAATCTCTCTCTCACATTTTCTCTTTCATCTAAAAGTATGAGATACTTTAAATTTTCTTTTTGGCCAGGAACCACTTGAAAACTCTTATAGTGATTTGGGGATACAGAGAAAGGTGGTCAATGAAATTTTCTTTCAGCTGGAATTTTGGCGGGTCTTAATGAATTCAATTACATGTGTGTGCATTTCATCAGGGGCTCGTTTATTATTTTTTTAATTGCTCCAACTTGAAATCTTTAAAAACCAAGTAGTGAGTTATTTATAATCAAGTCAGAGGGAAAGTTTGAACAATCATCTTTCCTATACATGCAGTCAAAATATCAGGAATATATCTTATAACATCAAACCCCACCCCCACCCACCCCACACACAAAATACCCTGACAAGAGTTTTTGAGATATATAGGTGATGCTTGTTTCCAATGACACATTTAACCATATATTCTGATGTTTCTCACATACTTAGTAAAACTCTGTAAACACAATTATGAAATATATGTGTGTACCTTCAATCCTCTTAATAAAACTTCAACTATGATGGGCAAAAGACATGAATAGACACTTTTTGAAAGAAGACACCCAGAAAGCTAACAGACACATGAAAAAATCTTCAACATCACTCATCATCAGGGAAATACAAATCAAAACCACAATGAGATATCACCTCACACCTGTCAGAATGGCTAAAAGTAACAACTCAAGCAACAACAGGTGTTGGCAAAGATGCAGAGAAAGAGGAACACTTTAGCACTGCTGGTGGGAATGCAAGCTGGTGCAGCCACTCTGGAAAACAGTGTGAAGGTTCCTCAAAAATTTAAAAATAGAATTACCCTACAACCCAGCAATTGCACTACTAGGTATTTGTCCAAAGGATACAGGAGTGCTGATTCAAAGGGGTACATGCACCCAAATGTTTATAGCAGCACTATTGACAATAGCTAAAGTATGGAAAGACCCCAAATGTCCATCAACTGATGACTAGATAAAGAAGATGTGGTATATATGTGTGTGTGTGTGTGTGTGTGTGTGTGTGTGTGTGTGTAATGGAGTATTACTTGGCAATCAAAAAGAATGAAATCTTGCCATTTGCAACAACATGGATGGAACTAGAATGTATTATACTAAGTGAAATAAGTCAGTCGGGAGAAAGACAAGCATCATATGATTTCACTCATATGTGGAATTTAAGATACAAAACAGATGAACATAAGGGAAGGGAAGCAAAAATAATATAAAAACAGAGAAGGAGACAAACCATAAGAGACTCTTAAACACAGAGAACAAACTGAGGGTTGCTGGTGAGGTGTTGGGTGGGGGGATGGGCCAAAAGGGATAAGGGGCATTAAGGAGGACACTTGTTGGGATGAGCACTGGGTGTTATATGTAAGTGATGAATCACTAAATTCTATTCCTGAAACTCTAAATAAATAATAAATAAATAAATGGTTGAGTATGGCTCTCCCTGAACTCACTAAGAAGGAGTTGGGCCTGCCATTTTTAAGCCCAGTTCTCATTGACTAGCCCCAGAACCAACTGTGAATAAATGAGTTAATTCTAAGACAGAAAGAAAGAAGGAAAGAAAGAAAGAAAAGAAAAAAGAAAACTTCAACTATGATTTCAATCTGCCTCCTAATGAAAGATTCAGCTTTCACAATTGAATTCTTGAATTCAATGAATAGTGCTTTTTACTAAGTTAGTATTTACCTTAGCTTAATAGATACCTTATGTTAACGAAGTAAAATACTTTCTCTGATCTTTTGATCATAACTTAGTCACTTGGCCACATTTATTATGCAGGTGCCAAATTTATATTATTGCAGTGGGAGGTTTGTTCCTAAGTTAATTAAGCCTTCTGAGAAATGATAGACATTACCTCTTAGCTTAATATTCAACTATATGTCAGATTATTTGTTCAGTGGTATTCTTACTTTAAAAAATAAATGATTGAATGACAATGCTGTGTCTCTATTTTAAGCCCTGCAAAGCTCTATTTATTTGTTGTTCCCATATAAAATGTTCTGAGATAAAGTAAATGTTAATGGATTGCATTTCTAGTATAAACAAGCACTGTCTTTGTTTGTTGCATTTTTACAACAAGCATTTTTGAAAGGCTGCTGAGAAGTAAAACTGAGTATATTCCAAGGGAGTCCATGAGGCTTACCACACAGTGATAGAACCAAGACAGGAAAACCGGCTGACAAGATCAGCCGTGAGGAAGCTAGAACTCAGTGACAAGTCCCCAAACCAAAAGTCCAGCAGAGTCAAGAGGTAATCAGAAATGCCACAAATGAGGGAAAACAGAATACATTACCAAGTCACAAAGCCATGGGCTAACCACTGGGGATGATGGATGGGCATAGAGTAGGGTCACAGAATATGGTAGAAGAGAAACGTCAAATTGAGTCGCTTTGGAAGGGTGAGCTTTGCCATTCTCTTAACACCTGCACATCGCGTTTCTTTGGCTCCTTCTTGAGTTTCAGTCTTAACAAAATTAATTTGAAGAACTTACTGTGTGTTATATAGCTTGTTGTTGCTAAGGGAGACTTCGTAAACAGGTCCAAGATAGTTAAAGAAGTGGAGAAATTTGGAGTCAGTTCCCTCCTTTCCTCAAAAGAAAGGAAGGAAGGAAGGAAGGAAGGAAGGAAGGAAGGAAGGAAGGAAGGAAGGGAGGGAGGGAGGGAGGGAGGGAGGGAGAAAAAAAAAAGAAAAAAGAAAGGTTTATAAAATGTATCATCCATACAAAGCCCAGCCATCTCATGACTCCTTGTGGGCATAACTTCATGTTAAGGAGGCATTAGTCCAGATTCCAAAATACTTGAAAAACAATGTAAATTTTTACTGTTGCCATTCATAAAAAAATGCCTGAGGGGGGACATCCAGAAAAACTTTGGAAATATTCTCTTCCCAATCCTGTCAAGTCCTTCCACATGTGGCAGGTGTCCCCAAAGTCCCTGCTCCTCCCCCTACCCCAAACTCCCCTCAGTCTAGCTGAATCAGCATCTCTTGTGCAGCCCCTTTAATATGTGGCTCATTTTAACCATCCTGACTTTTTGCAAGTCCCCTCTTCCTCCTTTACCAAGATCTGTAAGAGCAAAAGAATGCCTAAGAACTGACAAGCAAGCAAAAAAAAAAAAAAAAAAAAAAAAAAAAAAATTCCTCTTCCTGTTTTCCAAGAGGGTTTGTTGAAGGTGGGGAGAGGTTGAAAACACTTACAACTTGTTTCTTTTATTCTGTCTCGCTAATACCATGTAGAGTCTTTTCCTTTTAAAGTAAGTTTGCTAAGTAGCAAGGTTGAAAAGGAGAACTAAGGCTTTGCCTTTGATTCAGAGAATGCAGGCATAGCGTTCACTTGAAAGACGGCAAAGCCCCACATCCTTGACCGTGGACACACTCCAAAGAGACGTGGAATCCAACATTACCAACTCAAGCTGAGAAAACAGTCAAGTCAAGCTCAGGGATAAACCATGGTTAGTGTTCACAGTAACTGGGAGCAGATCTGAGTGTTTATATTTCTTTTAGGAACTTGCTTTTTTATATTAACAATTCTGTCTTTTTATGAGAAATGTTTTTATTTGAACTATTATCAAGGGGAAAAAACGACTCATTTATATTTCGTGTGCCTAAAGTACAGCTGTTTGAACCACAGACTCCTAACCACATCTGACTACTGACAGAACATGCTACCTGCAGGTAGAGAACCATAGTCACTTGAGTTCATACGTCATCCCCGAGTCAGAGAGAATATTTGCAGGAGTGTGATCAATGTATTTAAAAATTAATAAACTCGCAGAGTGGGGCACCCGGGTGGCTCGGTCGGCTGCGCGTCTGACTTCTGCTCGGGTCGTGATCTCACAGTTTGAGTTCGAGCCCCACGTTGGCCTCTCTACTGTCAGTACCAGAGCCTGTCTTGGGTCTTCAGTCTTCCTCTCTCTCTGCCCCTCCTTCTCTCCCTCTCTCTGTCTCTCTCTCAAAATTAAATAAACATAAAAACGTTTTTAAAGAACTATTTTAAACAAACAAACTTCACACGGACCATTAATTTTGTCTTTTTACCAATGATCTGTTTCTTCTTCATTGCAAGATCACAACCCCCTTCTTTAAATTAGGTCACTTTCCATCAGTGCCCATAAAACCTCCCATGCTATCAGTTATCAAGGCCTTTAGGTCTAAAACAGATAGGTAGAATGGATCAGGGGTCGTGAGAGATGAAGGTTAGAGCTTCCCATAGAAGTAAAACATGGTAAAAGAAAATTGGGGGTGGAGGGCACATCCAAAGAGAAGTATTGTTATTTGATTGTTTTTTAATTAGCCAACCCATAGTGAAGAGTTTGGGCAAGAAGTGGCCCAAGTCTCTGGCCCAGAGAAATTTGATCGTGAAGGCAACAGGAGACACAGATTTAAGGCATAAGCAGATCACTACCATCAAAGTCAGGAGCAAATGAGGTAGGACAGTTATAGTAACTGTTTCAACCTTTCTTTCCAGTGTATTAATTTTGCTTAGCCCAGTACCTGGAATATGGTGGGTCCTCAATAACCACTAGTTCATTTTCCCTTTCTCTTTCTTATTATGGGTTGATTTCTATACCTAAAAAATTCTTGCTGATAATGTGTATGCATCAATTTGATTCTCTTGCCCAAAGTAGACAGAGTTCAAACGACAAATTCCAAAAGTTAAATGATAGTTCTACCACTGTGTGTAACAGTTTCTATCAGCCTCATGTACTCTGTGCCTTGAAATCTTCATCTTTCAATATGGATAATAGATGCTCAAAACTATACATAACACAGTGCTTAATGTTTGACTTTTGGAATAAAACAGATAAGCTTCCTTCTTTCATATGGTGACTAAGGAGCACCCCCTCCCCCCCCCCCCCCACACACACACTAAATAATAAAAGGAAGGAGACTGAGATGTTGGAAATAGGACAAAGTAGTAGGGCCAAGGGAGACTATAGCCAGAGTCTTCCCAGAGGCCTACCCTCTAGGACTACAGCTATTTCCACCAGCAAATGTTTTGGAGGTATGATAAACCTTGGCTGCAATCATCTGTTTCTATTAAATTCTCTATTGCAGATTACTCTAAAACTTAGCCGTTTAAAACAACAAATACCAATAATGCCACACTTTCTGCGGATCAGGAATTTGGAAAAGGCTTAGCTGGGCATTCTTACCACAGACCTTTTTGAGGATGCAGATGTCGGCTGAGGCTGAAATCATATGAAGGCCTTCCTGGGGCTGGGAGATCTGTTTCCAATAGCATCACTTATGTGGCCACCGGCAAGAGGCCTCAGTGCCTCTCTGGCAATTGGTAGGAGGATTCAAGTCCTTTCCATCTGAACCCCTTCCTAAGGCTGCTTGAATACTCACAAAATGGCAGAGAGAGTGATGAAGAAAGAGAGAGAGAGACAGAGCAAGGTGGGAGGTGCAGTGCCTTTTATGACCTAGTATGAGAAAGTCACATGCCATTACTTCTGCCATGTTCTGTTTGTTAGAAAGGTGTCACTAGCCCTCCCTCCAGGGGAAAAGAAGCAGGTTCCACATGACACTGGGAGAACAGTCAAAAGTTTTCTGGATATATTTTTAAGTGACCAAACCTATAAAGAAGTAAGACGCTTCCTACCCCGAAGTAATTCCTGATTCTGTGCCTTATACACAGGGTCTAGGATTTTATCAGAGATGGAATTACAATATGGAATACATGGCAACATGGTAGCTATAAGAATTATGCAGAAGGTAAAGCTTGCATCACAAGTCAGTAGAAAAAGGATTATTTTAACTTATGTTATGATATGTTGAATAAATTGAATGTCCGATCTTTTTAACTTTTATTTTCTTAGTAATTTTTTTGAATGATACTACCTCGTAAGAGTTAGAGCATCACCTTTTTCTCCAAGCAGCATTGTATATCTTGCATTTTCTCTGTAATAAGCACGAAGAAGCTGTACGCCTCTCTTTTTATAGTGCTTTTCACAGCGACATCAATTGACCTACATTTGGCATTCTGCGTAATGACCATGTTCCAGAGATTGCAAATTTAGTACAGAAGAAGATAGGGTAGAAAAAGGCAAAAGGTGGGGTGCCTGGGTGGCTCAGTCAGTTAAGCGTCCCACTTCGTCTCAGGTCATAATCTCCCGGTTCATGAGTTCGAGCCCTGTGTTGGGTTCTGTGCTGACAGCTCAGAGCCTGGAGCCCGCTTTGGATTCTGTGTCTCCTTCTCTCTCTGCCCCTCACCTGCTCACACTCTGTCTCTCTCTATATATATCAAAAAATAAATAAAAACATTAAAAATATAAAAATAAAAAAGGCAAAAGGTAGAGGAGTCATTTTACACTTTTTTTAAGAGTGCGAGAAGTACCAGATAATACAGTGAGGGGAATGAAGGAAAGTCCAGCAAGGTCTAGGAAGACAGTCACAAGGAGGTGGTCCCTGGCAACAAGAGAGCACCAACCACCAGAGACAGGGGAGAGTTGTCCAAAGCTCCTCAGAACACTGACAAGAGAGATCGGTAAAGGTGGAACCACAAATATAAAATCTGCATCTGGAATCTAAGTATTTGAATGAGGAAGCAGACTTCCAGATTCAGACATGTCTCAGGGTCAGAGAGTACAAGCCATCCGTTTTCTGATCATTCTGAGAAGGCTTCACAGAAGAGAAGTTGTTTGGGGAACCATGATACTGAAGGTCATGTTAGGAGTCATGCAGAGATGGACACTCACAATTACTAAAAAAATTACTGGAAGTGAAAGGAACTTGGGAAGTTAAACCCTAAGTACGAGTTGGATTTGAAAAAAACAACTGTCAAGTTCTTGGGCTTACTGAGTGAGATGGTGGTTTTTCTAGGTAGAAATTGCCATGCTGTTACGTCCTTTAAGGACTTCAGCAAAACTATACTTCCGGGGACTTCAAATCTGTTCATAGAATTCTGTGAGACAAAGGCAGATTCACGCTATGTGGGCAGTAAGTTGCTAAAGAAGAAAATCAAGGCAACTACTGTTTCTCATCTAATCTAAAACACAATGCACCATAAGACGCACCATTATTCTATGTAGTACCGATGGTGGAGATTAAATTTTTATACAGTCCTTTCTTCTCACTGAAGAAAATGTTAGACTTATTTAGATTGAAATTTTGTCATACCATCCCTGGTAACTTAAAGAGATTTGACGACTCAACATGTTTTCAATAGTGCTCCATTGCTATTTCCAATATTTTCTTCCAAGTCACTTATACTTGCTTTGCAAATTTTGATATCAACACATTTTACTCAGTCGGGTGTGGTACTGGATGCTCAGTGGCTTCTGTTCAAAGTCAGGAGAACGTTTCTGATAACTTAATGGATGATGCCTTGAAAAGTAGTCCCACACAATGCATGACCCAGTCACATATGTTTCTCATTGCTTTGAAATTTCTTTCGTCTGTTCCAAGGGATTTGGCAACCTTTCCTGTCTTTCATTGTATTGGGTAGTGCATGATAAGCAACCCTTTTCTTGGATCTTAGTAACAGTTTCATCTACGAGAAGGCATCTTCCTTGCTTAGGTTGGATAAAGTACATAGGTGTTTCTCTTACTAGATAAAAGGAACTTTAAGTCCCGCTTCCAACAACACATCTGCCCTCTGGTTAGTTTTCACATTTGCATAAACAATAACTTCTTTTCAATGTGCAGAGTATAATCTTGAGGACATCTTCAATTGTGTAAATTGAACCTGTGTAATATCAGCAATGCACCAAATGTAATTGAAGTGAGAGGAACGTGAAGAGCTAAGACCAAGTTAGTGCATGTATTAATAGCTATTGTCTGACTGCTCTTGCTAACACTGATTGCAGGACAGATCTCAATTTCAGAGGTGAAATGCAGAATGAGTACATCTTATCACTAATGAAATAAAATTTTTCACGAAAGAATGTGAAATTTTTCATGTTGGACAATACTGTAATGTTAGGTACTTTAGAAGCTGTATTCCCAAGGATGCGGGGGTGGGGGGGGGAATTATTCAACCAGTTCTAACAAATGTATTATATTATAATTTTATGACTATTCAAATGCAATAACAATAAATAAGAACAGTCAATAAAGCAGCATGGAGAGCCCCCAAAAGACCCTGGGTATGTATGAATAATGTACATGGGAAAGATGAAATCATGAGGGCCGAGTACTGGACAAATTGAGCAGGAAAAATTAGTTCACTGTATGGAAAAAAAATTAAGTAAAATCTTCGTTTGATACCATAGCCCAAAGTAAATTCCTGATAGATTAAATATTTATATATAAAAGAGAAAGCCATAAAATAATTAAATCATCTCTGGATGCCAGAAGGCTCTGTAAGCATATTAGTGAAAGAAGAGATAGATTTGGTGATATAAAAATTAACTTCTATAAATAGAAGAATCCTAGAAAGACAAGCACCAAATGTGAAAACTGCTTGCCACGTAAATATAATAGGTTGGTATCCTTAATATACAAAGATCTCTTATAATTTAATAAGAAACAAATAACCCAGAGAAAAATGGACCAAAGAAATAAACAGTAAATTTACAAAAGAAGCATAGTAATAGTAAATAATCAACTTTAAAGAAGCTAAATCTCAAGAATTTTTAAAATGCAAATTAAGACAATAGTGAAGTAATTTTCATCTGTCAAAAAAAAAAAATTTTAAGATCCAATAGCCACCATAAATGAGCATGTAAAATGATCATTCTCATATTCTGCTATAAGATTATAAATCAGTAAGTATATTTTTTTCAAGGGAAATTTTGAGATTTTTAAATGTGTACATTTCCTATGGCAGAATTAACCTATAACCCCATAAATTCTTCCACAAATTTATCCTGAAGGAAATTTTAGCTATGAACAGAGATTTACATGCAAAAATATTTATCACAATATTATTTATGATGTTTTAGAGATCAGAATCAACCTATATGTGCAAAATTAGATGAGTAATTTTTTAGATGAATAATTAAATCTAGTATTGCAAAATTTTCTGATGGAAAATCCACAAATATAAAAACTTATCTTTTTGGGTTTTTTTGTTGTTGTTTTTAATTTTTTTTTTTTTAACATTTATTTATTTTTGAGACAGAGAGAGACAGAGCATGAACAGGGGAGGGGCAGAGAGAGAGGGAGACACAGAATCTGAAACAGGCCCCAGGCTCTGAGCTGTCAGCACAGAGCCCGACGCGGGGCTCGAGCTCACGGACCGTGAGATCATGACCTGAGCCGAAGTCGGACGCTTAACCGACCAAGCCACCCAGGCGCCCCAAAACTTATCTTTTTGTAAGCTTTATAATAACATAGAAAAATATTATAACATTTAGTGGTAAAATCCAGATACAAAACCATATTCAAAAGGTAATATTTTGAATGTTTGAAGTAATTACACTGTATGGCAGATAATTTTGATTTATTTCTGATTTATTTCTATATCTTCCAAGATTTCTACAATAAGTATGTCTTATTTTTATAACAAGGAAATGGGGAAAAAAGGAGAGCAATTTGGTGATAAAAAGGCAAGGGCAATGCATTCTTTTTTTTCTTATCAGATAATGCAAATGGTAAAAGACATATAACATGGTCATTATAATAATTGTGATTTACAACTATTTCCTATGCTTGAAAGGATAAAAACATTACCACTGCATGCTTTGGATTATGAGAAATAAAAAGATAGTATTTTATTGGTATGAAAAAATTAATTTAAATATATAATTTGTACAATTTTACATAGCTATGACGTCCTTTTGAACTTTAATAACATTATTTCATAATGTAATGTCTTAAAAGACAACTAACAGCCTATCATATGCTAATCAAAGACTCTTTCATTATCTAAGACTTGAAGAAACACCCAAATAGAAACAAAGCAAATGCATTGTCTATCAGAGGAGTTCAGATATTTATTTCTGATTCACACAGATATGCAATTGTAGACAATTTTTTAAGTAAACCAAATTCTTCTGATACCAAACTTGGAATACACCATTGTGTAGAGAACTGGAATGATTATAACCAAACACAGGCAAGTTTTCTCTAGGGTGGATTAGAGAATAAACTCGTCATCTTTATGGGCATTGGGTATGGCTTTTCCAGCCAGTTCCTGTAGGATAGCCAACTCTGATTACCTTCTCCAGGATGAAGGCAAGATTTAGTCTACATACTTGGGAGTTATTTTGAACATCCTGCCATTTTTGTCAGCTTGCTGCGAAAGAAAAATTTCTTTCACTGTTTACTAGATCCCTGACACAGAGAGAGAATTCAAAAGGTCTCCCCAGAGACCGGAGGTTGAACGCTTAGGTGGTGTTTTGCCCTATTATTGGACTCTGAAAAACAATATTTTTTCTAAGCGATGGAAAGCTGAATGAACAATTTATCTTACTTTGATTGATGGATTTATCGACAGCCACATATGGGTTATGTAAGTAATGCAGTTCCCCCAATTGTATTATTAAATGACAAGTCCTGGGAGAAAGAAAAAATCACTTTTAGCAAATATAAAACTTTAAAACTGTTTCAAAGTAGAGGAAAATTGAGTGTCTGTTTACCTTTGCCTCGTGCTGCAAGATTTAACACTTCTTTTTTTCCAAAGCCACACAATTTTAAAATGATGTCTGTCTGATTTAATGTGTTTAAGTAAAAAGATTCCCCAAAACATACCTCATTTGAAACCACTATCTGGGTGGCAGTAACAATGGCATCAATTACGGAAATGTTACTGACAACAAAAACATTCAATTCACCAACAAAGGTCAGCAGTAAATCTCTTTAAAATATGTATAGCTCATAAAAGCAACGGGTTTGCAACTGTGATGGAAACAGATGTTCATAAAATCAGCATTTAAACATGAAGACACTGTAAAATAAATGAAGATGAGATTAATTTAACAAGTTAATTCCAAACGGAAGGCGGGGGGAGGAAATTAACAGTAAGGCACACTACTCAAAATGAGCAGAGTTGCCTGGCAATCCAAGCCAAGAACATTGTAGCAATCTGAACTGGGGAGCCTTCAAAGGGTTTCATGCAAGGAGTGATTCAAATATGGCAGAGGTATTTACTTTATACTATTTTATGACAGCAAATTGCTTTGTATTCTCAGATTATATGTGTATGTTTTATATATATATGTATATATATATATATATATATACATATATATATATGACATAAAAGAAGGAAGGACATTTGGAGCACCTGGGTGGCTCTGGTTAAGCGTCCGACTTAGGCTCAGGTCATGATTTCACTGCTTTTCAGTTCTAGCCCCGTGTGAGGCTCTGTGCTGACAGCTCGGAGCCTAGAGCCTGCTTCGGATTTTGTGTCTCCCTCTCTCTCTCTCTCTCTCTCTCTCTGCCCTCCCCAACTCACGCTCTGTCTCTCTCTCTCTCAAAATATAAATAAACATTAAAAAAAGAATAGACATTTGGCCAGTTTCCTTTTGTCATCAGGTAGAGATGAGGGAGTTTTATCTCAACTATCTTAATTTTAGTTTTACTAAAACCCCCACAAAAAAGAAAGAGGTACTAGAAACATGAACAACGATTGCTTTCAAACTCCAAATTTAAGGGCGCAAAGGCAGCAGTGGAAACAAGTTGGAGTTCTCTAGAACAACCAGCAAATAGTTAAGAATGTCTTTCCCAAGCAGGTGCGAGCAATTATCCAAGCCTCACAAACATGCGGCACATAACACGGCTCTCTGTGCATGTTTTTCTACCAAGAAAGGGATGGTGCAGAGGGTCATTTCTGGGCCAGAAAGGCTGCATGCTACTTCACATCTCCAATCACAAAGCTCGACCCTGAGCCCTGAGCCATTTCCCATTATGCTCCTGGGTGCGAAGTAAATCTTGAAGGATTTCTTGAGTGTGTTCTCACCGCTCGCAAGCAGCAGGCAGAATTTGGGTGGCCTTGCTTATTGGGGCCTCCCGCTGTTGGCTGCAGTCTTTCTTGTATACACGGATGAGGGGCATGAGGGCAACACTGACTTTAAATCTTCATAAAAGAGGGACAACTGTGACTCAAGTTTGGTTTGGCCTGCTCACAGAACAGAAACATGGCCAGAAGTGTTTTGTACAAACTTTGTGTCATCGCAGAGGGGACAAAGAAGTTAGCACTGGGCTGAGGCAAAAAGAACTCAGCCCCAAAAGCAAGTTTCTGAAAATTACACTCTTGGTGAAAAGTTGATTTATACTGGAATAATCCTTTCAGTGCCCACTGTAGGATTGGCTTCCCCGAGGACTATAAAGCCAGCTCTTGCTAAAACAGTAGTTTTATTTGGGGTCTTTATGATTTTTGACATAACTCACCATATAGCTCAACTTGGCCAAATCAGTTGGCATAGATATAAGCCCTCCAACAATTAGAAGCCAGTCGTTGAACAAAATCCATCTCCGAGGCATCTAATAATTAACATGTTGGACTTCTTAGTTCTTTTGTGTTTTGACTCATATCTTCATGCCCTTTTTGACCATACATTTGATCTCTTTAAAACGGGATAGAAACACCAAACTGGTAATTTTTCAGTCTAACATTTTAAGTCATATAGCTAGTTGGTGTCAGTTAACAAGCATGTATTGACCTAGTACTGTGAGTAGGGCACTGACGTAGATATTATGGTGGTGGAATGCTGAAAGAAGAAAGAGAATAAAAGAAAAGAATATTATTCTTACCCTCAGGAAGCCTACCATGTAACTGGAGGGGAAAAAAAATGTATACATGAAACAATCTGAAAATTGTTTATTTTTTAACAAAGTATGTATTTTGAAATATTAGAATACTTTTTTATTTTAGAAGTAATATAGGTTTATTATAAACAAATCAGAACACTCAAAACTATAGAGGAAAAAATTTTAATTACCACCATCCAAAGAAATACAACCACCCAAAGAAAAGCCAACATTTAGGTTTTACAGAAAAATTGTGAAGATGATATTAAGAGTTCCCGTATTCCCTACACTCAGTTTTTCTTATTAGTAGCATCTTACATTACTATAGTATATTTGTTATAATTAAGAAACTGGGGCACCTGGGTGGCTCAGGCCTGACTCTAGATTTCAGCTCAGGTGATGATCTCATGATTCAGGAGTTCGAACCCTGCACGGGGCTCTGCACTGGCAGTGTGGAGCCTGCTTGGGATTCTCTGTCCCTCCCTCTCTGTGCTCCTCCCCAGCTTGCTCTTTCTCTCTCAAAGTAAATAAATACACTTAAAAAAAAAGAAAGAAACTAACATTGGTACATGATTAGTAGCTAAAGTCTCTATTCATACGTTTCTTTTCATTTTCTCTACTACCTTTTGCAGTAGAGCTGTTAACATATGAATCCACTTAAGAGTCTTTGAGCTACAACCCACTGTTACTATATGCTGGAACCGTAAGATGTGAGAGAAGGGACATGTCCTGTAATCTTATGATTGAATCTCAGTTTTTTAGTGAGCCCCTTTCTCTGGTTCGTGACCTTCACAGATAGTAGCATAGCTTTCTTGTTTCATCCCGCCTTAGGTTAGGTCAGAAGTCTAGAGGAGACTAGATTAGTCTCCTAGTCTGGAATAAAGCCCCTCCGGTCAAACTCTTTTCCCAGGAGAGGAGGACTTTCGTATGGTGAACCCTCTGAGTATATTTCACGATTAGTCTTCCCCTCTCTCACCGGAGCCACAAGGTAGATCACTCTTGGATCTTCGCTGCGAGAATCTGGTAGATTTTCTGCACGCAAAACTCATTAAAGTGTGGGGATCCCCGAAGACCGTGGCCCCCACAGGAGTTTCTCTTTCTCAAAATAGTTCACACTCAGCCTCCAGCAATTTGTCAAAATTACTGCCTTTTAGTTCCAGAGGCATCTGTTCCAGGCAAGTGAATGTCAACTGTGACTCTGGATTTGCCTTTCTCTCCAGATTTCAGGATAGTGATTTGACCTGCAATTTCATTTACCACCTCCGCTCTTGGCTGGGTCAGTTTGTTCCACTTTTTCTTAAGAACAGGAGTGATGTCTTCTAAGCTCTTTGTGTATCAGAGCAGAAACCAGAAGAAGGCCCACTATTGACATTTTGATGAACATGATTCATGTTTTTCTTTGTGCACATTTGACAAATTTTTTGCCTATTGTTTTTAAAAGTAGGATCAAACTCTACGTAATCCCTTTTTCACTTCCTCTTTTTTTTCCCACTTACCAAAATAGTGTTAATATTTTTCCATGTGCCTAAATACTCATCTGTGGCACAAATTTTAATGGTTTCGGGGCACCTGGGAGGCTCAGTCGGCTAAGCGCTGACGTGGGCTCAGGTCATGATCCCACAGTTCGGGAGTTCAAGTCTCGCATGAGGCTTGCTGCTGTCGGTGGAGGGCCTGCTTAGGATCCTCTGTCCCCGTTTCCCTCTGCCCCTCCCTCACTAGCTCGCTCTTTCAAAAATAAATAAAACATTAAAAAAATTTAATGGTTTCTAGTACTCCATATTTGGCTTGCTAAGAAAAATACAAAACCTTTGGAAATACGGCAAAAATATGGCACATACTTTCAATGGTAAATAAGGTGAATCCCCTCAAAGACTAAGAATAAACTGTGTCAACTTATTCTTTACTGTTTAATAAAGGGTCTAGATTTCCTGAAGACACATGTTAACCTGTAGATTTTTTTCCAATTGAGATGCAAATGTTTTCTTTCCAAGAAGAACTGTAACTCCCTAATTTAGGATATATTGCCCTCTAGGATATTACCCAGTTTTATAACTAAACCAGCATATTATATTAATATTCATTTATTGAATTGTTAGTAAATATTAACTCCTCTAATGCTTTTTGAGCCAGTCTTAACCTCTTACTGGTTTCCTCATTAATTAATGAGTAGAATAAAATCTTTAACTGATGTTCATTTTATATTTGAATGACATTCCTGATTTTACATTCGTGAAAATTATTCTTAAGTAGAGTTTCCCATAATTTAGGTAATTATTCCTTGATTTGTTGACATTGGGTTTTTTTTTTCACATTTGCTGTTGGGATAGCATTGTAATGAGCATCATTTTACTTGTAAAAAAATATAATTCTGACATCTCTGATGTTTCTTTGACATAGATTACTAGAAGTAGAATTTACAGATCAAAGAATACTGTTAAATTTTTTATTGATTTTGCTGAATTGCCCTTCATGAAGATTATACCAATGCATTCTCTCAATCACAAGGAATTACAATAGTGTGCTTTCTAAATTTAATCCAATCTTCCCTACAATAGACATTTTAATTTATTTTAAACAACATTTGATAAACATAGTGTTTAGTTGTTTATTTATTTTTTCAGTTGTGATTACTATATTGATTACCAGTGAGGTATATGCTCTTTACATGTTTTGGGGTTTCATTTACCCATTGGTAATTTTTCTTTGAGAACCGCAGATTGATTGTCTTTGGCCCATTTTTCTGTTGAGATGTGTTTCTTCTGCTTACTAATTCAGAAAAACTCTTTCTATACCCTCTGACCTCTGGCTGCAAAAGTTTTTCATAGCTTGCCTTTGGTTCTTAATTTCATTTATGGTATGTTTGGGATATCTTACATTTTACATGGCCAGAAATATTTTTTACTTTTCCTTTTATGCTTAGAAATGCCTATATACCAACTCACATTAGATGGGCACTACTGCTTTAGCTCTATGGAACTTACTTTGGTGTAACATGCAGTGTAGGGATAGAAGTGCTTTCCGAATTGTTAATTAAGTTCTTAAAAATTAGTATTAAATATGCTTCCTTTCTCTCCAGATCTGCAATGGTGCCATTTAAATGCACTAAAATGCTGTGTCTAAATTTTGTTTCGATATCTTTTCAGTTTCATGGATCTGTTTGTTCTTACACAGCTCCTACTGTTTTAATTAATGATGTGCTTTTTAACAACTTGCAGTTCTTGCCTTCAGTATCCAGATTTGCTTTGATATTCTCATTTATTGTTCTATATTAATTTTCAAGTAAATTCCCAATTTTCCAGTCCCCCAAAAAAGTCATTTTGATTAGAATTCCTTCTTAAACTGGAGACAATTGATAGCTTATGAAATATTGAACATTTCCATCCAGGAGCATGAGATGTTTCCTTTATCAGACTCTCCTTTAAAGTTCATCAGAGAAGTGTTTTGCTTGTCTTCATTGAAGGTTCCACATAGTGCTTCTTGAATTGATGCCCAATGATTTATATTTTGGTTGTTTTGAAAACTTAGAATATGATAAATTTTTATATATTCCATAGTCATTTTGAAACTAAATGTGTCTTTTAATTACAAAGTGTAAGATGAAATATATATCTATTAAATCAATCTTTTAAATTATAGTTCTCAAATCCTCTATATCTTATCTATCTTATATCTGCATGATATGGCTCGAAAACCATTTCATAACAATTTCAGGCCTGATATTTACAACCATGTGTGTCTTCTAGTTGCTTTAAAATGGGCATTAAATCAGGATAGGTCTTAATCAAAGATCTGAACCCTGGCTGCCCATTAGAATCACCTAAGTAGTTTTTTTTTTTTTTTTTTTTTTTTTTTAGTTATGAATGCAGAATGATTTAAAATGAACCTCTGTGAATGAGAGCCTGGGCTTTACTACTTTTTAGAAGTTTCCCCAAGTGATTCTAATGGAACCAAAGTCACAAACTAGCGTCCTAAATTATTATCATGATCATGTGAAATTTACTACACATTTCTACAGCCAATCATATTAACAAGTGGAACAAATGCTATCTGGACACTCAAGAAATGTACATACTAAGCCACCAGCAAGGTAGCCTGTGTATCTTTAAGGAAAACAGTGAGCATTCAATATTTGAGTTCTAAGTCTCTAACAGGCTTTACCTCTAACTTGAGTAGCTATGTAGTTATATTCCTCTGTGCCTTCTTTTTCTCGCTTTTGTAATAAGTTGATGGAACTAAATTATCTATAGGAGTAATTTTAAACTCAATCATTTAAAGATATTTCTGTAAAAATAAGTAAAAAATGAACCAAGAAATCAAGGATTATATGCAGGTGGGATGCACAAGTAGTCCTGGTTAGCTTGATGGTGAGATTTAATGTAGAGTCTCAAACTCAGATGCCTTCAGGGGCCAAAAAGTTAGCACCAATTTGTGAAGCAGCCAGGGCTAAAAAGTATGAGATCAGTTGTCAATTTAAGGCTCATGCAATGTCTAATGACATTCAAATTCAAGTATACAGAACAGTGGTCTCCAACGTAGTGAATACAACCCAGCTAGTATACCAAATGACCCACTGGGCTGTAATAAAATAATATGCTTTATTAATATTTAGTATGTGGATAGACAATACTGTATATGTAACTGTATAAGCTAAAATACCTATATTGGGAAATAATGCTTAAATCTTCTTCATTTCTTCAATACATCATTTTATTTATTTATTTTTAATTTTTTGAGAGAGAGTATGTGTGTGAGTAGGGGAGAAGAGCAGAGAGTAGGGGAGAGAGAGAATCCCAGGCAGGCTCCTTGCTCATTGTGGAGCCTGAGGTGGGGCTTGATCCCATGACCCTGGGACCATGACCTGAGCTAAAATCAAGAGTCAGAGGCTCAACCGACTGACACACCCCGGTGCCCCTCAATACATGATTTTAAAAGAATGTTTAGACACAACTGATATAGATGAGTCACTTGCCCTTGAACAAGTAACTTAACTTCTCTGAATCCTTAACTGTAAAATGAGAATAGTAGCAAAATTTTCCTTGCATGGCTGTGGTGAAATTTAAATGAGACAATGCATACAAGTCTCAAAGATTGTTAGATACTCTTACAACCAAGTAATATCCAAATTAGCTCTCCTATTTCTCATCTGGCCTTTCTGTTTCAAATCCCTCTGCTATATTGTCAACTCAATTATCTTTCTAGAACACAGCCCAAACATGTCACCATACTGCTTGAACCACACATTTGTTAATGCACGCACATGTGTGTGCATGTACACACACACACACGCACACACACACACACACACACACACACATCAGTGATTGGTTTCCCATTGTCTGCAGAGCAAAGTCAGTAGCTAGTCCAGTGGTCAAGACCATTTACAAGCTGGCCCTTCCACCTCTCCTGGCTATTTTGTCACCACTCTTTGACACACACCCACTGACACGGGACTCTGTCCTTTCTTCAATGTGCCAAGAATTTTTACAGCTCTATTTTTTTTAGGAATTCCCTTCCTCTGCTTTTTCCCCCTAACAAAGTCCCACTGCCTGTGTTTGTGGATTACTTACTGTCCCTAGAGTATGTCTGGTAGAAACAGGAGGAAACAAATCAGAACATATCTGAGATGTCTTTGAAGACATCAAAACTTGCCAATTATGATTATACAAATGATTAGTTGTCTGAGACAAACGGAGACATGGATGAGTGTCTGTCCTACCAAAAGTATCCTTTCTTTACAAAGCAACTCTCATAGGCTTCCTATGAGTGAGTGTTTCTGGTTTATTTCAAATGATTTAATCTATAGAAATGTAATTTTCAAGCAACTTTTAAAGAGCAACACTAACAGTATGTAAACCAAAAAATCACCTGTATATCCTTACGATAAAGGGATCTAATTGGAAATCAAACCTCAGTCCTCCTGGGTAATAAGTAGAGAAGAGGTGAAAAGCAAGTCAGGATAACATACTTTCTGGAATACCTATACTCAGATATTTTAAAATGGCACTTATTTCATTTAGATAACACTTATAGATTTTCCGGTGTCCAGGGTGTTAAAAAAATATATACCATATGTTCCCTTTGATTCCAGGATTAAATACACATACACATATCCACATACACGCACGCTAGGTTCTATTTGAACAACATAAATGTAAACTTACATGTCATAATGAATTTTTGGCTCTTTATACAGAGAATGATAGCATGATTAAAAGCCGGATCTTACGTATTTTCTATTTCAGCTTCCTTAATTTTACAAATGAAGAAAGACCAAGAATTGCTGACTCATTTGCAGATGACAGCATACCTATTTAACACCTTGCCTCCAATCCTTTAATTCTTTTTTTTTTTTTAATTTTAATGTCTATTTATTTGTGAAAGAGAGACAGAGTGCGTCTGAGGGAGGGGCAGAGAGACAAAGAGACACAGAATCTAAAGCTGGCTCCAGGCTCTGAACTGTCAGCACAGAGCCCAACACGGGACTCAAACTCCTGAACTCTGAGATCATGACTTGAGCCAAAGTTGGTTGCTTAACTGACTGAGCCACCCACATACCTCCAGTCCTTCCATTTTTATAGAGCGAGTGTTTCCTCTTCCCTGCCTTGTTCTTCTTCCATCACCTACCTTCCTCTAGTTCCAGCTTTCTTTGGTTGTCATAGTAAGTGCCAAGACCGCTGGATAGTGATTGCTTCAACCTGGATGGTATCACCTGAGCCACACAGGCACCCCGGATAGTCCATATTGAGATGCGTTATCAAAACTATAATACCAAAAGAGCAAAATATCTCATTAGCGACTTTGGTATTGATTGCATTTTGAAATGATAAGTTTGATATATTAGTTTAATACAATATAATTTAAAAATCAGTCTCACCAATTTTTTATTTTTTAATGTGGCTACTAGAAATGTAGTTACATTCCTATGGACAATGCTGACCTAAAGGCCTCAAGTGTGGCGTGTCACCTGGAGTAATGCATTACATGGGCCCTCCACACCTATATTTATCACGGGTACAGGGAAATGGAAATTATAATGCTGAGTGATTTATTTTCTTATTCTAGTAGAACTTGTTTTTCCTATTTCAAAGTGCACGTCTAATTTGGAATGGATCCCCCTGATGACATTTCTCCAAAAGTTTTGTATGTGAATATATACATATATATAAAAAACTGCCACTGATGTTGAAAGCCTTTCTTCATTAAAAGATTTTCTGGATGCACTCAACAAGAGCTTTATATAGCTTGCACAGAAAAGAAAGTGCTTGAGGTAGCAGAATGCACAAAAACAAACAAAATGCAAATATAGGAATTACAGAAGTAGCTTGAGTTATCAGGCAATACTTTGCTGCTTCTAAGTCAAAAATATACACTTTATGTATTTAATTAGTGATTGAGCACCTAGACTCAGGAGGAGTCTTAATCTGGCTTAAAGAGTGACTTCCTTTCACAAAAAAAGGGGAAAAAAAGTTCTGAGCCTCTTGCTTATAAAAAGGTCAGGCTTGGGGCGCCTGGGTGGCGTGGTCGGTTAAGCGTCCGACTTCAGCCAGGTCACGATCTCGCTGTCTGTGAGTTCGAGCCCCGCGTCGGGCTCTGGGCTGATGGCTCGGAGCCTGGAGGCTGTTTCTGATTCTGTGTCTCCCTCTCTCTCTGCCCCTCCCCCGTTCATGCTCTGTCTCTCTCTGTCCCAAAAATAAATTAAAAAAAAAAAAAAATGTTAAAAAAGGTCAGGCTTGACTCAGACATAAATTATTCACAGATATTAATATCCTTTCGTGTAATACTTTTTGAAGTGGGACAGATGTAATAATATGCAGGGCTAAAATTTTGAAATCCTTGAGAGAATATTTTTTCACAAAAGTTTGGATCTGTAACTAATTAAAAATGAGACTGAAAAAAATGTACGGAGATTCAAGTTCACATTAAAACTGTCCAATGGCAAAGACCTTTCACATGTTGGAAGACATAACTTTGTTTTTATCTTTCCCTGTTGTTTCCTTTAATGACTGGTAATAAAACAGAAGGAAATACATTTTAGCCCTAAGACACATCTGGAAATGATATTTCAAATAGTCCTCCCATCGGTCCCCCAGAATGAAGTTTAAGCACCTTGGTGACCTACTTCCCTTACCTCTGGAAACTTTCTAGATGAAATCAGAAGGGTATTGACAGTACTGCAGTTTCCTTGGGGCTTGGGGAAAATAAATATGCATTCCTCTCCTTTCTAGCTCATCAGTGGTTAGTTACACCCACATTCTTAAGAGCAATAGCCAAAAGGTGGAAGCAACCGATGTGTCCCTGGACAGATGAATGAATACACAAAATGTGGCATATACATACAATACAGTAGTATTTAGTTTTTAAAAAAGAAGGAAATCCTATAATACGCGACGATATGGATGAACCTCGAAGACCTATTAAGTGACATTAGCCAATCACAGAAAGACAAATACTGTATAATTCTGCTTATATAAGGTATCAAGAGTAGTCAAAATCACAGAGACACAAAGTAGAAAGGTAGTTGCCAGGGGGTGTTGGGAGGGGAGAGTTTGTTTAATTGTTTAATGGGTATAGGACTTCAGTTTTGCAAAATGAAAAAGTTCCGGAGACTGGTTACACAACCATGTGAATACACTTCACACCATTGACTTGTATGCTTATCAATGGTTAATATGGTAAATTTTATGTGCTTAAAAAAAAAAAAAAAAAAAAAAAAACGACTCAGCAGCAATGCTCTTTTTCTTTAATTCACCTATTTGGCTGGTTGATTCAGTTTTATTTATGTTCATCAGAAGACATCAAAATCTACCGTGGGGGGGAAGTTCATCAAGTATTCGGTGTTGGAACTCAAAGGCTCTTGGACAGCTAACCCACACCCACCGTTGTACATGCTAGTGTGGGGGGTGAGGTCCAGGGAAGCAAAATGGCTTTGACCTAAGACCATGAGGTTAATTGGCAGGTCAGCCGGGGCAAAAATTAAATTCCTTTACTACACAATACTCTATTTTCTTACACATATTTGTGACCCAGCAAACCTTCATGTTATTACACATTTTTTATTTTAATGAAAAACCAGCTTAGGTGTTAATCATTGCCAAGGTCTTGTTTTCATCAATTGATTGCTTACCCAAAAGCTCTTTAGCAAATTTGAACAGAGTGAAACGTAGAAATGATGAGGCCTCATTAGTATATGACTTCCCTGAATGCCTAGACTTCAGCAATTCAATTTTTACAGTTTTGATCTTCTTCAACACTAATGCGAATTGCTGCTGGGTTTTTTTTTTTGTTTTTTTTTGTTTTTTTTTGGCTGCTGAATCTTTTGTTCAGAAAGCACTTAAACGGCGAGACAGCCTGTGGTGAGGTTCATATGACTGGCATGTTTAGAAGGCCAAATGTTTAAAGCGTTGCAACTGACCGTCATTATTTGTGCAGATTACCTACCCAAAGAGATTGAGAGAAAATACAAAGAAAAAGATAAAAAAGGAGTGTATATGATTAGAGCTTTCTAATTAGCTATGCAGAAAGTTGGATGATGTGTTTACACCTTAAAGTGTCTACCTCTAAAATATTCCCCATGTAGCCCTCCAGAAAGTCAGGCCACCTGCACACACAGTGTTTTCGTAGATTCACTGCCTTTGTTGAGAACCGAAAACAATTCCCAAGGTTCGCAACTCATGCTGTCCAACGCTCACGTTCCCCTCTCTAATCCAGGGGAGCTGTGACTTCAGAGAAGAGGTGCAACGTGGTTTCCACTTTTAATTTGGTCAGTCTCTGGAGCACAATATCTCAGTAACATTATTATTTTTGCTCACCTATATTGTCACTACGATTCTGTAGGACCACAGCTCCCCACCTCCCCACCCAGGTGACCTGAGCGTGCTGCAGTGAACTCAGAGGGCACCACAGAAACTTTAAATTGTTGGGAAAGCATAACAATACTTGGTCATAGGAAATTTGGACACCGTGCAAACTAGTAGCTCCAGAGCTGATATTTTCAACACTAGATTCCACTGCATTTCTTTGATGACACCATATCTTTATGTAGCTGGATATTTCGCAGGCATTATGATATAGAGCCAGTACTATGCAGGACACGTGGGTGGCTCAGTTGGTTCAGCATCCGACCTCTCTGACAGTGCAGAGCGTGCTTGGGATTCTCTCCCTCCCCCATCTCTCTGCCCCAACCCTCTTCGCTCGCTCTTTCTCTAAATAAATAAATAAATAAACAAACAAAATTTAAAGCAAGTGCTGTGCACAAATCCATGTGGACCATGTGGACCAAGAAATGAGGGTGACAGCATCCAATCTGATTCCAAGTTTAAGATATTGTACAAAGTACAACAGGTGCACCCACCTTATTAGTAAATAACTGTGGTTACCTAAGAATAAAATAAAGATAGTATTTTTGTCTTTTAATATATGTGTTTTTTTTTCCAGATGGTTACTAAGTGGTTAGGACACAAATATATATTGAATTGTTTGGACCTAAGTATTTAATAAACAGCTGCTAAGTATCTAAGTATTTATTTTGGACTCGAGACACCATGAAAAAATTACTGAGACACCACGGTCACCATGAACAGACAAAGTTGAGGGTCTTCTGTTGTGAGGAGTCTTAGAGTTGATATTGTGGTTGATTACTGCTGTCCCAACACACCTTCTAACAATGATAACATGGAGGAATTCTATTACCAAAAAAGTTGGACAACAGCAGGGATTGAAAAGCTACTCAGAAAGACCACTGCTAAGCGATTGAATATCGCTTCCAACCTGAAACTTAAAGAAATTTCTTTGTTTAAATGATGGTTCTAAAGCATATTGAAGAGTCAGCTCTGCTTCTTGGAATCATATACCAAGAAATTGTCATCCTGTTTTAAAGCAAACAGTGTACGGGAGCCCTAAACAAATTTCCTTTTAGCCTTAACATTCCTGACCCTGCCAAAATGCATCAGGGAATGAACATCAATGGGGCACAACAATCACCTCTCACTGAACTGTGCTTCCAGGTAGATACCTCCGGGTAGGAGTGTTCATTACCTTACATATTTTCCTGGAAATCTGGTTTCCAGGCTGCCAAGTGTGATTACAATGTCATGATGAAACCCAAGGAAAGAAGTCATGTATGGATTTCATGTCTCTATCAAAGAAAAAAAAAAAAGATTTTGGATTGTCCAGCATCACATTATTAAGCATTTTCTTGATTATAAGAGAGTCTGAGATGCCTGAAATGGCCCTAATTAGAATCAGAAGTCCCCTGTCACAATCACAATTCTGTACCCAGTTGGTTGCAACACATTGGCTGCCATTGGTGATCATTTTCGACCATGTTCAGGTTTTGTCTTTCTAGTCCAATTTTTCTCACTTACGTCTTTTGCTAAAAGCCACTTCAAATAGATTTGGGAAAAAATGGAGTCATACATTCCAGTAAAACATCATGGTGATGCTTACTGAACTTCTTTGAAGCGGATTTGTCAACAAAATTGATTTTTTTATCGTTCACCTTGTCTCTCTCCACGTTCAGCAAGAGTAGCTTATCCTGCCAAATGGGACAACTTTTAGAGACTTGTCTTAATTATCTGCATTCATAATTAGCTAATGACCAGCAGACACACAAGAATGTGTCCTAGATGCCCCTTTGCCTGTATCCAGTCTTCATTCATTTTACCCTCAGAGATTTTCCTTATTAAAAAGCCATGTGGCTAGGACAGATGGCCTGCATGTGTTATCTCCATCTTTATCAGCATTGAGGACATTTCCGTTGGAGTAACTTGACAGTAGCAGAATTTTCGGGAATATTTATCCTAAAGCCATCTGGCATTGATTTTTCAGCCTCAATCCCTGAGGTTTCATGAGGGTCTTAACGTGAAAGAGATAATAAGTCTCTGGCCATTGCCATTGCTGAGGGATTCACACTTTGTGCGCTTACTAATGTAAGGCAAAGGTCATCTTGGAAAGTGTGCTATGTCCTTAATAGTCAAAAGATGATAAGATGAAACTGAGAGTTTGTTTTATGTTTATAGAATAACATCTAAAGCCAAAGGAACTGAGTGCAATCCTACTCCCTGAATTTGGTAGAGTAAAAGTTTGAGTAAGCCGCATGTATCTTCAGCCTTAGTTTCCTTGTGTGTAAAATGGGAATAATCTTAACACCTAAATCATAGTGGTTGGGAAACTAAATTTGAAAGCAGTATTCAAATATGAGTTATAATGACCTAAGGAGGAAACTGGTATTTTGAACTCGGCAAGATTAGGGAATCTGATGTTAGCATATTTATTGTGTAGGAGTTCTTGCTTATATTTTATTGATTGTGAGTTACTAGTGTATCGGTGAGAGCTCTAGAGAATTCTTGCACTAGAAAAGTGCTTCCGTTGAAGACAGTCTCATTTTACCACTTCCTTAACATAACAAGTACCTAATTCCTTAAAAAGGCACCTGTTTAGCACCTTAGTAATATCTAACGTAAACCAGTGTTTCGATTATTTCAAAAACCTCGTCCTTCTTATAAAGCTTTCAGTAAAGACAATGTTATAATGCTATAGCCGTCTTTTCTCTTAACCCTTGACATTTTGACCTTTGAAACCTCTCTCCTCAAGTTAAGCACCAATCTTTAATTCTATCATTTTCTCCCCAAAGCCAGAGGATTTCTAAGTTGTTCTTCTTTTGTTTTCATGGGTAGAATGTTCAGAAAGCCACTTTTCTTGATGGAAATTCGTAAACGAACACAAACAGGGGGGCATCCTGAGGGCTCAGCATCTTCCCTTTCCGCTCTTCCCCTCGCACAACACCCAGAGATCGCAGTCACTTTGCGCAATTTTGGTAGCAAATCGCACCGTCTTCATTCATTCTTTCTTTTTTCTAATTGACTTGAGGTTGACTCAGTCTGAGCCCTGTTTTGCATGCCACAGCTGACCGTCCTGTTCGCGTCAGGGTCTTGAGAAAAGGTGTCTTTCTCGGCTCGTCGGTTAATCCAAATCTCTTGAATTACATTCTCCCCTTCTTGCTGGCTCTGTCTGGCAGATGCAGAGACATTGATAGGCACTGACTTCCTACACTTGAACAAGATGGAGGTGCACCTATACCCTTGAGATCAGCTCCAGCCCATCTGACTTTTTGATTTAGTTTTGATGAATGCCCCCTGTTTTATCCTCCTTCTGTGATCATTTTAGTTAAGATTCAATCATAAAGAATGTCCTCATAACGCCTCTACTGACCAAATACTAACTAATTACTTAAGACAAGCCTTAGGTACCAATATACATATATATTTCCCCCAGGTGCCTCCTCAGGGGACCAACTTGTCCCAGTCTACTTGGGACTATTTTGATTTTACCACTGAAAGGCCATCCCCCCAAGAAACTCCTCAGTCCCAGGGAAACTGGAATACAGCAGCTCCCTCTCATTTTCAGTTTTGCTTTCTACAGTTTCAATTCCCCATGATCAACCCGAGTCAGAAAGCAGATGATCCTCCTTCTGACTTACCTTCAGAAGGTAAGGAGTAGCCTCATGCTACATCACATTCACCCGACTTCATCTCATCGCATAGGCGTTTTTATCATCTCCTGTCATCACAAGAAGGGTGCATACAGTACAGTAAGAGATTTTGAGAAAGAGGCCACATTCCCATAACTTTTAGTATAATATTTTGTTGTAATTGTTCTATTTTACTATTAGTTATTGGTGTTCATCTCTTACTGTGCCTAATTTATAAATTTAACTTGATCATATTATGTATTATGTATAGGAAAAAAAAACTTAGTATATACAGGGTTCAGTACCATCCATGGATTCAGGCATCCACTGAGGGTCTGGGATTGTATCCCCCATAGATAAAAGGAGGGGGAGGCGAATGTAGTTGGTCACCACAGCACTACTGAATAGTGTGATTAATTTGGCCTATATTTAGATCCTAACTTTCTCAGAAGTCATTTCCCTACAAAGCGCTTTTTGTAGATACAAGCTGTGTGTATGAGCAAGTTCAAATTGTGTCACAGTGGTTCAGGGTCACAGAGCTCTGCAAGCCTGCCCTTCATTTATGAAGCACTCTTTTTCCTAATTCCCAGCATTCTATTTTTATTCCTTTTCTTATTGTATCCATTTGCAAGCTTTGGAGGACTTTATAGAATGTGATCACGTGAAGTCTGTTTTTGTGAATTAATTGGCTGGTTTTAACTTATGCAGTTCAGTTATAAGAAACGTGATAGAGAATGCAATTTAAATCATTAACTGTGCATTTATCTCATAGAACTATGGGTGATTTTATTTTCTTCTTTTCTAAATCACACTGTGCATGTGTTATTTTTACAAAACAAAATCTTTTCAAAGTGACTTTAAAATTACATGTTAAATAATTTCTCTTGAAATTTACCGTGTTTACCAAAATCCATCCAATAAGACCTCACCATTTCTGGTCAGAGCTGCTCATGGAAATACACATAGAAAATTACCTAGATCCTCTGTCCAGAAAGACATCATGCCAGCAAAGGAAGACACCTATCAGGGTTTAAGAAACTGTGAATTGTGGAGCAGGTCAGCCATGTTTGATAAGCTAACAAGGTCAGTTGAAGAATGAATGAAATTCTGGGGACAAGATAGCTGGAGGCAAAATGGAATTTGGAAGGGAAAAGAGGTATCAAGAACATGAGTCTTAGAATTTTTTTTTTTTTTTTTTGGAACCAGGGAACCTTTCATTTATTCATTAACTCATTCATTTACTTGAAAATATTTACTGAATACCTTCTAATGTGCCAGTCTTTACACTGATAAATCAGAGGTATAAAAAGATCATTGCTCTTTCAGGACTTCCAGTGTGGTAGTGACAATAGATAGCAAATATAGTAAGCATATAGTATTTTGGAAAGTAAAAAGTGCTCTGGGAAAAAAATGGAATATGCATCAGGTTGCAAGGTAAGGTGGGTGGAAGAAGGATTATAATGTTAAGGTGCAGAGCAGTAAAGGATTCAGCGAGTAAAAGGTCTTGAAGGGGACCAAGCTTTACCTAGAGGAAACAGTGAATGAAAACAATGACTTTACAAAAATGCATTGGGATTTGGAACGCTAGTTGACATCTGACCTGTGGAGTAGGACAAAAGGGGGACATTGAGTTCATGTCAGTGGATCTGCCCAATTTGGGCCTCTTACTTAGCCTTTAAACTTGTCTCTTCCTATTTGTCTTTACAAAGATGAGATGAGCAAAGCAGTGGTGTTAATAGTTTCCAGAATATCATAGTAGGGAACTTAGGTTATTTTGTACAGACAAGCATCATCTAGCAAACTTTTTCTGCTGTGATCTAGGATAATACGTAACCCATGAGAGGTTTCCTAATGGAGCAAACGGATTTTAATTTTTATCCCTATTTTCTTCCCCTGCTATCAAATGTTCCTGAAAAATAGTCTTAGTATTTTAATTAATGCTTTACTTTAGGGTACGCACGACTATGTTTGTGTGTGTCATATAAGCGGATGACAGAATCAAAAAGATTTCAAACTATATAGATAAATGGAAGTCGTTAGGCCAATAACAGCAAGAAAGCCCTTTAGGGGGAAAACTTATGTTGCCAGTAACCCAGCATTTTATTATTAAAGTTTCCTATTTTGAAATTCAGTCTTGAAGCTCTGCAGAAATGTGCAGAAAGGATATGTATTGATGGAATGAATGAATGAGAGTGGAGAGGGATATAAAAAAGGCTACAAACCCTCATGCATTATGAAGACTTAGCCATATATCCACTGTTGCTTTTTATTAGGAAAACTGAGCCTCCCAGAGGAGAAACATTATATAAATTGTACTGTTTAAAAATTGCTGTGTTCATTATGAGGAGCTTAATTATGGTCATCATTTACCAAAAAAAATCAAAGTCTTGTCAAGGAATTCATAATAATGAATGTTTCTCATTAAAAATTAATGAACAAGTGGCTTACTCTGAAGGTATAAAGTCTGTGGAATATCATTATTTTCCTTTCTTGTTTCAAAGAATTAATATTCATGCAAATTAGATCCAAATTACTACAGTTTAAGCGGTTACTTAGTACTACAGATTATGGATTTGTTTATGACCATAGAAGCCAATTATATTTGTCAGCATAGGCTAGATTATGCTGTGATAAACAAACCTTGAAATCTCAGTGGTTTAATAAGACAAAGGTTTCTTTCTTGCTCATCATGCAGAATGCAATGGAAGTCAGAATACCTCTCAAAGCAGCTCCCTTCCCTACAGTGACTCAGCAAACTGTCAGGCTTTCATTTTAAACCTCTGCCATTTCACAACCCCCAGGATCATCATGGAACAGAAAGGGAGAGGTAGAAGGTTGTTCATCAGCTCTTAAGTGCCTTAGCCTGAGGTAACACACATCACTGCTGTTCACAGCCCCATGCCACATGGTTTTGACTAGTACATCTGGGCTGTGTGGAGGAAGCAGACGAACATTCAGTGAATAATAATGTGCCTACAACAGCAAAAGCAAAACCAAAAGAAGAGATTGGTAAAAAGCACATTATCTACTAGGTACATTCTGCTAAGGGTTTTCTGCATAACCCGGGGCCAAGGGAGAGGGCATAATATTCCAAAACACAGCCAAAAACATCTCTGTATACTGAAAAATAATAAAGCAATACATGAATCCCTAAGTTAGGGATATAATTGTCCTTGCATCCCTGTGATCAGAAACATACTATCATAACTGCTCACAGTCCAAGAGGGATCAGAGCGTCAGTAAGCGAGACATCTGGTAAACCCATCTCTCGAAGGAAAATGCAAGGAGTTACTTCTTGGAGTGTGGGGTTATCAATGACACAGGCAAAGTCCCACTCTTTACATGGACGTACTATATTCCGTTAACGTCTGAGGAATGCTTTCTTGACCAGATTAACAAGGAAGACAGTGCTTTGACTGGGAAGGAAAAACTCTTCACTCTGAAGTCTTGTTTGAGAACACACACACAATTTAACTTCACGTTCTTCTTCATCCCTAGGCTAAAATAGCAAATAAATGAAGGACTAAGTTAATTAAATGCATATTTTAACAGCATTTATCTGGCATTGATTGGCTGAGGCCACTTACAGTAAAGTGTGGAATAGTTAATACAAGTGCTGGCCATCTCCTAAAGGAGGTGACCTCAAGGTTATATAATTGTAGCGGTAATTTATTTAGCTTAACATGAATGTGTTCTCAATTAGGTTGGTAGGCATTATAATAGCACAAGTGGGATTTATATTTGCTATGTCTTGGCTGTGAGGGTTTAGTTATTGGATTTGTTTGCCTATATTTAGTCCTCCCATTCAGGATCCTTCCCTCTCAGGAAAGATCAGGAGGCTTCTTCACGCTGATTAATAGGGGCGCAGTCCTAGCATTGCGGGTATCAGCCTGGTCTCGCCAGAGGCCATGAAGGAGCAGACACATAGCACAGCCTCCAGAAGTCAACATTATGGGGGTGGGGGTGGGGGGGAGGAGTGGGGGTTCTGCCAGTGGGAACTGTTTCTGTTTCTCTCCCAGTACAGACCCATCAGCATCTTCAATTCGCCCATAAATCGGTGCTTAATATGAAAATATATCACTGCTGAGGCACTTCAGGATTTATTACGGGCTTTCTGTTGTTGGAGTTCATGTTTTACACACACACCTTCTTTTCCTGTGCTCTGCTAGACCTCTGAGGCAGAAAAGCAATTGTCCATGATGCTCTACTCTCATATTTGAACCTCTGATTCTGTCTGTCTAATAGGGGAACTGAAGCATCGTTACCATTCCTTGGTCAGATGTGGTAAAGAAATTTATAAATTTTTAAAGTTCTTTCTTTATTTATTTTGAGAGAGAGAGAGAGAGAGAGCGCACATGTGAGGAGGGGCAGAAAGAGACAGAGAGAATCCCAGGCAGGCTCCACACTGCCACCACGGAGCCCAGTGTGGGGCTTGAACTTACAAACCGTGAGATCATGACCTGACATGAAATCAAGAGTCGTTCGCTTAACTGACTGATCCACCCAGGCACCCCTAGAAAATTTTAAAGTCGACATCCGGTTGGCTGAGTCTTTACCAACCCTGGCCACCCAGGTCTCTTGTGAATTTTTCAACCTTTGCATACACACCAAGTGTGCCCCTTAGTAATTCTGTATGAACAAATGAAATGATCATTATTATCATTTTCGTTTATTTACAAGCTGGCAGAGATGAAGGGTTGGTCACTCACTGGGTCCCACAGACGCTGGTTCTGGAAGCACAGGACTCAGCCAGTAGATGTCTCTGTTAGACTCATAATAGTGAATGCCCCCTCGGGAGGAGTGTAGCCTGCTTGCAAAATGTGTATTTTTGTCCAAAAATTGAAACAATCTAAAAAGGGAATCTGGTTGTCCTTGTGTTTCAGTTTAGGCTGTCAACTTCACAACGCAGTTTCTGTTTAGATCAACCAGTGAGGTGGGAGCGCCCACGCGTTCCCCTGATGGATAGAGGGTTCTCACCCATGACAGCCCTCCCCCTAAAATACAACCTTGTGCAAACCTTCCTTTTCCGGGGAACTGAAACTAACCCTCATCTCCTTGGAGACCATCTGCCTTGCAGTGAGGGCTTTCATGAGCCCAAATTTATGGTCTTTGGGATAACAGAGAGACTTTTTTTTTTTTGGTCACTTACGCAACAGACTCAGGTAAGCAGATCCAACATGTGAAATTGTCGGAGTTGAAAACTGTCACCAAAGCAAGAAGGAAGTTGTAGAGATGTGTTCTGCAAAGCAGAGTTCTCTCTATCAACTCATTTTTGTTTGAGGTACTTCAGTGGTTTTGCAGCCCAAAGAAGAAGTTTCTCCGCGTATCTACCAACACAACGTTGGAGGACAGGAGGACTTTATATTTAAAGGTTGCGTAACCAAGGCTCAGTCACCATGATGCTGCTAGTCTCAGGAAACTCTGTCCAGTGGAAAGAAAATAGGACTGGGTGTGAGGAGATCTGCGTTCCTCTTTTTTTTTTTTTTTTTAAATTTTTTTTTCAACGTTTTTTATTTATTTTTGGGACAGAGAGAGACAGAGCATGAACGGGGGAGGGGCAGAGAGAGAGGGAGACACAGAATCGGAAACAGGCTCCAGGCTCCGAGCCATCAGCCCAGAGCCTGACGCGGGGCTCGAACTCACGGACCGCGAGATCGTGACCTGGCTGAAGTCGGACGCTTAACCGACTGCGCCACCCAGGCGCCCCTCTGCGTTCCTCTTTTTATGCTCTGTGTGATGTCCAGTTGCTTAACCTTTCAGATCCCGTTTCGTTCTCTGTGGCATGGGGACAAGAAGAAGAACAAAGGAAGACACAGTTTTTGAAGGAAGTTGAAAAATTCTTACTTGTCAGGATTGCCCCGAGGCATAAATAAGAGCTATAACCCTCCTGACTGATGCTCAATTGCTGCTTACTCTTTTCCCCCTCCTTCTTTTCTCATTGGTCTGGTCAATAGGAAGTCTAAGAATACTTTTTAAAAAAATTGATAAGGGGATCCAGTAGGTAAATCTCATATCAGAGATTTTTACGCACTGTGCTCTGTAACCCCCTCTTTATCCCTTTGAACATAGGACAGGTGTTCAGAGTCAGAAGAACGGCACAGATTAAGTGTCAGATTGTTCTTATCCTCTTTGATTTGAAAGCTATTGCTCAAGCTACATTTTTGTAGCTACTAAACTCTGATGGAGGAAGAGTGTCATTTGCACTGGCAAATATAATATGCCAGAAGAAAGCATGCTTAACTTCTCTGTCATCCAGACATTCATGGCTTGTTCATTGCCCTGTCCACTGGGAAAGTCCTTTAGGCTTGACCCTCTGCCCTCTGCTGATGGGCAAGTGCCATTCACATCCTGGTTCCTCCTGTCAGGGGATCACTCTACTGTCTGGGAGAAAGGTCTTCAAATGACGACCTCCAATGCTAATGGATAAATTGAATGCTAATCAGAACTTAAAGCATTAAGAGAATCCAAATAAGGAGATTTTGCATGCTCAAAAGAGTGAGGGGAGGGTGGGCCAGAAAAAAAGGCCCCAAACAGAACTAATTTAACAGGAGGGGCTCAATTAATAACAGGAAAAATAGCTAGACAGTAGGTGAAGGAAGAAGAGGATGACATCTTAAGTACTGGGAATAATGAGAACAAAGGCAGATAAACTTTTTGGAGGAAGTCGAAAAGCTCCCCCATACTTCACTTGTAAATAAGTGTCCTGAAATTGTGAGAGTATTCATACTAATCACAGATGTGCAGAGAAAAGAAAGATCCTTTACTCCCCGAAGCTGCTATGACTTTCATGGGGAGGAAGGGGAAGAAAGAACTGTTTAAAATCTGGTCCAAAATATTGCAGATTTTGACTCCGACTCTTTGAGATATGATAGCTGGCCAGTCTCCCAGAATGCCTCTCTTCTCCCTGACTCTGTCCTTCCCTGGCCTCTGATACAGGATTCCTTTGTTCTAGCAAAGAAGCCCCCCACTTTTGACCCAGCATCTCCTTCCTCTCCGAGGGCAAACCAGACTCGTTAGCCCATCCAATAAAGCTCTGAAGGCCAGGCATGGTGGGACCCTGTCTGTGCACTGCCCACATTCCTCTCTCGGCTCTCAGATCTCCAGCTTTCAGAGTGACATCTGTCCTCCCTACTTTCTGAAGGTATATTTGTTCCTGAGCTGTAGTGAGGGACTTGCCCACCACAGAATGTAAATTGAGAGATAATTCAAAACATCATCTCTAGGGGACGCCTTCTGGCTCAGTTGGTCAAGCGTCCGACTTCGGCTCAGGTCATAATCTCACAGTTTGTGAGTTCGAGCCCCACACCAGGCTCTCTGCCGTCAGTGCAGAGCCTGCTTTGGGTCCTCCGTCCCCCTCCTTCTCTGCCTCTCCCCCATTTGCATTCTGTCTCTCTCTCTCAAAAATAAATAAACATTTTTAAAAAAACATATCTATTTCACAACCATGCAAATTAAATAGAAAGCTCTTTTAAAAATCCCTCTTTCAGCACTCCAGAGGGACCGGGGTCAAGTTTGTATCTTGTCCACATTTCAGACAATCAGCTGATAGCCAAGATCCTTCTACTTTCATTGTTTTAGGCTTGGGGCTCCTGAACAATAGTTGGGAATGGGCTCATCTTATATAGAAACATATCTTTCTCTTCAGCAATGATAGGAATGCTATATAAAATTGAAACTTCACACAATTAGGATAGCGCCAAACATTTGAATCCATTTCATGCTGAAGATTTCTCCCAATATCCAATTTGCAATGCTCACAGGCCAAATGGAAACACTGCACAAAGATTGTAATTGCGACTGTAGCCTCTCGGAGAATCATAACGCTTTTTTGAGAGAGAAGTATCTAGAAGAGAGAAACACTGGGACAGATACAGCTTGGGAACACATATGCTTTCAGTCTGTAAGCGCTCTGATGAACAGAGTTCGCAAAGTTTTACTCTGAAAATGAAGGCTTTACTCAGAAGGTGAGGCGGGCTGGCCTTGTCTTGCAGCTGTTTTAGAAGAGCCTGGGATTAATTTTAATTTTAATAACTTCATTGGCATGACAGGGCAGCCGTGTTTTGTGAAAGTCAATATAACATGAACCTCTGTGTGGGGATTGGTTACACAGCCTCTTTCCTTTTGCTCTCCTCTGTGAGCGTGTCTGACTATGAGACTGCCAAGGTCAGGGCTAACACTTTTGTCCCTACCTTTTTACCCCTCCCATGTAATTTTCTACAATAAGCGGTGTTTGGAAAAGATGAAGGATTTAAGGAAATATGCTGCTTTTAAATCTCCCTAAGTCCTTGGATTTTTGCCAGTATATTTCTATACTGTGGTCAGTGAGCCCAAAATGGATAAATAAATCTACAGAAAGTTTGTGAATTGGCTAGTTAAAAAAACAATCTAGGATATTTGTGAAATGTTCCCTTTCTGGCATGGCTAGTATGAATATTTCTTCATTTACGGCCATTGTCAATTTGAGGACCTTTTATAGTCATGCCAAGACTGAAACTCGAGTTGATGTAGGAAAAAAAAATGTCAAGAAGTATATACCATTCATATACAGGGTGTCTGTAAAACTAAAGAAACATAAGTAAACACATGTAATGCCACCAATGACATCTCCAGTCTTTAAGAGCAATAAAATAATATGGACTAATATTAACATATCTTTACTAATGTCAGCAAGTCTAATAATGTTGGTATTGATATTAGCATAGGTATCTTTTTTCACCTATGTTCTAAACTTTATAGATACACTGTACAATATGATCCCACATTTGTTTTGTAATGTGTGCATATATGTGTGCATATTTAAGACACCAGAAAATTACACACCCAGATTTTAACAGTGGTGTTCTCTGTGAGGGAAGGTTATATGTCATTTTAATTTTCTTCCTTGTTTCTGATTGTTCCAATATTTCTAATATTAGCATGTGTTACATTTGAGTTGAAAAGAAATTTTTAATAAAACACAATAGAATAAACTGTGTGTCTACCCGTCCACTGTACAACGTAGTAGATGAATTCTACCATGGACACATTCAGCTACTTGGAATCATGGCCGTGAGGCCACACTTTGAAGATAAATGATATGTCTTAAGACTCTAGGGAGGAAAGAAGTAAAGGGAAAGAGGAGTAACAAGACGTACCAGAAGGTCCAAATGCATTTATAATACTCTCAATGTGATCATTTTCTCCCATAGAAGTTCCTAGGAAAAAGACAGATTATGATAGAGTGGTTCCTTCATCTTCGATTTCTTTTCTTTTATTTGACCAAACCACCAAAAGCATTCTGAAAACACAAGTAAAGCTCCATCAGCAACTACCTGTTTAACTGACACATTACTTAAAATTTGCTCTTGAGAGGTTAAAAGAAAGAGTGAAATATATGTAAATATGCCCATGCTGTTTATTTTTAAATATGAAGGTGGTTTTAATTCATGTGGTCACAGAAACAAATGTTTGGGGGCGCCTGGGTGGCTCAGTCAGTTAAGCATCCGACTCTTGATTTTGGCTCAGGTCATGATCTCATGATTAGTGAGTTTGAGCCCCAGGTCAATTCTCTCTCTTCCTCTCTGACCCTCCCTCACTTGCTCTCTCTCACTCTCTCTCAAAATAAATAAACCTTGAAAACAAATAAATAAACTAGTCAAAACCACAAATATTTGCTTAGATTTGTGAGAATAGATTCAAGAGACTATCCTAGTGCTAGTCTACCGTGAATTCCTGGAGAGCTTTCCTGTAGTCCCAGCGTGCGCATGTAGAATTATTACTATAATCTACAACAATGGTTGGTTCCAAGTTCCCCTGTGATAATACAGACTGAATTGGGCAGTCTAAGAACTTTGGAAAGAGCTTTATGATGAAACTGAATATGCCAACTGGTTTTTATATAGCTCAGACCTCTTATAGATTGTTTTCTCTGACACAATGTCTATAGCCTTATAAAACTTCTCGTATGTTTAACCTGTACATAAGAAACTCACAAGACAAAAGCCCAATCCTGCCGAGGTAGCAATTGCTTTCCCTGGAAGGAAGACCACGTGTTCCCATAAACCTTAAAGACAGAACCTAACTTAACTTTTCTCTCATGGAATATTTCTAATGCTTAAGCGTCGAACATGACCCAAGCACATTTAAGGTACATTTGTAAGCTGTTCAAGAACAAAACGGAAAATAGGCAGGGATTGAATGCTTCTGGCCACTGCATCAGAGAACACTGGCTTCACGTCTCATAGGCATACCTTTCTCTTGCCTTTGAGAAAATGACATGTAGGCCATTGGAAGGAAGGAGTTTTCATTCTGTAGACACTGGGGCCAGCAGATAATCTCTACCCCCGGGAGAAAAAATAACTACTACTCCGTAGACGACACCACACGCCTTCACTGAGCCACATCTGACTTATAAGAACTCTGCAGAGCACTTTGGTTGGAATGACTGTGTCACTGGCTGTTTAAGTAGATTTTTAATAAAAATTCTTCTGCCTTGATCAATCCATGCTCTTCAATTTAGAGCTGAGATTAATTCTCCAAGACACATGATGGTACAGTATTAACACTTGAAATCATCTCAGAACTGCTTGCTTTCATATTTGGCATAACTATTGTACCACCTTGGAAACTGCTTCTATTGACCTTTAGATTAAAAATATGTTGGATTATCGTGATTGACACTTTTAAAATGACTCATTCTTGCCAAACACAGCATAACAACTTTTAAACATCCCCTTTTCTTTGCAACTGCCTCCACTTTCATTATTCGAAACATGGCTGTATTCTACACCACCTCTCTTTGCCTAACATGTTTTTTTTTTCTTTCTTTTTTTTTTTTTTTTCAGAGTTCGAGAAGATTTACATTTGGAGCTAAATGTTTCATGATTGCTCTGTTGGGTTTCATTATACCAGTGTAGTTAATCAAAGCAAGTCTGGCCTTGCTACCATGATTCATTGTATGGTTTTTTGAACTTAATCATTTACACAGAATGAATATACACATTATCACCAGGGCTGGATTTCTTTAACAGCCTGCACGACACAGTATTGTAATGCCTTTGTCAACTGCTGGGTCCCGAGAACGTCACAGTTGCTAGGGTTTTTGTTAAGACATTTCATTGATGGGCTTTCGATTAGGAAAAAAGCAAATAGGAAGCCCCTGGTTGGAGCTACACAGAGCAGAGGAAATGCAGAGTGAATTGGCTCAACTCCAAGTTGGGCTACCTGGAAATCCTCTGGTTAGGACATAATGTTTCTTTTCATGGTGTGTGTGGTCTTCACAATCATAATTAACAAGTAACCTTTCTTCTTCCTCATCCCTAAGCCCATCATAAACTATTGGCCCTTGGCATCTGGGTAGGGTTTGGCAGATCCCAGATGTGGGGACGGCCTGAGAGAATTACTGGGATTGTTGTTTTGAAACTGAAAAAGCTAATTGCATAAGTATTAACACCTGTGAGCTGGGTCTAACAAGTCTAGTCTCTGTATTTAACAATTCAAGTCCAGCGATGCTCCTCTTGACACTCCGTTACTCCACAAAAAAAGCCGATTCACATCTAACCAGAAAAGGTGCAAGGCGGGGGTCTATTCCAGCCTCATGGAGGTCAGTTGTCAGTTGTTCAAGAACCTTAAAAACTGTTTGCTAAGCACAGGCATTATTAAAAATCAAAACATATAAATTTTTAATGAAATCAGTTATCTATTTTAAAAGGTAATAAATACTCAAAACTCATCACTTCCGATGTATTTTGCCAGATGGTACTGTTCTCTATGCCCTTGAGGTTATCTGTCTCTAGTGTATCTTGTATGATGGAAACAGGATATAAGAACACATTGCTACACATCTTTCCCCAACTTCACATTCCCCCTACGATGTCACGTCAGTAACCTGAAATCGGCCATAATGAGAGTATTTGCACCACGAAAATCACAAATGCTATAAGCCAGGACTTGACCTGCTGTTTTGCCTCTTCCTCGCATAGGGAGGAGGTTCTATTTTATTTTGCCTATCAGAAAACTTTAGGAAGTCAGAGAAAATTGCACTAGGTAACCTGGCCAGAGGATTCCACTGCAGCTGTTTTCTGACCTCAAAATCCATTCTCAGTCTTGTGTTCTATACCTCTCCCTCGAGTGGAACTTGAACCTACCACTGTACTGATAGACTCATAAAAACTACTAGAGGCAGGGCACCTGGGTGGCTCAGTCAGCTCAGCATCTGACTTCAGCTCAGGTCATGCTCTCGCAGTTCGTGGGTTCGAACCCCTCATCAGGCTCTGTGCTGACAGCTCGGAGCCTGGAGCCTGCCTTGGATTCTGTGTCTCCCTCTCTCTCTGCCCCTCCCCCGCTTGTGGTCTGTCTCTCTTTCTCTCAAAAATCAATAAACATTAAAAAAAAAAAAAAAAACCTAGTAGGAGCATTAACTAGTGTTTGGTTGGTGTATTTGCTGTGCTCCTTGAGTTAGTTACAACTTAAGCACATTAAGGTTTAAACCTTTTTTTTTTTTTTTTTTTTTTTTTAAATCAGAGAGCCAGTTGTTACCCATTTACCAACATATCACTATCCAGGGTTGGAGGTCCAATTTAAACAAATCTACCCCCAGGAATGACCAGACTGTTGCAGCAGTCCTATCACTGGACTTTCATATCCTCATTACCTCTCTTCCACACCATCTCCTAACCCCAGAAAACACTGAAAAGGACTCCTAGAAATCATTTTTTTTTTCCTGTCCAGTAGAAAAATATATATCCTGATTACTAGAGTTCACCAATTGTCAGAACTCTCACTGGTCTTCAACCTTTCTTCGGGACTCTCCATCTCTACCACCCATTTTGTTTACTGGCATCGGCCAAGATGGTCCCATCTGGTTTCAACAAGGAAGCAAGATGAAGGCGATAGAAATGAGAAACTGAGTCAGTTACACAGGCATACAAGGAGAGGCTGGGTTTAATGGGCTCTGAAAGAATCAGGCACTGGACTACCTGCGCCTGTCCTCTCTATGCCATTATGATTTGCTTTCTATGGAGAAAACACCCTCTCCGTGGGAAACGCAGGGTGTATTATCAACCAAGTACTCTCTTGCTGATGTAGGGTGAAGGAATTGAATGGAGTGCTGGCTGAGAAACAGAGACTGCAAGTCTGATAAAATCATATGCGGCCCACCCACTTCTGTTTCAGATTTTCTCAGCATTATTTGCTAGTGCACTCACAAAAGAAGTATTAAGTCCATCTTTGTGCCTTGTATTCAAATGTTGTGTGGGAGCGAGGCTGAAATGCGCACGTGTCCTATTGGTGGAGCTTCTCTAATGGGCTATTTTATCCTCGCCCCCACCCCAAAGCTCTTTAAATAGTGACCCCCAAACCTGACCTCCGGACACATTTCAGTCTTTTCGTTGGTTATTGGTACCATATGCAGCAAGAATTACCTTCGGCTTTACCATTGACCCTGGGAGTCAAGCCTTTCTCACAACTTTATCCACTATGGCATAAAAATTGTTTCTTCAAAACTATTAGTCACAGTGAATACTTTCCTCATGTGTACCATCATCAACATCATTGCCTGTTGGGTAACTTCTGATGGGATGCAACTGACAAGTTTCTGCCTCACTCCTGACTCAAAGAAGCCCTTGGTAGCTCATAATGGAAATTGTTTGGTTTGTCATAATTAGATATAAATCACACTTGAACTTCCCAAGAAGCTTTGTTCCCAAAGGAAGGAAGGAAGGAAGGAGAAGGAAGGAAGGAAGGAAGGAAGGAAGGAAGGAGAAGGAAGAAGGAAGGAAGAAGAAAAGAAAGAAAGAAAGAAAGAAAGAAAGAAAGAAAGAAAGAAAGAAACAAAGAAACAAAGAAAGAAAGAAAAGAGAAAAAGGAAGGAAGGAGAAAGGAAGGAAAGAAGGAAGAAGAAAGGAAGGAAAGAAGGAAGGAAGGAGAAAGAAAGAAAGAAAGAAAGAAAGAAAGAAAGAAAGAAAGAAAGAAAGAAAAAAGTAATAGCAAAATTCCTTAGGTGATTACAAAACAGTTTTTTAAGTTAATCTATTTATTTTGAGAGAGAGAGAGAGAGAGAGAGAGAGAGAGAGAGAGAGTGTGTGAATGGGGGAAGGGCAGAGAGAGAGGAAGAGAGAAAATCCCAAGCAGGCTCTTTGAGGAGCCTGACATGGGGCTCAAACTCACAGACCATGAGATCATGACCTGAGCCAAAATTAAGAATCAGACACTTAACCAGTTGAGCCACCCAGGTGTCCCAGTAGTTACAAAACTTCTATGCAAAGATACCAAGGAGAGAAGGGAACAGAATTCACTTAACTGGAACGCCTAAAAATCAAAAACTGGAGAGAGCTTATCACAAAATTATTGTCAATTGTTGGGATTCCTTTCATTCTCTTAGTAAAAAGGCACTATAGCCCTTGTTTTTTCCTAGACATGCATACATTTTCCTCCTCAGTTGGACTAAGAATAAAGTATTTTGCAAATAGCAGTCGCTCCAAAACACTAGTCCACTGGCTGACTTCAAAAGCTGTGGGATTCTACAAATTGACCCATTAAGCAGCTGCTCCCACCTAAAAGTTACTCCTATTAACACTAAAATGCATGATTAGACTTCACATAGACTCGGTAATGATGCTCTCACCTAGTGTTCAAGTCCTATCTGTCAAAATTCCAATCAGGTAACAAGATGCTGGGAACATAGCTGGTGAGATGCCTGAAGGTTGGCTTTCCATGCTATTCCATGCTATGTTATTAAGGAAAGCTTCTAGCTAACTTACCTTAAGGTTAAACCGAAAGAAAAAACAAGCATTAATCACATACAGTAAAACTTTAGGGTGAAAAAAACCTAACAACGTACTTTAAAGCAACTCGTTTTTGTCAAATAAGCAATGACTATTCTGGAGTTTGGTTTTAGACTGCTGGTATATGTTCTGCAACTTTGGCCAAGTCACTTTAACTCACCCGTTTGTGAAAATGGGAAAACAAGACTGTCTTAGTCTACTCAGGCTTCTAGAACAAAATACTATATGTGACATACGTGCTGTGACAAAATGCCAAGGTGACTTACAAACAACAGAGATTTATTTCTCATGGCCCTAGGGGCTGGAAGTCCAAGAGCAGGTGCTGGTAGGAACCGGTTCCTCGTTCATAGCTGGCCATCGTTTTGCCATGTCCTCACATGGCAGAAGGGGTGAGGGGTTTCTGGAGTCTTTTTTATAAAGGCACTAATCCCATTCATGAGGCTTCCACCATTAAACCCCCTGACCTCCCAAAGGCCCCGCTTCCCAACACCATCACATGGGAGATTAGGTTTCAGCATATGAATTTGAGGGCAATACATTCGGTGTCCAGCAAATGCGTCGTTGGAAATGTTTCCCTGGAGTTCCAGCAAATGATAATTCTGGCATAGGTATCTGCAAGTGCTCAGAAGGCTGTCTAGGGCAATACTTGTGCATCTCTGGCACAATGGCAGGGTGGGGTGGGGGATAAAGAAGTCGGTCTAAAGGAGAGAGATGCAGCTGCTGTGAGCCTTCTTAGCACAAAGCAGGATTCTGTCCTCTTGAGTCTGTGAAACACTCAAATTCGCTGAAAGCAGAGAGGAGGAGGACTATATATATATTTATATATTGATCTGCATGCTGAGGTTTCAAATGTGATTCATTATGTACCATTTCCTTTACCCTAATCCATCTGCTAAGGTTCTCTTCTGCTGTGCAGAAGGAATTTGAAAAAGACATGCGACTTTAACTGGGAAGAGAGTAACAGCATGACATAGTTAGAACCACCTGCACTAAAAAAGATTCAAGATGGTATTTGTCAAATATTGGAAGATGTGTGTCTGCTAGCTGAGGGATAACGGGATGTTTTCAGAGACTGTTTTAAAGTTCTATGGCCAAGAAAAAAAAAAGGCTACATTTGCTTCTCATAATAGTGGTTATCATTTCTCTTGTGAAATGTTTATCTACTGGTGATCTCACTATGGCTTCCTTTGGATTGTCTTCTTGTTTTATTTTCTCTCACTAGAAAAAGCAAACATCTTGGTTCCTGTCTCTTTCTATTATAAGTACCTAGCATGTGCAAAGTTAAAACAAGGACTGCACATTTCCAAGGAACTGGATAAGTACACTCAAGTGGATCCTAATGGAAACTCCGTGGTGTGGGCATTTGGTTACTCATGCTTGTTGATTCTGTAAGAAGTGGAGGAGAAATGGGTCAAGAAGGGGGTGAGGGCGAGAGAAGAGGTAAGAGAATAAACACTTGGGACATAGCTCCTAGGCAGGAGTGAATAAAGCGCTACTCTTCAGCTCAACTTAGAACACATAGACAATGCTTTATGTACCTTTCATACTAAATTTCATGTGTTGAAATCAGCCGATAATTCAGGGATTCGCAAAATTATGTGTCATACCTCTATGGGTATTTAAATTGTAGTCTACTGACTTACTGATTATCCATACATACTGGAAGGTATTAACTTCATCAAAGTGTGTTTTTGAGCTTGACTAAGGTATTTATTGCCGCTGCATATTTTCCTTTATTTCAGAGTCTAAAAGAAATTTTTTATCATAAAACTAATATAACCACATTATGAAAAATTTGGACGGGAGGCAAAATGAGAACCAAAAAGTACCTAAGACATAACCTCATGACCACGTTAAAAATGTTGGTGTGTGGCCTTTTGCCTTTCTGTTCTTTAATTCTTCTTTGATTTTTACATTATAACCATTCATATAAATATTACATATTTATATATATACTTCTATATATATATTTATATTTATACAAATTGTATATATATACAAATTTTCTGTCCTATCTTTTCTCCATAAAATTATATTTTCATCATTCTCATATACTGTGCTTTAAAAAATAAAATTAAATAGCTGCATATTATTTGAGAATGGATTATAATTTATTTAACCTGGCATTAAGTCCACATTATTATATGTATTTAAAAAAACTGGGATCTAGAAATAAACAGATTGGAATACACCTCGTTGGAAAAGGTTAAAGATGTTACCTTATAACATCTCCTGTATACTATTATGTTCTGTGAGGCTCCAGGAGGGGAGCTTAGTGTGCTCATCTCTCCAAGTTAATTAAACATCAAACCGTTTTCACCATGGAGCATTGCACAACATTGGTGTTCCCTAGAGCACACTTTGGAAAACAGTGGTTTAACCATCCCATTATTGTCAGATAGGTAGGTTGTAAGATCTTTCGTTATAATAAATAATTAAGAATTTAACATCATATGCAAATAGATTTTGCAATATTTAGAATTGGGTGTTTTCTTTTTTTTGAGGTTAAGTTCCCAGAAGTTAAAACAAAATAAAACAAATGGAAAAGTTCGTAGAGTTTTAAGGTCTTTGATACGTATTGCCAAATTTGCTTTCCAATTGCTTCACTGGTATGTTAAATATTTTTTTGGCAAACATGACACCGTTCCATAGAGTCGGTTGTGATACTTTGGACAGTCACTACTGCTCTAGGATTTGAGTGTGGCTGAGACAACCAACCAATATACAATCAGCAGTATAGTTCTACACTATGCTGCGTGTACATACTGTTAGTCTCCTGAAGTATATGCCCTGTGAGACTTACTGATTTCATGAGCTGCAAAGTGAGTCACCTACTTCTGACTATCGTACCCTTAGATTACAGGCGGAGATTATTTTCTGCTATTTATAAAGAGACTGAAGACTGTGTTGTGTTTTTGAGATACCTAGAGAGTTGCTGATGCAGGGGGCATGCTCAGTAAATATTGAGTGAATGATTAAATGCATGAATGCATACCCGTAAAATGTTTCCCTCTGACCAGCTCTCTTGAGATACCCCCCATTTCACCCATTACCCCCTTACCACTGTCTTCACCATACAGCCCTTAGGCAAAGCTCTAAAGCACGGATGATCCAGGTTTGCCACAGAGCTTAAATATGGTAGACCAAAAGTGGTTGAGGTTCTTTTACAATTGCTCACTGGAAGGATGATGGATACAAGCAGCAGGCGTTGGGCGTTACGAGCCATTTGCTGGCTGTGTGACCTCTTCAGCGAAGCTTAGACCTCTCTGAGCTTCAGTGTTTTCATATACAAAATAAAGTTGATAATACCCTTCCCCGGGTGTCTCGAGGCTCAAATAGATACAAAAGCACTTTGAAAAGTTAATACCTCATTGAAAAATGAGGTGTAATTATTATTTTTACCTACTCTACAGTACGCATCCCAAACAGTGAGAAGATCTGGAAAACAGAGTGCTAGGAGTTTGTAAATTAAAGAGAAAATATAATGGTTTTATCCTAGACTTGTCCCTGATACTAGTTTTATTGGGTTTTAATGTGACGTGATCTTGTGAAATGCTTTGAAACCTGATTAAAAAGCAACATGAGTAAAGGTGAAGAAGAAATACCAGCAGTGTTGCAGACCTAAATAATAAATTAATGAAGATGCAGTGGTAATTATATGTAATTAGAGTAGACACTTGACATTCATGAGGGATACAGACTGAGACCTTTGGAATCTCCCAATTTGTGAATTCAGAAATATTAATACAGGCATTCTTTTGAGAGTCACACATTTCTTGGATATATCTTCATATCAAATCACTATTTCAAACCTTGAAGTTTAGATCTTGCTCAGTTAGTAATTTTGACAGTGGCTGGCACATTTTTTCTGATCAGTTTCACGAATCTAATTTGCTGGTTTCCATATAGAATTTATGATGGTCTTGTTTACCTCATTTACTTATGTCACTGCCAAATCAATATCGCACTTAATTGTTTTCCTAAAACTCCTAGTTGTGCACAAGAGCCCATTATTCCTTTTCTTTTTCTTTTTTCTTTCCTCTCCTCTCCTCTCCTCTCCTTCCTTCCCCCTTTCCTCCCTTCCTCCCCTTTCCTTCCTCCTTCTCTCTCTCTTCTTTTTTTTTAAACCACTACAAACCTGAGACCTGTTAAGAGCACTAGACATACAGCAAGTGTGCTCAATAAATATTTGCTTAACACTTTCTTATATTTCTTCACTTCCAGGTCAGTACCAAGGGTTGGTTTTTTGGTAAGGATAATTTTTGCACAAAGAAACAAGGAATACTTGTTTGCTTTGCTTTGCTTTACTCATTTCATGAAATTACTGTATGCACTCCCACCCCTGACATTTTGGGGTTTTTTTCCACCTAGAAGTCCTAATAGAATAACATTCCTTGGCCTTTCTCTTTTACTCTAGAGTGGTGATTCTCCACCAGAGGTGATTTGGCCTTGGCAGTGTCTAGAGACATTTGTCACCGGTGGGGTAGGAGGGATACAACAGGCATCTAGTGGGTAGAGACCAGGGATGCTCCTAAACGTCTTATGGTGCACAGGACAGCCCCTTACAACAAAGAATTGTCTGACCCAAAATGTCAGTGGTGTCAATATGAGAAACCCTAATCTAGGACGAGAAAGAGTCATGTGAAGTAGAAGTTGTTGAGGATTCTTAAACCAGTCCCATGCCCCTTTTTCCCCCCTTCTCTTTGTGCTTACAAAGAACACACATTTCCATCTGTTTGCACTATTTCATGGGATACAATTAGTGGGGCAGGATCTGCCACCAACAGTGTAGTACCTGAAGTCTGGGGAGTAATAGCAAACCCATATATCTACATTCCCTAAAGTCAGTTTGGGTGGGGAGGGGTGGGGGGTGGGGGGGGAAGATTTTAATATCCCTCTGCTTGAGTCCTGAATCTCTCTCTCAGTCCATTCTAAACTTGGGTAGGAAAGATTACCATTTGGGGGGCTCCCTCAAGCTCCAACATTGTATATAGTGAAGACAGCATGAGATATAGATGCTTAATGGCCAGCTGGGTTTACTGACTAGCTATGGCTTCTCCCTCCTTATACCAGCTCTGCTTAAAAAAACAAAAAAACAAAAACAAAAAAACAGTAGAAATGATGATGGTTGAAGCAGTAGATGTTAAGGGTGTGACAGTTGGGAAGATTAAGTCCTACAGAGGCAGGGAAATTGAAGAGATCATTTATTGATAGATGGAAGAATGACTATGAATGGAGATAAAACATGGTACCCATTTGGGATATGCCCACTAATATGTCTGTCCCCAACTTGGATGCTAGAATGGACAAGTGTTATTTCTGTTTATCCAAAATACATCCTTTCAAGACAGAACCTACTTTGTCCTTGGGGGACAATCTTTCTTCCACTCCTGGTCCATGTGGTCCAATGCCATACCTGACTCCAGGGACAGGCATGAAATATGATCCGTGAGTACCTTGATGCCCTTAGGCCTCATTACTGATCAGTGAACAGATCGGCAATAGGCACATGTCCCAATCAGAGCCAAACCAATGCCAGGATTTTGCTAGAAGAAACAGGAAATAGATACATTTTATTCCTGCTGGACTTGGGACTATGAGTTTGTTAGCCTAAGCTGCCGTTAACAGGATGCATGAAGTAGAAACCAACATACAGAATACAACCAACTGAGAACTAGAAAGAATCTAGAACCTCATGCTATCATTTGATCACTGAGATGAAATTGTGCCTAAATCTTGGATTCCTCACTTACATGAACCAGTAAGTTCCACCTTACTACCTTTAAAAAACAACTTTACAATATAAAGAGTCTTAAGTAACAGCGACACCAGTTGTGGACTCACCATCTCAATGTCCCTAAATATGATAACTCCTCCTAAATCTGGAGGCATACATTCTGCCCACTGTCTTTGCATTTTTACATTATAACCATTCGAATAAATATCACATATTTATATATATAAATTTCACATATATTCATATTTATACAAATGTTATATATATACATATATAAAAGTATATTTTATAATAATGGCAAATTACATACTCTTGATTTCCCTTAATTTCATTCATTCAACTGCTTTGGTCACATTTGAACATATTTCCTACTAGTCGCTAGAACACTGACAGCCACGGGTAAAATGATGCCATGAACCAGGTTATAGATGAAACACTGTTTCTTGGCATTTATCTGACCAAACCCTGAAAAAACCCCACCAAATGCTATTCTACAATAATAACTAAAATAACAACAAAACTCCTGTTATTAGCACCTACATTGATTAGTACTTTGCCACATTTCAGATACTATGTGAAGTGTTTTTTGTATTATCTCATTTAATGTACTCACCAATCCTGTAATAGAATCTTGATTTTTCTACTTTACAGAGGAGGAATGAATCAGGGACAGAGAGAGGTTCAACAATTTAGAGGAAGTTGCAAAGCTAGCAGTAAGTGGCAGTATTGACAATCAGATCAGACTCCAGACCCTGGGACCCTAACAGTTGTTCTCTCCTATTTCTCAAGAGTACTCACTGGTGAGTACCTTTATAGCAAGGTTTTATACTGATCACAAATGGGAATCAGTGGTAGGCTTCTTATTCATTTTTCCCAGGAAATTCATTAATAAAGTGATCCTTTTCTGGCATCTACCGAGAACAATTTTACCATAAAATATTGACAGGTAAAAATAAAGCAGGAGATATGATGCCTGCACGAAAGACACAGACCGGGATGGGTTTTGCCATTACCAGTCTCTAACATTAGTCAATTATTTACCTCTCTCAGTCTGTTTCCTCCACTGCAAATAGAAGAGGGTGATTTAAGCATAATGATGTCATTGGGGCACCTGAGTGGCTCAGTCGATTAAGCATCCAACTTCGGCTCAGGTCATGATCTCATGGTTTGTGTGTTTGAGCCCCATGTCAGGCTCTGTGCTGACCGCTCAGAGCCTGGAGTCTGCTTTGGATTCTGTGTCTTCCTCTCTCTCTGCCCCTCCCCCATCCACACTCTGTCTCTCTCTCCTTCAAAAATGTAAATGATAAAACAACATAAAATGATAAAAACATGAAAAATAATGTAATGATATCCTTGATTGAGGGCCTGCTATGTGCTAGGCATTATTCTGGCCTTTTACATCCATTGTGTCTAAGCAATCATTCACAATGAAGTTTTGGGGTAATGGGGGGTTTTGGGGGTCTGGAGCCAAAGGCCGAGAAAGAATTCCTGAAGACATCTTTGGTGCAAAAAGGTGATTTTATTAAAGCATGGGGACAGGACCCATGGCAGGAAGAGCTGCATGGGGTTGGGATGGGTAACTCATTATATACCCTCAGATTGGGAGGGGGTCAGGGATAGAGTAAGTCTCTAAGGAATTTTGGAAGCAAGGTTTCCAGGACCTTGAGGGGCTAGCTGTTGCTAGGGAAACGCCACTTATTACCATTTAATAAAACCTCAATCATGAGACACCTCAGATGCATATCGGGGGGCCATAAGCTTGGAGCATGATTGCCAGCATATATCTTGGGTGGTTGAGATGAAGGAAGTAGACGTAAAGGATCCTCGAGGATGGGATCATGTTAAGCGAAGGTTCTCTTTTGCCCCTAGCCAAGCGGCATACAGGCAGCTGAGCTCCTAGAGGGAGGTCACCCTCGGTCTCAAGGACTTGTCAGTAAGGGCTTCAATTTCTCATTTACTTAGTTGCCCATGTTACCATGGCAAGCACTTAAACCCCTTTCCTTTGTCCTTGGGTAGCCAGGAGTGTCCAAGGAACATCACACAGATTCCACCTGGGGCGGGGGGAGGGGGGGGAGGTGCCAGCCTGTATCTTGCCCTCAGCTTGCCCCACACTCCCCCATCAATTCGTACCTTTTTAGGTCTAAACCTTCTGCGATGGCCGGCTGTCTATGAATTAAAATGTTTTTGAAAGGGACGCGTGAGAAGACAAAAATGCGATGGCTTGCAAGAGTTGGATTAAAAATTCCAAATAATACAGTCTCCCAAAAGTCCATTTTTACTTTTATTCTTGACAGGGCCGCATTGTTTGCACTTGGCTAGCACACACACTGCCGCCATTATCCTTGTTCCAGGGCAGCGACCGCTGGATTTGGTGTGAATAAGAAATGAAACGCTCACAGCTGAGCTCTTGGTGGCCTGCTTAACCTTTTGGCTGAGTCCTCTTGCCCTGCTGACGCCCAAATGGACACGTGAGAAGCCGGAGCATTTTGTTACTATGCAGGAGTTTTCTCCCAGGGCCACAAAAGGCCTCCGTGACTCAAAGAAAATTAGGTTCCTCAGCAGTAAACTCCCCTTGCGGCGGAGGGGGGGGGGGGGGTTGGAAGGAAGAAAAATTCCAGAAGAAGGAAGGAGAAAGAGAAGAAGGAATTCCAACTACTTCTCTCCATCTTAATTGACCACAAGGAGGGCAGTAAATGACAATTACGTCTTTCAGATGCGTGACTGCCTCAGAGTCCTCTTCCAGCGGGTTTCCTCAGTTTGTATTTATTTTTATTTAAATATCCTGGGACAGGCACATTATTATCTGCTGCGGACATCTTTAGTAAACAGGGAGCTTAGGCATGTTTGCATTGTTCTGGCTTGTAGAGTTGTTGACCTGATTGGATCATGCACCAGCTTTGATCACATAAAAATGAAAGCAGTTTTTACTGCAAATTGCGCTGGAATGATTTGAAAACTAAACAAACCAAAAGGACATGTTCTATTTATTCTTTATTACTTACACATTTAAAAGAACACACAGGCCTCCCTTCTTGCACTCCCCAAAATGTGAATGTGTTTAGAATGTACTGTTTAGCCGCCTTCTCTTTGAAGGTTCTAGGCAAAATTCTCTGGAGGGTGCCTCTGAGAAAGGAGCTGTGGGCTGGCAATTTGGGTTTGAGAAGGCACCCTTTGTGTTGTTGTTCTTTTTTGTTTGTTGGTTTTCTCACTAGACTCTTCCCCACAGCTCTGTTGGACAGACCCAGGAGTTGTTGTCTGGACCCCAGCACTTACTGGCCATATAAACTTGGACACCACAGGGAAGCTGTCCCAGTGTCGCTGTACTATGTGTGTACAATGGGTCTACGATGGGGAGAGTCGCTTAGTCTCATTGAAATGATTGAATTAAAGCATATGATTGGTATTCAAGGAAAGGTGGCGACTATTTTTAATTTTGGTGTTGTTTTTCATTTACAAATGAGGAAATGGGATCCCAAGGAAATGAAATGACCTGTTCGGGTACTCACAGCTTACAAGTAGTAGAAATGAACCCTATTCTTCTGCCTTAAAATTCACCTCTTCCTATTTTCCTCCCCTAGTAGCAACAATCTAAGCAAAAGCTCTGCGCTTGTTACGCACATATTCCCCTTTAAGATGAATCCATTCCTTGTTACCCCTAATAAGTTGTCGGCCCAAAGTTTCCTAGTACAAAGACATTCCAAAGCTGCCATTTCTCTATCTTATTTTTTTTTTCTTAAAATGCCCCCTAATTAAAGGATACTATTAGGAAAATGAATTGAGAGCCAATGGTTTTAAAACCACTATTTGCATAATGATGTGTCTGTTGCTCTCATTGCCTTTTCTTGCCTTTTTGATCAACAGCCATGATAGCCTTATCTTCTCAATGCTACAGTCATGAGGTTATTAAAAGAGACCAAATACCCTAACAGCCTTGTACCTTTGATTTTCTGCCATACTCTCCAAGTTAATGAGTAAGAGGGTCAAGGGAATTTATTCCTGTGCTTTAGGAAATCCACAAACAATATTAAAAGAGAAGTTGGTGGCAGATTAAGAAACTTTTAATAACCTTGTGCAAACCTTCCAGACACTCATTACTCAGCTGCAGTTAGCTCATATTGGTGATTGAAATATGCAATTTCAAAATATACTGTAGGAGCTAGAAGACACCCAGCGGCAGACAGAGAAGTAGTTTAGGCAAGAAGAAAGAGGTCTCAGGGCCAAGGAGTTCAGTGGAAGAGTGAGCTCTTTTATGTTGCTGTATTTTTTAACTAGAACAACCACAGAAGAAGGAATGTTGGAACCCTTGGAGGGTTTTGTATGCACACCATTTTGGAAAACCACTAAGGACCACTGATTGATTTATGTGAGGCACGTATACTTTGGTTGAAAGAGAACACCGTATTCTCTTTCCTCTCTCCCTTTCTCTCTTTTTCGTAAGGTGCTATTTTTCCGGGCAAGCGAGTGCTTCTTAACTGTTTTATCAGTTCCAGTCTAAGAAATGGAAATTCTAAGGTGTATTCCTCGTCATCTTCGAGGAGGCATTTATCTTCCTCAGAGCCAACTGTGAATTTGTACATGGTTTAAGATTATCAACCAGATTCCAACTTCCAGTCTTAGCTCTTTCCACTTCTGGGAACCTGTGCCAGTCACGTAATAGTTTCATATCGAGTGAGTTAAGTATCTTATCCACATTTGATAGATGAAAATCTGAGGCTTGGAAAAATTAAGTGACTTACTTGAAGTCACACAGCTACTGGGTGGAGTTTTTAACATCCAACTTATGTCAATCTGGCTCCTAAATCCTTGACATTGGACTTCCCCCCCGACATCTGTTTCTTTTCCATAAGATCGTAATAATCCCTGCTTTATCATCTCAAAGAATTGTTTGTAAGAATCAAATAAACTAGTATTTGTAGAAGTGTTTTTATCAACTCAATATAGCAATAAATGAATATGAAGTTTTCAGAGAGAATAGAGAAAGGGCAATTTCAGTGGAGGAATCCAAATGGCCAACGGCATGGAGTGGAGAGAGAGTGACATCCCTAAAATACAGTATGACCACGCTGACTTGAGTGGGGATTCATTTAGTAGAGCACGGGTCTGCAGATTTCTTCCGTAAAAGGCCAGAGAGCAAATATTTTAGACTTTGCAGCCCATCTGTTTTCTCTCAAATATCTCTGAATGAAAGCAGCCATGGACAACATGTAAATAAATGAGCATGGCTGAATTCCCACAAAACTTTACTTACGGATGCTGACATTTGAATTTGATATCATTTTCACATATCACAAAATATTATTCTTGTTTTGATTTTTCATTTCAATCGTTTACAAATGTAAAAACCATTGTTAACTCACAGGCCATCCAAAAAACGAGGCAGTGGGCCCCCAGGGCATGGTTTGCAGATCCTCACGAGGAAGCCATGAAAAATAATGAAGTGGCTGACTCACTCAGTGTCTGCTGGGCAACACAATGTCACTAAGGTTTATTAGCAAGAGGATTACAAGACTATGTTTTGGAGTGCTTTGGGCTGCAAAGAAACCAAAAAAAAAAAAAAAAGGTAACATTGGGTTGGAAAGCAGGCAATTTTATGGTACAATTAACAAGAAATCTGAATGGGAAGATTCCAAGTCTGCTCAGAGGTTTAAGAGTGTCATCAGGGACCCAGAATCTTTCCATTCTTTTGTTTCTTCATTCATAGCATGTTGAGTTTCCACATTTATTCTTGTTATCTCACAGTCCTAAGATTGCTTCTATGGCTCCATCATGTCCTCACCGGAGCATCCCCAGCATGAAAGGAGAACATTGTTCACCAGGAACTCTCCCTGTCCCATTCGCTTTTGTGTGAAAGCAAATGCTTTGACAAAGCCCTTTAGCAGACTACCCCTTGGATAAAATTGGGCCATATGGCCACATCTTTGCATTGCAAAGGAAAATGCAATTGTCATCATTGGCCTGCGCCAATCATCATTTGCCATCGGGCTGCTATAACAAAATACCATAGACTGAGGGGGCTTAAACAAAGGGAATTTATTTCTCACAGTTCAGGAGGCTGGGAGTCCAAAATCAAGGCACCAGCCAATCCAGTGACTGGTGAGAACCCTCTTCCTGGTTTACGGACAGTGTTCATTTTGCTGTGTCCTCCCATAATGGAGAGCAGACAGCAATCACCTCTCCTGTGTCTCTTCTTATAAGGTCAGTAATTCAATTTATGAGGGCTCCACCCTCATGACCTAATTACCTCCAAAGACTCCACCCATCACATTGGGAATTTAAACACTGACATATGAATTTAGGTGGGACACGAACATTCAGTCCATAGCAATCACTTGTCACCTTGGTCCAAACAAAATTAGGATTCCATTAGCAAGGAGGAAGTACAGTGATGACTCTTGGATATGCCATTGACAAGATCCATCCCAATGAAAGAAGCAGTGTCTTATGGGAAATTGAGATAGGATGAAATGTCTGTATTCCTACATGATCCTCTATCTTACCACTTATCGTGTACAGCGAAAACTATACCTAAGTACTATTTTCCAAATCCACCATCAGTTTGCTGAGGGCCAGGACCATACCCTATTCATTAGGGTGCTCTCAGTGCTTGCCACCTGCTTTGAGAATACTTGTCAAATTGAAATGTCAGAGCTTGCAGACAGAGTTAAGGAAGTCTTCCAGTAAACGAACCAGAGTCTGAATTAGAGAGGGGGAAGAAATGGAAATAAGAAAGAGGAATGTTCTTGAACTGAAGCTCATGCAACCTTAACTCTTTACCAACCTTAACTCTTTACCTAAGCTCCAAAGCCATCCTGGCCCCTATGTCTGCTCTGCTCCCACGGGTCCTGGTCCTGCTGCATCCTCAGTGGGATGGAAAAGACTAGATCCAGTCTTCTTGCATCACAGTGAGTTAGCCAGAAAAGCTATCAGCGTCCCCCTGAGAAAGGGCCAGGGAAAATCCGAATAAACTTGAAAGACATTTCTGTCGAAACGTGAAGGTGGACTCATAGGCAGGGTGGGACTTCACCAGCAACAGTTGGAGGCTAGATTCCAACTGCAGAAAATTACGCTGTCATCTCGTTCCTTTGTTTCTTGAGAGAGACACTATAATCTGTTAGGCTCTCTTCTAACTTGTAAACTGGTGGCCACATTCTCTGAACAGATGGCAACACCCTAGTGAATAAGGTAAGCAAAGCTTTGTCACCAAGCAAACTACTGAGAACTATAAATGTCTTTTTATCTAATTTTTGTATCGTGTGAGCTCAATGTTGTCATCAAGTAAAACGCACCACAAAGTTAACGGATTACACCATTAATGATATGCTTATTATTTGCCACGCTGCACGGGGAGTAAAACAAAGATAGTAAGCAGGTCATGTGCGTGGCTACAATTATTATTGAACTTATGTGGCAAAGCCAAGGTTTCATAATTTGTCTTTCCTTTATTAATTAACCAGTACCTATAACAATGTCAACCTATGTTACCTTTGTTAATGTCCTGTAGTTTTACGTGCACTGTATATCGGGACCTATGTAGTCACACAGCACAGTTCATGCCAAGAGTCACACATGCTCACTTCCAGACACAGTTCTGAGGTCGGCCTCCTCCACAGCTAGAGTTTTCTGCGTGCTTCGCTCTCTTAGCCTCCGGGCCCCTTGTTCCACCCACCTCTCTCATTCCTGGTTACTTCTTCCACCCTTCCTATCCCATCCCACTTCCTGCTACCTCAGGAAAGGATGACAAAGGACTTTTATCTGGAGTACCAACTCCAACCGAATTGTACTCGTTGCTAGGGGAGCCCTGTTTAGAAAAAGCGTGAACAATGTCTACAATGCGCCTGGGAGGGAAAGAGAGCCAGGTGCTTAGAAGGTACTGCTTGGCCCTCCCCAGACCTACGGAGGACCTGCCCTCAGTGTCACAGTTGCTGGAGGGCTGAGGTCACCAGGCGTTCAGGCACACGGGAGTGCCCGTGGCCCAGGCCAGGAAGAACACCCTCGCAGTCTGCGCTAAGAAAGAGAAATGATGGCCAGAAGGTGGGTTGTGCGTGAGCGTGGGTGGAAGGAATCGACACAAAAAGAACAGACCTGACAGTGAAGCAGAAGAGGAAAGAGTCGGGCGCCTGGGTGGCTCAGTCAGTCGAGCATCTAACTCTTGATTTCAGCTGAGGTCAGGATCCCGGGCTGGTGGGATCGAGCCCTGAGTCAGGCTCTGCGCTGACAATGGAGCCTTCTTAAGATCCTTTCTCTCACTCCCTCTGCCCCTCTCTCCCCCCTCACCTACTCTCTCTCTCTCTCTCTCTCTCTCTCTCTCTCTCTCAAATAAAACTTAAGTAAAATAAAAGAAGAGGAAAGAGTGAGAGGAACACCTGAGCAAGAGGAACCGTTTTCAGGCACATCTCCTACCTGCAAACTTTGTTCTCTGTGTCCATAATCTTCATGGGAACAGCTCTTAGATAAACTGGGTTTAAGGGAAAAATCTCTGGTGACTGCACCATTCTCTCGGGGTGTGTGAGAACAGTCCTACACACATGCACACACACAAATACACACACGGTCTTACCTTTTTTCACCATTCCTCATGGATTTTCCCACTTTTTTTTAATTTACTTATTTTTAACATTTATTTATTTTTGAGAGATGGAGAGACAGCGCATGAGTGGGGGAGGGACAGAGAGAGAGGGAGACACAGAATCGGAAGCAGGCTCCAGGCTCCGAGCTGTCAGCACAGAGCCGACGCGGGGCTCGAACCCACAAACCACAAGATCATGACCTGGGGTGAAGTGGGACGCTTAACCAACTGGGCCACCCAGGCCCCCAGATTTTCACACTTCTTGGAAACATCATCCTTCTCGTGGATTCTCCCGTTTTGAGGGAGGAATTGGTTGCACAGCCCTGGGGCTGAAAACATGGCTGTTTTCTTACCAGTATGCTGTGCCGGCCTAGAAGCTTACTTTCATTTTAGGCACCGAGTGTTGCCAGGAGAGCTGAGTGGGTGGCAGATTACAGATAGGTAATTGAGGGCTGGAAGTGGTAATTGAGGGCTGGTGTGGCCTCCGTGGCCCACTGCGTAGTGGGAACATTGCTACTGACTGGGTGGGGAGAGGCTAGAAAAATCTTCTTGCGGAAATAGGAAGCGCAGACCGCGGTGGGTGATGCCAAATTAAGAGTTTACGTGTCTGGGGAACCTACTTGCGAGGTGGTCTCAAAGTTCAAGTCCTACTGCTGAGATTAATTCTGCATGTTGCTGATACTGACTGTGTCGCCTCATCTAGCATATCACTTGAGGTCATTTTAAAGAATCCTCTCTCCCCTCTCCACCCTCATTCATTGTTTCCCGGGATTCTCAAAGCGGAAGATAAAAACTTTTATTCCATGATTCAGTTCATGCTGATGGACTAACCTGTGGTGTAGGAGGCATTAGGTGCTTGGAGAGGTGATTCGTGGCCTTGGGGAGCTTACAATCAGGAAAATTGGAGGAAAAAAGGTAATGAATTAGAAGGAAAAGTAACATCCTGGCTTAAATTGATCATCAGGTGCTTACCTGTCTCACCATCATGAAACTGTCCATAAAAGAACCTCCGTGATAAGGAGGATGAAAGCATGTGATGGACAGGAGGGGGACAAAGCTCCAAATAATCCATCACAACCACAAAAATGTTTTGGAAGTGTCATGCCATATGCCAGTGGTTTTCGACCAAGAATCACTTTGGCCCCCTCCCCCAGAGGACATTTGGCAACATCTGGAAACATTTTTGGTTGTTGCAACTGGGAAGAGCATATGCTTCCAGGGGGTGAAGGTCAGGGACACTGCTAAACCCCCTACAAAGCACAGGTCGGTTCCCCAACAACAAAGAATTATCCAGCCCAAAATGTCAACAGCACCAAGGTTGAGAAGCCCTGCTCTACATCAAAATTCATGCAGATTTATTTTGCATTCCACTCGATGTTGAGCATAATGTTATTTGACATGTTTGTTTCAGTTTTGTTTGTTTTCTCTCCCCCACCCCACCCCCAGTGAAACTGACACTGAAGGAAAATGAGGTCATGTTTTTCTGATGCTCTGTCCTGGGCTCTTTAAAAAAATTTTTTTTTAACGTTTATTTATTTTTGAAAGAGAGAGAGAGAGACCAAGCATGAGAGGGGGAGGAGCAGAGAGGGAGGGAGACATAGAATCCAAAGCAGGCTCGGGGCTCTAAGCTGTCAGCACAGGGCCTGACATGGGGCTTGAACCCACAAGCCTCAGCAAGAAATAATTTTCTTAAAATATAAGTGTGTCCTGGGGTGCCTGAGTGGCTCGGTTGGTTAAGTGTCCGACTTCAGCTCAGGTCATGGTCTTGCAGTTCGTTGAGTTCGAGCCCCATTTCAGGCTCTGTGCTGACAGCTCAGAGCCCGGAGCCTGCTTCGGATTCTGTGTCTTCCTCTGTCTCTGCCCCTCCTCCACTCGCACTCTGTGTGTGTGTGTGTGTGTGTGTGTGTGTGTCTCAAAAATAAATAACATTTAAAAAATATATGTGTATATATGTGTGTGTGTGTGTGTGTGTGTGTGTGTGTGTTCCATGTGATATTTGGGATATGTTTATACTAAAAAATATTTTTTAAATCTGAAATTCCGTTTCATCCAGTAGCCCTATCTACCCCTGCTTTCATTGTTTTCTGTCTTCTCTCAAGTCCTACGATGCTGCAGACTGGTTGTAGTCCTCCTTTAGTACTTGTATTTAATAACTGTGTTTGAGTAATTCTCCCTTAGCAAGGATATTTTAACCCCCCCTAAGAAGAATCTAAGTTTCATAAGGTTGGGATCAAACCCCATCATTTTGTTTTTGTTACCTAGAAAAGCACCCTGAATACTGCAGGAACCCAATAAATATTTTGTGGCTAATGCATCGTGTCATCTTAATGCTATGCTGGGAAACTAGAAACTTTATCTGGTCTCATTACATGATACGTGCTCGTGAGACAAGGATTTTAGCAGTGAGTACAGACTATATTGGTTGTGATTAGCTTGGCTGTTAGGATTACCACAAACAAACAAACACCATCCCTAAAACAGGACACAAGTTCACTTCTCTCTTGCACAGAAGCAGGCTGGATCAGCAAGGCAAGGCTGGTGTGGTGTCTCCACAGTCAGAGACCTAGGCGTCTTCCAGTTTTTCAGTCTACTATCCTTAGGGTTTGGTCTTTGCCCTCACATTCCAAATGACTGCTGGAGATCCAGCCCTCATATCCACATTCCAAGAACCAGAAGGGCAGAAGGGAATAAAAAGGCTCACCCTCTGCCTTTAAAGACAGTTTTCTCCACTTGGCATCTCATTGACCAGATCTCAAGTATATTGTCACACACGGATGCAAGGGAGACTGACAAATAGGGTCTGTATTCAAGGAAGAAGTGTGCCCAACTACACGTTAGGTTAATTTGAGAGTGAAGTGAAGAATGGGGATTTGATGGGCAGGGAGCAGTCTTTGACACAGATCTCTTCTGGCCTCAGACACGAATTCCATTACCACTTTTGACTTAGATCCCTCATTCTAAAAGACACCAGGAAAACAGTCGAAGAACCCTGACTCCCATCACAACAGTTCAGACCTTGCTTTACATGCCACCTCTTTCACTCAGCCTTGTTCGTTCTTTGTCTCACTTGTCCCCTTGTGAACTATCCAAGCACTTTATGTACCTTTCTCGGGTATGCACGATTTTGACCTTGCCTCATAGTTATTTCTGTGAATTCACCTTTCCCCGGTGGATTGTGGGCATCTTGAGGCCAGAGTCGCTTATGAAGCCCTGTGGCCTCCAGATGTCTTGCACACACTAGGAGTTCACCTGTTGGCGTCACAGGACAAGGTCAGCCGCACACCTGACACAGGCAGGCAGGGCCTCGAGGGAAATGTCCACGTTATCTTTAATGATGGCAGAGATAATACACTGTGGAGATTACTTCGTTGAGTTAAGCGGATTGGGTAAAGGGGAGAAATGAGTTTGGAGACTACGGGGAGCTTTTTAATATACCTGAAGTTGAGAGTGTGTAGATTCGGGCTAAAATCCTGTGCCAAACTGCTCGCAAAAACAGCACATCTGCAAAACTTGGCCATTACTGAATGCATTGGTGTAGGAAGGCCGTTAGTGAAAGCTAATGCCTATACAGACGGTGTAATGAAGAAATGGGAGGTTTAGGCACGGGAAACCACAGCTCCAACAGAAGGAGCTGAAAAGATATAGATAAGATTAGTGACATATGTAAAGGCCCAGATACTGTGTGACAAAGTCTACCCAGCTGAATAGGCTGAAGCCAGAAGTAATAGGAAGGCCATGTTCTCCCTAATCCGCCAAGATAAGCTGTTCCATCCAGAATTATCAGCCAACAATCTTCAGGGTATCAGGCTGAAAATGAAGTTTCAGACTGCTTTGATTCCTCATCCATAAATGAGAAAGTGCCTGAAGGATCTTTATTTATTCTCGCTCCCACCGAAACACTCTTCAAAAAGTGCCAATATACCAGCAACAGATGCATAAAGCCTCCCTGCCTTTGATTGACAGAACATGATATAAAGCAACCCTCACTTGACATTTCCGTTTCATAAGTCTCCTAGCAGGGGGAGGGAAAAAAAAAAATCTTGAAAAAAAAATCCACTAGAAAATAAAGAGGATTTATGCAAACTCACATGAATGTTTTCAGAATCAAATTTAACAGTTTTATTTCTCTCCAGCCCTTATTTGATATTTTGGGTTGCAGATGAATCATTTCAGCAGAAGTAATTTCAGCCATGTGCTTATTAATGTTTATGGCTTATTAAAACAAAGTATTTACATGTTAATGTTTGTTGATTACTGGATGTTTAAGTTGCTTAGTTATAAATAATTGGGATATTCACTCTGGGGAGGAGATATTTAATTTGGTGCTGTGTGCGCTTTAATTTAGATTTCAGAATAAGTAACTGAATGAGAAAATGTCATCCACACCTATACATTTCAGTTTTGAAAGGTCATCCCGTGGTTAGTTTGTACATTTAAAGATTCTTGTCACATTGTTCAATAAGATATTAAAGTCAACTGCACCCCTCTCCATAGTTCTTGCAATTGACATAGAAATGTTTTGTTTGAAATAAGAACTGAATTTAATGCCTACATATTTCTTAAGGAAGAAGGGTTGAAAAATCCTCCAGACAAGCCTTTAAGAAAGATACTAATGCTTTTGGTTCTACCAAAGGCATTTGCTTTGTGTTTAATTCCTCTCTGAGTTTTTGCTAAGGTTATCTGGAGCTGGGGCTGGAGTTGTCCACGTTCCGTGGCAACCCTCTAGAACTCCAGCATGCAAGCCTTTCCCTCACACACATCAAAGCAGCTTTGGATCCCCGGGGTTGCTTTTACATCACTCAAAGAGCATTTCAAATGGTAATCTTCAGACTGCAGAGAAAACTCTGGGTGAATGAGAACAAGAGAAAGAATACAGCCTCTCTGACAAGCCTTCGCTAGATGGAAGGCAGTTTTATTTCAAACATAATTTACTTATCTGTGTCTCTTGCTTTCTCCACTTGCCAACAAGCTGAGCAGCAGAGAGCAAGCAAGTGTTGCTAAGAATCGTGTTATCACTTTTTGTTGTGCTTTGTGTATTAGCGGCAGGGGTGGCTTAAGTACATGCCTAACGCGATATATTTGGAGACAGGGCCTTGGGAGATGATTAGGTCAGAAGGGTGAAGCCCTCAAAATAACATCAGTGCCCTTATAGGAAGAGACTTTCCCCTATCTCTTCCCCTCCCCCTCCTCCCTTACCTCCACCCTCCCTTCCTCCCTCTTCCTGTCCCTTATGAGGACACAGCGGCAAGAAGGTGGCCATCTACAAGCCAGGAAGTGGTCCTCAGGAGACCTCAGATCTGCCTCACTTTGATCTTAGACTTCCCAGCCTCCAGAACTGTGGGAGATAAATGTTTGTCACTGAAACCACACAGTCTATGGTATTTTTGTCATAGCAGCCTGAATGGACTAAAACACACCTAACGATAGTATTTTCTGTTGGCATAGAGATACGCTTAGAGAAGCCAGGAGCAAGCTATTGAATTGCCCACCCCCCACCTTTGTTTTTTGATTCGGTGAGAGATTCTATAACGTTTCCAGATTTCAATCAACAACCAAGGAAAACAGAGGAATTAGATTGAAAAGATTGAACAGAAAGTATACAGAGAAAAGTATTTGCATAAATTCGGAGAATTCATTTTAAAAATAGACTTCTAGAGGCAGGTGGCTCAGTGGGTTAAGGATCTGACTCTTGATTGTGGCTCAGCGTCCCCACAGTTCCTGAGTTTGAGTCCTGCATTGGGCTCTGCACTGATAGCCCAGAGTCTGCTTGGGATTCTCTCTCTGTCTCCCTGCCCCTGTTCCCCCCCACCTCCACTCTCAAAATAAAGAAATAAACTTAAAAAAAAAAATAGATCTCTACTCCCCCTTTCATTTAGGACCCAAATATTCGTCTTAAACACAATAGTTCAGATGATACATGCAAAGTGGTTGAAGAACACAGGAAGGGATAGATTACTGGGAGCCCAGAAAAAGGAGCCGATTAAATTTTATCTACAGGGTCAACTACGAACCCTAAATCAGACATCAGTGGTTAAATTTTTCAAAATATAAAAATTGGCTCCTAAGAAGTTCCAGGCTTGACTACCAAAGACATCGGTAGGATGTATATTTTGATTAACTATAGTTCACAATGCCTCCGCCCCCTTCAATCGATTTCATTAGTTCACCTGGTGATTAAATATACTACATCGTGGCACAAAATATCTTCTCTTTTCATTTAAAGTTTATTTGTTTATTTTTGCCAGAGAGAGAGAGAAAGACGGGGCACAAGCAGGGGAGGGACAGAGAGAGAGGGAGACACAGAATCCTAAGCAGGCTCCAGGCTCTGAGCTGTCAGCACGGAGCCCGACACAGGGCTTGAACTCACGAACCAGGAGATCGTGACCTGAGCCAGTCTGATGCTTAACTGACTGAGCCACCCAGGTGCCCCTCTTCTCTTTTCATTTAAACCTCATAGAGACACCCCAGAAGACACAGGCTAGGAGTGGCTATGTGACAACAAGGACTTTCATCTCCTAGGGGAAATGTGAAAATGTCCTACAGCATTTTAGAAGTATTTTATCACAACTGGACCCTAAAAGAAAAGAAACACTTAAAATCAGCAGACAGTGTTAAAATAAATCGGGGTGGCATAGAAGTTTCTCCTAAAAGTTAATAGTTTTTTAAATGCAGATTATGAGACAGAAATTCAGTCTACATTATTTAAATTTCCCAATAACCCTGTGAGGTGGGTGCTGTCAAAGCCCCCATTTCACCTAGAAGGAAATGGAGGCTTCCTTTGGAGCCTGACTGAGCATGGTTCCGTCACTTGGCCAAGACTGCATGGCTAGTGAACAGCCTAGCTGTTTCTGATTGCAAGCCCAGCCCACGTTCATCACTTTATATTTCTAGTTTTTTGATTCTTGTGGTTGGGAGCTGCTTCAACACATCCATTAAACACACACATTTTTAAAAATATTGTAATGAGGAAAAACCACCTATCGCCTATGTTTTACTTCTAAAATCTCTGCAACCTCAGACATGATTATATTTCAGAATATGCAGTGTGGACAGGATTGCCACAATATATTTATACGGTAACGATTTAGTATGATGCATGTGTTTAGAGGAGTCATTCTGTTATTCTAAAATACATTTTGCATACATAAGTGTACATCCTCTGCTAAAGGCAACATGTCAGAATCGCACTTACAGTTTCAGGATAGGCTCAAATTAAGTCTGCCACCTAAAATGCAAAAATCTCAAAATCTCAAATATACAGACTTGATTCCAAAAATGGCCATTTAACACAGAATTGTTGAATAATCCATTCTGTGCTATATAGGTGAGTCCTGCATTCGGTTGGCATTGGTACAGGTCACATATGAGCTGATGCATTTTACTATAACTCATGGCCACAGTTTGTGGTCCAAAAGTCTTTCAAATGTGTAATGTTGCCTATAGAGAGACAAGATAAGAACGCAGATGACTCAGTCAAGACTCCCTCACCATGTGTTCTGTACACGTCAGCAATAGATGAAGTTTACAAATAAAGATAACACTTTTTAAAAAAGTAAATATAGGGGCACCTGGCTGGCTCAGTCAGAAGAGCATGCGACTCTTGATCTCAGGGCTGGGAGTTCAAGCGCCATGTTGGGTGTAGAGATTATTTAAAAAAATAAAATCTTTAAAAAAATTTTTAAGTAAATTTTAAGTATATTTAAGTATATTTTAAGTAAATATAGGCATATTCTCATTAGCACAGGAAACACATTCCTGGAAATAGGAATGCTAAGTGAATCAGTACCCTCCATGTTCGTCATGGCATGGCCCTTTTGAGGATGTGGTCCCTAAGTGGCAATTGTTCAATCATTAACAGTGCCTGAAATAGTCCTTGTCCCAGAGCAGACACTCAATAAATATTTGTTGAATGAATGAATGGATGATCCATTCACGTCAGCTTCCCTGAAGTCATCACATACCTTTCAACATTGTTTCTTGTGGGTAGGAGCCACACAGCTGCAGTCTGTCTCCCTGTCTGCAGGGATGTTTATCTGTCTGAGGGCTTCTGCCCATGCTGGTGTGGGTTGAACTTTACCCTCTGTTTCCCCACCTGTAAGCTTGTCCTTTGAAAACATCTCAAGCCACTATCAACCTCGAATAGGAAAACCCTCCTGCAAGTCTTGCTTGCACCATTGCCCCTCTTTTGGCATGTTCACAAATACATTTATTGTTTGCTATTCTGAGTCAAAGTTGTTCAGCTAAACATGAAGCCACAACAGAATTAGATACTCAAGAGAATCAATAAATTGCCTGACAAACACCATTCAAACTGAGCCAAGCATCGCATGGTTTGCTACCAGTCATTGACAGATCCTGGCCTCCCAGTGTTCTCTTCGGTACCAGCTACCCTGTCATAAGAAAAGTAGCTGCTGGGGCGCCTGGGTGGCTCAGTCGGTTAAGCGGCCGACTTCAGCTCAGGTCACGATCTCGTGGTCCGTGAGTTCGAGCCCCGCGTCGGGCTCTGGGCTGATGGCTCAGAGCCTGGAGCCTGCTTCTGATTCTGTGTCTCCCTCTCTCTCTGCTCCTCCCCCGTTCATGCTCTGTCTCTCTCTGTCTCAAAAATAAATAAAAAACGTTAAAAAAAATTTTTAAAAAAAAAGAAAGTAGCTACTAATTACACTATTCACTACCTACATATTTAGCAAAAGTACTTCTGAGACAGAATAAAGTAGCAAGTAAGTAGGATAGGAGGGAATCCCAAATGTATGCCTCCATTCTAGTTAGACAACAACAGATTTGTTTTGTTTTCTTCCTCCGTTACAGTGTAGCATGCATACCAGAAAGTGTACGTATCTAACCTACGCACTGTAATGAGTTTTACAAAAGAAACATAGCCACCCCTGCAACCCAGATAAAAATCATTACCAGCAAATCAGAAGCCTCCCTCATACTTTTTTCTACTGGTTACTTACCTCATTCCCACCTCACAGCAAAGAAACTCTGAGATCTATTACCAAAGGTCCATTTGCCTATGTTTCACTTCTTACAGATGTGTTGACACAGCGTAGACTCATCTGTGTCTGTGTTCTTTCACTCAGTCTTTTGTCTGTGAGATTCATCCACATTGTTGCTGGCTGTGATTCATTCATTCTTGTTGCTGTATAGTATTCCATTGTATTAGTTTATCACAGTTTATTTATCCATTCGTTTTTAATGGACATATGGATCTCAATTTGGGGCTGTTATGAGCAATCTTGTGCATGTTTTGGTGCACGCATGTAACATTTCTGTTGGGTGTATAACTAGAAGGGAAATTATCAGGTTATAGGATAAGCACATTTTTAATTTTTAGAAAGTACCGCCATACAATTTCCCAAATAAGTTTCAATCACTCTACACACATAAAACACTTGATATATTCTGGAGTGTTTTGGTTTGCATTTATTTTAGTCATCTTTGTGAAGGTGCAGTGTTGCCCCAGTGTGGTTCTCTTTGCATTTCCCAAATACCTAACAATGTTGAACGTCTTTTCATATATTTTTTGATCATGTAGATATTCTTTTTGATACAATGCTTTTTTCAAGTTATTGCCCATTTCTATTGTGTTACCTATTTTTTCTTATTGATGTACATAGTTTGTACATGTAAACATATATGCAGATATAAACATATATATGTACATGTACAATAATAATGTATATGTGTGTATGTGTATATGCATATAGAGAGAGAAAGATAGAGGAGGGAGAGAATTTTTTGTTGGAAATACATTAATAGCAATTATCTTTGTCCACTGTCTCCCTAGTCTCTTTCACTGTCTGGATGATGTCATTTCATGAATTATGATTCTGAATTGCAGTACGGTCCAATTAATCAATCTTTCCTTTTAGGGCTAGTGTTCTTTACATTCTATTTAAGAAAACTGCCTAACTCAAGGTATAAAAATAAATCTTCTGTGTCTTCTAAGAAGCTATATGATTTTCACTTGTTCCTTTAGTTTCTGTGATGCTTATGGAACTGATTTTTGTGTATGATGTGAGTTAAGGGTCAAGATTCATTTATTCTTTTAATAGGGATATCAAATTGATTTAGTACTATTTTTTGAAAGAAAGAAAAAAACTTTGTTCTACATTACATTGAAGTGGCACATTTGTTGTAAATTTTATTATGTAAATTTATGTGTAGACTCTGTTCTTTCCAGTGATTTCTTTGTCCATCTTTGTGTCAATACTATTTTTGTTAATGTAGTCTTTGTAAATACCTAGATAGGACCTCTTTCTCCTTCTTCTTCAAAATTATCTTTGCTAATTTTGGCCATTTGCACTTCATATAAATTTTAGAATCAGGCTGTCAATTTCCACAAAAAAAAAAAATCTGGGATTTTATTTGGGATTTCATTGAATCTCTAGATAATTTTAGGAAGAATTCACATTTTGACAATAATCAGTCTTATAATATTTAAAAATAATATGTCCCTTCATTTATTTAGGTATTTAAATTTTTGTCTCAAAAAATTGTTTTAGTGATCTGTACAGAGATTTTATACATCTTTGTTAAATATATCCCTCGGTATTTGTTATTTTTCATGCTATTGTACATGTATTTTAAAAAATTTTAAAACTAGGGGCGCCTGGGTGGCGTAGTCGGTTAAGCGTCCGACTTCAGCCAGGTCACGATCTCGCGGTCCGTGAGTTCGAGCCCCGCGTCAGGCTCTGGGCTGATGGCTCGGAGCCTGGAGCCTGTTTCCGATTCTGTGTCTCCCTCTCTCTCTGCCCCTCCCCCGTTCATGCTCTATCTCTCTCTGTCCCAAAAATAAATAAAAAACGTTGAAAAAAAAAATTTATAAAAAAAAAAAATTTTTAAACTAATAATTTATTGCTAACATATAGATATACAATAATTTCTTATTGAGTATGTTTTTAGATTTTCTATGGTACACAACCAGGTCATCTGCAAATAAGATGGTTTACTCCTCTTTTCAATCCTTCTACCTTTTTTTTTTTTTTTTTGGCTGATTAGGACCTCTGGTGCAATGGTGAATAAAAGAAATGATAATTGACATCTTTATGCTTTTCCCAAACCCAGGGTTAAAGCTTTTAATATTTCAACCTTAAGTGATTATTGGTTGCATGTTTTTGAAGATATCTATAATCAGGTCAAGGAAGTTCTTTTCTCTTCCAAGTTTATTGAGCTTTTCTTATGAATCAACCCTGGATTTTTATCAAATGGTAACACATCTATTGAGAAGATCATGTTCTTTTTCTCCTTTATTCTATAAATTAAGTAAGTGAATTTCATTGATTTTTCAAATGTTAAACTGAACTTGTATTACTGGAAAACTCTAACTTGCTTTCTCTTATTCGTTTTATATATTTCTGGATTTAATTTACAGAAGTTGTGTTTAGAATTTTTGCCTCTATGTTAATAAGAAATGTATGTTGGCAAAATAATCAGTATCTACTTGTGAATCACTAGCATCCAGTGACATCCTACAGATGTGGGGTCAGTAAGAATAACCTCTTTTAGGGGCTCCTGGTGGCTCAGTTGGTTAAACGTTGGACTCTTGGTTTTGGCTTAGGTCTTGATCTCACAGTCTGTGGGTTCAAGCCACACATGGGGCTTTGTGCGGATGGTTCAGAGCCTGGAACCTGCTTTGGATTCTGTGTCTCCTTCTCTCTCTGCCCCTCCCCCACTCAGGCTGTGTCTGTCTCTGTCTCTCTCTCAAAATAAACAAACATTAAAAAAATTTTTAAGGGGGCACCTGGGTGGCTCAGTCAGTTAAGCGTCTGACTTCGGCTCAGGTCATGATCTCATGATTCGTGGGTTCCAGCCCCGCGTGGGGCTCTCTGCTGGGCTCACGAGCTCATGGTTTGTGAGTTCGAGCCCTGCAATACACTCTTCCCTGACAGCTTGGAGCCTGCTTGGGATTCTCTCTCCCTCTCTTTCTGCCCCTCCCCGGCTCTCTTTCTCTCCCTCTCTCTCTCAAAATAAATAAAATTTAAAAGTAAATAAAATAAAATAAAATAAAATAAAATAAAATAAAATAATTGGCATTCAGTTCCATATCTCTTATAGAATACTAAGGCTTAGATACCCGGGAAAAAACATAGCTAAGAGTTTTCTGAGTCTTCCTCAGCTATGGATCTGCACACCAGGAGACAGAACAGAGGCATTGGCTCTGTGCTTTGAGGACATGTCTGTGAACCTACAACTTTCTCTTGTTGCTGGTTGTGATGAATCCATGTAGTGGTTTGCTTTTAGGATAAAGCCCAAACTCCTTAATACAGAAACCAAGATCTATGTGGTCCTGGGGTCTACATACCTCTGTGGCCTCTCTCCTCCCTAGATGCTCCCCCCTCCCCTACAACCCTCATGCAGTTTGAACAACTCCGCCATACTGACCTCCTTGCAGTTTCTTCAACATGTCAGGCTTCCATTCATCTCGGAGGCTGTGGCTTGCTTCTCTCCTGATAGCAGCTACATTCTCTATTTAGGATTCAGCTAAAGTTTCCTCTCTTGGTGTCTCGCATTATATAGGGACAAGGCTGGGGATAGGGACTATGTTTTGCTCGTCCTTTCAGCCTATAAACTTGACTGGCACATGAGAGGTGCTCCAGAAACATTATTTGTCCAGATGAATGAAAATGTATTTACTACAATTCCCCTACGTCCACTGATCATCTCAGTGTAAGAACTAAGGACCGAAAGAAAAGCGAGGAAAAACAAAACTATCGCTAATTTGTTCACCAATTGAGTCAGCAAATAATTATTGACTACCGACATGGGTTAGGCACAATGCTAGACATGAGGGATAGAGCAGTAGGTAAGACAGGAAAACTGAAGAAGTTTAGAGTCTGGTAAAGGGGACAGTCAGGTTAGTATAAAGGGGAAAAAAGAAATAAACTCATAAACTCAGCCTGAGCATTTTCTATTTAATTGGGAAATTTTGTAGCCTCTCGTTTATAGCACAAGGAATAGGAAACCAGGCATCCTTAAGTAAAATAAAAACAGAACAAACTCCTCATTTTAAACTTCTGGAACCTTTTCCTTGAAATGTGGCCTCCAAGTCTCTCCCACCCAATTAACTGTACCAAGACCGCTCAGCCACTGTCCAAGATGATCAAGCCCGATCCATAAAATATTCAATCACTCTGTGCCTCCACCTGCGCCCTGGGCACTATGGCACCGTATCTCCATCATACTTTCATCTGATTTTCACTTTTATTGGCAAAACAAAAAGTAATGAAATTGCCAACCATAAGAGATCAGTTATGGAGGAAACATTTCTTCAACACTTATTAGAAAACAAAAAACAACAAATTAAACCCCTCCCAAACTAATTTCCGTCTTCTGTCGTTGCTAAGAAAAATTATCTATTTCCCTTTGTAAAAGTCTTATATACTTCAACACGTATCTGAAACTCAATTAGAAGTCAACAAAAGAAAGCACACCACAAAAGAAAGAAAGGAAGAAAGAAAGAAAAAAAAAGTAACAAATATTTTAAATTGATATTCTTTTTTTTCTATTCTTATAGCCTTGTTCAATGTGTTATCCCCTAAGAAACATTTATATCTATCCCAGATTTGTAAGCAGAAATTATCATATTACTTTGAAGATCCTTCTGTTTGAATTTAAGCTTTCTAAGGTTCTGGCTTTTCCTGTTGTAAACATGCTCTTGCAGACTTATACAAGGTAATGTATATGAAATGTATGTTACACAACAATGATATAAATACTCATGTATTGGACTGTTATTGCAAGTAAAGAAAGCGAAAAAGAAGTTATTGACACTATTCTATCTAATCCCCTCCAGTGATCCGTAAGAGTGTCTGTATCCAACGTGTTTTGTTTCTTGACTAACGGAACATTTCTCAGCTGACCCTTTCAAGTATATATGCCATCAAGTGATCAACCTGTAATCTGGGCCCTGTTTCTTTAAAGATCTCCAAGTCTTTCTTGGATACTAATGAATCTATTCCTGAGAGATTCTCTATTAGCTAAATTCTACAATATGCATTCCCCTATGTACCCCAATATTGAAACAAAATAACGATGTGTAGATGTTACAACAGATAAAGACCAAGCCATATCTTTAGTACCCAAATTTCCTTGGGTGCATTGATACATTCTCCAGAGCAAGATTTTCCAATTCAGAGAACCAAGAGGTTCTCAGAATATTAGGGGTAAAAATAACACGAAAACATCAAGCATTACAATAACAGACTCATAGTAATTGTCATTCCTGTTGTGAGGACTCAATTTATTTGAACAGATTTGACTAGAAAAAATAATATTCAGTGAATGTGAGGATGCGGGATCATTATTGTATTTCCTTGAAATCGTTAATAATAGTTAAAAAGACATCATGACACTGTAAGATGAAACTACTTCTGTGTAATTATTCTGCTGTTAAGGACTATGAACATATGAATACTGATTTTGTCAACAGGATTGTACAAAATCTTCCATAAAGTGATCGTTTACTCGGAGGCCCTCAGTCATCACAGCATTTTAATGTTCTCTAGCTTTTTGGCGTACTGTGACTATGATTTGGAAGGGGTAGGTCTCCAGAAAATATTTACTTCACAGATTTGCTTGTGTGTGATATAATCCTTTATTCATCGAAGTTTCTAGATCCCATCTTTGTTTCCCTGTTAGTGTCACTCTAAAATGAAGAAAGGGGAAGGAAAAGATGTGAAAATGCTTTTTCTTCTTAAATCTTCCACCATCCTTAGCAAACACTGAATAAGTGAGAACCTCAACCCCAGTTACATAAGAGAGAGATACACAGAGCATATTTTGGAATGTCCTAAGGAGATGCCTCCTATTCTTAAGCACACCACATGCTTAGAAAGAGAGACACCTTTGTGGGGTTTTTTGTTGTTTATTCTGTTTTGTTTTAAAAAATTTTTAAATGTTTATTTATTGCTGAGAGGGAGAAGAGGAGAGAGAGAGAGAGAGAGAGAACAAGTGGGGCAGGGGCAGAGAGAGAGGGAGACACAGAATCTGAAGCAGGCTCCAGGCTCTGAGCTGTCAGCAAGGAGCCCGACATGGGGCTCAAATTCACGAACTGCAAGATCATGACCTGAGCCCAAGTCGGACACTTAACCAACTAAGTCACCCAGGCAAGACATCTTTGTAAGGAGGAAAAAAAAAAGACACAAGAGTAGAATTTCAAGTTTCAACTTTATGGTGTAAGTATGTTTCCTTCAGAGGAGAAGGAAGAAGCAGACAGCTTTGACAGCACTTACGTATTTCTGGAAGGCAGTGAGATGCCCTACTTTGCCCAGTGTTCATAATCACTTACAACACTGAAATCATAGTTTTTGCCCCGAATAAGTCCATCTGTCAATCATACATGAAAAAAATTGGATTATAAAATTATTAGAATGAATTTAAATGTGTTTAAATTGCCATTTATACTGCTAATGAAGATTATTTAAGTGTAGACTAGCTCTAAAGCCTATATAACAAAGAAAATATCGTGCTTAGCATAAATCAGGCAAAATATTTGGTTTAATATTTGATGTATCTGAACATTTTTTTATTGGCATTTAGGTTTTTCTTTCTTTATCCTCTTTCTACGTAAAATTGTTAGTGAATAATGCAGAAGGTATAACATTTCCAACCTCCTTACCATTCCCCTTTGTTGGAGCTGAGCAATCACTTGGTGCATTCAGTGGGCCCGAGTTGGATGTCATGGTAAGGGCCGAGGGAAAAGCCTATGAGATCAGAATATTGGCTATCTAGGAGTACTGAACAACTACATAAATAAATGAACTGAGGATAATGGGAAGCATATTTCCCACTGTTGAAGAAAGGAATTACAAATATGGAAAGGGGGGGATGCTGGAGGTAACATGGTAGTCCTAAACTGAAATCGGAAGTGTTGGTATGGAGTCATGATTTTTAAATATACATAAATAGAAATAGATATAACTGTGTATAGCCACATGTGGGTGTGTTTGTACATGCACATAACCCTTAGTTCTGTCTGCTAAAAGGGCCTAGATGCAATGGCACCCTGGTAACAACAAGCATCCAAGGTACTCAGATCTTGACTCCTAAGTAGCTTTCTCTACTTTAAAAGAAACCAAGGGTCCTGGGGAAATGGCTGTCTGTAGGGTTGGGACAGGGAAACAAGATGATTATGGACTATCTTGTGCCAGAAAAGTAAAATAATGTCCAAAAAAGTATGCCAAAAGGACACAGAAGCCAGCTTGGAGGGACTTTCATTGGCTAAGACAGGGACAATTTGATCATCAAGACATATAATAATAATAATAATAATAATAATAGGTTGTAAAACATTGAGTAAAATGAGAATGTGAGTCAAAGCTGGTATAGATAGATGGTAGGTAGGGAGATACATGATAGTTTGATTGATCTAGCTTTTATGGTGAAAGGAAAACTCTATCATGCAGTAGGATGACATACACATTTTAAAAGAACAAACTTACGATATCACCATTTGCTGGCCATTATGGAAAGAATTGATTTAACAAGATTTATCAAAGGATGCTAAACCTGGTGGGTAAAGATTTGATAAGGAGCAAGATACTTACATAGTCTCAAACTTTTCTCCACACATTAGTTAATTACTTATCAATTAATAGGTACAAAACACGTATTAAGTGTTTCCATGGAAATATCTGGAAAATATCGTCTAAGGCAAACGAAGAGTTAATAGCACCAAGAATGGGACATGGAAATCATTTGCCTCCAGAAATGATGCACCGCGAACACCCTTCACTTCTATGAAGCTTCTGCCCAAAGGCCGTAAATCACAAGCAAACATCAGATAAACCGTGATTGTGGGACATTCTACAAAACTTGGCCTGTGCTCTTCAAGCTTTTCAAGGTCATGAAAAATAAGGCAAGACTAAAGAACTGTTACAGATCAAAGAAGACAGAAGAAATATAACTAAATACAACATGTGATCTTAGATTAGGCCTGGTACTTTATAAAGAAACTTGTTCAGAGAATTGGCAAAATTTGAATGGGCCTGTGGATTAGATGGTAATATTTTATCAATTTCAATTTCCTGACTTTAAAAGTTGGACTGGGATGATGTAGGAGAGTGTCCTCATTTTTAGGAAATATATGTTGAAGTATTTTTTTAATGTTTATTCATTTTGCGGTGGGGGTGGGTGGGGGTGGAGGGACAGAGAGAGACACACACACACAGAATCCAAAGCAGGCTCCAGGCTCTGACCTGTCAGCACAGAGCCAGATGTGGGGCCTGAACCCAGTGAGATCATGACCTGAACCGAAGTCAGGTGCCTAACCAACTGAGCCATCCAGGCACCCTACACTGAAGTATTAAACGGTAATGGGGTAACATATCTGAAACTTAATTTCAAATGCTTCAGAAAAACATACTGTAATGTGTACATATATGTATAGTGTGTGTGTGTGTACATGATAAAGAGTGATAAAGTAAATGTACTAAAATGTAAATATCTGGGAACCTGATTGAAGGGTATATCAGAGATCTTTGTACTATTTTACACCTTTCCTATAATTTTAAAATCATTTCTAAATGAAAAGTTAAAGAAAAACTCAGTTCTCCTCACTTCTCAATAAAAGGACATGAAACCATGACTTTAAAAAGCAAAACAAAACACATACACATAAATGTAAGAAGCAATGGTCCATAAAACCTACAAAAAATAATTCAGGGTTGTATTAAACTATCAAAACCATAACAAGGAAAACAGTTGTGTATTTTACCCACTTCTGTCTCCCAGGAGATGTATGTCAAAATTTGGGTTCCAAATTTATGTTCACTTTTCTGTATTTCAATTTATTGATTTCTAGATTCTCAGAGAATCATTTTGGCAGTCTTCAGCCCTTTCCAATATTTCTCGGTGAGGCTACCTTCCAAATATCCATCTAAAGTTTTATAAATGTTCTCAATATGACCACATATCATATCTGTCCCCTCTAGGAAAACAGAAATTTTTAAATCCCTAGACAATACCTAGTATTTTAATTTGAGACACTGTACCTAAAAATTATGGTTCCTCCTCTAGAGTTTGGACTTAAAGAAGGAGTCCTTAGATGGTAGGCAGAAGAGAGGAATAATATCAGAGGTGTTTCTTGTCAGCTTTGGAGTTTTGCAATACAGCCAGTTTCATGTTTTTTCTATGATTTTCTCTAAATCATAGAAATTTCATGATTTCTATGATATTTTCTCTAGATATTTTCATGATTAAAGTTTAAGACTATCTTTTAGATATGACTTTTTTTAAGGGGGAATCTTGGTAAATTCCAATACCTATTTGAGTTACAAACTATCACAAGCAATACTTTTTCTGTGTCACATTCTTCTAACTTTTCAAATTCCTGATTAATTAGTAATTTTGTTTAAAGTTAAAAACTACTGGGCACCTACATGGCTTAGTTGGCTTAGTGTCCAACGCTTGATGTCATCTCAGGTTGTGATTTTCCGGTCGTGAGATTAAGCCCCAGGTCAGGCTCTGTGCTGAGAGTGAAGCCTGCTTGGGACTCTCTCTCTCGCCCTGTCTCTCTCTCTCTCTCTCTCTGCCCTTCTCCCACTTCTGCTCTCTGTCTCTCTCAAAATAAATAAATAAGCTTTAAATAAGAAAGCTATTAATAAAGTTAAAAACTTCTCCCCCAAAAGAAACTAAATAATGCGCTTGCTGGGTTGGCAAGATCAAGTAATTGAGTTTGGGTGGAAATCTAGGGTTACAGAAGTCCAGCTAGATCCAGAATGATGATGATGATGATGGTGATGATGATGGTGGGGAGGATTTTCCTTCCTGAATAATAAATAATACAAAGCTGCTTGAGAGACACACGTTGGATAATACCTAAAGGCACAATGACATCCCACAACGGCAAGGCAACAGCATGAGGATAAAAGCCAGCTTTCAAGAACAGAAGCATGAAAAAACAGGATCCAGCTGACATCAGCAGCCAGGTGGCCTCAAAGCCCATCCCTCTGCCACCAAGAGGGACAGGCTGAGCAAGGAGCAGGCAGGGGATGGTGAGCATTTCCCACAAGTTAATCTTTCTTAGAAGCCTGAACTGGGACCCAAGAACACAGAAGGACTGAGTTTCTGTCTTTGCAGGTCAGGCGCAAAGTTCTGTAACTTAGGAGTAGTCTTAAAGTGATTCAGCCTCAGAGCCATGCGCTCTGGTCACCTGAGGACATTTGAGTTAACGCTACTATGGAAGACACCACTCTGTTACATCTGCTTTCTATTATCGGGTTCTTAAAATCCCTACTTGTACTTTGTAACTTACGGTTGCAAAAGATGAAGTAGGAACAAACAAATCGAGATTCTGTGTGTTTTCCTGACAATCTGCCCAGCCATCCCGATGTGAAAACCTGATGATTTGCTGCTATCTTTCACGCTGCTCTTCCCAAATACATAAAAGCTTGTCTGGACATTGAGATGGATCTGGTACATGGCCATGACTTCATGTGTTCACTTCTTCAGCCAATACGTGTTGAGTACTTACTGTTTGCCAAGTAGTTGATATAGACAGTGAGCACAGTTGAGAGTGTGGGGAGAGAGATCATTAACACAGTGCACAATTAATAAGTTAATTATTGGGGATGCTAGAAGACACAAGTGCTATGGAGAAGAGAAGGAGGGTAGACTGCAGGGATCAGGAATGGCAGACAGAGGAAGGGAAGGGAGGTCCCAGTATTAACTAGTGTGAGTAAGTTTAATGTTTAGCGATGGGAACAAGTCAGAATTGTTTAATCTGACCCATCCTCAGGCTGCCTTCCAAATGTGCTCCCAACAGTTGTCCAGGTGAGAATTTCCAGCTGGAATAATTTAACTAGAAAAATTTAAATTATGAAGTTTAATACTTTAACCGTGTATGGGATGATATAATTGAAGGATACATTATAGACTTGTAGAGTTTTAGATTGGGGGTGCCTGGGTGGGTCAGTCTGTGAAGCGTTAGACTCTTGATTTTGGCTCAGGTCACGATCTCACAGTTTGTGGAATCAAGCCCCAAGAGTCAGGCTCTGTGCTGCCAGCACGAAGCCTGCCTGGGATTCTCTCTCTCTCTCTCTCTCTCTCTCTCTCTCTCTCTCTCTCTCTACCTCTCCCCCACTCGCGCACTGTCTCTCTCTCTCTGTCTCTCTCAAAATAAATAAATATCTTTTAAGTATTTTTCTGAAACACAATTTTCAAATTTTCCGTAACTTAAGTTATTCCTCTATTTCTTGTTTAGTTTTTATTCTAATTCCCACATCATTCCCAAACTACCCCACCTTTCCCTGCCTTGCCTCTTAGTTACATGGTTGTGTGCATGTGTGTCCTTTATGTGCATCTTTATGTGAGTACAAAAAATATGAATACATTATTTAACCTCTTTTAAACACAAAAGTAACAGATAGACACTAACTCTGTACTTGCGTTTGTACTTTATTGCTTTTTTAAAGAGATTCCTTTACCTATTCCCCTAAATTCTCCAGTTCCTATCTTACACTGAAGGATATAATAGTAGCAGTTTTTTGTTTTTTTGTTTTTTAGCGGAGATTGGGACTATAGAACAGAGTTCTTTAATCAGGGTTTCAGTTAGAAAGGCTACAGCTTGCAGATAACAGAAACCTGATTTACAGAGACTCAAACAAATAGGCAGTGTATTCTTCTCTTATAACAAGAACCCCCAAGGTAGACAGTTGCTGGCATTGAGTCAGCAGTTCAACAATGAATCAGGGACCTGGATCTTGTTTTTTCATGCTTCCATTCTTGAAAGCTGGCTTTTATCCTCGCGCTGTCGCCTTGCCATTGTAAGATGCCATTGCACCCTTAGATACTATCTAAAGCTTGTCTCTCAAGCAGCTTTGTATCATTTATTATTCAGGAAGGAAAATCCTCTCCGGCAGTCCTCCCCTTACACCCCATTGGCCAGAACTGAATCACATGCGCATTCCTAAACTAATCACAGGCCAGGAGGAATACAGTTACTTGGCCCGAATAAACCAATCGACTCTAGGGGCTGAGGTAGGATTCTATCCTCCCAGAGATCCAGGGGTCTTTATGCTGTACCTGAACAAAACAGGGTTCTTTTAGCAAGAAAGAAGGGCATCAGGAATGATTGTTACGTGGGTGACACCCAACTGATACACTAGGAGCATGAGGGAAGAGAGATGGCCGTATGCGATTTTAGGAAATCATATATTCTGAGAAGTGTGAGGGTTCTCTTATGTGTTGAGAGTATATCACAGCTTCTCACATCCCGCCCATTGTTTCATTGTGTGCCTTTGCTGTATTTTCAAGGACTTGGATTTTAAAAAATAATAATAAAAGGAAAAATCACATGAGAACAAGAAAAATGAAAGAAGGGCGGGGGAGGGAACTAACTTTGAGATACCACACAGAAAGAGGAAAGGAGAACAGGGCCTCCATATCTGGGTAGATAGAGGTTATGTTAGAATAAAAAACAACTGTGCTCTCTTAAGGCTATCCCAAACTACACAATAAATAGAGATGTAAATTCATATTGCAAATCCTAGCTCTGTCCTTATTAACGTTTACTAATTACAAAGGGGAAAATAACTTGACAGCGGAGAAATCTGGCATTCATCACCTTACTCAAGGGATCAAAGTCAACATCACCAGTAATGAGGTAAATTGAAACCATGTGACAGGTGATATAACTGAGCTGACAGCTCAGAGCCTGGAGCCTGCTTGGGATTCCGTATCTCCCTCGCTCTCTGCCCCTCCCCCCACTCACACTGTCTCTGTCTCAAAAATAAAAGAAAGTGTTTAAAACAAATATTATATCTACTAATATTATCTTTGTTGTGGTGATTTCGGCTAAGTCCCGTTAGCAGTTTGACACACGGAGTCCTCTGTTTTTTTCCTCCATTTCAAGGTTTCACTGAGCCTCCGTGGGCGTCAACCATCTCCTGAAAGATGGGGAACAGTGGCCCATCTCCACAAGAATGAAATATTATTTTCAAGGTTGTTTTTCCCACATGTTTTCAGAAAGGAATTGAGAAGTAAATACATTCATAAAAAATTTTCAAACATAAGTGGAGGCCACTAAAGACTGGCACTCTAGGAAATTGACACTTAACAGAACTGACAAATTGCATAAATGGCCTTTTATGGATATTGATACCAGCTGTGCAGACGGAGGAGGCTCTCCATCAAGAATTTATCGAGGAGATTCCCCAAAATAAATCGTAGTGCAAATCCCAGAATATTCCTAGACAGTCTTGTTAAGGAGTAAATAATGACAAACAATTAAGACCCCAATTTACCAGGAAATAAATCTCTTAAGGTCAAAAAAGTAATTCGTCTAAATTGAGGACCTCCATGATAAGGTTTGGAGTTGGAGCTAGAGGTTTGTCCAAATTGGAGGTCAGTCTCTGGTTTTTAAAGGGCCAGGCAAAGCCCTGGATATAGAACAGGGCAGTGGTTGGGAGCCTCCTGATGACTTGGGAGCGTATCCTCAGTATTTTATAGTGTGACCATTCAGTGGGTTGGTGATTTACCTTCTCTGAGTCTCAGTTTCTTTCGCTGTTGAATGAGATAACAACACATCCTTCTACCCAAGGCCTAAATAAAAGTAATATAAATCCAACTAGTATCCTGTCTGCAATGCGTTGAAATTTGTGTATGAGTGTGCATGTTGACTTTTGTTGGGTGTCTGAGTTAGCATGTGATTAAAGAACTGCCCTGAGCCTGCTTTTCCAGCCTCACCCGTCTCCACACCTCCCCTCATAAATTACACTGTAGAAATAATCCCCATAATGCCACGTTATGGTTCCCCACACTGCTGCACTTGTCTATTCTTCTAGCCTAGAATATTTTCTCTGTTTCTATGCTTAGCTCAAGGGTAGTATCCTTCAGGAAGCCTCTTCTTACCACTGGCTTTCCCACTTGGCCGAGTCCAGCATATATGCACCTGTGCCTGAACATGTTGAGGAGACGGGGTGGGGGGTGGGGGGGTTTAGAGAGAGGAGAGTGTACAGGAAGTGAGAAATGCATGAGGCTGAGGAGGTCCTCTGGGGCCGGACTGGGAAGGGCTTTACACGATAGACTCAAGAGCTTGGCTTTATTTTAAGGGCAAAATCTTATAGAAGCTTACAGAACATCTTACTAGAGGAGTGACATGATCAGATATCTTTTCCTTAGGGAGATGACCTAGCTGCAGTGATGAGGATAGATGGCGGCAGTGTCACAAATCCAGCTGGGTGCTGAGAGCAAGTCTCCCTGCAAGCTTCTTTCTCCTCTCCTTTGAGGTTTCACAGAGGTGGTTGCTTGGCGTATGGACCCAGAGTGGGGGCATGCGGCGGGAGTCCTGGAGACTTACAAAGCATCAGGGGGTGTCAGGGTCCCCCAGGGGTGAGTCTGACTGGGCAGCCCAGCCTCTCCCCAGGTTCTGCTCTCAGCCTTCCTTTCCTTATAAGAGAGAAGACCCAAGGCAACACGAATATCTTCTAATAACAAAAACGTAGTTACCACTTTTGCACAGGAACACTGGGCCGGGAGTATTTCCTATTCAGTGGTTCTCCAATCATTATAATCATCTAGAGGGCTCATTAAACCATAGAATCAGCAATTCTGATTCTACAGGTCTGGGGTGGGGCCAATAATTTGCAATTCTAACCAAAAGCCCAGGCGAGGCTGATGGCTGTTGGGCCAGGGACCATACTTAGAGAATCGCTTGTCGTCCTATTTTGTGCCCTTTGCTCCTCTCAATAACCTGGAAGGTGGTACTGATTCAACAGAAGAGGAAATCACTTTTGGAGGACTTTGTAACCTGTCCCCTGGCCTAGGTCAACTAGTAAGTAGGAAACAAAGCTTTGGGGCCAGATCGTGTTGGGCTCAAAAGCCCCTGTTTTTCTCACCTCAGCTCCCTTTCCCCCACAGCTGACTTTAAGCAAAACAGGTCAAGTTCCCAAGCTATTTCCTTCCCATCAGGGTCCTAACTGCCCACAGCTCTTTAGTGTGAGGGTTACATACATCCTTAAGTATGTAAAGGAACATAGTGTATGTCTGAGCACTTCCTTTTCTAGAAAAACCGTTCAACTCCTTAAGCTGTGGTTCCCAGCTAGGGCCCAGGCGGGTGATATGGAGCCATTGCCTGTGCAGTTGCCCCCGGAACATTTTCTTGAGAGGGGTACAAAGTGAACATCCAACTGTTCCACACACAACATAATGCCTGGAAGTCTGCAATCTGCCCACGTATGTTTTGCCTTTGATGCTTTTTCCAGTAAGTTCCAGCTTCCCCCGAGCTTGCATTATTAACTCTTAGCACAACCACAACCAAGGGGTTTTATATGCAATTGCCCCCTGTGCTCTCTGCAGGTCTTTGCTTTTTTTTCCTTTTTCAACATTTCCACATGCTATGGATGTCCTGCCAAATCCTGTTTCTGACTTCAGATCATTTGTGTGAGCATCTTCACTTGCTGGTTGTCCACTATGAGCTAGAAAACAAGAAAAAACAAACACCCCAAGTAACCATTCCCTTTGAATATACCTTCGTTGTTGTTGGGATTTTTTTAAAGATTTTATTTTTTGGGGTGTCTCGGTGGCTCAGTCAGTTAAGCATCCAACTTCAGCTCAGGTCATGACCTCAGAGTTCGTGGGTTTGAGCCCCAAGTCGGGCTCTGTGCTGACTGCTCAGAGCCTGGAGCCTGCTTCAGATTCTGTGCCTCCCTCTCTCTGCTCCTTCCCCTGCTCACACTCTGTCTCTCTCTCAAAAATAAACATTTAAAAGAATTTTTAAAAAGATTTTTTTGAAGTAATCTCTACACCCAGCATGGGGTTTGAACCCACAACTCCGAGATCAAGAGTCATACGCTCAGTTTGCCTGGGTGGCTCAGTCGGTTGAACATCTGACTTTTGGTTTCAGTTCAGGTCATGCCCTATAGCAGGCTCTATGCTGACAGTGTGGAGCCTGCTTGGATTCTCTCTTTCCCTCTCTCTCTGCTCCTCCCCAGTTCATTCACACTCTCTCTCAAAACATAAATAAATAAATAAATAAATAAATAAACAAACAAAAAAAGAGTCACATGCTTCCACTGACTGAGTCAGCCCCTCAGTGTTCCTTTATTGCCACTGTTTTATTTTTTAATGTTTTATTTATTTTTGAGAGCAAGAGAGACAGGGGGAGGGGCAAAGAGAGACAGAGAGAGAGGGAAAGAGAGAGAGAGACTCTGAGGCAGGTTCCAGGCTCTGAACTGTCAGCACAGAGCTCTAGCACATGAACCAGGCCAAAGATCATGACCTGAGCCAAAGTCGGATGCTTAACCGACTGAGCCACCCAGGTGCCCCATATTCCTACTGTTTTTAAACATAATATTCAACCTGTACAGTAGCAAGTTTTGCTCGAGGAATTTTACAAATTATTTCTTTCTATATTAGTTACAAGGCACGTGTTCCATTACTGCAATCATCAGAAGAAGGCTATGGGGCACCTTAGGGTGCCCAGCTCCAGGCTATGGGGCTGGGTGGCTCAGTTGGTTGAGCATCTCACTTAGGCTTTGGTCATGATCTCACAGTTCATGAGTTCAAGCCCTGCATAGCTCCATGCTGACGGTGCAGAATCTGCTTGGGATTCTCTCTCTCCCTCTCCCTCTGTTCCTCTCCCACTAGTGTGCTCTCAGTCACTCCCTCAAAATAGATAAACTTAAAAAAAAGAAAAGGCTAATTGCTCTGAGATTTTTTTTCTGCATAAGACTTTTTTTTCCTGAATAGAGAGGTAGTAAGCACCAACAATAAATTTTACCCACCTAATTTTGTACAAAGCAGGGCTTGATAATCCTCTTGAACTTCCAAATTTACCTCATTGGTATAGTGCTTGTTGACCTCATTAACTTAGTATTAGCTGATGTAGGATTAACACAGCTTAGTATTTCTTGACTGTAGGTAGCATTTTTGTTGATGTGGGTTTTTTTAACATTTATTTATTATTGGGGGGACAGAGAGACACAGAGCATGAGCAGGGGAGGGGTAGAGAGAGGGGGAGACACAGAATCTGAAGTAGGCTCCAGGCTCTGAGCTGTCAGCATAGAGCCCGACACAGGGCTCGAACTCACAAACTGTGAGATCATGACCTGAGCCGAAGCCGGTCGGTTAACCAACTGAGCCACCCAGATGCCCCCATGTGGGTTTTGTTTTTTAATCATTAGACTTTGAATGGTTTAGGCAAATGAAAAATTTATTTTCATAAATGTAAATTTTCAAAGTTTAAAATACTCTTCCTTTTTTCTCTCTTGCCTCTTTTTCTCTACCAGCTTCCCTCTTCCCCCTTTTCCTTCCCTTCCATTCTCCTCCCTTTCTTCCCCAACAGTTCAGCCCAAAAGCTATCAGATAGTGGGGGAGGAGACAATCAGCAAAGGCTGTCAAAACTCCAGTGAGGTGAGGAGGGTTCTACACTGGGGGATGGTCATGCTTGGTGACCCAGCATGTGAGGTTACCAAATTTAGCAAGTAAAATTATGAGAAGCCTACTTAGGTTTGAATTTCAGTGAAACACTGAATGTTTTTCTTTTAGTATAAGTATATCCCAAATATTACATGGGATATACTTACACAAAAATTTTTTGTTTATCTGAAATTCAGATTTAACTGAATGTCCTATATTTTATTTGCCAACACTACCAATGTGGGATGTCAGAACCTAATGTAGATGAAAAGGGCATCCACATGGGGAAGGGGCAGGTTAACACATGGTATCAGAGCTAAGGAAAATAACAAGGACATCCCTAAAGTAGAGGGATGATGGGATTGCTCATTTACAAGGCAATTGATCAAATAGGGAAATATATTGAGGATAGTGTTAGAAATGGGAATTAAAATTTGGAAAAGGAGAAAACTAGAATGCACCATGTTTTATGGGGTTAGGATTGGAGATATCAGTGTGAAGTCATGGTTGATAATGTGCAAATGGTACATATACTTGCTTGGTATGCATAGAATGTCTCTGAAACACGCACAGGAGAGTCATAACGGTTTTTGCCTCTAGGGAGTACAACTGAGTGGCTGGCCCATGAAAGGGAAAAACAACTTTTCCTTATACTTCCTTTTGCTCCTTTTTACATTTTGTGCCACATACTCACATTACCTGCACCAGATGATATTATTTAAGAAATAAATTTGGCTCTATTTCAAATCAGAATATCAGAAGTAGCAGGGACCTTAGAGACTTTTCTAGGCCAAATTCCTGAATTTAAGATGTTATAACAGAAGATTAGTGACCTTAAGTGACCTTCAATGTCAGAGGACCAACTAGTATGTTACAATGGAAAGAAAGAGCTCTGGATTAAATCATGATTCTATCCCATGGCAGCATGGTGTCCTTGGGTTAAATCATGATTCTATCCCATGGCAGCATGGTGCCCTTGGGCAAGTCACTCGCCTCTCTGAACCTCACACCCCCCATAGTACAGAGCACAAAGTAAGGGCTCAAGGTCAGCTCGCTCAGGGACAAGTCCTGCTCAGTTTCACCTGTCACAGTGCGTGCTCTTGGGCAAGTTGACTGGCCTCCATAGACTGCAGAATCTCCATTTGTTACGATTGTATTAGCTTTACTTTATCAAATCTAAGAGACTTTAGATTGTTTAAAATGAGCCATTATTTTATGTTCCACAAAGGAATTTTAAAAGTGCTATAATTAATTGTAAGATGGCAATCTTACACCGTGAGATGCATGCTGATTTCAAAATGTTAAAATGTGAAAAAAAAAAAAACAGTATGCATCTTAGAATCAGCGTAATATTATGGGGAAAAGGGAAAAGATTTATAATGTAAAAGGTGGTCCAATGGTAATTGAGAAATAAATGGATATAAGTGAAGAAAATCAGGCTGGCATTTAAAAATATTATGAGGACGGGAGAAAAAAGAAAAAATAGTAAAGATACCATGGGAAGGAAATACTTCAATCTTTATACAATTTTTTTAAGTTTATTTATTTTTAGAGAGAGAGAGAGAGGAGAACTTTGGAGGAACTGTCGACCTGTCCCATCGACCCGGGTAAGATCCAAAAATTGAAAAATAATGTGGCTGTGTATCTAGGTTGCCTACTCACCTCGCCAACTAATCAGTACCACGTACTGGATCCGAGTCCCAGGAGGAGGGAGCCATGTGAAGGAAGGAGCAGAGGCTCACCCTAGAGCCCCAGTCTGGGATGGGGGCTTCCAGCCAATCAGTTGTTCGGGTCAGTCTGACCTTATAATCCCCCAGGAGGGTGAGGTTGGAAAGTAGGGTGTTGAAGAGAAAGTAAACACTTACCTCATAGAGGTGTTACATGAATTAAATGACATCACCGCATCTGGCACATGGTAAGGGCTCAGTTACCGTTAGCTATTGTTAAATGGGGGGGAAAAAACCAACCTCTCGCAACCATAAAATGCTATACAAATATTTATATCATTTAGATTTTTTAAGCACCATCACTATCAGATCCTGATTCTTGAGGCTCACAATCTAGACCTCTTTGCAACATGCCACATTATACTTATTTCATGCACTATTACTTTAAATTGAACCCTTTCTCAATAAGCTGCATTGCATACACTTGTTCATAAACAATAGTTGTGTGCATGGGGCGCTGTATATCTTTCAGATATTTCCATAACACATACACACGATGTAACATAGAAACATAGATTTTTCTTTTAAAGAGCAAAGCTTCAGCAGTTTCTCTTGAATTTTACTCTGTCATTTGACTACATTATATTTCTGATGTTCAATTTGCACTGAGTACATTATGGACTTCTCTAGGGAGCAGAAAGAAATTTTTTTAAGTAAATATAAAATGCTTTGATAAATCAAAACATGTGAAAGAAATTTCTGTTAAAAATGTTCCAATCTGTTTTGAGGCTTGAAATAAACCTCTGTCTTTAACATAATAAAACCTGTTAACCCAAAGGCAACAACAAAGTAATAACTTGTTATAGGAGTAATGCATAAGGCTTATTTTAAAAGATTAGTTGTTATATAAAATACAAAAGGAAATATTGCTATAAACTAATTGTAAAGAAACTTAAAAGCTATAAAGTCTGTGCTTTCTGATTTTTGCTGGCAATAAGAAGTGTACATTGTTTGGAATCTGTACATAACAGCTTGTATCATAAACTAGCCGTAATGTCTCTCATATTCTAAACCGTGGAGTATCACTCCAATAGCTCTGTGAGAATGAGACCCTACCTGGCCCATCACAACAGGATTCCCAGTATCTGAACAATGTCTGCCCAGAATAGGGCTCAATAAGTGGTTATGGAATGAATAAATGAATGAACAGTTCAGGTAGATATTCAGTGACTTCATTTTATTTTAAGTTTATTTATTTATTGAGAGAGAGAGAGAGAGAGAGAGAGAGAGAGAGAGAGAGAGAGAGAATCCCAAGCAGGCTCTGCATTGTCAGGGCAGAGTCTGAGTTGGGGCTCAAACTCATGAAAACCACGTGACCTGAGCCGAAATCAAGAGTCTGACGCTCAACCAACAGAGCTACCCAGGTGCCCCATATATTCAGTGATTTTAGAGATCCCAATAAACAAAATTCTAAATATAAAAAACAGGTAATTGGGGAAAGATAATTTAAAAAAACCAAAAAGGTGCTATGAGCTTGCCAGTTTGATACACATTAAAGGGCTATAGAACAGAGATCTGAAAATCTCAACTCAGCTAGCTAGCTATATTTAGTAAGTCACATAGCTAAGCCATTTAGCTTTTGAGTTTCAGTTTCTTCACTCCTAAAGTGAAGGGAGAGGCGTGGCTAGAACTAATGATTCTAAAGGCCCTTCCAATTTTAAGAGTCAGTGATGCTGGAAATACAAAGTCCCAGCCCCAGGCATGTATGTGTATACTTGCTCATCTTAACTTGAGATAAAAACAGAGAAGCTTGTAGCTAAATCACTGTCAAAATTGAATACATAGAAGAGACTTCTTGGTATCCTCCAAAACATGCTCTCCCCTTCTTCCTGGAATAGGGCTACATATCTCAGAGTTAGGCTATGTATCTCTTCCTCTAACGCAGTGAGGCGCGGCCATGTGTCCAAGTCCTAGGGGTGGAACGTTCGGAAGGGGTGTGCACCACTATTAACCTTACCTCCTAAAACCTCCCATGTGCACGCCTCCCAACCCCTCTCCTTCCAGCTGTCTGGGATGGTGGCATCCCCATTCCCTAGAGTAACCTTAGAGGCCACATAGCGAACATACCCGAGTCACCATCCGTCTGGATTTCTGAACACCTTTGTGCAGTACAACACCTATGGCCGTCCTCCCTCTAGGAACGTTGGATGGCAATTCTCCTTGGGTTGCTCATGTTTCTGCATGTCCTGTGAGCAGAGGCACTGGCTCTCTGTGTTTCAGACTATCTTTTGAAGGACGTCGATACGGTGAACATAGCCTTGGAAGACAGAGATAGCATCTCCCTGAGAAGCAAAGGGCAGGTTTTGCTTTGTCGTCCGGTATGGTGAAGGTCATATCTTCCCGTGGGGGGAAAGGGCAGTTTTGCTTGTGGCTCATTATAAAAGAGCCAGGTTCCCTAAGCTCAAGGATCCTTAGCTTTGACTCAAACTTGCTTTATACGCAGTGTTCACACTGGACACTTTCTGTCCTCCTGTGAGACTTGAAGGACATGGAGAAATGACACACACATAAAGCTCACGCCACTTTCTGTGGCATGAGTAATCAGGTCACCAACCCACAAGTTGTGTCTTCTGCCAGCTTCCATGAAACTGTGGTAGGCTAGCTACCTCATAAGCTTCTGCATGGGGTAAGACCAGATATTTACAGTTCTTAATACCCGCCCACTCTCTCACGCCACAGAAACTCTGGACTCTTAACTGAGCGAACCATTACGTTTTAGGTCTTTTTCTTAGAGCCTGAACTAATAGAGCAGCAGTCACATTCCCATTGAAAAATCAATAAGAAATTAGAGTCGCTTACCTTATCTTTGCCAAATAAGATGATGAAAATAAAGAATATGAGTCTGTTAAATGGGGGATTGAATTAGATAAATATTTTCAAAATGTATCAGGGTACACGCTAGCGCTGTATCTGGTGAAAATAATGTTCCTTATTCAAATATATCTGCAATACAACTCACTGTATAAATCTGATTCCCTCTCCTTCCCTGGAGAGTCGCAATGCACATAAGTTTATTAAAGACGCCGAGAAATCCTGTGGTAAAGAAAATTATTTGCATTATTTAACTAGCAGTATTTCCTAAATTTTTTCCGCATAACCTCTATTGACATTCTGTGAAATGAGTGTTCCATGAAATACACAGGGGGAAACGCAGGGCTAGATCATTTCTAACATCCCTGTATGCATCTACGATTCACCTGTCTGAAAATAAGTAAGAAACATACTCATTCATTTATTAGACTAGTGTGAGTACACTCAGGCTTCTTAAACTTCAACGTACACCTGGGAATCTTGCTAAACTGCAGGTTTTGATTACGTTGATGTAGGGCCTGATACCCTGCATTTCTAATGAGTTGCCAGGTGATAGCAGACCATTGTTTGAGTAGCAGGGGTCTAGAGAATACAGGATCTAAAAAAGGCTGATCACGCTTATGATGGTTGTGTTAAGGCATGCAGCCAATTGGTAGGTAAGGATTTGTTACTGTAAATAAGTTTTTATTACATCTTTAGAAAAAAAAATGACCCAAACTTCATATTGGACAATTTAAGGGTGATTTCAGAATTTCTCAGTATCACCTGATGAATTTAGGGACATGTTTACTAACCAGAAAAAGAAATGGGTATCAGTTTGGGAACTCTGTATCATATAGCCTATTGCCAATTTATAAGTTTAAACACAAGAGTCAGGATCTTCAGTAAGAACACTGACAAATAGTCCGTGATTCAACCCAGTGCAAGGTATTAATCCGACCAGATTGTTACCTATCTACTCTAGATTAAATATGGCTACACTTTTTTCTCTCCAGAAAAAAAAATGCTTTTCCTTCCTTTGTTTCCTCTTAGCTCAAAATTTGAACTTCTTTGGCTTATTCTCAAGAAATAATTTTCCCCACTCTATTCTAGTGGTTCTATAGCATAATTTTTGACAAAGTATAAAGGCATGTGAGATCAGGTAGAAAGGTCATAAGGAGACCAGCTTATGAGAGCATGAAAAGTTAATATCACTGAAGTTACTTCCAACAACGAAAACGAGAGAAAGTTTGGCATGTGCTAATTAAGGAATTTGATATGTGTGAATTTGTTTCCAATTATGAGATCTGAGTCCAATAATGAATTCTTTGAACCTGTTTCCAAAGTAACATATTTGGTTCTATGATAAAATCTCATAGCAATCCCTAAATAAAAATAATTCGCAACCTTCACGCTAGTGAGAGGAGAAATGTCAAAGAAGGCACACCACATGTTCTCAATGGAAAAATAATTTTAAAAGACATTTAACATTTTAATAATCTGAGAGAAATTCATGATATAGCTTTATGTGAAATAAGAATAAAAGAAAGTATATCTTTTCTATAAGTAGACAATAAGAAAAAAAAAATTTAGCAGGTGGGGTGATAGAATCATGAATGCATTATTTCCTTATTTTGACTTCCGTTAATATTGTATTTCCACTATTGGTAGACATTATGAGATTGCAGATAAGTATTTTAAGATAGCTCATGCTGATGGGTCTGCGGAAATGGTAGTAATTATGTCCACGAGAATTAGAAAAATATTTGTTTTGGTAATTTTTTTTAACCTGTTGGTGTGGGAGAAATGTTGCTCGATCAGAACTCTCCAGTCAGTGGAGTGTATAAGTCTAAGCAACGCATAGGGAACAGAGGAGAGTCTCAGCAGAAAAGAGATGACAAGCCCAAAGCGAACCTTTGAGGAGAGTTTACTAGACTATTTACAGAGGTGAGGGCAGGGTTATGGCAGTCCTGGTGGGGAGGAGGGATAGCAGAGAGGGTGCTGTTGTCATCATCGGGCCTGAAGGAACAAAGGACTGAGTAGTCACAGGGACCCAGGTTGGGCAGCCCAAGGGAAACGGCTACTGACGGAGACAGACAACTAAAGCATCAAAGGCACAGCATCCTGGTGGGGAAGCCTGAGACAGAGACACCTGGACCTCACATTCCTCCTGCCCCTCTCACCTCCGGCGCCTGCGCCCTGACCGTCCACCCCAATCGCAGCCACGGGACAAGGGAGCTAGTTGGTGCAGGTCAGCTTCCCAGGCCGGAGTGGGACCAGAGAAGTGCGGAACGTGGATCTGGAGGGGTAGGTGGAAGAGAAGCAGAAGGAGAGGCCCGTAGCGGTGCAGAAGCGCGATCTGTGCGTTTACGCAAGGGGGCACGTGCGGGTACCTGCTAAGTGCTTCAGGCTAATGCTAATGAAGAAAAATATGGCCAAAGGCATTTCTGAAAACCTAGAGCATTGCATAAACATGTTTATTTCTCCTTATGTGCGACGGTGCTCATGCTGTGTTTGCTTGACTAAAATAAAATGTTCCAAGACATCCTGTGCTCTCCTTTGCGTTAATAGCGGGAGCTCGTGGAGCTTAAAACAAGAAGACTCGCAGTCAGACCTTTGTTTAAAAATCTCTCCTAATCAGCTTTTATATAATAGAGAGAATATATGTTATATAAAATTAATAAATCACTATTATCCCCTCATTGAGGCTCTCTGGATTTCCAAATTTCCCCCAGAACAATGCCCCCTCCTTTTTTTTTTTTTTTTTTGCTAGAAGTGTAAGTTAGTGGGGAGAGTGAGGATAGTGATGGTGATGACGATAGCTATCGCTTACTGAATGTTTACTAGGTGCCCAAGTACCTGTGCTTTGATTGTCTCTGTTTTAACACTGTATGGGAGAAGAATTAAGGTTCAAGAAAGATCATTAACCTCTTCTAGTCACATCACCAGAAATAAATGACTAGGGTTTTGGAGACACGCAGACTACAGAGCCCCAAATTTTAATTTTTTTTTTTAACGTTTTTATTTATTTATTTATTTATTTTTAATTTTTTTTTTTCAACGTTTTTTATTTTTATTTTTGGGACAGAAAGAGACAGAGCATGAACGGGGGAGGGGCAGAGAGAGAGGGAGACACAGAATCGGAAACAGGCTCCAGGCTCCGAGCCATCAGCCCAGAGCCTGACGCGGGGCTCGAACTCACGGACCGCGAGATCGTGACCTGGCTGAAGTCGGACGCTTAACCGACTGCGCCACCCAGGCGCCCCACGTTTTTATTTATTTTTGAGACAGAGAGAGACAGAGCATGAATGGGGGAGGGGCAGAGAGAGAGGGAGACACAGAATCGGAAGCAGGCTCCAGGCTCTGAGCCATCAGCCCAGAGCCCGACGCGGGGCTCGAACTCACAGACTGTGAGATCGTGACCTGAGCCGAAGTCGGACGCTTAACCGACTGAGCCACCCAGGCGCCCCGAGCCCCAAATTATAAACACTTTATTGTCTCCTGTCCAGAAACACTGCATTATATCCTTTTTTTAATATTGGAAGAGATGATTGAGGTTCTTTAAAAGTTTTGTTTGAAAGGGGTGCTTGGATGGCTCAGTTGGTTAAGCATCCAGCTCTTGACTTTGGCTCAGGTCGTGATCTCACGGTTTGTGAGTTCAAGCCCCCACGTCGGGCTCTGCGCTGACAGTGCAGAGCCTGCTTGGGATTCTTTCTCTCTCGCTCTCTCTCTTCCCCTCTCCTACTTGTGCTCTCTTTCTCTTTCAAAATAAATAAATAAAATCTTTTGCTTGAAAGCTCAGCAAATAAAACGCAAGATGGTAAAGATGAAGGAAGAACAAAAGAAAAGACATCAGAGGCAGAGTGAGCTGAGGGGAAATATCAATTGAGGAAGGTTCTACACAGACCTCAGTCTACTTGCTGGCTCCTGCCATTCATGAATGTTCTGTTCTGCACCTTTCCATCTCCACTGGAATGTCTGTCCTTCCCTTTCCTGAATGATTGCTTTGGACACTTGGGAGCCGAGTTTGATTGTTTTGTTGAATCTGTATTAAGGTCCTACATACAAAGCTGTAAAAGAATGTTTTTGCCATTGGCCTTAAACTTATCCCGTGTCAGGTTTGTTTAGTGGAATTCTGAGAAATGTCATGAAACTGTGGAATGTGCATACGGCCACATTGCATCTGTCAGTGTGAACAGCATCACTAACATATTAAGCTGCTTTTGTAAAACATTCTGATCAACCAAACCACATATGGACAACCAGATATAGATAACCAAGGGTTATCCATATTACTTCACAGGCTTCAATGCTCAGAACATTAAAACATTGTAAATAAACAACTCTCGCTCTACTTTGGAAGATCAAGGAATAAATAGGCAATTATAGATTATTGAGGCTTGATAGCTCTCCATCTCTGCACTGCTTGGCTCATTTTTCTATTTATTGGATGATAGTCCTGAAAAATATGTAAAAATGGAACCCTTCAGTAAGTTAATTTAATGACTTGTTAACAGCTTTGACACAAAGGTTGGTGGTGACATTACAATATTTATGGAAGGTGACATATGGAGGTTAACAGTAGGATTCAATTATCCGTGATATCCATTAGCATGGAAGGCTAAGAAGTTGCTGTAAATTTCCTAAAGCTTGGACTGCCCCGTAGTTTCAGCAGAAAAGATGAGAAGGAAGATATTGGCTCCAAAGTGATCTGATTCGCCTTGTGGCTGTGTGCCAGTATGTACTAGCATAGATATGTGAATTGTAGGCTGCTCAACATGGTCCTGTAATATCTCATGCCTTTGCTACATACTAGAAAAGCCTATCTGGGCCAGACCTGGACTTCTGAAGTCGTTTCCTGTCATGGTCATTTGTTATTTTTGCCTCTCTGGTATCTATGTTCTTTTTCTCCATGTTACAATACTTTGTATTTCCTTTGGGAAGCTACTCCATCCCCAAACTCAGATCAAGTGGTTTGAGACAGATTATGTGACCCAGCACTCAATTTTCCTAGCCAGGCTGATTGGTTCAGACGTGGATTCTTGAACCAGGCCTGTCCTAGCATCAAAATTCCGTCCCTCTGGCACACTGACTGGTTTAGAGCCAGGCATAAATGCAAGTTGATCCAATAATAGTTAAGAGTTTGGGGAAGGTACACCAGAAAAGTCTTTCCTGCTCAGATGACTAGCACTAACAATGATATAATCCTAGAACTATAGGGCATCTTTATGGAATTCAAGAATGAAGCCCATGAATGTAATGCAGAAAAAGCCAAGAAACTGATCCTTGATAACGCTGTTTGAGCCCCTAGATCAAACCATGCCTAAAAATATAAGTACTGAACTTTCAATAATATTAGTTAATTTATCCTTCTTTTTGTGTAATGTGTTTAAATCGGATTTTCTGTCACATGCAACAAGAGAGTTCTAAACAATATATCTCTTATCTACAATGATTCTCATCTTCTGGTTCTAGAAAAATCCTGCTATTGATCTCCCTTTTGATCTAGCACTCTCCTATTCAAGAACATTTAACAATGACTCTTCAGTACTTAGCCTAACAGGCACAATCTGCTCTCTGCCTAACCTTGGCTGGCTCAGGCATGTGGTTTAGCAGCATGAGGCCAGTTGGGAGGAAGAACAAACAGGACTTAGTGAGAAGTGGTCAGAGGGCCATGGCCTGCTTGGGAGAGGACAGCGTGGTGGCTGGGAGCAGTGCCTTATGGTCATTTCTAGAATCGTGAGTAAAATAAATTAGAGCAATTAGAGACATAAAACAAATACTTCAGAGACATCATTCTGGGAAATCTGGGTCATCAAAAGGAGTAACAGTGACACTACAGGTCAAAGGCTAAGCTAGTTTCTCCCGGTCCATTGGTCCTGCCTGGTTGCAGGCAGACAGCTAGTCATTTGGTTGGGCCCCCGGAGCTTACTCTGGAGAGCAGCCATGTTAAGCCTCACCTGGCAGGGGAACACAGGTCACTACCAAATGCACTAACCTTGTCGATACTCACTCAAGAATTCCGATGGGCCTGAGCCTGGCGCATTAGCACTTCAGTACCTTTTACCTTCAGCTGGAGAAAAGGAGAGGCAGGGAAATATGGTGGCTGTCGCAACCAATAGATTCCGGCTCCAGAGTGGGATTGTAAGCGGGGGCCTGGGCTTAAGTCCCAGATCTACCGCCAGCCAGTGGTGTGGTCTTAAGCAAGTGTGTAAATTGTCTATGCCTCAGTCTTCTCATCCACAAAATGATTGTTTCCCTCAGAAAGTAATTGTGAGGATTAATGGAGAAAGAGGTATAAAATGTTTAGCACAAGAGTAAATACTCAATAAACGCTGTCTCTCATTACGCTCCTGTCCAACTGATAAGCTGAATGTACCACGTACAATTTCTTATACATAGCCGGTGCCCCCATGTTCCCACGTTCCATTTTTTTCCCTATGTTTCCCTACTGAAATTCTACCCATCCATTAAGATTTAATTCAAAAGCCATCACTTTCATGAAGGCTTCCTTCCAACTAGATGGACTCTTTCCTTTGGCTTTAGCTCTTTGTAACAGATAGAAACCACATAGAGGACAGTAGTTCTTAATCCTGGCTGCACATTAAAACCACTTGGAAATCTATTAAAAATATTGATGCCTGGGCCCCTATCCCAGAAATTCTGATTTAATTGGTCTGGGGTGAGGCTTAAGCATCAATATGTTTAAAAAGCTCCCTAGGTGATTCTAATGTGCAGCCAAGATTTAGAACTGATGGTTGAATGAGTATGTTCTTAAATAATGTTTATCAATGAATTCAAGCTAAGATATTAATAGCTTAAAGTTTTAATTGACTAACCTTTAGAATACTTGCATTTTTATTAAAAGCAATGCAAAATTACAAAGGTAAATAGAAGTTTTAAATAACATTTAGCCTAAAGCAAGGAATCATAATTTAACTAGGGAGATGCCTATAGAACTATAAGCATAGAATATGATATATGAGTGCTATTCTAGAAATATATCTAAAGTATTTGGGGGGCACAAATGGGAAATGTCCACAAATTTGGAGTGGCAGAAAAATAAGAGGGAAAGAAGCTTTAAAATGTGGGTAGCATTGCTCTGAGTGTTGAAATGTGAGAACAGGTTTGCAAGGTAAGCCCTTCCAGGCCATATATGGAGGTGTCAAAGTGTATGGCTCATTCCAGTTTATACACTTTCCTAACCCAAAGAATGAATTGTGAGCAAAGAAAATGGCAACTCTATCTGCCTAGGTCTTAGTTGTGAGGGGATAAAAGCAAGTTTTGGGGTACAGCTATTTCCCAAATTTCAACTCTAGTAGACTACTTTGGTTGTAATGGACCAACTTCTAACTTGAGTTATTAAAAAAAAAAAAAAAAAAATAGAAAGAGTTCTGTTCCAAAACCAACTCATAGGAAAGATAAATGTGATAGGGTTCAGGGATAACTGTACCAGGAACTGGAATGCCCCCATTCTCCTCCTTTTCTTTCTGCTTCTCCCCAAATGTCAATTGCATTGCATAAGCTTCCTTTGTTCATGTTGCCATGGCTGATGTCACAGGTTCCTACATTCATAGATGTTCAGCCCTCCCACCGGTGGAAACATTTCGAGTAGCCTGAATTAGTCCTTGTCCACAACTAGACCAAGCACTAAGGCAAGATATGGAGTACTCTGATTAACCTAAGTTGGAACAGGACCCACCTCTACCGAATCACTATGGTCAAGGAAGCAGAGTCAATAGGAAGATGTCAGCATTCTCTTAAGTACGTCCTATGGTTAAAACAAGCATTTCTTTTTTTTTTTATGTTTATTTATTCTTGAGAGAGAGAGAGAGAGAAACAGAGTGTGAGTGGAGGAGGGGCAGAGAGAGAGGGAGACACAGAATGTGAAGGAGGCTCCAGGCTCGGAGCTATCATCACAGAGCCTGATGTGGACCTTGAACTCATGAACCGCACAAGATAATGACCTGAGCCGAAGTTGGAGGCTTAACTGACTGAGCCACCCAGGCACCCCTTCTTTTCTCTTTTAATGTTTATTTTATTTTTGAGACAGGGAGAGCATGTGTGTGTGCATGTGTGTGCAAGTGGGAGAGGGGCAGAGAGAGAGGGAGACAGAGGATCCGATGTGGACTCTGCACTCACAGCAGAGAGCCTGATGTGGAGCTTGAACCCAAGAACCAAACTGTGTGATCATGACCTGAGCTGAAGTTGGATGCTTAACCAACTGAGCCACAGAGGGGCCACAAAACAATTATTTCTTAGGAGATTGGAGGTGTAAGAATACAATAACGCTGGACAGATCTTAGATACAAATCACTACCACTGTCTATCTCTTAGGCACCTAGCTCTCTCATATACCTTCTTCTTCCTATTTAAATAATTTCCTGCACAGCCTCTGTGGTTGATTGATTGCAAAAATAGCTCCAATTCCCCCTTTGCCCTCTATCCACACTCTTTGCAATGTAACTTTGCAGCAGCTTTCATCAATAGGTGGAGTCTATTTCCCCACCTTTGAACCCGAGCTGGTCCATGACTTGCTCTGGCCAATAAAATAGGACAGAAATAACAGTAGGTTAGTTGACCGTAGGCTTGAAAAGGTTCCATGGGCTTATGTTCTTTATATTACAACCTTCCACCAACACTAAAGCAAGCCCCGGCTAGTCTGATGGAAGATGATGGACTTTAGAGGCAGAGCCAGATCATTGTAGGTGAGGACATTTTAGACCAGGCATCCCCTGGCCAACCCACCAGCTAAGTTGCAGACACAGGAGTATGTTCAGCCAAGATCAGTCAAGCCTAGCCAAGACTGAAGAACTGCCCAACCAACCTACAAACTCATAAACTAAATAAAATGATTGTTGTTTTAAGCCACTGAATTTTGTGGTTTCACGTTAACAGATTTTTTGTGGAGATAGATAAACCAATACGGCCACCGGTTTACAAAGGCAGTAATGCCACATACAAACACAGATGTATTCAGCGCATCTCAATGCAAATAGCTGAATGTGCAGTATCAGATGATATCTGTTCTTATTTATTAAGTTTAAATGTGACTTTTCTGATATTAATATTTAATGGTGGCAGAAAATTAAGATACTGCTAATCAAAAGTTTCCACTTAGAAATAGCAGATATAGAAGCCACATGCAGGGGCAAATGTGACCCAGCATTGAGTATTGCTATTGATCCTGGCCCAGAGCGCTCCAATTTCCTTTGGGAATTTCTCTCAGTCTTTGTATGTGTGTGGCCTTGGCAGGAGAGTGTTTCTAGCATTTTCCATCCACAAAAAAAAAAAAAAAAAAAAATCCTGCCGGTCAGGCATAATAAGATAAATGATGGCTTTAGTAGGTCTCACTGGCATCTATGTGTTGAACCATTTCCCTGGCAGTATGTTGGGTTCTTTAATTGGCCAATCTGGTAGCTCGGGTTCTGCCAGCTGGGTGATTTCCCCCCTCCATTTTCGTCAGCAGGATCCCCAAGAGAAGGGAGAGAGGTTTGGGGACGTTTCGACACCTCAAGCATCCAGCATCCCTACAATTGGCACCCACCTAGACGTGTAAGGATTTCTCGGTGCTTAAGCGATCACTGGCTTCTGTGTCCAGATTTGAAATTTGTCTGGCAGCATCACAATGGCCCAGTCACCAGCGCCAGAACTGTGGTCCAGCCTGATAGTTGAACTAAACATCACCATCACTTTTTCCTCCTACCTTCCATCTGCCTAGATTTCAGTTTAAAATCATAGATCTCGGCCTCTGTCTTGTGGTCAGGAGGGGTGAGTAGAGAAGGGAGGCAAAAACTATTTTCTCCCCTAACTTTATCTAATGCTGGGGAGAGGGCCTGGGAGATCAGACTTCCTTGTTTCCCTGGGTTTTCCTCAATCTCCCACTTTAGCTTGGGCTGAGAAAAAGACTTTTGCAATTCACCAGTGCTTGAATACCAGGCCTTCGCAGTTATAGGCCCTCTGCTGAGGACAGAAATCGATTCGCTTAGCAAAACCATTTTGTTCTCCTGCTACTCAATCTTTAATAGGGGCAGAGCATGTCTTTCTCTTGCAGCACCATGCCGAGTGCCATAAGAGGAAAGCCCCACACTCCACTATCATGATATCCTCTATCACATCCTCTAAAACTTTAGTCTTGATGGAGATGGGTTTTGAATTCCAAGAGACCACAGGCTGCAGTTTAACCAAACCTTCAAACCCACATAAAAGCCCAGGATTTGAACCACACGCTTGGAAGACTTTTCTAGAGGAAGAAGTGTGCTCTTCCCGGAGCATCAATATTCTGGGCAAACAAAAGAAGTCTCTGATGACTACAACTCCTCCTCAGAACCCCGCTCCTGTAAGGGATTGGTTGGTAGGTTGGTTGGTAGGGGCTGCTTTTAGGGCCAAGTTGAAAGGAATTCTGAGACCATGCCTTGACTCTATGAGAAAGAATGCCATGATTAATTAGTTATGTCTGTGAAGGTCAAGAGATAGGAGAATAACAAGACATATGTCATGTTTTGTCATCCTTGGTCTACACCAATTAAATGTAAGATTAGGTCTGCTATGTGGCTTTGTCTTTATAAGATAAGAATTGAGAATTTGATAAGCATTTGAGAGAAACTTTGAGAAGAGTCCAATATGAAAAATAATCGCCTTAACTTCCAAATAGAAGACCTTCATTTTTCAGAAAACTAGTTCATTTGTATATATAAATCAACACTGTCGACAGAAGATTTCGTTTGCACTCTAAATATGCTAAAGTCATCCCCAGTTGAAACTGTCACATACTTAAGGTTACACATCTCTTTCTTTTAAAATAAAAAGTCAGGTAATCACTGAACACCTTATATTCTATAAAAACAATCTCATCTCTTTGAAGCTCAGATATAATACCTGCTCTCCCTGCATCTCAGTCTTGTGAAGATCAGATGTACTTTGAAAACCTTAAAATAGTGTATGAAAGCTATTTTTACTGTTTTCCACTTTGGAAACTGTAATACTCTATGTAAATTATTCTTACCATCATACACCTTTTTATTTTGGCTACCTAGCTTTGGTCTTTCTTCCCAGAGTGTCCCAGTCTCTTTTGGGAGTTGCCCTCAGGCACTGTGAGTGTGGCCTCTGCAGGAGGGGGATTAAGGTACTAATTGTCCACAAACAACAGGACAAGAGTGGGGGCATTGGATCCTGCTTCTACTCATTTCTGCAATTGCCGGTGTGCAGGCATGTGAGAAAGCTCAGCAGAACCTGATGCCTGCTCCTGAGAAACTGGCTCTAGAATTCTAGAATACAGGCAGAAGTCAGCAACCCTGGAAGACGTGGTTACAAACTCAGTGGAGACTGTGAAGGTGGCCGTGGCTTGATTATGACTTGGTCATTCCTGGGGACGACCGTGGCTGTGCCTTCTGACGCCCAGCCTTCCTCCTTGTCTTCCGTCCATTTTCCAAGTCACATTTTCCAGTCTTCCAGTGAAACTCTCATTATCTAGTATCTTCTATGAATCCCCTCCCCCATTTCATCTTATATTCTAAAGTATTTATTGCAATAAATCTATTGCAAACAGAAGCCATGGGTGATACAATACCTGATAGAAGTAATGAGTGAGGACCACAGACACGTATGTGTCTGTGTCTTGTGCATCGAGCCTGAAATGTAGCAGGTGCTCAATAGATAATTGTGGAGGAAATGCAGGCATGGAATCCAACTGCCCTCTGACCTCTGTGCTCTAAGCAGCCACATGGAGATCCCAGTGCAGCTCCAGACAGCATGTCAGAGTTCAAAGCTGGAAGAGCCATGCCCACAGTGTCTGTCCTCTTCGGGGAGGGGGGTAATCTTTCTCAGAAGCCATTGTCCCAATATCTCCTACTTCCTTCTCTTTCACCACCACCCCCAGTGGCCATGGAGGTTGGGAAATCATGTATCCCACATAGGTGTGGATCTTCTGTTGCCACAAACAGATAGGGGTTCTGTGAGTAAGGAAAAAGTGGGTTAATAGATATCGAGTAGACAACCAATGATGTCTGCCAGAAAGAGATCTAATACACACGAGCCTTGGGCCCCATGGCCCATTCCCTCTGCCCCAGGCCAAGCAAGATGTGCCTGCAGAGGATGTGTGAAGTCTGAAGATGGGGTGCTACTTTCAGACCCAAACATGGAAGCTCTGGCTGGAGAGCTGGACTCCTTTCTTCAGAGGAACCAGGATTACTATAGTGAATTGAGGTCTTCTAAGCCTAAAGGTTTCTGCCTGGATGGCCCTAAAATGCCCAGAATGAAGGTACCCGTCTGTGACGTGTTTTCCGGGATGCAGCCATTCTGGTCAAATGCTGTGTGTTGCCAACAATCCTGCTGGATCCTTCCTGACAGCCTTACAAGGGCTGCTGCAGACTCCTGACCCCACCCTGACCTGCCCCTTTAGGACAGATGGTCCCTGGGGACCCCACTAACCCAGCAATGACCCCTGCCACTCTGACCTGTCCTGGAACTCCCTGCCTCTGACCGCAAGAACTAAACAGCCCCATACTACGCCCTGCGGAGGCCCCAAACACTGGGCCCGTGGAGTAGCTAATTGGTTTTTTACAAGCCTGAGATAATTCAGACATTTAAATATTGATGTTCATTTCTGGGCAGCTATAAACACAAAGGGGGGGGGAGAACATGTTTAACTGCTTCCTCTCATTTGTTCTCACCGTGATAATGGTTTTTAGTCAATAGGCCCAGCTTTCTAAAGAGGGGATTCATTTGCATTAAAAAGGATGTTCAGAGTGCCCCTTCTCATTGTGACAGGATGATTCGTCCACTGGGCAGCTACCCTGTTCGCCCAGCACCCTCACATTTTGGGGTGGTGGGAGAGCTATAGAAATCTGGAATCCTGGGCTGAGGGAAGAACAAAGCAGGCTATATTCACTGCCCAAGGAAGCATTTCCTGGTAGCTGGTGAGACCCCGCTGAGATTGGGGGGGCCCAGAGTGGCAGGCCACGGGCCCCTGCCTGCCTCTCCTTGAAGCACAGCTGTGAGCGGGGACATGGGTGGGGACTTCAGATGTCTGGGGTAGGTCACTGAGCTGATGTGTCCCAGAGGAACGTCCGTGCCATTTCTGTCTCCCTCCCAGGCCCGCTTACCTCCTCCCACAAAGTCGTTCTGTGCTGCTGTCCAGGTCTCAAAACCACTTGTCCGTGTGTCCCTGACATCTGCTGTGTTTTTTTTTTTTTTTTTTTTCTTGAACTAATTTGTATCGTTTCTGGAAAAGGCCCAGCAACAGGTGGACAATAATCTGCTCCAATGCTGATACTTCTGTTTTCACGTATATTTGACTATTGTTAGTCAAAGGATCTGCTGCTTTCTTTTTAAAAAAATTTTTTTAATGTTTATTTATTTTTGAGAGAGAGAGAGAGAGGGAGGGAGGGAGGGAGGGAGGGAGGGCACGAGCTGGGGAGAGGCAGAGAGAGAGGGAGACAGCATCCAAAGCAGGCTCCACACTGTTAGCACAAAGCCTGATGTGGGGCTCGAACCCAGGAACTGTAAGAGATCATGACCTGAGCCTAAGTCGGATGCTCACCTGACAGCCACCCACGCTCCCCGGATCTGCTGCTTTCTTAATCAGGATCAATAATATTTATATGTATAAACAATTTTAATAATGAAAGTATCCTTTGGTTCAATTAAAACACCCTTAAGGGCCGCCTGGGTGGCGCAGTCGGTTAAGCGTCCGACTTCAGCCAGGTCACGATCTCACGGTCCGTGAGTTCGAGCCCCGCGTCAGGCTCTGGGCTGATGGCTCAGAGCCTGGAGCCTGTTTCCGATTCTGTGTCTCCCTCTCTCTCTGTCCCTCCCCCGTTCATGCTCTGTCTCTCTCTGTCCCAAAAATAAATAAAAACGTGGAAAAAAAAAAAATTAAAAAAAAAAAAAAAAAAAAAAACACCCTTAATATTACAATACAGGTCATAGAATCACAATTTGCTAATTTATGCATAATTGAAACATGATGTATCTCTCATAGACTCTTATGCTACTGGCTCCTTCGTGTTACGTAGGTTCCCATATTATCCCTCTTTAGGTTCTAGACTTCTTGAGGGCAGTGATGTCATTACTCTGGGGCCTGGAGTCACATATTTACTCACAGTACAAGTCAGATGTTAATGGAAAGTACAGTTTCTTTTATTTTCCTGTTAACTCCTCTCCTTTTGTAAATGCCTAACTGATCAGCAAGGAAAAAAAGAAAAAAAAAACCACAATTTTATTTTAACAACCCAGAACATTTCATCCTCTTCCTTAATTGTGACATTTTCTCTACCTCACGGTTCAGCCTGTTTTGGAAGAAATGCTCCACGCCTTTCAGATTTCTGCTTCCTCTCCTTGTTTTCGCCAAGATGGTCTCTGGGTACCTGTGGAGAGGTCCCGGGGTTTCTGTGGCTAGTGGAGGTAGTGGGGTGACAAGGTCCTCAGATCAAAAGAGTCTATCTTGGATCCTCATGAGGTTTGCTGCGGAGGGACTCAAAGGAGTTCTCCGGGGAACTGATGACCACGGAGGGTTAGTGGCTCTCCTTCCAGGAGGTTCTACCGTGAAGCCATCCTGGAGTAGGAAGCTACAGCAACTGACTGTCAGTCTTCTCTTTCTTGATCTGGACTGGCCATCTCCCTGGTGACTTCCTCCCACATTTGCTCTGCTAGTGCTGAGGACTCCCCAAGAAATACTGGCCCAGCCAGTCCACCAGGCAGAACTCAACTGCTGCTCCTGACACAGTGGCTATCCTCCTTCTAGAGAGTTCCTGTCAGACTCTCCCTTAACTTTTCAGACTCCCTCTCTTTGGTTCCTTTGGGTCTCATTCATGCCACTGAGAAGCAGACAGTGGTTCAAGAGGTTTGCCCTCTGCCTCACTTTGGGGTATCTGTGAGTTTACTTTACTATGGCCATCCTTGCTCTGTCCTCACAGAGTCACAAGTGGAAAGGAGGGGAGAAACACCTCTCTTCACCTTTTCCTTCAACTTAGAACATTTCTTTGAATATGCAATGCCATTGATTTTATGATATACCAATGTTCTATATACCACCAAAAAAAAAAAAAAAAAAAAAAAGAAAAGAATTCTTTGGAAGATATGATACATCCTGATAGGTCCTGATTTCAGAGATATAAAAGTGTGAAAATATGTGCATAATGAGTGAATGATTTATGTGTGTAACATATGTTCCTGTCGACAGAACGTTAGCCCAAGAACAAAGATGGAGTCATGGGCCTGACCACTACCAACCTTCCTCTCTCACTTCCTTCTCTCCACAACCCTCAGGCCAACAGGAATAAGCTTGGGGAATTTTGTTGTCACTGCATTGTCCTGCTACCTCAGGGCAGTAAGCATCACTGCCTGGCTTCCCCTCCCATGGAAGAGACTCATCTATTTGGCCAAGCCTAGCTCTCGATACAATGGTACAATGAATTTGGAAAGTCCTTTCTGTTTCAACAAAGCCTGGCTTTCAAGTCTACATTGACTTGTGACAAAATCTTCTTTTGGATATCAGCAATTGAATATTAACTTTTTTTTTTTCATTGTGAAAGATTTCTGTAACAATCCTAAACTTCTAGGAAGTGAGCTTTTTGAACGCCTGTGGCACCATGGGAGGAGTTCCCTTAAGGGAAATAAAACAAACGAGGGGAAAAAAAAAAAAAAATCAAAGCACGTGAAAATATTACCAAAAAATGATGCTCTCTCATTTTTATCTCCCCACAAGGCCTAGCATGGAGTGATGGGCGACATTGATATGCAGTAAATCCTAGCAGAAAAACAAAGAATGAAAATATTGGCACTTGTCCCCAAAGCTCCTTTTTATGAGTACTTCTGAAGGCAGAATTTGTATCATTGACTTTTTTGGCAATTTCCCACAAAAAGCTAAATTAGACCTCATTTTCAGGGGACCCACAGTGGAAGTTGACTTAGTAGTTGACCTCTTTACCATTTCCAAACTGATAATATCTCTCCCACCAAAAATAACCCTGAGGCCCTATACACTTTTGTGCGTCTCTGTGTCGCAATATTTGGATGAGGAGTGAATATTTGCTTCTTTTTGCTATTCTAGTATTGGTATCTCATAGGCGGAGTAGAGTTTACACATGAAAATGGTTATTATTATATTGTATAAATATTATTTTCTTTATTATTATTATTATTTTGGAGAAGGCCCAAAGAGTAATTCCAGGGGCAAGACTTCATGTAATGGAGCGCTTTTGTCCAACTACTGAAGCTTTTTGTTCCTGGCATTCTTTAAAAGGAAACTTTATTGAGATGCTTGGTGAGCTAATAGGAGCCAGGCCTTAGCTGGCTGCACAAGGAACAACTCTCTAGAAGGTCCCCTCTCCTGGCTAGCCTGTCCCAAGACACTGGTGACAAAATCTAAATAGAAACCTAAAGTAATTGCAGGTCAGTGGTTGAGAGTACTCCAAGAATACAAAAGAGAGCATACTATGATTGCATTGACTTTAAATAGGTAGTTGAATGAAGTAAAAACTTACAGAACCCCACAGACTTTTTCCGTCGTATTTTTCTTCACAGAAGCCTCATTAATTATTTCTCATATTTTCAGTTGCAGTGTTTTAATCACGGAACCGTCATTTAAAATATAATTTAAGGGGAACCGTCATATTTCCTTAAATATGCATTTTGAAGTGCGATCTTTACCATTAGGGCAAAATTGTGTGTGTGTGTGTGTGTGTGTGTGGCACTAAATCCCCCTACACTTGACTTTAATATGGAAGTCATCAAGAACAGAAGTGAGTGAATATCACTGAAATTCACATTATAGAAATTTCTTTGGGAGACTGATGGTGAGCTAAGCTATTGTTAATTTTGCAAATTGATCTTTAGGATTCTGAAAATGAATGAAATGTTTCAGTTAGAAGATCTTCCCATATGTTGGAGGGATTGCTTGAGGTGAGGGGAAAAATGTGTTAATACTAACTAACTGTTAATGGCTTTCTCCTGCTGCAAGTATAATCCAGTATTTCCTCATCAGGTTTTTATGCTTTCTGTAATCGCTCCTGTGCCTCACTTTCTGTAACATTTCCTACCAGCAGGTTAATAGGATGCGACACACAAAAAGGCCCACGAATCTGTTTGTTACAATGTACTTGCTGAAGCTATGGCCACAATACTCTAGTGCTGAAGTCAGTGAAAAGGCATCATCCAAATACAATCCAAGGAAAATGCAAGCTGATACAGCACAAAGATGCTTTGTTTAAGAATGGCAGAAATTTCCAGCAACTATCTGGAAAAAAAAAAATGCAGGATGGGAGGGAATGTAATCAAATAACAAAACAAACCCAAAGTAAAAGAGAATCTTTATAAACCAGCACAAGGACACTTTGTTTTTAAGTGCACACAATGAATTTTAAAGATCTTTGTTCAGAAGGGAAATAAAGTATTATGAAGGACTGACACATTTGATGGATGGATGGTTTCTGAAAAAAAACACATTATCAATTACTTTTTCCTTGTTTGGCCCCAGTCCAGTAATTTTTATTTGAACAAGCCACATGCTAGCATGGGTTTGATTGCAGGAAGTAACTGGTTGTTGTTAAAGGCTACTATTTCACTCAGGAGCTTATCTCTTCCTCCCCCTCCCCTTTCTGATGGGACTCTGATATGAAAGGCACAGCTTCAGTTGTTATAAACAGAGTCAGGGATTGTTTGATAGACCCACCCGTGTTTTGCTTTCAGCCTTCCGTGGTACAATCTGGACAATGTATTCAGCGGCCCTTCAGAAAACAAACACTTGAATTTCTGTCCTCGACTTTGATATGAAATTTTGATTTTTCTGACATCTATAGCTCTCATAAATTTAAGTTTGTTAGCAAAAAACAGTTATGAATATGATATTCTTTTTCTTTCTTTCTCTTTCCTTCTTTCTTCCTTTCTTTTCAGTAGACTCAAATGAACCTTGCTGAGAAAAAAAGGATCTTTTTGACACAGTTAACCTAAAATATGTCAAGGATCTTCTTAAACAATACAATGCCTTGTTCTTGCTTTGCTTATATTTTATCTAATCAAAACAAGTATATTAGAACACTGATTATTAGTCTAAATATAAGAAAGATAGCAAATGAAACTATATTATTAACTATTATCAGTTTTCCTCTATAATTAAAGAAAGAGTTGGGTGCAGTCATCAGCAGGCAGGAAATTATTTATGAAATCAACTGTTGAGACTCACATGTATATGTGTGTCTTTTTGTGTTAGTCTCTACTATTCATAACTTCCTTTATGACTGGATTTTTTGCATGCTATCACGCCTGAAACTTAAAATATGCCGAAATTCTCAGGGTACCATGTTGACAGTAGGCTTTGGTAATTACTTAAGTGTGGTTCCTAGTTGTATATTTTAAACACTAATTTTAGTGATTATTCCTCTGCCAAGAATTAAAAATAAAAATGATGGGCTTAGAGAATGGGTCATTTGATTATTCATTGGAACATCAAAACAATTTGAATGAATTAGGATTTAATCTTGTTCAATTGAGGAAATAAAAACTTAGCAAACATTTGTTGACTCATTGGTTCACATCAAAATTCTTCCAAAGAAGATCACACAATATAGAAAGACACATAAAACGCAGTATTAGCCACAACTTATTCCTTGAAAACAAAATGAAGAAAACAAGATATTTTATTTCACAAGTATGTATCTAAATGTCTTACTCCTTTCTGACCTAGAAAAGGGTAGTTCGGAAGCAGCAGAAAACAAACCAACCCACAAACCTGAAAAACTGTCTAGAGAAACGGTCTTGAGTTTGAATCTTTCTGTGCAATTTGCAGGTTGGATGAACTTATGCAAGTTAGAGAACTTGTTCAAGAGTCTATGGCCTCACCTTTAAAATAAACATGAGATGGAATTTAAGGTATTGTATTAGATCATTTATATGACAGTGTTGGGCACACTTCGTGGGACTTCTCAAAGAATGTGGTTTGAGAAGTAAACATTAGCTACCAGTGGGGGTCGATTACATGTAACTCAGCTGTGGAATAAATAAATACAGGTCCTTCTTAAGATATAACAGAAGGCCATGCGGCAAGGTTCGTAAGAGAAATCAGTAGCTTTCCAGCACCGGAAGTCTTGATACTTGAGATGTCAAAAACAAAATACACATCCCTTTTGATCACTATTTAAATTTTCAGTTGAATTGACTAGTGAGTATTTTATTTGGCTATGCTTCCTCTCTAAGCTATGATTTTGTATATGTTTGGCTTTAATAATTAGTCAAGTTCTAATTGCGTATGCAGTAGCTTTACAGATAATAAAAATTTAATTAAACTTACTTTGATGCAACTTTGATTATAAAGTTTCCTAAGCATTGCATAAATAATTCAAAAATGTATGTGACTAACATACTTCATTCAAGAGAAAGCAAATTTTCAAAAGGTAAATGCTAAATCTGGTTGTTTGTATTAGGCTATCGTAAACAGTTTGCTTGAGAATTGATGGGAACTGTACAGTTAGCATACCTTTTGCCAGTACAGTTATTACTATCCAGTGTTTTTATAGCTTAGAGTTGATTTCTGAAGCTGACTAATTTTTTCGTGTGTTTACTGCCTTTGGAGCAAGTTGTTAGGGAACAGGGCTGCATAGCAATTTAAATGTTGTAAAAATGCTCCTAAACACAATTTGTAATAAATATTTGACAATTCTTTAGTTTACATTTTCAATGTCTTATTAAACTATACTTATACATGACAATTACCATCATAATAAATCATTTTCCGCATGATTAATTACACATCTTAAAATTTTCACAGAATATAAAATCCTCCAAGGAATTAAAAACAAACTGTTTCCTTTCAAGAAAGCGTTAAGTACCAAATTTTGTAAGCCTGTAACGGAGAAATAGTTTATGCTGCTGTTTAAATCCTTGATGAATGTCATTCCTGGAGATTATAAGATTATTTCCAGCATGGCTTCCCTTTCACAAGCCTTAATTTTGCTTTAAATTCTCACTGAATTATTTTTAAAAAGGTGCCTCGGTTTGGGTTACAAATCAAGAGAAGAATGAGTTATTCCTGTGCATCTCTCTTTCCTACATAGATGTTGCAACAATTGGGTTCAGAAATCAACCTTCCAGTGTGAAAATGCTACACAGTGGTAACTATACTAGGGAAAGGTATGCCAACCATGCTATCACTGCCTGTCCTATGAAATGAGGCAGGAGGAGGGAAGGAGAATTGCTAGACTGAACAATAGTTGGATGGTGTCCGCAATTGAGCTGGTCAAGGGGGTAGAGATAACCAAGGGCCAGGGATGGTTAATACTCTATTTTCATCTGTTTGCCCTACTGAGTTGTTAACTCCCTCTGTCACCCAAACCTTCAGTAAAAGTGTTCATCACAGACTGCTTGTGTCAAGGGTACTTCAGAAGACTGAAGGATGTCCGGAAGGATAGCCTCGTGTGGAAAAGGGACAGATGAGCAGGAGGCATCACATAGAGATCAAGCTTTCAGCAGTGATGGTAAAGAGAAACAGAGACCCTCCAGCATCCCTGGAGCTACTGAGAAGGATGCTGAATTTTTTACTGTACATGGGTTGGTGGTGAATCATTCCTGTTGAAAGCTATAAGAGCAAGAAATCCAGCAGTCTGCAAGATGGGGACATGGGCTAGCTGATTCATGGGTTATACAGATAACACCTTTCTATATATTTTCTTTTTTCTTTTTAAGTTTATTTATTTATTTTGAGGTGGGAGGGAGAGAGAGAGAGAGAGAGAGAGAGAGAGAGAGAGAGAATCCCAGGCAGGGAATCCCACGGTGTTAGCACAGAGTCTGACGCAGGGCTCGAACTCACAAACCATGAGATCATGACCTAAGCCAAAATCAAGAGTCCGACACTTAACCTACTGAGCCACCCAGGCACCCCTGTATATTTTCTAGCTGTATATATTTCAGGATATTAACTGTTATTATATACGGCTATACATAAAAATTTACATTGTAGAGTTGGCGTGTACCTATATTTATACATAGATGAGTCAAGCCCGTCACTTTTCTCTGAGTTACAGTATTCACATGTGTAAGGTGGTCACAATACCTGCCCTCCTTGCCTACCAGCATTTTGTAAGGAAGGAAGAGGCACGTGGGAGCACTTTGGAAAGCACAAAGCCTTATAATTAACCTAGGATATTGAAAGGCAGCTCTTGTGGAGTGGGAAGAATGAAATTGAAAGCTCGAGTTTGAGTCCCATGTGCTTACTAGTTGTATAATCTTCAAGAGGCAATTGGTTTCTCTGAACATCAGTTTCCTAGTCTGTAAAATGGGGGTTTTAATACCCATTCTTCCCATCTCTCAGTGTCTTTACATATTACCAGATATAATAATGTGTGACAACACTATGTAAACGCTTGTGGTCCATACAGAAATAAGGTATCCAATAGTCTCTCTTGTGGACATATTTAATAAAAATCCATAATAAAACCATTTAAATCTTGTTCTATATAAAGCCAAGCAGTGGTGGTTATGTATAAGGTGTCTCCATGAATGAAAATTTCCCAGAATTAGTCTTTCCTAAAAGTGGTTGTGCACTAGACTAGATACTACACTATGAATGATGGCTCCTTCACACTATTTTACAAGGATTTCTGTTAAAGGAAGTCATGTGACTTACCAGAATTGTTCCAGGCTCCATAATATTGAGGACGAGTCCTGAATTAAATTACAGCAGTGGGAGCCAACATACTGGCATTAAGATTCTAGAGCCTTACAGTTTTGGTCACTTTATAAGACAACTAATCGATTCTCAACAAAACGTGTCGGCTTCCACTTCCCCCAATAAACGTTCCCTCCAGAAGTTCATTTCTTTGAAAGTATTAAAGAAGGAGAAAGAAAAAGTGATCATGCTTAGCAGGGGATCCTGAACCCAAATCCATTCTGTATGATCCACGCAACTCCCAAATTATGATATAAAACTTTCTGGGGGCTGCAAACGTTTGCATTTAGTGGGGAAATGCATAAATTCCCCGCATTATGGAGGAGACACCATACAGATGGAATCAGAAAGGTGGAAAGGACGAACCAAAGTGGACCAGATCACGATAAATTGTAAACTGAGCCCTGGTTGTGAAAAGAACACTGGATTTTCATGAATCATTTTCTAATACAAAGCAGTATGGTATCTAGTTATACTTTCCTGCCCCTACCCCATTCCCGTATCACCCGCTTCAGAAAGTAAACCCAGTTTTTGTTCCTGGAATATCTGCGTTACAGGCTGTTGTGATAGCACGAGTGGGGGGCCTACGGGAGGCTGCGGGAGCAGCTGAGTGGCCGTGAACCCTGCTGTTGTGGAAGTGGAGAATGACTTGTGCCTCAGCCCCCTTGATCTCCCTCGAATTGTGCTTCTCCAGCTTGCAGAGACTCTGAGGGTGGGGGCTGGAGGAAAGGAGGGAGCAAGGTTCTCCTCAAGCATCCATGGGAAGCCTCGGGTTCAAGTTTTGTCCACTGGCAGCTGCAACACAGTCATCTCCCTGATTCACCCTCCACCTCCAGTTTAGCAAGAAAACCTCTGCTTGAAAAGGAGTAAACCATGCAGGTGAGATGGGTAGTGCTTAAATCACATACCCACTTGTGGAAAACAGGTTTTAGACAGGTCTGAAATAAGGAGGCAGGAGACAGAAGTTTTGATCTCTGCCACTGCACCTGTAAACCGTATAACCTCAGGCAAATAACTTCTTTCTGAGCCTCAGCTGATCTTTAAAGTGGGGATAATAATACCCCATTTGCTTAAAGGCAGGGGTATGGAACAGATGTATCTATTAAAGGTCTCTTCTAGATTCCAGGAAAGTAAATATAATGTGAACTTTTCTTGAGCAAGAGGGTCATAAAAAAATCGTTTTTGATGTTCATTTATTTTGAGAGACATTGCGCACGCATACGTGTGCAAGTAGGCGAGGAGCAGAGAGAATCCAAAGCAGTCTCTGCACTGTCAGCGCAGAGCTTGACTCGGGACTCTGTCCCACGGACTGTGAGATCATGACCTGAGCCAAAATCCCGAGTTGGATGCTTAATGGACTGAGCCACCCAGGTGCCCCAAGAGGGTCATTTTTAATAGTGTATTTCTTAAATATAGTTTGCTTTATCAGCTTGGAATATAAATAAATTCACAGCTCCTCTTAAATATTCAGACAAATTGTCAATCGTTCGTTGTTCAGACTAGCCATAAGTCCAGGCTCTGTCCCAGAACTCAGGACTATTGCTGACATAAGGAGGGTCCTCTACTGACTTCTGTCTTCCTCATACAGCCATTTATCCCAAAGCACTCCATTAGTGCTAGTATGAGTAAGCCAAAGGGGATTCCTGGCTTTAACCCAGGCTTCTTTCAGAATGAGAAAGACCCATAACCCCCTGCCTCTGTAGCTGCTGATGCCACACCTAGGTCACTGGTCCATTCTCCTGTAGACTGCATGGTGAGTTCTAGACAACCCCCCATACCCCACTGTGTCTGTGCCCCAACCCCTGGCGGGGGGAAGAGAAAGGCTTCAGTGTTCCTTCTTGCCAATAAACGTAATCAGGGACCATCTGAAGGGGTTCAAACAATGTAGCAGTTCAATAAGAAGAATTCTTTTCTCCCAGGAAACCTCCTTAGTCCCCATATGCATTTGTCCACCCTACTCCTGAGCCAAGTGCTACCCTTCCCTCCAAAAGCAGTGGGTGCCCACTTGCCTTTCAACCAAGTTGAGAAAAGACATCACAACAAAAAGGTAGTTTGGCAATCTCTACCAGTAAACCTGAAGGCAGCTGGCAAAGAAAAGTCTCCACCTCACCAGGCAAGTTCAGAAATTTGGCATTCTCTTTGACATTGATAGACTAAATCTTTTCACATAAGGAGTACACTATGCAGTCAGGCCCATCTTATCATAGCTGGGAGGGTGGTGCCAAGTCAGTTATGAGGCAAATCAGTTGCTGATCTAGAAATGAATCTCCATGTCTTTAATTCTCTACGATTATTGCTGTTCTGCTTGACATTTCTGAATTGCATAAATGGCCTCTATTCAAATGAAAATTTACCCATCACTCAACAGTGGGGGGAGGCAGCGCCAATGCCAAGGGGAGGTGTATCTCCATAGTCTGTATCAGCTGCCCCAAATAAAAGTAGTAGGTATTCTTCCATATGGAAAAGGATGTTTTCTCAATCTTAGGCCAAGAGTGAATAAGGGCACTTACAGACCATTTTCATGTTTGTAATCATCCTGTCACTCCCTCTTACCATCCTTCCTCCTCCTACAATGGCTTTCCATTACACTCAGAATACAAAACAAATGCCTTTGCCAGATGTCAAAAGTTCCATGTGATCCGGACCCGTCGATGTGGCTGTGACCTGATCTTACACTATATTTACCCTGACACATACCAGTCTTTTTGAAATCCTAATGAATTCACCGACATTTCTGCAGATGGGGACTCTGTAGTCCCCCTAAGAAGGCTGCTCGGTGATCCCTGCCATGGCTGGCTCCTTCGCGGCACTCAGGCCTCAGCTTGACTGTCTCCTCTGGGGAGCATCCTGCCATCCCAGCTGGTTCCACTACTGCAGTCACCCCCTCTCTGCCCACCTTGCTTTATGTCTCTTCATAGCACACACTGGGGCTTTCATGTCATGCTGCTACTCGTTCAACTGTTTGCCTCTCTCAATCAGAATGGAAGTCCCCGAAGGGGAGAGACTCTGCATATGTTGTTTACTGCATCAGCCTGAGTCCAATTACACAGTAATTTGAACAAGAGAAGTTCAATATAAAGACTTACTAATTATGACAGGGCATGGGAGTAAGGAGGGTGTGGTGAGTAAGAGGTAAAGAGAACCCTCAAGAATATACAAATAGCAGATATAAGGAACAGCCAGTACCTCTAGGGCTGAGACAGAGGACTCAAGCAGAAGCCTCCCCAGGACCCACACACACCCTATGGCTGAAATCCAGACCTTGCTCAAAATGGCACAGCTGGAGCTGGTGGACCCTGATAGAAGTCTGCTTTCTGGAACTTGCCAGAAATCCACATTCCAGAACTTACTAGAAATCCATCCTCTGGGGTGCCAAAGAAAGCTGTTTCAGGGAATGTCTCCCCAGAGGCACTCTGGTCCGAAACTACGTGAGGAGAGTCCTGGAAGAAGCTCCTGGCTGCTGGGTGCAATGGATTGTCACCTGTGCTGTGGCAATCTGCCTGGCCTGCACACCAGAACCAGGAAGCAAAACCCTTTCCCCTTGTAATGTCTCCCCAGCACCCTCTATTGACAAAGTTTTGGTACCAGCTGGCAAAGAAAAGTGTTGAAAGGGCCCAGATCTATTTTCACACAGCAGGCAACGAGGATGAATTTGAAGCTGTGAGGCAATAAATTAAAAAAAATACCCACATTTATTGCTCAGTTCCCTTATCCTGGCACATAATAGGTAAAAAAAAAAAAAAAATTATTTCAATAAATGCTTGAAGGAGGAATACATAATTTATAACATATAACATAAGAGAAAATAATGTGCTTGTTTTGCATGTATCACTTTAAGATTGGAACCTCCAGGCCTAGCTTCCAACAGGCATGCTGTGCTGAGCCCTGCCCACAGAGACATTCCGGAGCTCACCACTGTGTGTAAGGTGAGCCCCACCCCCCGCACCCCCACCCCTGCCAGGCCACTTCACAGCTTGCTTAACAGTTTGTGAAAAAAGTGCAATCAAGGGAAGCACAGGGGTGCCTGGTTGCCTAAGTTGGAAGAGCACGTGACTCTTGATCTCAGGGTCGTGAGTTTGAGCCCCACACTGGGTGTACAGATTCCAATAAATAAATAATAAATAATAACTAACTAACTAACTAAATCAATAAATAAATACACTTTAAAAGAGAGAGTCAGAGAGAGAGAGAGAGAGAGAAGCACAAGCAGAGAGCAGAAGAGACAAAAGCAGCTGTTTTTGTGTCCTGCTTTCTGTGTTCTGCCGGGTCACCAGCTGTTTCATTTGGCATCTTTCTGAGACATCACTGTCATGTAGATCTGCCAAATGAGCAAAACGTGAAACATATCCAAGGGCAGTATTCTAAAACTGCACTTATAAAAAGTAAAGAAACATCCTGATGTCTTATTACCTTTCTGTTGACACGAACTATTGAGAGAGTTTGGGAGAGAGGTCCCTGCCATAAGCTATTTGAGATTTCCTAACAGAGCAGTTTCCCTTTGTCCGAGCTCTTCAGTTTCCGTTATTAGGATTCACATTCCCCGTACTAGGAAATAACTGCACAGAATCTCAATAAATATGGCCCAAAAGATACAGAAGCTTTCCATGCTGATACAACTTGGGGTTTGCTCATTAATGCCATTAGCAAATATTTACTGAGCACCAACTATGTGCTGGACAGCATCTGGAGCGTGGCTGTGAGCATAGCCAAATTCTTGTTCTTATGGAACTTGCTAACATTCTGGCAAGAACAGATAGCACGGAACTTCCTACAGAGGCGCTGTGGGTCATTTAACCAACTATTGAAAAGCTCCACTGGGAGGAAATAACCAACCGTAGAATAAAACGTGATTGTTGCTGGTGTTCTTAGAAAATTCACTGTCCTAGTGTAGAAACTGTATCACTTAAGTCTTCTAACTATGGGTTCTTAGGAATGTTTCAAAAACAGTGCTGTCCAGTGAAAATATGTGGGCTCCATCAAGTAATTGAAACTCTCCTAGTATCTGGGTTAAAAAAGTAAAAAAGAAACAGACAAAAATTAACTATAGCAACATGTTTTGTTTAAGCAATCATATTAAAATATTAGAATTTCAACATGTAATCATAAATTATTAAGCTATTTCACTTTACTTTTTTTTTAATTAACTCTTCAGAATTCGTGTGTGTTCTTACAGCACATCTCATTTTGAACTGGACACATCGGACAGAGGAGGTTCAGAAAACTGCCCATCCTCTTATTTTGGGGGACGGAGAAAGTATTCGCTGAATTGAATTGCTGAAAGTGTTTGGGGATGGAGTTTACATTGTGAAGACGTTCAAAGCCTTCCTTTGCACCAGCCTTCCACACTGCCCGCACAGGAAGAAGCCCATAGAATGTGCTAACTTGGACAGTAAGTCATTGATTGTCCACTGAGGCGTGGGATATCATTAAGAAGACTGGTTTTCCACTAATGCTGAACCATCTCTGCCAACGTCTCAAGATAGAGTAGGCAAAAGACACTCAGAAATGAACGTCCAAAACAGACCCTTAAATTAGTCAACCCTCAATCTGACTTTTTCTGAATTCCTGCACACCCCCAAAAGGCTAGAGGGTTACTAGGAAAGGCTACCAGCTTCACCGACAACCCTTAAACCAGGGAGCAACCCCAGCTGGATGAGGACTAAGAAGGCGCTGTCTGCCTCGGGCCCCTCCTTGTCACAGAGTCGGTCCCCTCCTCGTTAGCTCCTTTCCTAAAAATGCCCCTTCCCCGGCCTCTGCCCCTGCACCACCCCCACTTTCCCGGACCGTGTTCCAGGGGTGGCCGACCCACCCTCTCTCGTGGTCCGCTTGGCCTTCTAGCGGGTTTCAACCGCGTCAATCTTGACTTGCTCCTCCCAAGAGGAGGAAAAAGAGGGGCAATCTCCTTCCTACTGATCCGGGGGGGAAGGAGCATCTCAGGGGCGCAGGGGCGTTTTCTGCCCAGAACCTGCGTCTGGTACGCCCTTGACACTGCCATAGTGCTGACCGACTGCAGTCTGCGGAGTGAGAGTGGCCCTCTCGACAAAGTTCTTTTGGGAATCTGGCGACCCTTGCCCCCGGGCCTCCAGCCCCACCCCGAGGCTCCACGGTTGCGCCCCCGCGGCTCTCGAGGAGAGCGACTTGGGGCGCTTCCTCGCATAGTTGCTTGAGAAAATCGGCCGCACTTCGGGGTTAAACGACAATCACAGCCCCTCGGGCCTCGGAGGGGCGCCCTCCCCACCCGTACGCCGGCCCCCTGCCCCAGTAAGCCTCTCGCAGCTCCGTCTCCTGCTCTAAACAAGAACAGGGGCCCGAGACCGCGTTCACACGGAAAATTATGCCGGCTCCAGCGGCGCGTAAAATTGATGTGAACCGAACGAAGTGGGATCGGTGTGATCCTCCCTCTCTTGTCTCAACAGGGGTTTCGGCGCGTTACACAAGGCCGAGCTTGTCTCTTTAAGGAGACATTGGACCCTAATTAGTCCGCATTCCTGGCGAGGCCGAGGAGCAAGGGGCCGAGGGTTGTTTGGGTTGGAGGGGGGCGGAAGGGAGGACTAGACTCGGAAGGAGATCTTCTGACCAGCCTCTAGCCTTACCGCCCCCTCCACCCTCTTTATTTTGCCGCCACCACCGCCACCAACACCCAGTTCTGAAGATGCAGCCAGGGCAGCAGCAACAGCAGCAGCAGCAGCAGCAGCCGCCGCCGCCGCTACTCCCAGGCCCACGTTACTTTGATTGACAGCTGAACAAATGTTTCCCCGGTTCGAAAGCTCGCGCTAAGGAACGTCAGCCAAGGCGAAGCTCCGCCTTGGGCGGGCCGTCTCCGCTCCGCCTCCGCTAACCCCATCCCGTTCCGTTCATTGGCCCGAACCGCAGACGACGCCCGGCCCCCACGTGGGCTCCAGCGCGGCCTGCTCCTCCCCTCTGGCTCGCCATTTGTCAGCAGTGAAATGATGGGCAGTAACACAGAACGGCGATTAATGTTCAGCCACCTCTGATTGGTTGCTGGAGACGCCTACCGCGCCGAGGGTGGGCGGGGCGCTTGAAGAGCGCCCCGGAGCAGTCGCGTGGCGGGCCGGTGATTGTAGTCAATCTGGCCGAATCCTCAACCGAGGTCGCTGGGAGTGGACTACATCTCCCGGGATGCTCTGCGGTCCCTCCACGGACGGTTGTGAATATGTATCAGAATGTTAATGATTAGCTGCTGCTAAATTTGGTCAAAGAAGTCACCTACACAGAGCGTGTTGTTAGAGCTGTTCTGAGCGGGTGTTTGGGCTGTTGGCTGCCTTCTTCCCCCTCTCTCACACACTTGTATATTATTTTGAGGTGGTGTTCGCAGAGTTTGAAAGGAGAGAGAATTAAAAAAAAAAAAGCCGCAAGCGTTTCACTCTCTTTTATTTTTATAATCCCCTTCAATTTGGGGTTAAAAAAAAAAGACAAGAAAACAGGAAGGAAGAAAAATAAGGAAATGAGATGTGGTAAAAGAAGCTAAAAGGTGCCTTTTAAAAGATCGTTGCTGTGAAGTGAAAAAATCTCCAGAGAAACCAAAAAGCACCGCCGAGACCTCTTCCGAACCAAAGGAGTTTGTGTTTGCTTTTAGGAAAGAAGAGAGAGATCATTCATTCGGAGGAATAACAACCAATTAAAAGACAAATAAAAAAAAGTTTGGAGTGGGACGAGCGAGCGGGCGGGCGGCGCTGCCGGCGGGCGCTGGTGCGCGGAGCTCGCACTTTCCCGGCCCGGGGGAGCGGCGCGGCCGCGGCGCCGGGCTCGGCGGGCGCGCCTCGGCGGAGCGAACGTCGAAGCGTTGCCGCGGGAGACGCGCGCCGGACAATGCCCGCGGCGGGCCAGTGACGCCCGCGAGGAATGCCGAGCGGCCCGGCCGCCCGCACCCAGCCGCCGCCACCGCCGCAGCGCGTTCCTGCCGCCCGCGTCACGCGAGACCCGGCGGGGGCCGGGACCGCCCGAGCCGCCCCTCGGACCTGGCCGGCCGCCTCCGCCGCCGCCTCCTCCTCCTCCTCCTCCTCCTCGGGGCCATTAAAGCCAATGAGCCGCGCGCCTCTGCCCAGCGCAGCCAACTAAATCGGTTTGGATGATTCGCGATCTGAGCAAGATGTACCCGCAGACCAGACACCCGGTGAGTGCGGGCGGCGGGGCGCGAGCTCGCCGAGCGCGGGGGGATTCCCCGCGTCGCCCCCTGCGCGCCGAGTTGTGTCTGGGGCCGGAGGGGCGGGAAGGGCGGCCCGCGCCCCGCGGCCCGCTCGGGGATCCGCCCGCCGTCATCCCCCCTACCCCCCGGCGCGGTGGCACTCTCCGAGGGGGTGCGGAGAGGCAATTGAGTTGTAGCCATTTTCTTATTGTTGTCTTTGAAGCCCTTGGAAGCCGCGCCGAGCGGTTCGCCGTCCCCGCGACTCCTCCGGGGGAGGGGGGGGGGGTGGCGAGCGATGGAGGAGGCGCGACTCCGCGGCGGGGCGGGGAGGGCGCCCTCGGCGGCGGCGCGGCTGGTCCCGCTTGCGGCTCGAGAGTGCGGGGCGCCGGCCCCTCGCGCCGCGGGCCCCGGGGACGCGCGAGCGAGCCCGCCAGCTGGCCGCGGAGGGTGGCGGCTGCGTCCCCCCTCCCCCGACCTGACCGCGGCCAGACGCCATGGCGCGAGTCCCCCCGACGGGCCAGTTTCGATTCCGGGTGGGGAGGGAGTGGGCGCGGCGCGCCGGACGCCTGGTGGGGGCGTCTGCGGTGGGCGAGGGAGAGGAGCGGGGTTTCGAACCCGCAGGGTCCGGGGCGGGCCGGCGGACGCGGGGGCCCGGGGCCACCCCGAAACCGGCCCCTGGCGGGCTGTGCGGCGAGGCGGGGGTGGGGTGGGGGAGCTAGATGAGAGTTTTAATCGCTCTTTGCCTGCCTGCGCGGTGACCCCCCCCCCCACCCCCGCTAGCGCCGCGTGGTGTGTTTTCTCCATCTCTGCCTCGCCTGTGATGTGGGCTAATTAAATATTTTATTGTTCTTTAGGCACCGCATCAGCCTGCTCAACCCTTTAAATTTACAATTTCCGAGTCCTGTGATCGGATTAAGGAAGAGTTTCAGTTTTTACAGGCTCAATACCACAGGTAACGATATTGACTTTAGCTGATCCTCCTGTTTGCTTAGCTCTTGTCTCTCCCCCCCCCTTCCGCCCCACATACACACACAAACACCCCCCCCCCTTGTTTTTTTGGGCCGCCGCGGGGATGATATTATCATTTTTACTTGTGGGCAGAAAGGGCAAGGCAAGGCCTCTTTTCCTTAGGCAGGTGTAAAGAAATTAAGCATTCTTCCCTTATGTAAATAAATAAATAAAAAGGAGGCAGAACAATCGAAACTGGGGAGACTTGGAAAATGCTGAGGCCAAACTTTCGATATTGATTTATTGGGGCCAGGAGAATGGAAGGTTGGGAAGATTCTGGGGCCTTTTGACTTCCTTGGTTCTTTATTACTCCGGGCTTGATTCCGTCTCACTTTTTTCTGCCATTCCACTGAAATACCGAGAGCTGAGAGCCCTGGGAAGTCGCAAGTGAGCGATTTCATTACTTTTATGCTGAAAAAATGTTTTCTTCTTAGAGACGACCGTTGGACTTGGAGTGCCTTTGAAATATTTTTCTTTCACTGGCTTTCTAATGACGTGGAATTCCTTCTTAAATGCAAGAACCTAAGCAAGCCACTGAACCCGATCCACACTTTGCCCCTGGGTGGTGGTATTAAACTTGTCTCTGTTTTGGAGGGAACAAATAAGACATCATTCATAAGACATGCTTGATTCATATTTTCGTTAATCTCTTCGCGGAACATGAAAGAAAAAAAACCCCTTGTGACATTTTGGGGGACTTAAATTTGTGTTTGGGTGTGTAGACATTCTTGATGTTTATTTTCTTCTTTTTTCATTAAATGAATTTAGTGAACGTTCGTTTCTCAATGCGGTTCTGGAATTAAATGGGCCAGAGGATTTTTTTTTTTAAACAAAACCCCCACTTTTGGTCCTTCTTGAAAGGGCAAGTCCAGGCTCCTTCCAGTCACCCCTTTCTCTCCTTCGGTAATGAGGGCGGTATTTAAGATAGTTGATTTGGTGCTTTGTAGGTGATGATTTAGAGGAGGGAATGCGTGTTTACTTTTGAAGAACGTAAGTCAAGGTCTGCATTGTATTTAGATTTCATTATGTCTTGAACAGCCTGAAGCTGGAATGTGAGAAACTGGCCAGTGAGAAGACCGAGATGCAGCGGCATTATGTCATGGTAAGAAAACTGTGTCACAGATTCAAAGTGCCTATTAGTTTAGGATACCAAAAGCAAGGAAGGGTATGTTCAGATGGCTGGAGGCTGTAGGATAGATCCAGTCTCCGCGCCAGCGTAGTTGAGGTTGTGGGAATGTGACCATTAGCAACCTGTAATTCCAGGATGTTAGAACTTGCCTCTGACAACCAGCTTTGATTTCATTTTCAAAAAGTTCAGCTGTGTGGGGTATAATCCTCTGGGCTTTGTTTTTATAGATGGGAAAAAAAAAAAACCCAAAAAACAAACAAACAAACCCAAACCTCCTTTATGTTTTGTGTAGAGTCACAGGCAAAATGTTTTTCTGTTAGTGGTTTTTGTTGTTTTATTGTTCTTGTTCCAAACAATCTTAACCAGTTTTTCCGTACACAGTTATATTTTTAATGTTTCATTTCTCTTAGAGAATGACAGATACCCAGACACCAGACACCTTTTCAAATTTTTCCCGCTTTTTAGGCTACTAGTTTGTGTGTCTTTGCATGTGTTTTGTGTGTTTTCAATTTCTGTGGTGTTCCATTGGTTTGAGGAGTGTTGTCGGCCCCTGTGTAACTGATTTGTTCTGCCAGAATTTCTGTAATGACAGTTACGTTACACGTCCAAAAAAGAAAAAAAAAAAATCAGATCTGCTTTTTCAGAAGTCTTACCAAGCATGTTTTTATGCTTGTTCATAAAGGCTTCAGAGTAACTCATTCATTTCCTATCAAGCCCTTTTCCTTTGAATGTATGAACATGAGCAGTACACTAAAAATGAGAGAACTCTGAAGTAGCATCACATTTCTGAACAGTTCTTTCAAAGCGTCAGCGTTTGTAGGAGACTCTTGCCATTAATTTGCCCGCTGTGCCTAGGAATTAGAGTCCATATGGTACCAAATTTTTCATCAGACCTTTTTGATGCGTCTGTTGGTGATGTATAAAGAGAACTGGAGATGTTAAGAATGCTATGTGTGAACTTGATTTTTGTGAGTTATTTTCCTAGAGTCTGTGTCTTAGGGTGGCTTCTAGTTTATTAAGCTAAGCGTTCCTCTTTTAGTAACATAAGTATTATGGTTATTTTGGTTTAGGTGAGGCTTTTACGTTTGTTTTAAACACAGTTGGAGCATTGGGAACAAACTAGGGAGACCAATGAAAAGCACGAAATTAATTGCTTTCCCTTCTTTGACAGTATTATGAGATGTCCTATGGGTTGAATATAGAAATGCACAAGCAGGTAAGTTACTTCTTTATACCATTTGAAATGACAGTAATACCGTATACTTTAGAAAGAAAATTGTATGTTTCGCAATTTTATACTGCATGTTTTTGTGGCTGTCTGTATTTTAAAAGACTGTACGGGAAACAATGCTATCTTTTCAGGTGTGGTTCCCCATCCTTTTTGCATATTACCCTAATTTTAATCATTTAAAAACATGACTTAAAGTGTCTGAATTCATATTAAACTTTGTACACTTTCAAAGGCAGGATGCTAAATTTTAAAATAGGTTTTGTTTTTCTTTTGAAAGAGTTAATGTGTGTATTTCAGGCATTGCAAACTTGTCCTAGGAGAGGGCTTTTCTTAGCGAATATTAAAAAGAAAACTGTAAATTGTGTGGAACCTTCCTTGGCTTGGTGTGAAAGAATGGATAGAGGGTGAGCTGGGAGGATCAGAATGAAATCTGTAGCGCTACAAAAGAAATTGATGTAAAATAAAATCCTTGTACCAGTCCCCCGAGGCTACTTAGTTGGGTCTTACTAGGAATTGTAACTGTACTTCCAAAATTTGTGCAGTAAATTGAGCCAGATAGGAGGTTGTGATCAGGTTCAACACCGCTGAGTCTTCAAATCTAGTAATTAGTTCAGCCAAAAAACAAAACAAAACAAAACAAAAACCATAATGATTAGTCAGAAAGTGTTGAGAGGTATGACTCAAACAGCTTTTTTTTTTTTTTTTTTTTAATGCAGGCAACTGAATTAAATGGTTTGGTTTAAATTTTCTAGATAGAAAAATAGCATATATGTAAAAAATATTGTTTGGCAGCAATAATTTATTTTTAGTGATCTCCTGGTGAAAGTGCTTCAGGTCTGTTTCAGCAGCTACTTTAGAATAGGTGTGTATGCGTTTACCTGCTGGGAAAAGATGAGGGAAAACTTAATGCTCTTCATTTCTTGTTTACGCTCGTGGTAGATATCCTTATTTTCTAAGTTTATAACCTATAAAATGGTCACATATTATTAGGCTTTTAGTACTTACGGATTCCTTTCTGGATATAATCACATACTTACAGGTAGTAGAAATTTAAAAGATGCGTGTTTTAAAAAAGCCATCAGATAAACGGTATTTGAAAACAGAAAGTTGGAAAAAGGGAGTTGTTACTTAAGCTGAAGACCTGATTTCAGGTACTTTTGTTTTTATCATATGCTGTTTACGTATGTCAGGATTAATACAATATAGTTTGCTGCGTATTAAAATATCCCCTCAAAAAAATCCATCAAGCTTATGGATGGACTCCTCTTAGCTGTACCTTACAGGAGTAAATTATATGAGAGAGATTGTTTGTTAATTATGCTCATTACGTGTCATTTTAGGTCTGGATCTTGTACGTGTCTTTTTTTTTTTTTTTTTTTTTTTTTTTGTCCTCACCCCACCATCCCAGGATTAATTAGTGTCTTTTTAAAGATTGAACCAGATGATTAATGTTCCTTTATTTCTCCTCCTGTGTCTTATTTACCATAACACTTAGTTTCCAGATGTCTTTATACATAACATTTACAGTTCTGAGAGACCCAGAGCTTGTATTTGATTGTATGCATTTCTTTGGGGAGGGGGGGATTGTGTGTGAGATCCCTTAATTTTACACATTTTGTACCTCCGTAATTCTGTCATCCTCTTGTCCAGGTGGCCTCACATGCCGTCCATTTAAAATTGAGAATGGAGTACATTTTCCCTTTTTTTTTTCCCCCTTGCTTTTAAAATTCAATCATATCAAGAATCCTGAGGGCAGTTTATCACATTATGAAATACAGACAGCCCTGCAAACCACCTACTTATTATATTTTCTTTCTTTCCCCCCTTAAGCACAGAGGCATATCTGTCTTTATTTGTTTTCCTAGGCAGACAGCCTTGGTTCCTCTTGGCCTCTCTTCCAGATGCACTCGCTGGATACCCTCGTAATGGAAAGCAGCAATAATGCAGGGAAGTTGCCCTGCGGCATAATTGGGCCTAGTTCTCAAGATCGGGTTAGGCTTATTCACTTATTAGATTTGTGTCTCTGATGGGTTCAAGAGTAGGAGTCCCCGGAGTCCTTGGAAGTACCCTAGTAATTGGTGGCCCTGATATTTGAAACCTTTGTGTATTTTTTGGTTAACGCTCCTGTTCTTCTTGGCTGCTGCCAGCCACAGAGTATTTATTTTTAGAGAAATTTTTCATTGGAACAGAAAATGATGGCTGTGATGGAGTCATGACTCTGTGACTTAGCAAATTGATAAAAGGATAAAAGCATAGAGCGGTGACAGACAGGGTGGGGGTCTGGTATTATGGCCCCTCCCCTATCCGTATGATGTTCGTCGTCAGTCACCCTGTGTTGATTCTGATAGAAGACTATAGAGTGAAATCTATGGGGAATTTGTCATTCTGAAATGAAAGCTAATGTAATTAGTACCAATTAAAGTACATTTAGTAAATTGGATTTAATCTTAATTAAGCCTGCATAATGTTGCCAATTTTTAACAATTATGTTTGAGAACATAATTAATTTAAATTTTGGTAACTGAGTAAATAGCATTAGTCTGGTAGAATTAGTTGATTTTGTTTTTTTTTTTTAAAGGAGAACTGGGTGACATGACATGGAATTAGAGCATAAAATATGAATCTAATTTCTGCTACTCTTTAGTAGGATCGATAGAGCTGAGCCAAGGAAGCTGGAAACAAACCCAGAAAAGTTAGAATGGAGCATTGTAGGCCATAATGTGAATTAATGCTTCACCACTGTCTCAAGTTCCAGCATGAACACGAAGATGACAAATGGGACATAGTTAGAAATGGCACATGTTTTACTGTGATGTCTGCATAATGGAATTTTTTTAAATGAAAGAACATTGGCCTGTGTTCCCTAAGGATTTCCCAGTGAGGTTTTTGGGTTTTGTGTTTATTTTTTGGGGTGGATGGGACAGTTGGCTCACGGTTTACTTGTTACTATTTTTGATGATTTTTTTTTTTTAAGTTTTATTTATTTTGAGAAAGAGACAGCACGAATGGGGGAGGGCCAGTGAGAGGGGGAGAGAGAGAATGCCAAGCAGGCTCTGAGCTGCCAGCACAGAGCTCCATGTGGAGCTCAAACCCAGGAAACCATGGTGAGATCATGACCTGAGCCGAAATCTAGAGTTGGACAGTCAACTGACTGAGCCACCCAGGCACCCCATTGATTGTTCCTCTTTATAAATGCAGTGTGGCTTCTAAATGGGTCAGTGACTGTGGGCACAGCAGGGTGATGCATGCAGTTGATAACATTGCTAAATGCTGCTCATTCCCATCCTTCACCTGTAATGCTGTAATTAAAGAAGACCTCCCTGATGTAATCTGACAGCAGCAGTTACCTCTTTAAAAAGTGAATATCGGATGTTGATTAGGAACAGTAGGTATGTGAATTCCACCGAGAGGAGCTGTGAACGGAGATGAATATACCACGTTTTGAGGACATCTTGTGACTTTCTCATAGTCAGTCTTCTGTAATCTGAAGGTCTTTTTGCTTCTAAAAAAACTTAGCTTAGTATTTGAATTTTAGAATTAGAAAAGTTTGGAAATCTACAACACTTAGAACCTAAAAAAGTAAATACTGTACTCTCAATATACACGTTTGTGTGTTTCTGTGCATGTGTGTATATGTGTGTGTGTATTTTTATATATAAATATAATTATTATTTTTTAATCAGAGCAGGAGAATTCCTGTTTCACTCCAAGCCATGTAAATTTTATTACGAGACTTGGGCCACAACCATTTGAGTGCTGCTAAAATATTAATTGAATAGAAATGAAAGGGCCTTGCCAACTGATAGGATATCATAATCATAGCCTCTCTGGTCGATGGTAAATGATGATAAATGACATTAGGAACCTTTTAGCAAACTGTAATAACTACAAGGAGGGAAGCAGTATGGATTTGCATTATATCTGATACCCTCTAGTACCAAGTGGATTGCCAATACTGCTTGTTTAGCATTTTCTAAGGGCAATAGGATATTGATTTCTGACTTACAAGGAACAGCTCTATTTTCACCATTGAAAAGTATTGCAGGTTGTTAAGAAGAAATTGACTTGAAGAGGCCGACTGCTGCCCATCATGGAGCAAATAAAGCAAAACTGCCGAAGCATGGTGGAGCAGCGAGACGGGCCCTCAGCAATTTGTTGCTATTAATTTACCATGCTCGACAGCAAATCAATCGGCATCTACTTCATCTGCTGGAGAAAATGCTGTCCAGGGCAGATAAAAGGCTCGGCATGGTACAGAGAATAGACTGGATTGGCCAAAAGGAGGCTGCAGTTAATGTGTAAATAAGTGAAATCAAGGCCACTGTTGCAGAGGAAGCTGTTGTTAATTAGGTTGGTGCTTTTTCGTGAACTATTTGAGAAAGTAGCCCAGGATTTGAGGAATAAAAAGAGATTTATTGAGGTTGAAGTAATATATGACTGGCATCACATTCCAGCCTTGAGTGGTCTTGATGCGAGGGTGCGGTAAATTTATTTGGGAACAGTGCTTGCGATGGAGGTCCATTTGTTTAAAGTTGTGCTTAGAGCAGCTTTCCCATAAGAAAAGTATTTTTTAAAAATATTCCTAGTTTCTTACACACCTTTTGTCTTGGACAATAAGCGCTTGGATTAGGAGGATTAGGTGCACGAATAGGTGTTTGAGAATGTAGGCAAAAATGTGTCTTGTCTTCCCGCACAGTGACTATTTTTTCCAGAAATGAATGATCAAACTCTTGTATACTAATGAAAGTGAACTATTACGAAAGGTGGGATGTTCTAGCCGAAAGGAATAAGCCGATGAAAATTTTACTGACAGAGCTTTCTTTTGCTGTATCAACATTAGGGTAATAGTCTTGAGGTTGGTGGATAGTGGGTGGACACTACGGCGCTGGAAAATCTCAAAAGAGATTACAAGTGAGATTTCGACGATGGTGCAGAAAACCTCCAGATACAATTAGAAGAGCGTGTGCATGCTCGGGTGGGGGAGGGGCTTCTTGTGATTTTGTGTGTGTTTTTCATCCAGGCTTAAAGCCACCTCTTCTAGTGCAGGGTTACTGAGCCTTCAGTGATACTTGGATAATACTTCGCAATTAATATTAACCAGATGGTGGTGTTTTCTTACCCCTTGCCTGTCTGATCTGGACATTTGGGGATAAGGACCCAACTTCAGTCCTACTTAGTAAATCTGGATGTCTGTAGATTTTAAATTATGTATTTCTTTCCAAAACTCGGACAGGATCTAGCATTAGGACAATTGATACAAGCGGCAGTGCCTTGGGCAGGACCCAGTAAGCTGTCACTTTACTTCTCACAGGGCTTTGAAGAGAAGCAGATGTATGAGGAGGAAATTTAACCTGTCAGGGTAGGTGCATAATGAGGGGTGTTTTCTGAATGGTGTGGGTTTCCCCTTTTTCTCTTCTCATCTTCTCATGCGTTGAGTTCTGAATTTTCTCTTTTTTGAGGTCTTCTAGAGTATCTGAAGATTGTTCACCTACGGTAGTGAGCGTTGAGTGGAACTGGGATTTCCTCTCAATGGAAGTGAACGTTTTTTATGTATCCGGCATGGGCACTTATCTGGGCACACTGCCAGAATTCTTTATTCTCACAGTGATCCTAAGAAAGGGATTATGTCCAATCAAAGGGTGATTAAACAGGATGAGATCTGCACAAGGTGATGTAGTTATTAGGTAGTGGATTCAGAACTTCAGATGAATTTACCTGGGAGGATGTTTCTTGGGAGATAGGTCTGCCCTGGGTTGGAGATTCAGGCCCCCGGGTCCTTCTGGGAATGGAGAGCGCCTGGGAGACTGGTGTAGTCCTGGGGTTTGTCCTTAAGTCACTGAACTTCCGGGCTCATGCCCAGAGCCCCTGGAGCGTCCTTCAGACTCTGTCAGTGGGAGAGGGGGGGAGGGTCTCTTTCGCTTGGAATCGCCCATGGATGGAGCAAGGAGAGCTGCCTGCTTATCAAGACTGAGTTTGCTTCCTCCGTGGGCAACCTATTTCTCATTTGTTTACAGACTTGTTCTTCCATTTAACTTTTATCTTTTCCTTGTGGCTTCTAAAACTATGCCTGAAGACAAGGGGCTGTTTTTTAATCACCATCTTGTGGGTTTTTGAAGGGGAAAATGGGGAGGGGAAAATGTGATGTTTTGTGGCCTCTTTGTAGTTCAGAAAGAGGCTCTTAGATGCAGGAAATCACATACAACTCAAAACTTTTAAATGAAGGTAAATATTTTGCTTTTACTGGTGAGAGATTTTCTTTAGAGCATTCAAACAAAGGGATATTTCCTTCTCCCTGCCCCTTAATCCCTCCTGGATATTGATTTTATTTTTTGTTTTTCTGGGCAGAGTTCTTTGTGACCTAAGTAATAATACCTTTGAGCTGGGTTGAGCTATCTCATGCCTTGAGGTGATGTTGCAGCCTTAGTGAAGTCAGACCCTGCTGGCGGCGGCCATTGTGCTCACACCTCGGTTCCACCTTTTCTCTCCTAGAATTTTTACTTTTTTTTTTTTTTCTTTTTGTGTTATGGAGTAGGTAAAGTACATTGGGAATTAGATGTTTAAAACGTGGACTTAGAAAAGTTATTTGTGGGCTTTATTTATTTATTTATTTATTTATTTATTTATTTTTGGTCTGTTTTTTAACGAGGACATTTTCACTACCTTTGACGTGACTGGGTAGTCTGGTTTATTACGTCAGGATGGCAGGAAGGTATTTGACGGCCATGGAGCCAGTGAAGGCGATGTGATTTTTAGAAGGTACTTTGGCTCGATCCCCTTTCACACCTCCCCTTAAAAAGCCCCAGCACACCAGCAAGGGAGGCGCATCCAGGAGTCTTGTGGTTGGGTTATCACTTTTGTGAACTGGGCTACTGGAGAAGAGCAGGAGACAGCATGTGGGGTGGGGGTGGGGCGGGGGAGCAACTCTGTAAATCAGAGTGTTTACACTGATAAGGACAGTTTGTGAGGCTTAGGACTTGACTCGTTCCAAGTGTACTGCAGACCGAATTCATGAAATTAATATTGCTGTGCTTTAAGTGAGAAGGGCTTTGCAGGTTTTTGACTTTGCCTCAGTAACAGCTGTCAGTGGTAGTTGCTTTATATCTGTAAAGAGGGACTTAGCCAGCATTCGTCAACACAAATCTATATACTCTGTTTCCATTGGAATTGACCCAGTGTTTGTGCCAGGCCCTTGCTGGTTCTCTACCACCCGGCCAAAACTTTCTTCGGAGGGCTTCATTGTGTTGCCTGTGCTCCATGCAGCAGGTGGATGAAGGGCAAGGTGTGGGTTTTTTAACTGGACTGTCAGAGAAGCGAAAGACAGATGCTCCTGAATGCCCCTTAGGGACTCAGTCTTCTGGTGAGTTGTGTCCCTTGGTCATTATTTTTGAGGACTTTGTTCACAGGTACTTCAGGATTTGTGTTGCGAAGGGAGCGTCTCCCATTTCTCGGAAAGAAAGCGTGGCTGCACTCCCAGCTCGGGACCCCGGCTCTGGCTGTGGTCTGGGTGGCCGCGGTGTACCTGGGACCCCTGCGGGGACCCGGCCTGGGCAGCGGCCCTGGCAGGGAGAGGTTGAGGAGGGGAAGATGGGTATCTGCTTCCTGATTTCTTAGCAAGCTTATTCCACTTAGCAGTATTCTAATTAGGACACTGCTCTTATTTTCGCTCTGTATTCTGCGTCTCTGGGTTTGTGGATGATTTCGGTTAAGGAATTTGAAAATACAAGGAAATATAACTGGAAAGAATAGTAATTGTAGAAATTATGAGCACTAGTACCCCGTAACACTCTCTCTTTACAGAGAGCTTAAGGCATTTTATATGTTCTCCTTAATCTTCCTGATGTTCCTGTAAAGCAAGTAGCAAGCTTTGGATCCGTGTATTTATTTAAATAGCTTCTGTCAGCGGAGTACTCGACAGTTTGCCAAGCAGTGTCATTCCGCTGGCCTCCTTGAACAGATGACACTAAGGCTTAAGGGCTTAAGAGACTAGCCCAGTGTCACAGTACAGGAGGATCAGCATGCGGGCGGGGAGCCTAGGGTTCACGGAGGTCGGTGAACATGCCTGAGGTCGCATAGCGAGAGTAACTGGCAGAAAAGGAAGTAGGTTTCTTGACTTCCCTTCCAGGGCTCCCTTCACTGACCGTGCCGTTTCCAGACAACAGATAGTGTGCTGTTCCTGTGACGTTCTTGGCTGTATGCAGCGGGAAGAGCTCGGGAATGCTGTTGGCTCCAGGGAGTGTTAGGGGTCCTCTCGAGCTAGAGATCTGATCTGGGCGTTTGTGTGTGAGTACAGAGCCTTTCTCTTTTCTTCTCTACCCTTCCAGTGCTTGGGCCCTGCCCAAAGGGAGGCTTACCATCGCAGATTAAAGTATGAAGCCCAGATCCACTTTTAGCAAAGTGCTTAATAAAACTGGCTTTTCCTGCATTCTTCAAGTATGCTATGCACACACACTGTACTTGATACAGCCTTGTTTCTCGCCAGTGTCCCCTGTCCCACTAGCATGTAAGCTTCGTGGGAACAGTGTGTTTATTCTCCGTGGTGTCCCTGGTACTGAGGACTGTGCCTGTCACACAGAAGGTGCTCAAGAAATATCTGGTGACGAGGGAATGCTCACATTCAGATTGAGTTAGCCAAGAATATGTGTGATCTCCTATTTTTAAGGCCTAATAGTTAGGTTGCAGGATAACAAAAAGTGGAGTTTCCAAGCCTAGTTAGGCCTGTGGTGCCTACTTGTTAAGTTCGTGGAAAAAATGACAGATGGAAAGGGAAGTAAAAGCGGCCTAGCTCGGCGTGCCCTTCGGGAGCGAGTTAGGATAAAGTAGAATATATGTATTTCAGCGTGCGGAATCTGCCTTTTTAAAGATGAAAACATGAATGCGTCCCAACTGAATCTAAAATTCAGTTTGAACATCACTACATCACTAGTCAGTGTTAATCTGAAGAATCCTTTTTACTATTAATAAGTCAGTGCACATGTGGTTTGAATGAGTGTGGGGAGATACAGGTCTGAACCATACTGTGGTGTGCTTAGCTAACTACCCTCCAAGTCAGTAAAAATGCCAGTGTCTAGTTCTTTTCCAGGGACAAGGAACTTTAAAGATATGTTAGTTTTTTATTAGTGGAGATGGTATAGTGTTACTGAAAGAGTCATGATTGTAACAGTAAGTGATTTTAGAGAGCTTATTGCGTGAATAGTACTTCACTTAATCTCACAATAATCTTATGAGATTATAGTATATTATTATTTCCATTTTATATATGAAGAGTCTGAGATACAGAAACCAAGTAACTTCTTGAGATCAACCAACCAGTGAAATAGGTCCTGGGTTTGGCACGGTTTTCAGATCATTGGTATAATAGATATTTCTGCCATATTCCAAACGCTGGGTTTGGAATACACTTATTACCAGCATTCTCTCCTCTCTCGCTCTCTTTCTCCCCCCCCCCCCCCCGCCCCCAAATACTCGACCCACTCAGGGGGTTCAGGTTCTAGTTCTCACCTTACCAGTGACCATCTGTGTGATACTGCTGAGTACCATAACTTCTCAGGACCGCACTTTTCTCAGTTTCAATTAGTAGAAAGCAACATTGAGATCCCTTTTAGCTCCTTTGGTCTAAAATGACCCTTTGGTTTTGGTTTATTGTTTTCTGTGACCGTATGACTAGAAATTGAGATTTACTATCACTTCTTTTTAGTCTTAGCAAGTCTCTTTAAACATCTATTCTCGGGGCGCCTGGGTGGCGCAGTCGGTTAAGCGTCCGACTTCAGCCAGGTCACGATCTCGCGGTCCGTGAGTTCGAGCCCCGCGTCAGGCTCTGGGCTGATGGCTCAGAGCCTGGAGCCTGTTTCCGCTTCTGTGCCTCCCTCTCTCTCTGCCCCTCCCCCGTTCATGCTCTGTCTCTCTCTGTCCCAAAAATAAATTAAAAAAAAAAACGTTGAAAAAAAAATAAAATTAAAAAAAAAAAATAAAATAAACATCTATTCTCTGAGTTTGTTTGTTTGTTTTAGCCCAAAATTAACCTGATGAGACTAGGAGTCGGAATGAATATTTAAATTTATATAGTACTTTATGTATTTTACAAGGTACTTTCTCATCCATTATTTAAGTCAATAATGTTTGCTAAAGCGTTTTCCCTATCCTGTGGATGAATAAAATGAGATGCAAAAGTCAAATGATTAAGTCCCACAGTTAATTAGTGGATTGGTCAGAATTCACTGATTCATGTAATATTACTATTACACGTAATATAAAAGTATGTAATACCAGTGCTTTTTTTTAAAGTTTATTTATTTTGAGAGAGAGTATGAGCAGGGGAGGGGCAGAGAGAGAGGGAGAGAGAGATTCCCAGTAGGCTCCACACTGTCAGCGTGGAGCCCGACACCTGGCTCGACCTCATGAACTGTGTGATGGTGACGTGAGCCAAAATCAGGAGTCAGACGTTTAACCGACTGAGTCACCAGGGTGCTCCGACAATTTTTTTTTTTTTTTTTTTTTTTTTTTTTTTTTTTTATGAACACATGCACTGGGCTAGTGAACCAATCGGTTCATCTTTATTGCAGATTTTCATTGCTGGTTCATGGACTGATGACCACAGGCCTGTTGATTTTTTTTGTACTTCTAACTATGAAGTCTCTAGTAGGACAGGGACGGTACCTTTTACAACCACATGGGAGTGTCCAGAGAGCTAATGCACTGAGAGCCAGCCTGGGATGAGAAAGGGATGGAGAATCCTTGACTGGGTTTTAAAGGATCCACACGGTCCTTGAACTTCTTTGCAGAAGTTTTTCTGTGGGAGAAGAGTCCATAAGCACCCACCGATCCAGTGAGGAAACCCAGACCCAAATGAAAGAGTTTGAGAACTACTCTCTGGAGCAGTGGTCTCAAACTGGGGCAGTTCCTTTTTCCCAAGGACGTTTTTGGCTGTGTCTGCACGTGTTTCCGGTTGTCACAACTTACGGGCGCTGTTGGCGTGGGATGGCTAGAGGCCAAGAGTCAGCCTTACCTGGCTGCCCTAGTTACTTCAGTCAGTTTGAGAGAACGTGTCAAGCCGTGCTTATCTTTTCAGATTTTCTTGTGATGACAAGCACAGTAGGGTTGGTGGTAGTAGGCTCTTATTTCAGGTTCTGAATGGGGATATTACATGGTCTTCTGTAAACCACTCTCTTTTCTTTTCTCTTAGAAGGAGGCTTTTTCATTTGGACTATTGGGCTAGTCGAAGTTTATTGGCTTTAGGTGAGGCCCATTTGTCCTGACTACCCATTGAGGGCCCCAGAATTAGTGTTAGTCCTTTTGCAGGGAATAGCTTTGCCCTTTGTGAGCCCGTGTTTGTCCATGCTGAATGTTGTCGGTCATTTCAGCCATTCTCTTGGACGGTCGTCTGGTTGGTACCAAGATGTATATGATGGACTGGAACCACTTGAGAACTGAGCGCGATACCTTGGCTTGATCTGTGCCAGTTCAGGGATCAGGGCAGATCTTGGTGGAAAATAGCCCTTCTACCCTTTGACTTCATCTCCTGCTGAGGTCAGAGGGCATTATCTTGGCTTCGTCTAGTCCTGGTCACATTGTAATAAACAAAATGGAACCCTGAGTTTTCTCAGTAGCCTATGAGTCCCGAACTGGATTTGTTTTATTTTTGAATGCATCGGCACTGGTCAGTGGGCCGAAGTTTTACTTTGGGCTTACTTCTCCCCCCGCTCCATATTCCGTTGAGCTGTGCTGTGAATGTGGGTGACTATTTTAAAGGCTTTTGATTTTTTGGGACATAGAATTGTTTTGGAGTGTGGCTTATTACCACTAAGTACATCTACATTGGTTAACCTCAAAAAAATATAGTTAACCTAAAGTGGCCAATAAAAAACATGGTGGCAATTCCACAGTTTTACTTGCTTGAATATTTTTTGGCTAACTTGGAGAACACAGAATCCTTGTTTGGGCTTCTTAATGGAGAAATTGTGTCCTGCAAAATTCCAGAATGTCCTTCTTAAGCTTTTACCTTTATGTAGGTTCCAGGAATGTGGAGGTGACAGTTTGGCAGCTCTGTGTCCTTGTGAGCCTTTCCTTCCATTTACAAGGTGGCAGATTTAGGAGAGGCTGGGTCAGGCATAATACATTTATGTACAAAGACCTGGCTTTTTAGTATGGCTGTGTGTTTCCAAATGCTCATAGATGGCTCGTAGTTGGGACCTATTGTAACCAGATCTAAGCAGAACTGATAGGATTTTCTTATAATCGAAGCAAGAATTCAGAATATTTTGCATCAATTTTGGATGCATATAGAAAAAATTCTGGTAAGATCTTTGTTGCTTTTGGGTTGTTAGATGGTATTCATGCCAGCTTCCCCACTTAGATTTATACATCCCACTTTTTTCTTTGATTCAGGCGTATCTTGGAGGTATTGTCAGGTTTAGTTCCAGACCATCACTATAAAGCAAATACTGAAATCAAGTCAAATGAATTTTTTGGTTTCCCAGTGCATATAAAAATTAGGCTTCTATTATACTGTAGTGTATTTATGAAGTGTGCAGTAGCATTATGTCTGAAAAAACCACGCACATACTTACATTGAAAAACACCTTTGGTAAAAAATGCTAGCCATCATCTGTGTTTTCAGTTAGTTGTAATTACTGATCACAGATCACCCTAAGAAATAGAAGAATAATGAAGAAGTTTGAAATATTGGGAGAATTAACAAAATGTGACACGGGCATAAAACAAGCCAGTGTTGTTGGGAAGATGGCGCTGATAGACTTTCTCGATGGGCTGGCGCAGACTTTCAGCTTGCAGAAAAATACAGTATCTGCGAAACTCAGGAAACTGAAGCATGGTAAGATGGTAAAATGAGGTATGCCTGTATTTGATTTTCCAGTTTGAAGGCATACTTTTGCCACATTTGTTTGTTTGAGGCGCACCCCAAGCTTTAACTATCTGAAATGGAAATATGTAGCTTCTCAAATAGAAATATCTAGAACCAGACCTACAGAAGCTAAGATGATAATCTAAAGACTTTAAACCTGAGCAAGAAGTTAACCCTCTTGAGGTGGTTTTATTCCTCCTACATTGAGAGAGCTACTTGGTCAAGAGACCTCAGAATTAAGGCAAAAGCCCTGATGGCTTTTAATTGTTCTTTGAGCAAATGCTAATTGACCTCCCACTACTTGCGGGGCACACTTTGAGGTCTAGGGAGTTAGAAGAGAGGATAGGCTTGCCTCTGTGGAGATTCTGATCTTTTTATGGCATTTGGACCAGTGTGAACAAAACAAGTTCTCTGACATGGCACTCTGACAGAGACGGAAGAGGGGCAGTCAGGAGTGATTAAGAGCGCTGTTCTTGAGACAGATTCAGGGACATTTCAGTTGGACCTTGGGGGCAGCGGGGGGAGCACTTAAGAAGAAGGGAAAGGGGATGATTCCAAGTGGAAGCCACATACATGGATGGGAAAGGGCCGTGTCTGTTCAGGTTCTGGTTAGCATTTCTAGCTTGGTTGGGATAGGGGGAGAGAATGGTTGAGAAGGCAGATGTGGGATTCATCTACAGAAGGCCTTGAATGCTAGTATATTATGTGAGCTGTTGGACGAAGGCAGAACGAAGTTTTAATCAGCCAGGAGGGCGAGGGTGTAGCAGCTAGCATGGGCCCTGACAGCAGATGTTCAATGAATTTTAGCTGAAATGATTTGAGTGGAGAGGCACAGGACTGGAGAGGGACAGGGTTGAGGAGGGATGTGGGACTGACGAGGAGGAACCCAAGTGACCTAGCAGTTCATTGGACGACGGGTGTGTAAATGCATTCGTTCCTAAGACATTGACCACTGCAGCCTGGCAGAATCATGGTACCACTGATAGAAAAGGAAACCTCCGGGAGGGGGGAGGGGAGTTGCTCCTGATTATGCTGGCAGTGAGGTGCCTAGGGAGGAGGGAGTGCTAGAAGGAAGGGGAGGAAAGAAAAGTGAGTTTGTTGCTTCTCTGGCCTTCCATGTCTTCATAGCCGCATCTTCCCTTCATCTCCTGCCAAATCTGTATTCCTGCCAAGAACCTCAAGGATTCTTTTTCATAAGACTTGTATTTGTGCCTTATTATTCTATACCCAGGCCACGATGGGCTTTGCCAGGCAGCTCTTTGTGGACAGTGGGTTTAGGAACTTACCATTTTAGGGAACATGTTTGACCTTTGTGTCAGTGTATGAGAGCGAGTGTTGTTCTTCGTCATTTTGCTTGATTACTGCCATTACCTTTATAGACGTACTAGTGGGAGTTTGCAAATTACCTGATTTTTGACTTTTTCCTTTTTAAAGTTTTTTTTTTTTAAACATTAAAAATAGGTACAGAATCTTCTAAATTATGCATCCGCTGTGGAGACTTTGCTCCAGTCATTCTTTTTTTTTCCTGTTTCCTTTCAATTTTTATATCATTTGGCCAGCAACTGGATAGGTCGGTGATTCCATATCCTTTTTGTCTTGAGAAATTTCGTGGAAACGTGAGGCTGAGTCTGTAATTGTCTGGAGAAACTACTGTATTTCAAAACAAGTAATTATCTCCATTGTTTATTATGTATGAGCTAAATACTGAAATTACAGTGGATGCTTTTAGTGCAAATTAATGTGTGTGGTTAATTTTCTTCTTTTTTTGCAATGTGGCATATTCTGTAGTTTAAACCCCCGCCCTAGACTCTTGTTTTAAACTGCTGTAGTTGAGTGAGAACAGCAATGATAGTAAGGAAAGTTAAGTAAACATGAAATTAAAAAGGCCATAGTGTACATTTTGGTAAACCAAAATATTGCTTGGTGGCATAAAACCACAGATCCATTCCAAAAAAAAAAAAAAACATGCGGAAATGTGGTTTTGCTGTCTGTCATGCAGTCTGTTTTCAACTGTCAGAAACATACGTTGCTTTTCTGGGGTAATTTTTTTTTCAAGTCTGACCACAGCTTTTAATTTCCTCCGCTCCACCCCCACCTCCCACCACACCTCTACGCATCTTGTGCGAATTTATGGGTGAAATGTCATGACATAATCATCAACCACCAGAGGGGTCAGCAGTTGTGGCCAAAGTTTCTCGTCTCCCATGTGCCCCGAGCCAGTGCTGTGCTTTTGGAAACTTTTATAATCAGCACATAGCAACTGTCCTTGTTTTTGAACTTTTCAATGTAAGTAAAATAAAGACCTTTAAAAGGCAGTTTCAAAGTGCTTTTTCTTTTTTTTTTTTTTTTGCTAAAAAAGTAGTATATTCATATTACAGACATTTTAGAAAAAGAATCACACATGATCGTTCCACTCTGAAGCTAACTGCTGACCTAGGCAGAAGCCCATCCAAGGCTGAGGCTTCGCTGTCTCTACCGGTTGTTCTGTGGCCGATGGAAAATTATGTCTGCCTACCCACCATCGAAAAATACTGGGCAGGGTTCAAAGATACATAAAATAGACAGGTGTATGTTCAGTTTCTTTTTAAAGTGCAAAACAGTTGGGGTGCCTGGGTGGCTCAGTCGGTTGAGTGTCCAACTTCGGCTCAGGTCATGATCTTGCGGTTGTGAGTTTAAGCCCCTCGTCAGGCTCGCAGCTGTCATTGCAGAGCCCGCTTCAGATCCTCTGTCCCCCTCTCTTTCTGTGCCTCCTCCACTCGTGCCCCCCCCCTCTCAAAAATAAATAAACATTAACAAAGTGAAAAAATAAAAGTACAAAAAAGTATATGTGTAGTAAAATGAAACCTTAGTTCATTAAAATTAATTTTGGTTTATTGCTAACTTAATGGTTTCTTCATCATTTTTATGGGCAGCATGATCCTAAATACTTTTTTAGGATTTCCTCTAAATTCAGCTGGTAACTTTCTGTGATCTTGGTAAATTACCTAACTTTTCTGAGTCTCAGTTCTCATCCATACCTATAAAACGAGGGGATAGAACTGGATCAATGTGTTGTATAAAATGCTGGTTCCCAGGCCCCACGACCTGGGACTTGGGCATCAGCATTTTTCTAAAAGCTCCAGGGTGATTCCGATGTGCAGCAGGGTTGAGAACCAGTGAACTAAAGTGGTGCTTCTCAAGCTTCGGTGTGTGCACAAGTCATTGAGGATCATGTTAAAATCAGATTCTGTTTCCACAGGTCTGGAGTGGTGCCTGATACTCACCATTTCTGATGCACAGGTGATGCCGATGCTGCTGGTCCACCGACCACATTTTGAGTAGCAAGGAGCCAAGGAATGTTTAAAATTTCTTGTGTTTCGTTGTTACTGTCTCCATGATGTAGTTGATATCGTACATGGGGGAGTCCATGTGCTGCTTGAATGACACCCCCAATTTAGGATGTCAGGATTGATAGCTAGTGTGATATCTGCATAACCTGGCCTTGCTTATATTCCAGACCCGCGTCTCTGTAACAGGTCAGCAAATTGAAGTCATTTTAATAGTACCTTGTTTTAGGTAGCCTGCCTGGACTCCAGCTGGTCACTGGTGGGGTTGGTACCTTGTTACAGAGAAGGGAGGCACTTCCATTTCTCCCTCCTCTGCTCTCTGAGACCCCACTGTGACAGGTACTTACACTTTCAAATTCTGTCCTCTTTCTTCTCATCCTCCAGTGTCTGCCCTGCTCATATTGACCTCTAATTCCTGAGCAGTATTTTAGGTAAATGGGCAAAAAAAAGTCATGCAGTAGTACATTTTGTTTTAACTTGATTTGTCATGTGAGCACATTCTCTGCAGAAATTTTATTTATTTATTTGCTTACTTATTTATTTATTTATTTATTTATTTTTTTAACATTTATTTTGAGAGAGAGACCGAGACCGAGCGCAAGCAGGGGAGGGAGAGAGAGGGGCAGACATAGACTGACTCCAGGCTCTGAGCTGTCAGCACAGAGCCAGACACAGGGCCCGAACCCACAAACCTGGAGATCATGACCTGAGCCGAAGTCGGACGCTTAACCGACTGAGCCACCCAGGCGTCCCCAGAAAATTTATCAAACTTAAGTTTAACAAGCAAAACTCCCAATTTTGAAGTGTATTTTGTTGTGGAAGAAGCACAAACATCCTTGAGTGTTTGCCATGGTCTTCTTTAGCCCTGTCATTTAGAAAGAAAAAAGTACTGTTTATAATTGTAGTCCTTTACAATTGGCTGTAGCATAGCATCCGACTAGCAGGCAGCATGATGCAGTGGGAAGACCCCACTGAGGTCTAGGGTGTCTGCAGAACTGATTTCTAGGCCATCACCTGCCCTTAAGCCCGTGAGTGTAACTGTGGACACGTAGCTTCTCCACGTAACACAGGAAGGGATCAAGGAATGCTCCATTTTTCAGGGCTCTGTCGGAGAATTTTGTTGCCTTGAAGGAATATACTTACCTCTTTTTCTAAAGTCCCAGGCAAGAAGAAATTATCGTTTGCAACGTTGGGAGTGTTGCTTTAGAACAGTGCTAGTGCATGTGGTCTGTGGACTGGTGCAGGTCTGTGAACAATTTGCCACAGATGGGCGTTAACAGTAAGGAGTTTGTACCAGACTGTAAATCAGCACACTACTTTCTTCATTGGGAATGTCTTCACTGTTCAAAAAACCAAAGGACGACAACAAAAATTCCACCTAGTTAAGCTGAACTCAACTCTGAGTTGATTTAATTCTGGCACAAGACCATTGTCTTCTTGATGATGGATAACAATGTGAGGATTGACTACTTTTCATTAGCACTGCTTTACAATATTTAATCAGTGGGTTTATCAGGGCGGTTTTATTAGGACTAGAAAATTGGAGTTCATAAGATAAAGGAAGGTGTAACCTGAAAAATAAAAAAAGTAAATTTAAAAGCAAGTTAGGTGAAAGGTAAAGTCAAGTTCAAGCTGGTTAGGGACATGTGCAAAAGTAGTAAGTTAAGTCAAGGCAGTTGACACAGATTCTCAAGTGGGGAGCCGTTCAGTCACTGCAGTTTGTTCTTTGGTTAATGCAAAACTCATTTAAATTCTTCTGAGTACTTCTGAATTCTTAATTTAATAACTTAGAATTTTTGTTTTTCGTTTTCGTCATCTATCTAATGGAAAGAACATATTTCTATAAATCTCACCTGTTTTCTGTAGTCTTAAATTACAAGAAGCTTTGATATTAAGCCTGACTTCCCCTGCACCTCTCCTCCTTTCCCTGCAGCCTGCTATTCTTTACTCTTTACTACTATATATAAAATTTACTGCATCCAGGGCAAGTATCTGTTTACCAAGAAAAGAGGAAGAGAGATCCTTTGCCAGTAGCGAAACATAAATACTGAGAATGTCTTTTCTGGGTCATAGTGCAAGAAAGTGGAGAAGCAGCACATTTTCTGGGGCTGGGCTTGTGACCTCTCTCCTCTTCCCGATCAATTGGGAGGCACTATTCTCTTATTACTGTGCCATTGAGTCTGCCCCCCACCCTGCCCCTTTAGATCCGAAGCCCTTCCCTGGTGTAGTATAAATTAGTGAGGGATGGCTTCTTAATTGAGGGACGGGAAGAGCCTAAGCTTGAATCGATACCTAACAATACAGTTACTCAATTTGTAGCACTATCTAATCTCAGTTCTGTTTTAGAACAGAACTACTTACCTTAAGGGATTTTATTCATAAGTGTATCCTCATAAATATTTCTGCCCACCAGATATGGGCAGTGGGTATTCTTCCCATTTCATGGGTGTAGACGCGGAGTCCCATATCACTTAGGGGTTTGCTTAAAGTCATGGTTCAGCTGGACTAGTAAATAGAGTCATTTTAGGATTTGGGACTCCACAGTTGTATCATTCACAGTATCGGTGTGCTTTCCAGAATGTTTTGTCATTTGAGTTCAGCTTTTTCCCCTTGCCTTTCATAACTGTCCCCCACAACAAACCTTGAAACTAGCCTTGGGACTTCCCTACCCTAATGAGTGGTAGCCCCATACCCAGGCTTTACATGTTGGAGTCATGGATTCCATACTTCTTCTCAATGTCCAGGTCTAGGGAAGTCACAACATGCTGCTGATTTTCCCTCTGCAGTGTGTCTCCTTTCCTCCCACCGTCACCAAGCCTTATGGGACTCAGGGAGACTTGAATGTCTACCCATTCATATTAGGTCTTTTTTTCTTTTTCTTTTTTTCTTTTTCTTTTTCTTTTTCTTTCTCTTTTCTTTTCTTTCTTTCTTTCTTTCTTTCTTTCTTTCTTTCTTTCTTCTTTTGAGAGAGAGCACATGCACATGAGCTGGGGAGGGGCGGGGGGTGGGGGGAGACATAATATCTTAAGCAGATTCCACACTCAGTGCAGAGCCTGACCTGGGGCTGGATCCCATGACACTGGGATCATGACCAGACCCGAAATCAAGAGTCGGATGCTCAACGACTTGAGCCACCCACGTGCCCCCGTATTTGGTTATTCTTTAGGGGCCCTTCTCCACTCCTGGAAATCTAGTCAGTATTCCCATCATGGCTCTTACCCTCTTTTTTGCTCAGTGACCTTGTCCACTTTGCTTAGTAGACGAATCCCAATTTTTTTCTACAGCCTGGATCTCTCCTCTGAGACCGTTGTATGTGACCGAGTCCTCATTTCCCTTCAGTGTCTCACAAGTACTTAAACTCAACATGTCTGCAAACGACATCTTCCCCCGCAAGCCTGCTCGTGGTCCAGTGATCTCTATCTCAGGAAATGCCAGAACCATCCACCCAGTTTGCCAAGCCAGAAACCTGGAGGCAGGTGATGATTGCCTTTCCTTCTTGCTCATTAGCCACACCCAGTCAGTCTCTTGGAATCTGCCCTCAGTTATTCTTGCATCTGTTTACTTCTCTCCAGCTATCTGATCATGGTAGATTACTTACCCGAGTTGTTCTTCTTTGGCTTTATCTGTAAAATGAGGACAGAGTAGTTCTCTTAGAATTGTTCTGCACTGACGTGAACTATCTGGTGCAGGGGAAACTCGGTGAATGTTAGGGCGACGATGATGATCGTGACTGGCACATCTAGCCTCCATATGTGACTTTCATGACAGGCTAACCTGGGTGGAGATAATCGCAATATGCTGGGCTGTTCTCGATCTGCTTCTTCAGCCTCATCTTGTGCTGCTGCTGCCCCCTTTCTTTCCCTTGTCCTGTTTGTTGAATATGAATGTCCCACATGGGTGCCACAGGCCGATCCTTTTGGAATGTTGTCGCCCTTTTCCCTGCCTCTCTCTCCTTTGTCTGTAAGACTCATTTCATCCTCAGTTACTCAGGGAAACAGAGACCTCTGTTAAGCATTTTTAAATGCCCTGCATTTTGTATTTTTTCAGTGTCTGTTTCATTTGCTATATTATGGGCTCTGTAAATCCTGTCTTGTTTCACTCCTCTTTTTCTCAGACTGTGTCTGACACAGTGCCTGGTAGGATAGCAGAGCGGTATTGAGAACTGCGGAATTAACCTGGTTCACATGCGGCTCTTTCCTCAAAGACTTCAGCCAGAAGGGATTTCTTCCGTCCTCACCCTTGCGTATCTAGGGCTCTCTTGTGTACCACCTAGATGCCCCATGCTGTCTGTTACCACGTTTATTTCCGTTTGGTCTTTGCTTTTCCTAGGTTATAAACACTGGAGTCCAGATAAGTTCAGCATTCTCTGCTGTTTCTACCACAGCTGCTAGCTTAGAGTAGGAGTGAATGAATGAGCTGGTATCTGAAAATGTCTTGTTGAATTTCCTAAGTTTGTGGTGCTGTGGGAATTCATATTGTTCCTATTCCGAAGTTATCTTTCATCCTCCATCTTTCCTTTTGTGGTATGTTTTGTGGTTATAAATCTCTTCTATCCTTCCACAGCCACTCAAGTATAATCAGTGGCAAGAAAGGGGTGGAGGGCAGAAATGCGCTGGCATGTCTTGACCTCCTGTCTGGTATTTATCACAGCTTTCCTAGAAATGCCCTTGGTAGGTCCTTGCTGCCTTGCAAATAAAGTTCAGGCTCTTGAGTGTGGCATTCAGGACCTTCCACGGTCTGACCTCATGAGCCCTTTCTGTCCTTATTTTCCACTCTGTTTTTTACTTCACGCATCCTGTGCTCTAGCTTAATGGTTTTCAATTCTGCCTGTACATTAGAATCACCTGGGGAGCTGTAAAATGATACACTGAAGCATGGGTTCTACCCTCCAAGAGCATGAGTTCATCTGTCTAGGGTGAGGCCTGGGCGTTGGTGTTTGTGAAGGATCCACTTGTAATGCTAGTGTAAAGTCAGGCCTGGAAACCCTCGACCAGCTCAGTGTTTCCCACAAAATGGGATCCGTTCTAAGAGCTTTGAGAGGAAGGGGTTCCGCAAACAGGTCTGATCAATGCCGTGTGTTTTCTGTCCTCCTTTCCAAAGTTTTGTGACTAAACACTGTCAGATGAAAGGTCTGAGATGTCTCAACAGCAAAGGAACCTGTTTCACTTTGTTTGAGCTCCGTGAGGTATCTGGTCAGGGAGTGCTTTATGTATACAACACTTGTGAATAACATCTGCCAAACTCCGTGTGGAACCTGCTTTGGGCGATGCTGCTTCCAGCCGTATCTCCGCTCTCAAGTCCGTTCTTGATTTGTCCTTCTTTAATCATCTCATCCAGAGCAGATCCACGTCCCACCCCAGGCTTCTCTTTTAGACCCCCTCCCCTGCCCATTTTATACCTTCTTCAGCACTTCTTGTTTCTCAGATCCCTCTCCATATACTTTTATGTTTGGTTCTGTCTCCCCCTCCTGCACTGTGAACTCTATGACAGCACGAACTTACTTGTCTTGTTCACCCCCGTGTCTCCATTCAGCACCTAAAATAGGCCTGACAAATAGTAGGTGCCTAACAAATACTTGCTGAATGGACAGAAAGGCAGCCATACATTTGTGGGTTTGGCTTTTTCTAAGGTACACGTTTAAATGTTTAAACTGCCTGCGCAATTTAATTAAAAGCAGCTTGAAATACATTTGAAAAGTAACTAGGGATACTGGAGCAAAAGGGGATGGTAGGAGTTTCCTGTACTTTTAATTTTCTCAACCTGTCTAGTAAAGTATTAAAAAGGAAAAGAAAGAGGGGCGTCCGGGTGGCTCAGTCGGTTGAGTTTCCGGCTTTGGCTCAGGTCACATTCTCACAGTTCGTGAGTTCGAGCCCCGTGTCGGACTCTGTGCTGATAGCTCAGAGCCTGGAGCCTGCTTCGGATTCTGTGTCTCCTTCTCTCTCTGCCCCTCTCCCACTCTCTCTCTCTCTCTCTCTCTCTCAAAAATAAACAAACATTAAAAAAATTTTTTTTAAAGATATGAGCCTGACTGTAGAGATAATGCTATTTTTCTGAATATAGAGAGACAACAGTCTGTGGGACTCCTTTTTTTTTTTTTTTAATTTCTTAACCAGCCTACCACTGTGGCTTCTCCCAGCCTGTGGGGTTCACACCTGTGTGAGTCATTACGAGAGTTTGGGTGAGGAGTCATTGAGTGATGGTGGACTTCTGTGTGGGATATGTTGCACGGAGGACAAAGAACACACAAAATGCGTCAGGAGTTAGTAGGTTCTAGGGGAACAACATCCCCCTCCAGTGAGAGTATTCAAACAGGCTTGTCAGGGAAGGTGGGGAGGGGATTTGCATATTTGAATCTATGCATGGATCCCCGGGATTTCTGGCCCTTGTTTGGAAGGCATTCCAATGGTGCCTTCTCTGTACGAGCCCTCGTGCTGGGGCTGTGACCATGGCTCCCCAAGCTTGGCTCTGACTGTCCTCCTTCTGGGTGGGGTCGGCATGTGTGCACGGCACTGCACGTGTGGGAGGGTGCGTGTGACCCACTATGTGCTGATTACCAGGAACTGCTCTTTTACTTCCTTGGAGAGCATGGCTGCCAGTGCCTGGCTGGGGCTGGGCCCTTCCTTGGACTCTAAGAGCTATCACACTGTTTTACTCTGAAGATACCATTGTGGAGATCTAACCCAACTCCGCATACGAGGTGCTCCCCCACTGTGCTGTCTAACAAATAGCCTAGTTCAGCTGGGTGAGGTGATCAGTCTGGTGTGAGTAATCTCAGGAGGGAGCTTTGAGTGGCATGGCCTTTATCGTATTTCTCAAATACTTTTTAAAACACATATCCTGCTAAGGTTTTGGAATGGAAGTTTTAGTCACTTACTTATCAGCCAGGAATTGTCCAGAGTGGATTTGCATTTCCTCTTGTCACCCACCGAGATTACTTATTATTCTTTTTGAGCAGCGCGGCATCCTGAATGCCAGAAAAGATGTGTGTTGGGAAGGTAAACAAACCAAATCAGAGTATAAGCAGGACCTCCAGATAGATACTCCTTTCTGGGTGAAATGCTCCAGACTATTCTCAACCTTAGTGTGCTTGCAAGAGATCTGAGGAGATCCCGCCACCTGACTCAACTGCGGTTGCTTCTGTCCACTCAGCAGATCCTTGTGAGTGCCTTCTGCTCGCTCCTCAAGGTGGCTGCAGACCGAGATCTCTGCCTTCCCTGAGCCTGCGGTCCGCCTGCAGACCGCACCCAGAGAGCCTTGCTGCTCAGGGTGCGGCCTGTAGACCCGCAGCGCCTGTGTCTCTTTGCAGTTTGTTAGAAGTATAGATGGTCAGGCCTCACTCCAGCCTGGATTTTACCAAGATTCCTGGGTGATTAGTATGCACATTAAGGTTTGAGGAGCACTGCTCTCCTGCATGTAAACAAAAACATGTGAGATGATTTCAGATGATTATAAATGCAGTGAAGAAAGGGCTGTAGTGGGCCAGAGAATGACTGGGAGAAGGAATCAGAGGATGGGGAGTGAAGATGCCTGAGGTATCTTTGGGCTGAGACAGAAGAGGTGAGTCGGCAGCGAGTCCTGGGACTTTCAGGCACGGGGTCTCTCCCTCATCCTTGCATGGGTTATTCACCCCCATCTTGGGGATGCTGTTCTTTTCTGCTCTAGCCAGGTAGAGGCCCATGGATTCACTTGCCTGCTCTGCCTGGACCCGGCTGGTAGTGGGGGTGTTTGGCCGAGCAGTGTGAGTGCAAACAGCAGAGGAGTACAGCCTGGTTCTGATAGGAACTGGCTATTTATCAAGGCAAGAAGAGAGTCTAAGGGGCTAGAAGGGTATCTTGACAGTGATGGCTTCAGAGACTTGAGATTTTATATGATTGGGAGGGGCGAGGGGAAGCCAGTAGAGGCCGTGCTAGAATTGAAAGGATGACAGAAAAAGAAATACTGAAGAACGTAGATATAGACAGATTTTATGCAAAATGGAGGTAAGAAGAAAACAGACCAGGAAGCCTTTAGTCTAACGTAAGAGGATAGACTGAGAAGCAGAGCATGGCTCTCGGTGTATGAAAGGCGGTTTATTGCTTTCGTGGAGGTACATATCCTTGACGAGAACTTGAAGAACCATTAATATTTTTATTTGTCTTGCTGGTTTTATTCCAGTATCCAAAGTTTCCCACCTACCGTTTAATCACATAGTGTTGGGAAAACTCAAGGTAAATGATACTCACCTACCGTGGGCACAAGGAATATTTGTCCCCTTATATTACCACTAAGTATGAAAACGCTTACTTGTAAATCGACTTACGAAGGCATTTGTATGTTTATGTCAGTAGGAAACAGTAAGGTGAAAAGAGAGAGCGTGTGAGAGATTGATTTGGAAACAGGGAATGAGAAAAAAGAAATCAGAAAGTAGCAGGCAGGTCTTTGCTATGACACACTGACATGAGTGTCATAGGACTCAGAGTAATCAGGTTCTCTGACCAGCACGCCGTGTTCCATGAAGGCTAAAGTTAAGCCCACCAGAGAAGGTCATTTTCTCTTCCCACTCCTGACATCCCACTTGTCCCTCCCATCTTTTTCCCCCATTTTCCCTGCCGCTCCCCTCTGGTGGAATGGAACATAATCACGATAACATTGGTTACAGTGTTTTTCAGACTTGAGAGCCGAAATGATTTGACCTTGTAGGAGTAATTGGATGTCTGGCACAACGATCATTGTTCTTAACCTTGATAATACATCACTCTCAACGCTCGGGGTAGTATTTAAACACAATAACGAGAGCCCAGAAGGTGTAGTGAGGATAATAGGCAACTATCTGGATTTCCCTTAAAGACCTAGAAAGCTCAAGAGATGAGAGGAAAGGGCACTTTTTTCTAATCATTGCAAAAAAGCTTCAATAAAATACAGCCTTGCCTTTAGGGACAGATTGGAGTAGTTTTCATGAAACGCAGGCATACCGCCATACTCTTCAGGAAAGGCATTGTCCTGAGTATTCTTGTGCCGGCGCCACAAATGGTAGCACCCATATATCTTGTTAGGACAAACAAATGAGGTACTTCATTGTATGCAATTAACTGAACAACATACTGGGTACTTTATAGCATACTTAGCGCTCAGTAAATTAGCATAAATATGAGTTCAAAGCACAAAGCAGATTGACACCGCTTTGCGGTATTATTGTCAGTAGAATCATTGCTTTAGTTCAACTCCCTGGGGGAGGCGGAGGTTGGGTGGTGGCTAAAAATTAGTTGAATATTGGCACTTTCATATCGTTCAAGGGAAGACTAATTGAGTACTCCAAGATAGTACCTCTTTCTTATTAGAGGAAGCGGGATGATGACAGCTTTTAAAAGTCTTAATAGTTGCACCAAAAAAAAAAAAAAAAAAAAAAAAAGTCTTAGTTTGAATCAGCCCTTTATGGAAACTGATATATGTTTTATTAACTTGCTTCTTATAACAGTATCACTTCATTTATTGCTCTATTAAGCAATATAAGATATTTTGTGCAAAATAAGTACGTGAACTAAAATAAAACTTAGCCGTCTAGTTTACCAGCTTGCCAGCAATGTGGACAGTACCTTTGATCTAGATCTCAATGCCTTATTCCAATCTGGCTTTTCTTTTTTTAATCCATAAAATTAGTTTTGTCCATTACATGTTCTTTCTTTCGTACGTAAAGTTCAGTTTTGATGACAAGATCAAACCTGGATTGTCAGTTTAGAGAAATAGTCCTACTTGAGTATTTTTCCTTATGTTTAGTCTGGATTTTTAGTCATTCGGAAAGACTTTCTCATTAGTCCTCTGACTTTTTAATCTAGGGGCAAGCAGGATCAGTTCCCGAAGTTAGGCCATTTCTTAGAAAATTTGGAACAGATCAGTGAACAAATGAAGACAATTGATTTTCTGATTGAAATAAAAAATTACAATCTTTGGTTCTGGGTGAAGGAGAGGCTTGCAAGATTATTTGTACGTCCTCCAGAAAGGATTTCAGATGGAATAAGAAGAACGTTTTCATCACTTTTTAGAAGTGTTTTATATAATTGGTGAATGTATGTTCCTGATAAAAACTTAAAAAAAAAACCGGAGTCTCCCTTGAAAATGTTTTTGGCGAAGAAACCTGTGTAGAAAGCAAATTAATTGTGAAATGTTATTCTTCAAGAATGTTTTTCTGAAACTATAATTGGTTGTGTTTTGTTGTTGTTTTCTGATTGGGCTGCTAAAATGGTTTCTTAGTAATGTTTTGTTATTCTGTTTTATTTCAACAGTACTGGGTAGTAGTATGGCTCCTATTTTGATGAGAGACTAAAACTCCAAGAAATGTTTTTTTAAGCCAATAATTGCTTCTGATACATCTCTTTGATTACTAAAATAAAGTTATCTGTACTTTCTTTCAAGTTTATTATGTCATAAAAATAAAATTTGTTTAATTTTTTAAGGAAATCATCTAGGCGGAAGTAATCTAAATAAAAATTAGATTTTTATTATATTACAACTATTTGAGGGGATGTAATTCAATTCAAGGGTAGGCTTAGCCAGTTTTTTTGTCTTACTTAAATGACTAATGTCATTTGTTGGAAGTGATAAAGAAAATATGTATTTGATATCGTGTTCTCCAGGATTTGTTACTTTTTTAATCTAATGACTGAAATGTGGCATTCTTTTCAATGCCTGATGTTGCTTTCCCATGTTGCAAGGTAGTTAATACATCTTCCGATAGTTACTGAGTTGGAGTGTGAAGGAAAAAGGGATGAAAGCTTTTTGCCTGTGTTTTTCTGTTCCATTACTAACTAGTTAGACTGTCAGCATTCATGTGCCAAGTGCTGAGTGCGCAGCCAAGGTATTTTCATAGGATGCCCTTTTCTAAAATATTTTGCCCAATTTGTTGGTTTTGTGTGCATGTGTGTGGGGGGGTGGTCATTTGTCGGTTCTTTTTATTGGAGGGTGGCATAAAGGTGGGAAATTACAGGAGCAGTTCATAGAATGGTAGTGAATTGCGAGAAGGAAGATACATGTAAAACTTATTTTTAAATGACCGTCTTGATGGCTAGAGGAAGACATAATATAGAAGTATCAAAGATTATTAATGGATTTCACAAATTATGGCTGTGAAAACAAATGATTTTTGTCTTGTTTTGGCACAATCGTCCTTTCACTGGAGCCATTAATGCCATTTTGGAATATCGTGGGCATCTACAGGCAATAGTCTGGCAGTGTCCGTAAGGCCTCGAATACCACGAGAACAGAGCCAGCAGCCCTGACAGCAGTATTTCAGAATCTTGCCTGTTGAAATGGGTTATCTGTGAATGTACTTGCTCAGGGAAGCATGAGCCACATCACCTATCAATCTGATTGGAAGCTGCAGCCCTGGCGTAGGCTGATGGATAGCAGATTAGAGCCCTGATTAACCATGTGATTCGAAGACTGGGGATATATTGTCTAAGCAAGATTCATCAGACGCAATCAGAATTTCAAGTGGTCAGATGAAATTCAAATGTGTATTGTGGCTTTTCCTCCCCTAGTGCTTTTCCTCCTAGGTTGCCTTTTTATTTTTTTTCCCCTCTCTTTCCCCAAAGCTGAAAAATACTTCTTTGATGAATCTGCTCCTTACCCTAAAGCTGTCTGTCTGTTATTCATCAGAAAGCAGGTCGCAGTTCAGTGAGCAGAAGAAAAGATTTTAATAGAAGCTGTGCCAAGGGCTGTAATGCATCATTTTAGGGCCCTAATTACATTACAATGACAAATATCAATGGTGACAACAGCAATAACCTACATCCTTTAATGGCTGTGCTGGAAAAGGAGTTTGGGCCCCTCGCCATTAGATTAGACTCAGTTTCAAAACACAGGCCATTAGAAGTGTGTGTCCACAGTATTATTGGCTGATCACTGAAGCCCAGTGGAAAGGCCTGTAAATAAATGATGCCTCCCTAAAGCTGGGTCCTGTGGGACAAAAGAGGCAAAATTAGTTGACCATGGAAGCAGCAGTGTTTCCGAGGCAACTTTAGCTTTCAAAGTGAGGAATGACCTGCTTAATTTTATGAAATCACACACACATCCCCCCCCCCCCCCCGCTGCCAATTAGCCTGACCATGAAAAATCCATTGGCATGACAACTTAAAGAAATTAAGAAGTCTTTTGAACAAAAGGAGACCTATAGAGAAAAAGTTTGGAAGATCCTCCCCTTTTTCTGTTATGTATGTTAAATATACGGGAATAAATGAACTTTTTAAATTTATTCTTAAGAATACTCAGTGTGCTGTTTTTCCTCCCAAAGTTGCTCAGACTTAAAATAGCCTGGGTCCAAAATTGAAGAGGCCAAATAAATACCTTTTGGTCTTTATTTTGCCTGATGGGTAAGTTTCCTTAGAGTAGTTTTTATTGCCTAGATTATGTAGGCAAACTAAAGAACTCCGTTTTCTTATGTGCCCACACATTTTTAAACCCTCCTAGCAAGGGACTATTTTATTTATGTAAACAACATAATGAGGAAAATATGCTTGGCAGATGGTTCTAAGCATTAGAATCATCAGTTTGGTCTGCCCCAAAGTGTCTCATTATCTTTTATTCTCTCCCCCTCCACCTCTCCCTACAAAAAGCTTAACAACCAAATGCCTTTGAGATGCAATGCTTTCGGGCTGGTGAATGCTACTCTATTTTCTCAGCTCACACAGGAATTTCACCCCATAACCACTGTGGTATGTCCGTCCAGGTGGAGAGTGGTTTGGTGATTCCCACTGCAGCTTTTCATGGTGGTTTAAGCATTCTTAAAGGGTAGCTAAATGCTCCATGGGGCCAGTGCAGTAAATTAAATCAGGTCAGCGCAGTTGGGTCCTTATTCACTGCTGCATATTGGTGCTGGGTTTTTGTCCATCCTGTTAGGAATGCAGGCTGGGGTGGAAAGCTTAGGTTTGAAACTTCCTTCATGGTGAATTTGTGTTTTCTCTTGGCTGGCAGAGTTTTTAAGGTGCTGGCATTTAAAAGATTGCATAGCTGCAAAGTCAAAAGGGTTGCTGATGAAAGAAGGAAACCTAGATTGCACAAGTAGAGTGTCGCTGTCATTCTGGTAATGACTTCGCAAGAAAAAGAGCATTTTTGTCCTCTTATAAAATGAGAAACTGACCCTGGATGGAATGTATTTTAAGAATGTCTCAGGAATAGTAATTGCTTTACATTTTCTGCCTCTCAACACTTCTCTCCTGTCCTTCACCCCACCCCGTTATTAAAATATAAGCTATTTTGCATATATGTGTGTACAAAAACCCTGTGCTTACATGTCCCGTACCGAAGTGTATAAGGAGCCATCTGATAATACAAATTAAGATGAACATGAGTGAAGCTCTGGGTAAATTTTTAAAGAAAAGTTGGCGCGGGGGGGGGGGGGGGGTTATGTCTTTTTTTTTTTTTTTTAATTACTGTAGTATCCTATTGATAGAAAATTTCTATACTTAAATTATTAGAGATTAGACTATATTACCAGATATTGCTGGAACTTCACAGCTCTATAGCATAGGAATAATTAACGTTCGCAAGGTTAGTTTTCATATACATACAAATTGCTTTCTGCTAAGTCTAGGAAAATTTTACTGTGTTCTACACCTCTGCACAGTGAAAGCCCTGGCGGGACACATTTGGAGATTTTCACGATTGGAGAAAATACACTATTTCCCAACAATTTATAACTAAGGATCTGAATTAATCAACTTACCTGACTTGGTTGGGTGCTATTCTTTTGGGAGGTTGGGGACTTGAAGCAAAGACCACAGCTGTAGAAATCCAATGAGTTACTAACTGAGAGAAATTGGGATGGAGGAAGAATGTATCTTTACTATCAAAACTCCAAAAACTCAAGGTTTTATGAATAAACACATCAGAATTAACAAGGGTCTTATTGAAGACTTTTGAAAACTGATTCCCAGTCATGAAAATCAAATTCCTTTTTATGTTGTCCTGGTGCTTGAAGGTTGACTTTTTAAGATGAATGCTGGTTAATAAATCGTGCTATTAATGTGGCACTGTTGTCACTGCCTCCTTTTAATGGGCTCGCTGATGAGAGTTTTCCTCTTCCTTAGGAAATACGCCAGTCAGAATATAAAGTGTGTTTTAATATCATCCTGTTAATATTTCGGGAATGTGTAACCAGCTGACTGTTCTCTTTATTGCTTTCCTTTCCTTTTTATTTTATTTTTTATTTTTATTTTTATACAGGCAGAGATTGTCAAGAGGCTGAATGCTATCTGTGCACAAGTCATTCCCTTCCTGTCCCAAGAGGTAAGGCAGTTGGTTTGAGGCGCTGGGCTAGAAGGTGCCATTTTAGTGGTTTTGCAGAAAAGAGATTGTGGAACTGTCTCTTTGGCCTTGTCAGTCTCTTGGTGTTTGTATGGCACATTTCTAAGATACAGTGTTCACATTCCAACTTCTACATCTTATTAACATTCAGCGGAATATAATTGTGTTCATATAATGGAACATTTTCTAATGTGTGAAGCAAAATCCAATTGTTAAAATGTGTTGCTGTCATTGGACGATATAGTGTTGCTCAGAATTATGACTGGTTTTCATAATGGCATCTAATAGGGTAGATTGAAAAATCGCCCAGAAGGGCTTGTCCTACATTTTTGTCACCGGGCATTAAGAGCCGGTGGAAGACTTGTTCGTAGAAAGTGCTTTCCGTAGCAGACAAAGTAATATAACTTTTGGCCGGCTGCTTTACAAAAGTTACTTCTTACCCGATGAAGTCTTAGCAACGTGTGTGCACTTGGAAAAACACGCGCGGGGTGGGCTCCGTGGGCTCCGTGCTCTGAGTGCCGCAGCCTTCATGCATGGCCACGGCCTGTTGGATGGCTCACACGCTTCCTCTTGCTCACCACCGTGGAAGTGCACGCTGTCCGCAGACACGCTTGTGTGGGAACAGGAAGGTGCATTTCTAGTGCGCGGTGGCTTCCTTGTGGCTTTTTTCCCCTCCTCTGGTTTGCTCGCTGGCTTTTGGTAGTTAGCAGGGTTGAGATGAAAGCGCTAGAAAGAAATCACTTTTGCTTCGGGATTACTGAATCCTTCATTTGCTCGGGTCAGCTCAGCCGTCAGAAGGCAAGGAGCTACCTCACGGGCTGTCTGCATGTCTCGCAGCCACTGAGCTTTGTGCCGTGGGCTAGGAGCACTGTCCCACCCTTCACTTCTCCCGATGTGTTGTGGCGTTGCTGTCCAGGAGAGCGGTCCCTCTGCCTGCCTACCAGTGGGCACGTGCTGATGTTAGCGTGCAGCGGGCATTTGTGCATGGGCGTGTATCATACATACGTGGATTCCTCTGCGACTTCTTACTTGGTTTGAACTAGGTTAGACCTCGGTAACCATGGGTACCTTTCATCGGATACATATCCCACGGAGGTGCTCACGTTCACAAACCGTGGACCTGAGTTAATATCCTGATTGCAAATGCTCTGCTGGACCACAAACAACAAAGGATGAGTTGTCTTTCTCCCCCTTTCGCTGTGACCACAAAACCACTGCCCGCTATATCCCCGTTTACCTATTTCTTCTCAGGATTTGCTTTTGTGACTGGATTGGGTGGAGTGGGAGGCAGAGTCAAGAGGCCTGTTTGCATTTCTTTAAGAAGCAGAGCTACGCTTTGCCCAGTCCATACCAGTGCGGGAGGCCGCTCTGCCTCGTGGCGGGGGAGGAGAAGGATGTGTAACCCACAGAGCTGTAGCCACGCTGAGGTCTTCCACCCCAAGGTAGAGGGGAGAGTTTGAACCATCCCTGAGGTACTATTAGACTTGAGGCCTTTGCAGGCATACACCCCCATATAGAATCACTGGTAGAGCTTATTCCCGAGGCCTTTTTGCAGGATCTGTGGGCTTATACATGGCCGTGGAAGGAGGTTGTGGGGGTGTTGGTGGAGCTCATTTGCAAATAGGTTGCTTTCCCATATGAGTTACCTTGTTTGTGTGAGCGGACCCAGCAGGAAGGGAGTGTGTAATTGTAGTGGTTCTGAGCAAGACTGGACTGGAATCACTTGGCCAAGGAAGTTGGACCCTGCAGAGGAAAGCCATGGGGAGCTACTCACAACTCCTTTTCTCTGCTTTAGCTGGGGAGACAGCGTCACGATCTCACCACTTACTGTTTATTTCCCCGAAACTTTTCACATTTTTTGGTTGAAATCCTTGACTTGTGTGTTATGAATGACGTGTGTCATAATTTTCTGAATCCTAATTCTGTGTATATCTTTTCTTTTGCTTACTTTGGACTTAATTGGCTCCTCTCTTTTCAGTTCCTTAAGGTGTGTGTCTATCTTTTCATGTGTGGGCCACAGACACGTTTCTTCCTGTCTAACCCAGGCCTCTCTGATGTTTTGTGTCTGAACATTGCCCACCTTGTCTCATCTTCTGGGCATTCTGCGAGCATCAGACTCCTCGCTTCTGTCCCGAGGCCAGATGGACCGTAATCTGGAGGGAGGGGAAGAGGCAGGTTATTAGAGGAAGATGAATTCTATTTCCTGTCTCTTCAGAGGCATGGAAAATCACTCTTGCATGGCTGCGAGCGTCACTCGGTGCCAGGACTGAAGGCTCTTAATCTGATCTTTTAACACCGGCTCTCTGTGCGACAGTCTCACTGCCAAAACGGCAGCTGTGGCATTAGAATTTATTTTAAAACGTTTTTATTTAAAAATTAAATGATTGTATTTAGAAAAAAAGAAAAACATTCCCTGAAGACTAATACATAAGCTACAGGACGGTAGCTGAAGGGATTTTTTGGAGTTTGACAGGAACAAGAGGTAAATTCACATACTTTGAGAAGCCTGTTTTTAATTTAGCTCCCACATGCTCATTAGTGTACCTGCTTAATATTTATTGCTTGTGGCTAGTGTACCCCATCTTCTAAAATTTGAAAACACACGTATAATACTGAATGGCAGTTATTTTTTTTTTTTAATTATTTTTTTTTTTTTCTTCAACGTTTTTTATTTATTTTTGGGACAGAGAGAGACAGAGCATGAACGGGGGAGGGGCAGAGAGAGAGGGAGACACAGAATCGGAAACAGGCTCCAGGCTCCAAACCATCAGCCCAGAGCCTGACGCGGGGCTCGAACTCACGGACCGCGAGATCGTGACCTGGCTGAAGTCGGACGCTTAACCGACTGCGCCACCCAGGCGCCCCTGAATGGCAGTTATTAAATACATTTAGTTTTAACTGCAAGACTTTTTTTTTATTTTTTTAAATTTTTTAATTTTTTATAATTTTTCTTTAATGTTTATTTATTTTTTTTTTATTTTTTTTTTAAAATTTTTTTTTAACGTTTATTTTTGAGACAGAGAGAGACAGAGCATGAACGGGGGAGGGGCAGAGAGAGAGGGAGACACAGAATCGGAAACAGGCTCCAGGCTCTGAGCTGTCAGCACAGAGCCCGACGTGGGGCTCGAACTCACGGACCGCGAGATCATGACCCGAGCCAAAGTCGGACGCTCAACCAATTGAGCCACCCAGGCGCCCCTATTTATTTTTGACAGAGAGCCAGAGCGTGAGCCGGGGAGGGGCAGAGAGAGAGGGAGACACAGAATCTGAAGCAGGCTCCAGGCTCTGAGCTGTCAGCACAGAGCCCGACTCAGGGCTTGAACTCACAGACCTTGAGATCATGACCTGAGCCGAAGTCGGATGCTCAACTGACTGAGCCACCCAGGCGCCCATGCAAGACCTTTTTTTTAGAAATGAGTTGCATAATTGTAGTTCAGAAGCACTTGAAACGTGTCTACATATCGCAGGAAACAATCACAGAAAAAAACATTTTCCTGTTAGATTTCACAAAAACATTTTTTAGAGTTACAGCCAATGTATATTTTAACGATGTGCTTGTTGCAATCATATACGACTACTTCCGAAGTCCCAGACATTAGACAAAGATATTGCCAACTTTTGTCATTAAAGTGAGTCACTATCACATAAAAGTTCTCAAAATTTTGTAAGAGCCTTAATACCAGAATTTAAGGAAAGCTTATGAGTGAGTCCTCACTTGTCTGAAGCTGTTTTTTTCTCCCACTTTCTTCTGGCTCTTAGGAATGGGTAGGACTGATCTCTGTTCTCCAGCCTACAAGTTTTTTCTTTAAAAGGCAGACCTCAGTGTAGTAAGTAGGAAGTTCTTCTTTCTCCCACTTTGGGTCTCATTTGCAGGGGAGGAGCTATAAATAATCAACTCCCCATTGGCAGTTCCATAAGCAGGAGATGCCAGAATGATGACAGTTGGATCTGGGTTGAGTCCTGGCCTCCCTGTTACAAATTGCAAGGCTTACTCTAACCAAGTAAAGCTGGGTGACCTTTAGCCAGTGGTTCGCCTCTCTAAGCCTCAGTTTCCTTATCTGTACATGAGGTTAATAATAGCCTGGGCGGCATGCCGTCACCGCGAGGATTACTTGGGATTACCCACGTTCAGCTTAGCACACCATAACCCCTCCTGCTGTTGGGCGGCAGTAGGGATCGGTGCAGCGGAGCAGCAAAGCTCTGAGTTTCCTTTTTGAGAAGACCTGGAACCAAGCCTCCCCCCCCCCCCGCCCCCCCCCCACCGTTTAGTCATTGCCTTTTGGAAGAATGAATTAGTTATCTTCCTCTCCAATGTCCTTCTTAGAGAGGAAAAGAAATGTAAATTAAAACCGAACCCAGGGCTGTCAACTAGCTAAAAATCTCAGTGAGGCATATTAGGTAGCCCCGAGGGTAATTCCCTTCTAGCTCCAAAAATTAATTTTCCAGTTTAGCAACACCCGAATCTTCTCAGCCAGCAAGCAAAGATCCAAACGGAGTTTAACCTGTAGACTCACCTCCAGAGGCGCAGTGGTCTTGGACGGGGTCTGTATTTCACCTGCGAAGCTATCTAGAAAAACAAACTTGTCAGTCCATTTGGGGACTGGCTATGGTCAAAATACCTGGTTGCTTAGCTGAAGTTAGTTTTGTTCTTATGAGTAGCTTATGGGCGGACTCTGTCTTCATCAGTGATTTCAGGAGCTATCTTGTAGACCTGTAGATCTTACGGGGCCTCAGCAACATTGAAAGATGCTAGTAAATTCGGACTCCCCTTCAGTGCCCGTTCTCTCAACCCCCGTTTCTTGTTTCTTGAGTTACTTAAGTGGGAGCAGGACTGCTTAGAAGGCTGGTGGAGGACCCCTGTGGACTCGTCCTCTCCAAGCTGAGGCGAGGTCATGGCGGGGCCCGGCTTTGGGGCCTGGGCTTACCAGCAACTGACTGTTTCTTCCCTTGTGCGTGAAAATTTTGATTTAGTAAATGAAATAAAGAATTTAAATCATTCTTTTGACCACATTTGACAAGAGTTCTCTGGTCATTGGAAATTTTAGGGTATAAAAGGGAAATTAAGAGTGAAATTTTTCAACCTTTTATTTTTATTCTTCTCTTTACCTAGGGAAAAGAGACCATTCCAAGTTGAATGCTTTCTGGTGCAAATTTAATTTTAACTCATAACTTGGTTTTTATTACCCTGTTAGCTTATCTAATGAGTAGAACCAAATAGTGTTTTCCTCTAGAATTCTGTAGATTTATTTGGTTGCTCATTGCGCTTAAATAGTAGAAAATAGTATACAATTACATAATAGTGATAATACATGTTGATTTAAATTCCAATTCCAAAAGGCAAGAATAGCCATGATGCATCGATTTCTATTTTGGACATGCCATAAATTTGGTCCTTTTGATTTAATGGAAAACATACCCCTTCTATAATATGAGATAGGAGTGTTTCTCAAATGCTGTCTTGTTGGTACCTGGGTTAATAGGGGACTGAATTACTCTGAACCACATTTTGCATGTATAGAATAATTGTAAAATGGAAGTTGAAAAATGTGATCAGTCACTTTCATATTGCGCCTCAGGGAGGAAATGAACAAAATACAGTGGTTACATGCACTGGTGGCAGTGTTCTCGCCTCATAATGGCACCAGGTTAACTCATCTTATTGCTTGTTAACTTTGTAAGGAATCAGTGGCTTGTGATAACATGGTTTGATGTAGGTGAGCTTGGCTGAAATCACCAGAGATCCCCTGATAAGTATGTGACACCCGTAAGACCATCTTCAGAGATCGTTCATTAAATGCCAGCAGCCTTCACAGGACATGTCTGCTTTCCAGTCAGGGCCGTTTTGTCAGTGCTGGTAACATGTTACGACAGTGCTGTGTATATAAGGAATGTCCAAAAATGACTAATCTGCCTAGATTGGGACTTTAATGGATTTTGTCTCACTTTCTGATTGCTCACATTGGACAGCCTTTCATTTAAAATCTGTTTTGTTTTTCCTTCCTCACAATACTGAATGAGGCATCAGGGATTATAGTGCTGTCCCGTGTTCCACGGTTTGACCAGCTGGCTCGTTCTGTGTGACCATGCATTTTGGTGACAGTTGGATGTCTGGTGAGATCCTTACGGTGGCATTATGGCCTGCTTTCCCTCAGCAAGTAAATGATTCCCAGGAGGGAGAACTTTTCTGCAGGTTTCCACGTCGGCCTCCTTTCAAAGGCAACAGTGCCAAGCTCTATATCTGTGTGTGTCTAAAAAAATTAAGGTGCATTTGAGAAACCTCATTTCTTTGACTTTCAGGTAGGTAGTGATTGGGTTGTTACTGGAGCTAAGCTTTATAATACTTTAAATAGAGCTTGTAATGTCTGATACAGTAGCCAAAGCCATACGTAGCTATTTAGATTTAAATTAAAATTAATCAAAGTTAAATAAGGTTACAAATTAAGTTTCCCGGTCACATTAGCCCTATTTCATGTGCTCAGTATCCGTCTGTATGTGGCTAGTGGCTACCATGTTATTAGCACAGATTTAGAATGTTTCCAACATTGCAGAAAGTTCTGGTGGAAAGTACGGACTGTAGAACTTGGACAGGTCCGTGAAGAATGCTCTGTCCTCATGTGGCTGAGAACGGAGAAGGTTAGGCTAAATGGTCAGTAGGAAAAAGCCTTGGGCAGCATTTCCCAAGCTTTAATCCCAGGTTCCACAGCCAAAATTGTTTGGAAAACCCTGCATGTATATTCACTCTCTTTGAGATTCGCAGCTCAGGGAAGATCTGCCATTCACCAGGCATTAGCCAAATTAAACAGGTGTTTCAAGTAACGCCTAATTTCTTGCGGGACTAACATTTCTTGGGCCACCATTGAGGAAAGGCTGATTGGAAGTTAAAGCTTACTTGTGCTAGTAAACTAGGTAGAGTTGCTGAAAAGGCCCAGTAGGATTTTAGCCTGACTTACTGGATACGGAGTGACCCTTTCACTCAGATTTGACCCCCTTTAGCCATACCTGGACTATTCTTTCTTGTCACCTAGGACATGACCAGAGGCGTGGTCAGAGGATAAGTGGCCTAGAGCCAGCGGCCTGGGGATGTTTAACCTGGAGTAGAGAAAGTGAGAACATCCATTATGTCATTTTCATGACTTTGAAGTGCACTCCAGGGGAGGAGAATGTAGAGGCAACATTGGGTCCCCTGGGAAGAAGTTCTGGAGGGAGAGATTTCTAATCAGTATTAGAGCCCATTATCCCCAAGTGGGAGAAGCTTGTGCGTGAGGTAGTGAGGTCCCTTCCAGAGGATATGATGAAGCAGAGACTGCTTGTTGGGTGTGACAGAGGAAACGCTTTTGGGTTGTGGTTGATACTGTGACGCCACCACCCGGATGCCCTCCGCCGGGGCAGCATTTGGAAATCTGTAGGCATTTGGGAAAGGGGGTCGGTTTGTTGTTACAGTGCCTGGGGCACTACAGCCTTCTGGGTCCATGATTTCTGAAGGCCTTTTCTAGTTCTGATTGAGTGGCTTTCTCTGTACATGTGGCTAATGAGTCTCATGAGCGGGAGGGGCATTTGGTCCAAGTTCTGGTTTCTTTTTCACCCTGGAGAATTGCTTTAGCCTTCTACCTGTTCTCCCTCCTGTCTGGTTCACCTCCCTGTCATCCAGCTTCATTACTGTTCTTTACTATCCCGGGTCCATCTTCCTAAAGAGCAGAACTGATAGCACTCAGCTGCTTTAAGATTTTTAACCAGAATAAAGTCCAAGTTTTTTGCATGTCAGGCAAAGCCCGGCAGCGTTTTGGGCTCCTCCCACCTTACAGATTTCCCTGGGGGTTCAGTAGGGTATGCCCGTGCTGTCCTCACGTGACTCTGGGTGCTGGCCTCGGCTTTTTCTGTGGATGCCTCTTCCACCTGAAAGTTTTGCACGTGTGTCTTGCCAGGCCCAAGAAGGCTTTCAAAATCCTACCTTACGTTTGTCTCTCCCAACTTTTCCCCTACCCTACTCTTCTCTTGCAGCCACACGTTCATTCTCTTCCTTGACAGAGAAACTCCTTTCTCCTTCAGGGACTTCGCCCATGCTCTTCTCTCTGCCTGGGGTTCTTTTCTCCTTGCTTCCCCCACAGAACTCCTGCACATCCTTCACGTCTCGGTTCCATAGGGAATCTTCCCTCAGCCCTAAGATCCCACGAGATATTTCCCCACTAAGTGATTGCATAGCATCCTGTAATTTTTCGTCGTGGAAATTACTCTCCGGTTGTAATTACCAAGCTCCATGTTACTCATTCACCAAGTGTCTTGTTCATGACTCTCGTCTTAGTGCCTGCCACAGTTGCCTGGTGCACAGTAGGTTCTTAATAAAGAATTGAATGAGTGAATAAGAAAGCAAAGCCTTTCCCAATGCTCCAGGAAGTGCGCTAGGCATTCCTTCTACCCTGCTCTCCTGTGTTGTATAAGATGCTCGATGTCCGGGAGTTCTCCGAGCGGTAGTGGGGCCATTATCTCAGTTGCTCACTTTTGCATCTCCACGTGTCAGGAATGTCAGTGGTTCATTGGAAGAATCCTACTTCGTTTTACACCTCTGCCTTTAATTCCCCACTACCCTTATTAGTAAGGGAGGTAAGGGAGGATGGGTGAGTATTAAAACAAAATTCTAAGTTGTAATGTAGAGGGTTTTTTTCTTGTTATTAGAAGGACTACATCTATCGCCATACCCTAAAGTATTGGCCTGGCGGGCATTGTCATTGTAGTGTCTTCCCAAAAACATACGTTAAATATCTATTGTACACATCTCGGTGGTTTGTTAAGGTCTGTTTCTCAGCAGGCTTTGTTGGACTTAGGACTTCTATTGTTTCAGTCTCTTTCTTGTTAAAAAAAGTTATCCTCAGTACTTTGCTGAACAAATGCAAAAAAAAAAAATTATGATGAAAGTTAAGTAGGCAGGTGATTAATGTATAGAATTTCATTTTCGTGGCCTTCCCCTCCCCCCATCCATGCTGGTGTTCCTTAAATTACGGTATTTAATTGATATGTAACTTACACATCATTTGTTCTAAGTGTACAATTCAATGGTTTTTAGTAAATTTAGAGTCGCACAGCCATATCACATTATACGTTTTGTTTTTTTAAGGATTTCTTTTCTAAAATTATAAATCACAGTATTGTAAAGAATAAATAATTGGGCATTTTTTTTCTCTTGCAAATCCCAGTTAGAGCCCCCTCCCCCCCTTGCCTTAGACTTTATCGATGTATTTGCCTTAGCATTTTATTTGGTGTGGTGCCTGTAGAAAGTTGCAGTGGGAGCCCCGCTATGAGTGAGCAGTTCGAGCAGTAAGAGGCCAGAGCGCTGATGCCTTCTGCAGGCCGGCCTGGGGCTGGAGGCACTGTCGTCACTTGTGGTGGCAGAAGGGAAGCAGGCAGTGGGAGAGGAAAGGAGATGGCGGGTGGGAGTGGGAGTAAGAGGGACGGAAGGGGAAGAGAAGGGGAGGAGATGGCACACAGAACGGGAAAGCCATCAGGATTCTAAGATGCGAACACTCGCTCTGTTTTCTTTTTCTTTTCTTTTTTTTTTTTTTTTTTTACGTTTATTTATTTTTGAGACAGAGACAGAGCATGAACGGGGGAGGGGCAGAGAGAGAGGGAGACACAGAATCGGAAGCAGGCTCCAGGCTCTGAGCCACCAGCCCAGAGCCCGACGCGGGGCTCGAACTCACGGACCGCGAGATCGTGACCTGAGCTGAAGTCGGCCGCTTAACCGACTGAGCCACCCAGGCGCCCCTCGCTCTGTTTTCTGAGTCAGTTTATTTGTTGAAATTTGGAAACAGAAAACAAAATGCCACCTCTGGGTCAGTTTCTGAGGGTATCTGGGGCTGCTTCCTCCAGTGTTCCTTTTTTTTCTTTTGTGATCGCTTGCCCCTTCTTTCCTGAGTTTTAATTTTCTCACCTTACCTGGTGTTATTACCATGTGGCTGAGTGAGCTGTGTCGAAGTGGAGGTGTTTCTGATGCTTTCAGAGCCATGGGGAGGAGGCACTCCTTGCCTTAGGGAGCTTCTGTTCAAAAGGTCCTTAAACAGCAGCTGATTCACAGTTGTAAGCAGAAATAGGGAAGTAAGATCCTGAACGACAGGTAAAGTTCAGATGTGGTATAAGCCCATGGCCACTGTCAGGAGAGAAAAGGAAGGAGCTGAATCATGACTTCCATTGTCATTTTAATGCTTTTTAGCAAGAGTTTCTATAGGAGCATCAGATGTCATTGTTACGGTTCACTGCTGTGTTTCTGGTTTTCTCTGTAAATGCACTTGATATTTTAATGCTGAGCCAGAAAGATATCCCTACTGCCTAAGGCATCTTTGCCCATCTTGGCAGTTGGAATCCAGTTTATGAAGCAAGAGTTGAACAGTCTTCATGGTAGAAAGGCCCCTAAATAGATGTATTTTCTGCATATCTTCCAGAACTGTTCTTTGAATGCTTAACAAAAAGCAGATGACATTTCACTAATGTGGAAGTAGTTCAGTAATATACAGAAATTGCGCAGAGTAAGCGCTTTAAAAGGCTTTTGTTGAGTGGATGGTTGCATGAGTGGAATGAATGATATGTGGTTGGTTGGATGTGTGTTCACGTGGTCCTTTGGTTTTCAGTTTCTTGGACGTTCGGAGCAGCCGTTATTGAATGTTGGAAAGTAAAAGGTGGAAAATCCCATAGTAGTTTCTGTCTGTATGCTCACTTTGAATATGAGAAAAATCCCAGAGTCGTCTTACATGTTGTCTTTTTCTCTGTTTTCCAAGTACTGCTTTTTTCCCCGACATTGACAACTGGATTGCTTTAAATCTAGACATGAGCTCTGTGCTGACTGGTTAATACACTGCTTAGTCTAGCTTCAAGGAAAAACTGCTGTTACTGGTCATTTTATTGAGTATGCCTCTCTGTTCCTTCCCGTGTCTTTATAAATCTTTAGGACTTTCACTGTCTTCAAAGAAAGAAGGAAATCAATTATTTCACTTTGGCAGATATTTTATTCAACAGTAAGAGTGGGTGGAGATATCTAGAAAGACTTTGGGATTGTAACTTAAGCCCTTGTTTTGAAACTCTTACAATTAAAAAAAAAAATCAAAGGTACATAGTTTAATGTTCAGAGTTTAGTAAAATCTTAAAATGCAGTGATCTTTTGACAATTTTCTTTCCATTAGATTATAGGCATAAAGTATACATCTCCGTTAGGAAATCAAGGGTGAAAACACTACATGTGGATAACGAAGGCAGTTTCCTTTCCCACACCCTCCCCTTAACCCTACACAGCTGGGAGGTGGAAATATTGGTCACCCTAGTTAATCTCAGTATCTGCATCTTTGAGAGTTTTGGAATGTAGTACCAGGTAGCCCAAGGGAAATTTCATATATAATTGATGGCTTGCCTCTTTGTATGTATTATGACAATAGGTTAGCTAAGCTTCCTGTGCATTTCAGCTACATTTCTCACCTGGGGTCCCACAGGACCAGATTCTCCCTAGCCATGCAGAGGAGTGCCTGTTTCGTAGCACAGTCTTTTTTGGCTCTTCATTCACTAAACCTAGTTGAAAATAGTCCAGAGGAGACCTGTTCGAGTGTGTAGATACTAGAGTGTTGCAGTGCATTTGGTGGAGAATAGTATTTATATTTGGGGGTACTTGTGCAAGCACTCGCGAATGTCCAGATGCAAGCGAGCGCCTCGTGCAGGGACTCCTGTTCTACTTAATTTTTCTTAATATTACAAAACTTACCAATACCCTGGTCCTGCTCCTTCTCTTTAGAACTGAACCATGGCTAGACGGAGTGATTTTCCTCTACTTTCCGTCCTGTTTTCCAAAAGAAAAATAACACACTTGTAGGTTTTAGTTTTTCCGTTGCAGGTGAAAGCAACCCCTGAAGTCCTTAAACTTGACTGCTAGTCAAAGCTGTACATTTTTAATCTCTTTTATAAATATGCAGCCCTTCACGGCAGGAATTAAAACGTGAACACTTTTCACATTTCCAGAAGATAAACGTTTAATTCTAAGTGGCCTTCTAGTCCTTACTGTTAACAAATACCAGGAGAAATTTTAAAAATAAATACTGCTAGGAAATATTTTCAGACTTTTTATGTAGAGGGCAGAGAAAAGGGGGCACAAAGAAAGCAGGTGGGACGGGGTGTGTTTTGTTTGTCAGCGCCAGTGGGAGACGTTGGGTCACAGTGCCCCTCTGACGTCAGAGGGAAGTCGAAGCTGCTTCTATCCGTAGTAGGGGTGCAGTCAGATGCCCTGTTCCTGCGGTTCCTGCTCCGCAGTAGAGACCCAACTTGCCCTAGACGTCCAGTCAGCCGCCCCCACGGGGCTTCTATGTGAAGTATGGAGACCCCTAAAGCCTGTTTTGCATGTAATTGAAGTTAGAGGACGCGTTAGGAAAAGCTGTTCTTGACTGACTAGAAAGCAAATAATTGTATTCTGTTTCTGATCTTCATTTATAGCACCAGCAACAAGTGGTGCAGGCTGTGGAACGGGCCAAGCAGGTGACCATGGCCGAACTGAACGCCATCATTGGGGTACGTGGCCTTTCCATTTTAGCTCTGATCTTAGTGTGTGTCATCAGCTCGCTTGCTCTCTCTTTTTAAATTTTGTGCCATCAAAAGGGCAAAAGGCAATAGAGGACCACAAAGTGGAATTAAGCACTTTGCCTTCTGTCTCGTGAAATTGGATGGCTGCCTCAGAAACTTTGGATCACATTCTCACCAGTTCCAGTGGACATGTTCGCAGAAATTCTCCCCAAGGAGCCTGGGTAGTTCTTTTTTCATAATATTTCTTACCTTTGCAATCAGTTCCTGTTGCTGGGCTAGGCCTGAAAAAAAGATGGAGATTGCCCTGATGTTAAAATGACCTGATTGATTTCTTTGATCTTTCCACAAATATAGACTAATACCATTTTAGGTGAAATAAATTGTACGTTTTTTGTTTTTTTTTTTTAATCTCCCTGCTCCTCTTCCTCCCCTGTGATGAGTGGTTCTTAAGGGCTAGTGGCCATTTGTGGTAGGAATAGTAGGTGAAAGGTGCACCTTTAGGCAGAATCCGTGGCCCCGTTAGAAAACCCTTCCTGGCGAATGTAGCATTAATGTTGCATAGAAATCCTACTGGAATTCATGAGTTTGGACAGTCACTCCGACTCCACTTAGATTTTTGTTCTCTCGGATTAAGGTAACAAATAATAAATAAGGTGCTACAGCATAAGGGATAATAATGGTGAAACTCTTAGCTGAAAAGCGCACGGTATCCATCTCTATTTATGCAGCTGGTACAAGCCTTTCTTTAGATTATTCTAATGAAGACAATACAACTATACTTTCCTCTCTCTGCCCCCTCCCAAATACTTCTTTTGTGTATAGGTTATACACAAAAGTCTTTTCTCTTTTTTTTCCCCTCAGTGTATCAAACACACTTTGAAATGCTAATTATTCCATTTACTTTCATTAAAATTCAAATTGCTGAGTGAAGATGCGGATAAGGGTCGCCTGATAATCAATCTGGAGTGAAGATATTGCTTCAATTATGCCTCTGTCTTTTAACAAGGAAATCAGAACTCTGGGCTCACTGGCGATGGTGGTGGAACACTAGTCCGATTGGAGCTTGTTTTTTAATGGCCTATTTTGAGCTCTTACCGTGTGTCCCTCTGACCACAAGAAAATACGGGTAGTAAATTGGAAGACAGTAAATGGGAAGGGGTAATAACCTTTAGTTCCTCGGAAGTGCCCTCTCGGAAAGAAGGCTGAATCAGAACAAGCCATGTAGATTTGTTTGGAGCACATTTTCTAGCTCTGGGGATGGGGAAGAGATGAATACATTTTACAATTTTTATTTCCTAAATCTCCAGAAAATAGCAGTATGTCACATTTTTTAAAAAGTTGAAAAAGCGTTAAAGTTAGGTACATATGTATATTCCAGTTGTGTTTGCTTGAAGCCTGCGTGGGCTTCCCATTGGGATGTGTTTTGGTCACCAGACCTCCTAAGGTCACCAGGGATAGAGAGCTTGCCCTTCTCACGCACTCCACCACTGTCTGCTGTTGAAGGAGAGAATGCTTTACGGGAGGACTCCGAGCTGGGGCCGTGCTGGGTCACTTCTGGCTTAGTGTTCATTGTCCCTGTGAACTACTACAAGGCAAGTAGCCATCTTACCTTACTTAGGACTGGTTGGCAGCAGCTGTTTCTGGCTGTTTTGTTTCTTTTTCCGGTCTTATTAGTTGCCGTCTGTACGGTGGAGAGATTAATCTAAATCGAAAACCCATTGTTTTATGTTGAATGTTGCTTAAAAATGTGAGGGAAGATCTGAAAGTCAGAACAGGTTCCTTTCCCTTCAGTGCAAAATCAAGTATAGTTTTAATACTGTTTCGTATCTATTTCATTTTACATACTTTGTTTTGAATGGGATGGCAGAGTGCCTTTTCTCAGGGAAAGGATGATTTATTAGACGGTAGTCAAGTTACTGACAGACATATTGTATATATATGGGTCCAATTAGTAAAATACAGCAAATTTAATTTTGTGACCTAAAAACTTACTTGAAGAGCTAACTCAGTAGAGGGGCAGGCTGTCAAAGCAGCACGAGCGGTTTGTGAATCTGGGGGGTGGGGAGGATTCCAGATTATTTGTGTTTGAGCAGGAAGTGGAGTCACAGTCACATAATCTGACTGTTCTGAAAAATAGATTGCAGAAATAGAAAAACAAACCCAAGCAGTTTTAGGGAGCCACAACCCAAGTGAGAAGGAAGAGCCCCATGACAAACTGACTTGATACATTCCTGCTGCTACTGTTCTCTGAGGTGTGTGGTCTTTGTCTGTTTCAGCCCTGCCGGTGCCTTCAGTCCAGTAGTTTTCAGTTTTGTAACATTGTGGAATTCTCAGTGCACCTGCCCTTCTCATGGCTTGTGTTGTTAGGTGGTGCTGTTTTGACTTGCTACCCAAAGTGATGAGGGGGGTCAGTCTTAAGATTTTTGTACTTGGTTTTGGGAATGTAGTCGGCAATGGTTTTCTCCCCTGAGGGAATGAAAATTTTCCTCTCAAGAGGCAAAGACCCATCTAAAGCCCCTGCAGACAGACCTTCATTTGTTTATCACTACGTATGTATCTGTTTTATATGTATGCACACCATCCAGACAAGCGCAAATGTTCCCAGATTTAATGAAATCTGATGAAGCACCTTTTTAACTCTGCAATATTATTCTACCTTCATTGGTAAATGAGCCAAACCAGTGATCCATGCAGTTTAAATGCAAAATGCTGAAGTGAGCCTGAAACCTGGAGAGGCGGCTTGTTCTCTTGACAATAAGCTAGTTGTGTTTAATGGAATGAAACACAGTTATAATGATTTCTTTCACAGGTCATGTTCAGTTTAAAACTGTTGATAGATTGAAATAAGTTAAATATCATTTATCTTTTATTTATAAGGAAAAAACCCAGGAAAATTCCTGTGTTGTATTTTACAGTCAATATTTTGTGTTTTGTTTTGAGTTGGTCATATCTCACATTTCCCTGAAGCTTTCCCGGAGTTCCCCTAAATGGGCTGAGGGAATGTTATGTATCTAGTTTGATCTTGTCATGTGTCCTACTAGCCACTGTGTTTTTAAATTAGAATCTCTGCGAGATCACACTGTTGGAACAGCACACAAATTGTAGTTTTAAATCAGTAATATGATCTAATTAGAAATGATGTTTTCATTTCCTGTATTATTAAATTGAGTCATCTGACTGTCTTAAAATGCTTTTTAAATCCATTACACTATATAATCAGCACATGCTGTGTGAATGTGGTTATGCTTCATAAAGGAGACTGGCTTGGAACCTCAGAAGAATTTCACTAAAGAAGCTACCATTAGGGGAAAAAAAAGTTTTGTTAGTATGAACATTGGAGAAGAAAATATTTGGCTTGTAAAAATAGAAAGTGGGGTTCCTTTGGATTTCCCTCCACCCTTTTTTTAACCTAACTCTTTGAGGGGAAAAAAAAGATAGAAATATGCATTTAAAAAAAAAAAAAAAACCCACCCTCTTAAAAAAATTCCTTAAGAACAGGTATGCCATGGTGTTTGTAGGAAAATGCAGTTTAGCACAAGAAATGCTGAACCTCAATTTTTAGCAGTGACATTTTAATGATAGGAAGTCTGCAAAATTATTTGCCATCAATTGTGAAGGCAATAACAAGCCTTGGTGGTTTTTCACACTCTCTGTGTTAAGTGCTTTCAGAATGACAGCGTAAACTGTGTTAGAGAACTCCAAGGAAGTAAAACTGATTAAAATGTTCATGCTTGAATGGTGCTGATGGAATAGTTCATTTGGACTTTCTCTACCTCCTGCAGCTCAAGCTGAAATATTAAAATTCAGTGGATTTAAATCTCTCTCCTCTCAGCTCAGGAAAAAAACATTACATTTTAATAGGTTTTAAACCCATAATTCATTGGTTTGGAGCAGGCACTATTAAATCTATTTAAATATTACTTGTATTACTAAGGAAATGATTTAAATGACTTTGCCTTTACCATCCTATGTGTTTGAGTTAGTTTAAAAAAAGGAAGACAATACCTTCAAGGGTTTTTTCTTCCTCTTAGCATTTTGTTTTATTGTCCTTGTCATATGATTGGCCCTTAAATTACACACACACACACACACACACACACACACACACACACACACACATATTCCAGATTGGCATTTTGGCAGAGGGTCTTACAGTATGACAGTTTTAAAATGTATGTCCCTCTTTTTCCATTGTAGATTTCAAAACTGCCATTTTAAGTTTCAGAGGCATTTAGACATGCTGTTGTGGTAATTTTTCTTGTGCTTTTTTTTTTTTTTAATGTTTATTTGTTTTTGAGCGAGGGAGATAGAAATGAGCGAGGGAGGGGCAGAGAGAGAGAGAGAGAGAGAGAGGGAAGGAGGGAGGGAGACACAGAATCGGAAGCAGGCTCCAGGCTCTGAGCTGTCAGCATAGAGCCCGATGCAGGGCTCGAACTCCAGAATGGCCAGATCATGACCTGAGCCGAAGTCAGATGCTTAACCAACTGAACCACCCAGGTGCCCCCTCTTGTTGTCTTTTTAAGCTAACTGGGCATTAGGCAAAAAACTGAATGATATAAATATGCGGGTATTTATAAAAACGTGTGTGCGTTTGTTCCTGCCCATTATATCACAGCCTCCAGTAACACAAATTTGAAGTAAAATTAAAGAGACTTCACTTTCTTAACAAACGCAAAACTGTATTAAGTATCAGAAGCCATGCTTTCATCCTCCCTCTGTTTTTGCCCAGTAAAGGGCTTTCTAGAGGCACTGCCAATTGTGCAGGAATCGTGCTGTTGTCCTCTTTTGGACACAGATAGCCAGTCCCGCAGTGCCGAAGCCGTGGTGTCCCTCCAGGGTTACCACGTTCCCCTGGTCAGCCTTCCCTTCTGGCGTTTTCATTGCCATTGCCATTGCAACCACAGGCTTCCCAGGGTTTGACAGAGCCTCCTCTCAGACACTGCAGACCTCTTGCATTTCCCAGTGCTCTTTGTGGGGAATCCACTCTTCACTTACGCCTGTGCAGGGTGAGAGGGTGAGGTATTGATACCTACCCCCATGGGGTAGTCCTGGGCCCACAGGCAAACAGCCCGTGAAATGACCCCCCTCCTGCCCCATTGGTGGGCAGTTTTGAGGTGCCAGGACGGGGTTTCAGCTAGCCGCCCATGGTAGAATACAGCTACTCAAGAATACAGCTTTAGTTATGAGTTTGTTTTCTTCCCTGATTCACTTGCCCTAGGTCCCTCTCCTGTTCTGGGATCATTTCTCAAAATTACTTGCAGCCAGAGCCCTGTCTGTCCACCTTCCTGGATGAACAAGGATACTCACTTCATAGGCCCACACTCTTCCAGGGGCTTTCTGGTATAGGTAGGCACATGTTCTCAGGTGCCAGAGTCCTGCTTTGTTTTCTGACATGAGTTCTGTGCATAAAACATTTTCCTTAACACCTCGGCTTTTACGTTGTTTTTTAAATAAATACTTTCCCATAAGTTTATAGGTGAGCTTCCCTTTCTCTTTCTTCTAGCTGATTGCTGCTGATACTTTCTAAACGTACATAATAGGGAATAAAGTTAAAAACAAGCTATAAAATAGATTCGTGTTTCATCAGAGGTTGTCTTTCCCTCTTTGTTACAGTCTTTACCAAAGAGTGTGCCTGGGGTTTAAAGACTTTATAAAATATGCTGACTGCACGATGGACACAACTTGCTGGGGCCTGGGGGGAAGAAGTTGGTTTTCTGCACTTGTAGGGCTTTGCTCACCTGCTCTCACAAGTGTGATAAACCCATGATTGCACATCAGCCGAAGCAGTTTTATAAGTCTACACATTCTGTATCTTAGGGTGGTTTGCCTGCCCCTCGCCTTTTGTTTTGTTTTGTTTTGTTTTGTTTTGTTTTGTTTTGTTTTAACTGATTCATTTACTGTGGATCAGGGGGCTACCTTATTGAGCAATGCAGTCATAATCTAATCTTTGTGCTACAATTTGATGAGGATCTAAGAGGCAGTAATTTCCCTTCTCTCATAGCAAAGACTCTCATATATTTAAGTAATTTTTTTTAGCTCTGTCTCCACTTCAGAACTCCCTGAGAAACCTGGATAAAGAACAAGATTTCTAATTTGTATTTATGGTGTATACTTTGTACATTTCTGTTACTGGGAGACATTTCTGGAAGCTAGTTGGTTTTTCTTTCAGCCTCTTTCTTTCTTTCTTTCTTTCTTTCTTTCTTTCTTTCTTTCTTTCTTTCTTTCTTCCTTCCTTCCTTCCTTCCTTCCTTCCTTCCTTCCTTCCTTCCTTCCTCCTTTCCTTTCCTTTCCTTTCCTTTCCTTTCCTTTCCTCTCCTCTCCTCTCCTCTCCTCTCCTCTCCTCTCCTCTCCTCTCCTCTCCTCTCCTTTCTCCTTTTTTTCCCTTTTTCTCGTTGTTGGCAACCAGAAGGGCTACCACTCTTTTTCTTTCTGTTGAGGAAGGAGCCCCTCTCTTCCATCCTTCCTGTTAATATATGTTTCCACCGCTCAAGGCAGAGCTCAGCAAAAGTGGGACAAGAGTTGCAGAATGTGTCTGAGTGGGTGCATGTGACTTAGCTTAAGGCCTGTGGGCTTGGTGCTTCCACTACTGAGGAGAAAGTGGAGCTTCCCAGATCCGGGAGGCCGCGTTTCATTCACACCCAGCACACCCGAGCGCAGCAGGCTGAGCCTGTGCAGAGGTCCAGGGTGTGGGTGGAAGTGTTACACAGAAGAGCAGGTTTCACTGGAGGCGGCTTACAAGCTTACATTTGGGTTTCCCTGTTTATTGGCCAGCAGTTTGTTTTGTTTTGCTGTTTTGCATCCCTTTTTCTGATTCTCTTACTGACGTCTTTCCGTCTTTCCGGTAGCAACCCTACAAGCAGCGTCGTCAACTCCTGTGTAGCCAGAACTTGTGCCTTCAGAGCTGGGGGGAGAGGAGGCAGGCTCCCCCCAAACAGGCACCTCAAGGGCTTAAGGACTTAGACTTCAAAGGACTATTGCTCTGGGTCCTCCTCAGAGCTCCCTAGGAACTCCGTTTCGGAACCTTCTACCTGAGAATGCCTTTGTGAACTTAAGCGTTCTTCTAAAGGTTAGAACCTTTTATTGAATGGTGAGAATAATTTAATGATTACATCTGCTCCCCCATTCATTCAGCGAACAGCTGAGTACCTTCACCACATCGTATCAAAGGAGCACATTTTATGTTCTCTTTGAATGATAGTGTTAAACGTTTTCTGAAGTGTATTTTGAAATGGTCCTCAAATTACATTTGAATCAATCACCCTTATTAAGAAGGTTTTGGTAGTTGTAAGCTTTCTGGTTTTACATTTTACTACACAGAATCAACTTTTAATTTACACATTTTAATTTTAATGACACTTGAGTTTCCAAGGACAACAGAATAAAGAGAAACACAGGAGAAAACATAATAAAAATGAGGCTGCGTACATCTGTAAGTTTATATTTTTTATGTTTGGAATTAGGAATCTAGCAATCCACATTCATTATTGATAAATCTTTTCACTAATTTACATACACTTCTGTGGGTTCGGACAGCCGAATACAGTCATGGAACTACCACCACTATTGAAATAGAGAATATTTCCCTACTGCCCTGCTGCCCAGATTCCCTTGTTCTGTACGGATAGCCAGTTCTTTTCCGTACCCCAGCCCTTGGCACGTGCCCATGATATTTTTTCCCCCAAAGCGAAACCTTTTGAGAAGGTCCTATCAATGGAATTATGTAGGTACATCATGTGGTCTTCTCCATTTTCGTCTTCATGTAGCATAACACGTTGGAGGTTGGTCCATGTGCTTGCCGTGTCCATAGTTCCCTTCGCATGGCCCAACGATACTCTAGTGTACTGGTGGACTAGTTTGCTTAGCCATTTACTCCTTGAAGGACAGTTCAGTTAGCTGTGGTTTTTGGTGACTGTGAACAAGGTCCCAATTAGTAATAACATACTGACTTTTTAAAGTTTTTGTAAGTGAATAGAAGCTTTCCTCTCTTCTGGGTAATCCCTAGAAGCGGGATTGTGGAGTTACACGGTTCGTGTATTTTTAAAGTAACTGGACTAGGGCTTTCCAGAGTGACCGTTGCAGTCTTGCAGTCCCACGAGTACATTATGTGAGAGAACTTTTGCTCTGCCTCTTGAGCAGCACGAGGAACTGTAGGCTTCGGAGCCTGTTAGCCATTTCCGAAAAGTGATGGTGGCCTCATGTTTTCATGCATCTCCGTAACCGCCACTGCTGTTTGAGGGCCTGGGTGCTCACTTGCCATCTCTGTATCTTCCTTGAGGAGTTTCTGCTCATACCTTGCCGCACTTTTTCCTTGAGTCTGGGTTTTTATTAGTAGTAAGCTGTGAGAGTGTTTAAAAAAGTTCTCTGGATATACGTCCTTTATATATTTTGCAAATATTTTCTCCCAATCTGCAATCATCCTTTCATCTTTTTTAACAGTATCTTTTGAAGAGTGGAAATTTTTAACACTGGTGAAGTCTGGTTTATGATTTTTTTTTTTTTTCATGACTCTTAACTTTTGGTGTTGTCTCTCAGTAATCTTTGTCTCACCCAAGACCACAAAAATGTTGTAGGTTATCTTCTAGAAGTTACATGTTTAGGCCTATGATCCAGTTTGAGTTAATTTTGTTTATGGTATGAGATATAGATCGAGTTTGTTTGTTTCTTTCTTTCTGATGGACATTTGATTCAGTTGTTCTAGTACATTTTTTAAAATAACTCTTTTCTCCATCAAATTGCCATTGCACCATTATAGAAGATCTACTGACTATATGCGCATGGGTCCACTTCTAGACTCTATTTTGTTCCGTTAAACTGTCTGTTCTTTTACCAATGACATACTATCTTGATGTCTGTAGCTTTCATTATTGATATTCGCCATTCCATTTTGTGCCTGTTCTTTGCTGTTCTTGTTTGCCCTCTTTCCAGTACCCCTCAGAACTCAGGTCTTTATTATCTGTGTCCTCGAGACTGGCCGAGGGAAGAATGGAAAGAATCGAAGCTCAGTAAAAAACCTCTCCTGTCAAAAATGGTGTCTATTCTACCTCCAGACTGTCCTGTCAAGGATGACCGCGCTCGCTGCCCTCCCCTGGTCCCAAGTATCCCTCTCCTAGACTCCTGCAGCTTCCTGCTAGTAGGGCTTCTCGTTTGCATATCTGTCTGTCTATACTTCATTCTTCCTGCAGTAGCCGGAGTGATCTTTGGAAATACAGCTTGGATCCTGTGCTGCCCCCTGCTTAAAACGTGTCTGGGAGGGCTGCTGGTTGTCTTAGAACGAAGTCTAAGTGTCTTCCCGTGGCCTACAAAGCTCTGTGTGAGCTGACTCTTCGCCCACCTCTGTGACTTCACATAGCGCTCATTCTCTTCATTTGACTGTCTTCCACCCGCATTTCCATGTTGGCCTTGTCTGTCCCTGGGTCACCCCAGCTGCTTCGTGACTGAGGGTTTGCGCATCAGCTCTTTTACCCCCTAGAAGGCCTGCCCTCCACGTCCTGACATGGTCGTCCTCGTGCGCCTTAAAGTCCTAGCTCAGACATCTCCTGCAAAAGGCCTTGCCTGGCCAGCAGGCTGTACTAGCTCTTTTACCCAGTTCATCTTCTGGCCCGTTAGCCGGTTCTATTTTTGTCACGGCGTTTACTGTTTATTTGTTCATGAGTGCATCACTCTCCCTTCACTAGCAAGTGAGATCTTGTTCACTTTTCCTGCCGTGTTGCCTAGAACAAATGTAGCTCATCGTGTTCAATAAATATTTGCACAGTAAGTACTCAGTAACTATTTGTTCACTAAACACACAGCAGTTTATTATGTTTAATAAATATCTGGTTAATAAATATTTGTTAAGTGAACAAATACTCCATTTTGAGCAGTTTTTGTGTTTTGACCCCTATCTCTCCGACTGGTAGAAAATACACAATCCTGAGTGTCACTCGTAATTTGCTCTTAGGAATTTCATTTAACAGTTTTCTCACCTGTAGGCTGCATGGCTGGAGCAGATAGCCACTAAAACACTATCTGGTTTTCTAATGTATGGTTTCTAAGCTTATTTTTTGGTAACTGGATTTTTTATTTTAAAACTAGAAGGCCTTTTGAGTCATAGTTATTTCTCTAGATTTACATCCCTAGGCTTATATTCTTTTCCCCAGACAGATAAGTAAAAAATAGCAAGTGTTTCTTATTTGTCTTGGGTTAACACTGTGTTAAGGATTCACATGGATTATTTTGTTTAATCTTCACATCAACCCCATGCGGAAGATAGTATTACCCTGTCAGCTTTACCAAAAGTGAAACCAAGGCTCTGAAGGGATAAGTCATTTTCTGCAGGCCGCACAGGAGAGGAAGTGGTGGGACTGGGCTCCAAACTTAGACCAACTTCAGAGCTCACACATCTGACCTTGTCCCTTATTTGTTCCCTCAGCTCTGTGTTCTTCTTTCTTTTACACTAGGATCAATGGTCTCTTTATCCCAGGATCCACTATAGGGTTGTCCAGTGTTCAGTGCCCGGAGCTCAGCGAGGGAAATGGAAATGGGGTGTGCCTGATGCACATGCTAATTGGTTAGTCTAAGTTGTCCGAAGTGTATGAGTTGCACAGATTATTTGGCTACTCCTGACTCATCCGGTGTTTCTCCCTGTCTGTTTGTAACGTACTCTGACACGTAAGAATCAAAGTTGTTATAAACACCACTACCAAATCAGGTATTTTAAACCCGGTCCTTGGATCTTCTTGGATATGGGCTGTCCATTAGCTCCCTGAAATTTTGACACAGTTCTGGGTGGGTGGATGGGATATGTGTACATTCTCTAGAGGAGAAGTTTTGGACTTATTTTCCCAGAAGGTCCCATGACACAAAAAATGTATGAGCCTATGTTTTAATGGGAGTGGAGCCATGCAGAATCCTAATGTGAAATAGTAAAATACCTGGCAGAATGCATGCAGCTACAAAGCAGTTGTCTGTAGCAGGAGACATAAAAGGAGACATTGCTAGACAATTGTTCAGAAGCCTGGAGAGCAGGAGCTAGCTTCTACTGGATTTGTTTCTCATATTGCCCAGGGGGTGGGGGAATTTTTTTGAACTGTTGATGGTTTAAAAAAACAAGCAAAAAGGGGCACCTGGGTGTCTCAGTCACTTGAGCGTCCGCCTCTCGATTTGGTTCAGGTCACGATCTCACAGTTCGTGGGATTGGCCCTGTGACGGGCTCCACACTGAGCACGGCGCCTAGTTGGGATTCTCTCTTTCTCTCTCTCTCTCTCTCCGCCCCCCACCCCGCCTTCTTTTCTCCCCCTCCCCCGCTCATGGTTTTTTTTTTTTCCTCTCACTCAAATTTAAAGACAAAAACAAAACAACAACAGAAAACAAAGCTACATTTTGTTGATATCATCACAGATATGGAAAATAAGTTAGCCACGTTAACATTTTAGCTTTAACAGACAGTTAATGATAGTGACGGCCTGGAATATTGTTTATATTAAGAGGCATTAACTGGAGCTAGCAGCTCCCTTCGTATAGTCCTATTAAAAAAAATACAGGCAAGTAAATATTCCTTCAGAATACTGTATTTGTTTCCTGTTCATAGAAGCACCCTTTCAAGTTCTGGGGACACAGTGACGATTAAAAATTGGTCCCTGCCTCTTTGGTGCTCATGATTTCATGGGAGGGGTATATCCAAAGATGGATAAATCATGTTAATCTTGGGTAATGAACCAAGCATCGGGGTAGCAGTTACCCAGTGAAAGCAGATGTGTGAGGCTAAGTGAACTATAGGCAGCCGTGGGTGAGTGAAGAAGGAAGGGGATACTGGCAGAGGAGGGCCAGGCAGAGGGACGTAAGAATCTATAGGGATGGCCAGTATATTTGGGGGAGTCCTATTTTTGAAATTTTTTTATTGTCTTAGGATAAACCGTGTACTTTTTTTTCTGCTTCCATTCCTCCATCTGGAGAAAATCTTGTCCATTCTGCTTGTGAACAGTAACGGCTTCAGGAGGTATCGTAATACTACACACTGAAATAATCGTGTTGCTCTAATAAGCGACCGTTAGCACTGACCCTTACAAACCTTTTAAGGAAGACTCAAAATGGTACATTCTTGAACCCTTTTTAAGGCAGCTCCACAGCTGTTCTATGTCCCTTGTGATTTTTATACATCTTTTTCCCTTGGCGGGTTTATGAAAAGGTGACAGTTCACACAGGCACCCGAATTATCTTCTCTGACCAGCAGGGGCAGTGCCGCTGTGGCTCCGAAGCAAAGTGGCAGTCGTGTATTTTCACCCCGGGTGTTTCTTGGTTGTAGACGCATCTCTGTACAAACGAATACCTGGGAGAAAGAACCGTTGCAAGGAGAAGTTTCAGCTGCTGTCTACCTGGGCGGTTTGGGGTCTCTTTCAGCAAATAGGCACAGACCGGCTTGTGAGTAAAGATAGATGTCAAGGCGGGTTTTGTTGGTTGTTTCTTGAAGGCTCAGCCTGCCTCCTGCTGTGGAGGCTACGCCATCTAGGTGCTCTGTCCAGCTGTGGGCCAGTGACCCTGTCCAAGTCCAGCCGTGAGATATAAGGAGGTATCTTTTCTCCTTAACAGAAGGACCCAGAAAGAGAAAACTGCCCTCTTTCTGCGTCTGAACATGGTTGTGTGAGGATGAGATAACACTTGGAGCTTTGGCAGTCATCTTGGTGTGGAAATGGGATATGAGAGAGGCCGTGAGAACCAGAGACATGTTGACTCAAAACCTTGATATTGCCAGGTGATCAGCTAACCCTGGACTTGTTAAGTGAGAAATAAAAACCTCTGTTATTCAGACCACTTTGATTTGGGTATTCCATGACTTGCAGAGGAACTGCCTTAACTGATACGTTGTAACACCATGGTGACTCCGTATATACATCAAAATCGAAAACAACCTAAATTTTAACCCAACAAATGAGGATCCCTGAAGTGAACTCTCCTATAGCTATGCAGTGATATATATACTATGCGGCCATTACGAGTGATGCAGTCAAAACAGTAAGTAGGGATATGGGAAAAAGTTGTTTGATTCACACGAAATAGGAAAAGGAGAACTTTAAACTTCCAGATAGCATGGTGTTATTTGTGTTTTAAAATGCTTATATATGCATTCACAGAAATACTAGATGGACTCATGATTACATTAGCCATAATTTGGCTGGTAGGATTTTGCATGACTTCTAATTTTTTTTATATTCTGCTTGTCTTCCTCATGCACAAAACTGTTCTAATCTAAAGAAGTTATAACCTCTGTGAACCTAAAATTGCTTTATGAAAATGAAGTAATTAAAAAAGAAAAAAGTACGTCATAAAATTGTATCTGTAGGCCTGCCCCTCGTCACTTCCGCCCCATCTGAGTGAACAGGCCAAGCTTCCACCCAGTTACTGGGGGCCTGGTGTTAACAAGGGATTCTGGATTCCGTCAGTTATCCCTTCTCCTTCCAAAACCGTGTCTTTGCAGTGCTGCCTCACCTTATCTTCACTCCTTCTACTCCTGGCAGCTGACACTGCTGCAACGCTTTTTGCTTTTTGATCTGAATCCCTGTATTACCTCCCAGCTCGTCTCTCTTCTTTCATTGTGGCCACTCTCACAGTCTCACAGAAGCATTCTGCGCTTCTAACATTTTCAAATTATTTAATACTCTGGCTCACAATACTGATTAGTCTTTGTTTTAGACTAGTGGAATAAAGTACTCAGAAATCGATCCATTCATATACGTCAGAGGGCCACGCGGATCCATGAGGGGAAAGATGGCCACTAGTAAGTATTACTGAGCGGGGATAGTTGGTTATTCTTGTGCAAGAAGTGAACTTGGATCCACTTACCATTTGCAGGGTCGATCCAAAAAGCTTATTAGAGACAGAACTTGATGACTTTTGGGAAAAAAACAAGAAGAATCTTTATCTTGGGGTAGAGAAGTATTTCTTAATGGGTCACAGAAAGCTCAAACCGTAAGAAAAAAAGATTGATAATGTTACCCAGTTAAAATTAAAAACATCTGTGTATTAAAAGGTATCTTAAAATGGAAAGCCAAACCCAGAAACTGAGAGAAGGTACTGGCCAGCACATGCAGCCACCAAATGATTACAAGCCAGCTTATGCTCATTAAGGAAAACTAAAAGTTCAATTTGAAAGACCAAACAAAACCAAAAAAAAAGTCATCACAGCCTCAAGTTCTCCTTATTTTTACGTGAAAGTCTGAAGTCCTTTCTGTCCATGATCTGATTCCCATATTTACATTCTATCCTACTTCTCCCTTGCTCACTGGGCTTCCCCACCAGACTTCATTTTCTTCCTTGGTCACTAAAGTCTACTGACACTTACCTTGGGCCTCACATGTGTGGGTGTTGGCCTATAAAATTCTATACCCCATTCCGTGGGGTGGGAGGATTCCCACTCCACCAAGCGATTCTCCAGCAGTCCAACTCATTTCTGACACTGTCTACCTGGACATAGCTTCCCGCCGCAGCCCCGTAAGACATCTTCCCTCCACCACTGCCCTCTCCAGGTTGTCACCTGTGTTTCTGATAGTTCCCTTCTTGGGTTCTGTTCATTTGTTGCAGCAGCTCACAGAACTCAGAGAAACATTTTACCTAACCAGATTACCCGTATGCATTATAAAAGGATATAACTCAGGGACAGAAAGATAGAAGAGATTCATAAGACGAAGTATGAGGAAAGCGTGTGGAGGTTCCATGCCCTCTCCTAGTGCACATTCTCTCCAACTCTCCATGTGTTCATCAACTGGGAAGTTTCCCTACCCCTATCCTTTTTACAGAGGCTTTTTACAGAGGCTTGGTCTCTGTAATCTGTAATCTGTAATCTGATTGATTAGACCATTGGCCCCTGGTGATGTGACTCCATCTCTAGCCCCCTCCTCTCCCTTGGGGTCAGAGAGTGAGGCTGAAAGTTCTAATCTTCTGATCACATGGTTGGTTCTCCTAGCAGCCACCCCTATCCATCTTTAGGTGGTTTCCCAAAGTCCCCTCATTAACGTAACAAAAGACACCTTGGCTCCAGCCTCCTTGCTTAGGAAATCTCTCAGGGATTCTCTGTGCCAGAAATAGTGGACAGAGACCAAATATATAATTCTTATTATAATCACAATATCACACATATCACAGAACCTGGTTCAGTGTTTTTCGAATTGTGAGTCAGACTGAGTGTGCAGTGAAATCAATTCAGTGAACCATAGTCAACATTTTCTATTAAGAAGTAGAAGAGAACAGAAAATATTACAGTGAGCTACACATACTATTTGATATTGTTTGTTAAAATTTTCTTTTGTTTATGTGTATATTCCCTGCACATACACGTGTGTACACATGCAAATAGCACGCATAGGAGCTTTGGTCAAGATCTTGGAGAGCAGCACATCTCGGTATCTTCTGCGATTCATTCTACTTTTGAAGGTCAATTGCATGATTATTTGAAGAACCTAATGCGTATCGCTTTTTAAACACAGCTTGACTTTTTAAAAGGACTCTGAAATAACTAAAGAAAACTTCTCTGAGCAAGACACCCTAGCCTGGTGACTTTAATGACTAAAACACAAAATAGAATCATTGGTTTCATTGAGATAATTCATTAAAAAATCTCTAAAAAAAATTCTTTCAAAAGCTTAAAGAAGTCTCCAGGAAATTATATTTCTCTTATTAATTTGCTTAGAATTACCTTTCCTGGTAAACTTTGGACCAATTCAGAAAAAATTCTGACAGGATCTCAGATGGGAAATTTAACATAATAAATCGGATTTGGGGGATTTTTCCCCTGCTTTTCTTGCCGTTATCACTCTGTGAATGAAACTACAAGGTAATCCAATAGAGTCCTTGGCACAGGAGTCACAAGATTACTTGCTTTGCTTGTTACATGTCTTCCCCTTAAAGACCAGCCCAGGGACCGTGAGAAACAGCCTCCTCACAGTGATAATCTTCCTTGGGTTGCTCTCAATGCAGGTTCTTTCCACTGCAGTAAGCCTCATTCATGTTTTAAGTTGTTGGAGTCAGTTACAGATAAACTCCGGTTGAAAAGTTCTTTCTTTTGTTCTTTTTATTCTTGCTTCTTTCCACGTATTCACTTACAAGCTTTTGCTAAAGATACTTGTTGGAAGCAAGAACTCCCCCTCTTTTGGCCAGAAGGGCACATCTTACTGTCCCCCCCCAACAACTACAGGGAAGTGGAAAGAATAGTTGAGTCAACGCCGTATACTCATCGCGTAGACTCGGTAGTTAACATTTTGCCTTTTTGTGTGTGCCGAAAGTCACAAGGGCGGTTTGCCTTGTGATACGTCAGCGTGCATCTTGTATGAACAAGGATATTTTCCTATAGAAGGGCGATACAGTTCACACGTCTGTATATATCTAGTGTATTGTTTGTATTCCTAATTCTCAGTCATCACAAAATGTCTGTGGTAGCACATTTTCTTCCTAGCAGTTTCCCCCCAGTCTATGACTCAATACTCACAGCTGTCTTTGTTACCATCTTCTCTAAGGTACAGCAGTCCCTGAACCATTTACTTTGTGACTTTGACATTTTGGAAGATTCTAGACCAGTCTTAATGGCATGTCTCCTAATCTGGATTTGTCTGATTGTTTCCTCATGTGTAGATTCAGGTTAAGTATTTTTCGTAAAAATACTACCTAGGTGCTCTTGTATACTTACAGTTGTATCACTTTATTGGGGAAGCTCAGTAATCTGTGGGCCAATACTTGACACTTGAATCACTGGGCCCCCCAACAATTTTTTACCCATTGGCTTTAGCCCCTGTTGATGCTGTTAACACATTTGGAGCGGCAAAATGGTAAATTTAAATTCTTTCTCCTTGTAAGTTAATATTCTGTAAAAAAGAATCCCCCCACCCCACCGTGTGTGTGTGTGTGTGTGTGTGTGTGTGTGTGTGTACACTTCTGGATACCTTTTTCCAGTGTGTGTGTGTGTGTGTGTGTACACTTCTGAATACCTTTTTCCAGTGTGTGTGTGTGTGTGTGTGTGTGTGTGTGTGTGTGTACTTCTGGATTCCTTTTTCCAGTGATAGCAGTCACCATTTATTGAGTGTTTATTACTTGCCAAGCACTGTGCTAAAGGTTTTATGTGCGTGACCTCATAGAATTCTCCCAGCAC